>NC_080546.1:35001519-35665519 GCF_028640845.1 Ahaetulla prasina | reverse complement strand
CATTACATTTTTCAGGTGGAATAATTTACATGGAAATTCCACTGGAAGCAACAGAAAATATCATTGATGTCACTATGAATTATTTGATGTACTACCAATGTTAAGTCTATAATTATTTTATTATTGCAATCAGAAAGGAGTTCTGAAATTTTGGACATAATTAGAAAAAAAGAAAAAGTACAAAAAATGACAAATGGATTTAGTTGACCACTTTTCATCCAATATTACACATGGCCATTTTTTCTCCCATTAAAAACTTTTTTTTAATGGTTAAGAAAGCTAATATAGCAAGAGCTACAGGTAGTCCTTGCTTAATAACCACAACTGGGGCAAGCAAATTAGTCGTTAAGCAAAGCAAACCCATGACTGTGCTTCAAAGTTTTTCTTTGCTTTACTGACCTGTGAAGGTCATAAATATGAGGATCGGTTGTAAGTTACTTTTTCTTCACCATTGTAACTGCAAATAGTAGCTAAATGAGGTACTGTAATTGTTAAACAAGGATTGTGTTGCAATTGTTCAAATGACTAGAAAAATCACTGTTACTTTGTGAAAAACATGGCCATATGAATCTACTTTTCCCACTCTAAGCTCTATTTCACAACTCCTTCATGCATTCTTATATAGGCAGTTCATTATAAGTTTGTAATCTTCACCTCTATCATTGTAACAGAATGTTATGCACTTAACTGCTTTACCTAACATAGATGCAAGTCTGACTGTCACAGCTTGATTTCCACACTGTTTTAATTTTTTTAACAATTAAATTATATCCATATATTTTAAAAACAATAATTCTAAAAGGTCTGCTTTTTATTGAATATCTTATTTAATAATGGGCACTGGGTTTGTTTTACATATTTATATGATTTTATTTTATTTTATTTTTTATAATATAGATATCACCTAGATGAACAGCATTGTAAAATACTAAAGTTATATGTTCCTTCACCTTAATTGGAGAGTACAAGAGCAAGCACACTCTTTAATGTATTGTGGACTAATATAGACCTATATTATGATGTCATTCTTTGTTTATAATCCACAAAGCAGTAGTACCAATTAATTGGTCGTTTTAAATACTGATAAAATACTTGCCACTATATCAGGACTTGCCCTCTACATATGTTATTATAAAATTCACACTAAATAAAACCTTGCCAATGACTGGTCACTTTAACTAAAAAAAAAAACGTTTGTGTAAGAGAACATGTATAAAAACATCAAAAAATATTATTGCCAAATATGGTTTAAAATGTAAATGCTTCTTGGAGAATAAACAGAATATTGTTTCATTTTTGTAAATGTATCAATAAACTTGGTGTACATGCTGTATTCATAATTGTTAATGTTTTGATTGATATTTTCTCGGAATTTTAAATATTTCTGTGATACTTGGGACAAGTCAGGGTAGTTCATTCTTGCAGCAGATATGAATTTCTCTTTGTGCTATTGTTTTTACAGAGAAGTCTTCTCATACTGAGAAAAGGAATGAATAAGTGTGTTCTTCATATCACAATTCATAAAACATCTGTTCCTATTCCAGTGCTATGCAAAGATGTTAAGGAATACATTGCTTGAATGTGGCTTCAGTAGACAAAGAAGGCCTACAGGCTGAAATAAAAATATTTATTATATTTTAATAATAAATTTGTACACAGAGTACATAAGGTAGACTGTTCATCAAATATTTTTGCTTAAGCAAGAGCAGAAGAAAATGAGTCTTACCATCCACTTTGGGTTTCAAGTAACTTCCTGACAAATCGAAATTGGTTAAGTGCTTAATTAAGTCCTAAGTAAATAAGGAACTGTATTTAAAAATATGCATAATTATTATAGTAAATAATTATAGAGCTGTGGTGGCACAGTGGTTAGAATGTAATATTGCGGGCTGACTTATCACTACCAAGCCTTCCATTCCTTCAAGGGCTGTAGAGCACTATGAAGCGGTATATAAGTCTAAGTGCTATTGCTATTATTACATGTTGTAGATCAATTTACGCTCTGTTCAGAGAAGGTTCAGGATTAAATGAGCATGGAAACTAAATTACTCTCTTACTCCAGGAAAGAGCATTTTATTCCAATCATACAAGCACCTTATTGGCTAGGTAGTGTGACAGTTCTTGTGATGAACCTTGCAAGTACCTGCATCTGTACCATATATCTCCAAAAAAATAACCCACCTTGAAAAGAAGCCCTATCACGTTTTTGAGCACATGTGATCAAATTAAGCCCATAAAATTAGCCCTAATTAAGACCCATCCCACAGGGGGTGGGGCAAGACACACAGGTAAAAAATAAGGTAGGGTGGGGATGGGGGAGTGGAGTTGCCCTACTTACCAGGCCTTGCACACCTTGACACCTGGGTCACCGCCTTCTTGCTTCCACTTGCATGCATTGCCCTGGCCTCCATTTTGCCTTCAGATGCCTGCTGGAAGGTATCTAAAGGTGAAACAGAGGCCGGGACAATGAGTGCGAGTGGTGGCAAGCAGCTGCAGAAATGGGCCAGCAGCAGGCTCCTGCTGGGCGGGGCTATCAGTGCCACTGCCGCGAGGTGAGTCAATAATTAGAACCCTCCAAAAAAAAGGCCTAGCCGATTTTTGGGGGGGTCAAAAGAAAATAAGACCCGAACTTCTTTTGGGAGAAAAACTAGTAGTTTGATAGCGACTCTTTTATCTTCATTGCTTTTTCTTTTATTGTCTTTTTACTGAATTGGATCACAAAAAGTTTTATCATTAAAACATGCCCCAGGAAGTATACATGTACATCAGGATTTATTATCCAATCTTCCTTTGTTCAATATGGCATTGATACTAACAGAATCTGAGCTTCTAGGGCCATGATGGCGAACCTATGGCACACGTGCCAGATGTGGCACACAGTGTCCTCTCTGTGGACATGCGCACAGTCGCCCAAGCCCAGCTCCAATCGTGTTTCTCCATCGCGTTTCACTCAATCAATTCCAACTTCTTGCAAAAGAAAAAGATCTCACGAAGTTGGAATTGACTGAGTGAACGTTTTCACTTGCACACTTCACAAAGGGAGAGATGGGTTCCCTTTCTCCTGAAGCCCATTATGACATGGAGCTATAATGCAACCCTGTGTCAGCTCAGAAAAAAAAAACTGGCTTTTCCTGCAGGGCTGCCTGTGTTGGGATGCCCCGCCTCCCCGTAGCCAGCTGAGCGTGGGCGCACTGCTCCTGGACTTGTCGGCCTTCAGACATCATTCCCACCATCCAGGACCAATTCAGGGGTTCCTTTCACCCCCGTGGGGGGGGAGAGAGAAAAAGAGGGAGGCAGAGAAAGAGAGAGGGAGGGAAAGAGAGAGAGAAATAGAGAGAGCGGGAGAGAGAGAGAGAGAGAGAAGGAAAGAGAAATGATATTACAAAAGATTTTTTTTATTGTTGCTAAGCGTAATATTTCAAAAGCAGAAAAAAAATGAAGCGGCATAAAAGTGCATTTATCATGTTTTTCTTAGAACAATTAGCTGAACTCTGCATTATTTATCATTATTTTAGGTAGTAAAATCTCATTATTCAGGTTAAATTGCCATGTTGGCACTTTCTGATAAATAAATGGGTTTTGAGTTGCAGTTTGGGCACGCCGTCTCTAAAAGGCTTGCCATCACTGTTCTAGGGAAAGAGGCAGCTGCCTAGTTCTGTCAGTGCTGACAGTTTCTATACATGCATTTTGTAGCTTTGCCAGAATAAAAATAAGAATTTACAATTTTAAGAAATTGAGCCCTTGTGGAGAACGAAAGGAGAGTTATTCTAAGTTTACACAATTTCATCCATTTTTAAGAAAATAATGTATGTTCTTACACTACTAAAACAGTTTAAAGAATGAAAAGTTTATTGCAGTAATGAGATACCCAGAAATCATTGTTTGAAGATTAAAATATTGAAACAAGTAAAAATATAGTATCAAGGTACACCTAGGAACTCAAAAATATAGAATAAACAGAATCAGTCATTTGCAACTGCCATAAAAAATAATAAATAATATCTAGTTGTACTGTTTGTATGGTAATAGTATAATGTCCATTTTGTGACACCAAACTGGTGTAACAATTAGTAAAATGTACAATTGGGATAAAGACACTAAATCTGAATGTCTAAGTAGGCATTCTATCTAATGAAAACAGATTGTCGTCTGCTAGGTTCCTGGGAATATATAGTTTACTATGCAATCTCATTCATCTGCAACAACTGGAGATTTGAGTCAAAATGATGAAATGAGTATGATCTGTGACAAGCTCAGCCATTATGTGCTTGTATGCAAACCACAACATGCAGAAAGAGACAGAATTTATATTGTAACCTGGTGTATATTTCATAATTTGTCTATAATTCCTGCACATTTTCAAAAAGAAAAGATAGAAAAATCATTACAACATGTATTTTATTTATTTATGACTATTCAGAATAAGAAACTACAGTACTTTGTTTTTACTGAACAGCCTTCTGCGTGCTGATCTAACAGGAATACAGTTTTCAGAATTCTCTATTAGCCTTGTTAAAATTGCAACATATCTAGAAACAATAGTTTGTGAAAGGATGTTTTTCAAATATTAATAGATCACATATTTCAATTGCCTAAGCTGTTAATGATGGAATGAGGTAGAAGATTTAATAAGAATGGATTGTGGCAAACACATAGAACTAAATTAAATGTTACTTCCCCCTTCTTTTACTCACTAAAATAGGGTGGAGCAATTGTTTATAGCAGTGATGGCTATAACAGCTTTTGCTGTTGCGTGCCAAAAGCGGGGGGAGCGCAGGGGGTCGCATATATGTGTTCCCACACCCATATTTCAGTGCTGCCCCCCCCACATATGCCTGTGCAACCCCTCTGTGGTCCCTCCACTTTTGGCACATAATGGCATGGTGGTCACGGTATGCCCGTTTTTCGCCCTCCCCAGGCTCCAGAGGCTTTCTAGTAGCAAAAATGGCCTTTTCCACCCCACCCGAAGGCCCTCTGGAGGCCCTCTGGAGGCCGGAAACGGCCCATTTCCCAACTTCCAATGGGCCCGGAAGGCCTGAAAATCAGCTGGCCAGCACGCGCAAATGAACTGGAGCTGAGCTACGGCAATGCTCGTGTGCCCACAGATATGCCATAGATTCACCATCACAGGTTTTAGGATGGGTTGCATGATTTTATTTTTATTTTTTCGCACAAAGTTTGTATTGGGCACATTGGAGAGGTCAATCTTACAATGGTAGTGGGATTTGGGGATAATTTTTAAGTTTATGGATATTTAATGATACAACCTATGACATAATAAATTTGCAAATAAAGAAAAATTGGCAGCCAAATATAATCTCTGGCTCACAGCTATCTAAACTTTCCTGCCTGCTCTATATTTATTATGCAATATATTGAGATGACTTGTAAAAGTAATTTACCATTCTTCTGGCAATTTACTAAATGGGATGGAAAGAGGAGACAGAGAAAAATAGTGGTGGATCAACCTCTTTTGTTTCTGGCCTAGACTGTTGTCATTGGCAAGTCCCTTTCAACACATTATCCCAGAGAGAGACCCATCCAGATGAACAGCCTTCAACAGAAAAAAAAATATTTTCCACTTCTGCTCATAGAACACAAAAAACAGTTGTCCTACAGCTGATCATAAATTAGAAAATATCAGTAATTTTAATTTCGTTGTTGCTTGAAAATGGTTACTACTACCTTTGTCAAATAATAAAGAAGGAAATGTACAGCAAAAACAAATAACAAAATCCAATTTCTCTCAGTGATCATATTAAGAGGATTTCTTGATTTTTTTGATATAAATTAAGTAGAAGTACATAATAACTTTTGTCAAAATAGTATTATATTAATCTTTTAAGACACTTCTGATGAAGGACAATAATCAAGAACTAAGAAGTAACCCCATGATACCTGAGACTTTAGACATCATAATATTCCTTGCTTTGTTTATATTTTAAAAGCTCATTACAGACAGCAGAAGATGTAGACTCCACACAAAGTGGTATATCGTGTATATGAACACTAATTTAATGTGACTAATGAAAGAAGTAATCAGATACTCATTTCTACTGAGTGGAATAACAAACAGTGATACTGAAAAATCATCCAGGTACCAAGTATTAATCTTTACTGAAGAAAACTTGCAATCTTGAAACCTATCAATATCCAAAATCTAAAGGCAGAAAGAGAATATTTTAATGGCCTTTTGTTATTTAAAAAACTACCATCGAAACCAGATCTAGCAGTTATTTCTGACCACACATTTGTAGAAATCCTTATTCTCTACATAGCACTTTATTATTCAACTGCTCTTATATATATGTACATTATAAAATTACAAACCAAAAAATAATGTGGATTTTTTTCAATAAAGAAGTATAATGTGTGGATTCTCTTTTGATACTCTATTTTAAGAATTCTATATTGTTAACTAATGTTGTTTAGCATATTTGCATTTCTTCTACAACTTATGCATTGTTTTCTTGCTTCACAATAAAATATACTACTTTTTAATCTTTTTAAGAATGTTGCTGTATCACCTATCACTCCCACTCAAAAATATATTTGGAATTTTTTTTTTTGAAGGACTGTAATGAAGGTGAAAAATATGTTTCTACCATGTCCTGGATAACTGAGAAAACAAAATAGATATTGTTCAGTGCTTTAATGCCATTCAGTATCCCTTATTTCAGACACTATCATGGTTTATACATTACAGTAAATCACAAATCATAGCCATAATTTGTTGAATAAGCTACATGCAATAAATCCTAAATAATGTTTTACAATTGCAATGTCTAGTTTGAAACTACATGCCAATCTAATAGCAAACATTATGGTTTATTGCAATATGTTAAGCCAAACACTCTTGTCATAAGCAGCTGTGACAGCATTTAAAATTTTAGTAGTCCTTCAATTTATTAGACCATCCTATTGATGGTATGTTATGCACTCTGCAGTAAACTATGATTAATAGGGTGGTAATAGTACTAGACAGTCTCAGCTAGCCTGATAAAATTTGTTAGACTACAATACCCAGAATTTCAACCAATGAATAGTATTCTGCTTAGGCAAGGTTAAGTGAAGGGTGCTCCTCAGCAACCAAGGCAGATAACTTGTACACATTTATTTGAGAGCAATGTCTAGTTTGCATCCTCTTTTGTATCCTCTTTTGGGAATGTCTGGAGGCCTGGCTCTGCCATCTTGGGGCTTATGCATGCAGTCATGGATCTGGTTAGTGCTCTGAAGGCCCTCTCCTGTCTTTTACTTAACTTTTAATGTTAAATTTTTAACTATCTTTGCCCCTTAAATACAATGTATATATAGTTTTTATGTTTAATGTTTTACTTGTATACCACCCAGAGTCCCTCCGTGAAGGAGATGCGCAATTTCTAAATTACATAAACAAACAAACAAACAAACATTACACCATATAAAAATGAATCACTTGTATGAAATACAATGAGATAATTTGGTCATGCATATTGATAAAAGATGACCTGCAAGACAATTGAAGAAAGGGCTTTCATGCCAAGGCAGAACTAGAACACACTGTCTCCTGGTTTTTAAGGCCAGAACCTTAACCACCACACTAAGCTGGCTGTAACAGCTATAAGGTGTCAAAAATCTATTTGGTCTGGGATCTTCTGAGACATACTGACTGGGGAATTCTGGGTGTTGAAGTCCATCCATTTTAAAGTTGCCAAGGGAAAGAAACACTGCTTTATGTAAAACCTCAAAGAAGGAAGGTGGATACCACTCCTAGATTGTTCTTAGGATGGACAAAAGTCATCACAAATGTGGTGGAGCCATCTCTACCTGTAAAAATGGTGATAAGAGGCCACTTGGAATGCCTTAAACTGGACATGGTAAGGAGCACACAAGCAACTGCTACTAATTCAGAGATTGTGCTGATTGCCATAAAACTTCTGGTCAACGAGAGTATTTTTGGGAATAAAAGGTGAACACATGCTTAAAATTCTAAGCAAGAATATCATGTCTTCATATTGTGTAATAGATGAAGAGATGCTATGTTTTAAACCCATCTGATTGCATTGTAGACAAAACTAATCTTAAAGAACTATAAAATAAGTTTTCCTCACACACCACTATATTCTCTATCTCTCTTTGAACAATGAAGACCCTTTGTTCTATATTATTTCAATCTCTCCATCTTTCCAGAAAAGATTAATTAGGGAAAAAATTCTTTGATTATCTTATTCATTCACTATACAAAGAATTCAATCATACAATTCAGTAAATGATAACATTGAAATATTGTTCCCAGGCACACTGCAACAGCCAAGACTTTCTTATCCTGTTCCAAACTATGTAGAAAAACTTTCTTTCCTGAATACAATTTTAAAAACGCCTTTCCCCCAAAAAACACTTCCATTTGCCACTACAAATGTAGCTGAGTATCATTTAGCTTGAAAGATGTGAGATTATAATTTTACTGTTAGATTTATGGTTCACGTAGTATGTCTTTATCTAATTTTGTGCTGAAATTTGTATATTCTCTGCTGAGTTTTCATATCCTGCAAAAATAGCTGTTTCTTTTCTCCCAATTGTTAGGGTCCTTGAAAATCAAGGAACTTTCTGAGTTCCTTGTAGTGGTATTTCTGAGCTGACATTATGCCTTATAATATAGTTTTCGATCACTCTAAAGTGTTGTTTCTCAGCTAGGCTGGTAGACACAAGTCAGAAGGTCCCAAGATGACTCAAAAAGTGGGCAGGCTTCTGGATCCTTTTATCCCACAAATTCCTTTGTTCTGATATTTGTTGGTGGGACTTGGGAAGGCACTTTTCATGTGCTCAGGTCCAACTTCTTTTGTCTGATTCAGGTGACATTTTTTTCAGATGACTTTATGATTTGGTTCCTTCTTAACTACTTTCCCTTGTGGGAAGAAATATCCATCTGGTTCAGTTCCAAACTGGGATAAAGACACTGGAAACATGGAGGCTGATTGGAAAGTAGGTTTAATGATGAAGCAGAACCACCTGGTGACCCTGGGCAGCTGACCACATGGAGTTGAGAGTGAAGGGGTTTTATACCTTCTCTTGGACTTGAGCTTCCTGTTCCTCTGCAAGAACATGTATTCTATTGGCTGTTGTTAGACTCCTGTGGGACCATATAGGGGTTACGTAGGCGTCATAGCTGGCTCTCTAAGCAAAGTAGAAATCCTAGGTGTTTATCTGAGTTCCCAGGTTTGGTTGAAGTTTGCTGGGGGGGAGGGTGCAACTGAGATGATGCAATGAAGGTGCTTATGTTCTGAAAGGATGTTGGGCAATTCCTATTATGGCTTAATGATTTTCTCCTGATTTGGGCAAATGGCTTTGTCCTGGTTTGGATCTTGAGTAAGGGTATTTGCTTATGAATAGAGCTATCTCTATTTTCAATAAGCTCTTTATCTCTTAAGTGCTGAAATCTGCTAAGGACTGTTAAGAAAGATGGGGGCTGCTTTCTGTCTCCAAGAGCATTTTTCTCCATCCCTCCTTTAGGGAAACGTAATATTCTGCCTTTTTTAAATATTCCTCAAAATATTTCGTTCTTTGTGCTTCCCACACCCAGAAGCAGCTTTTCCTGGCTTTTATATGCCCTGTTTCTATGCCATCATCATCCTTAGGTATGGCCTAGTCTTACATATTTATTCCTCCCTTTGGCATAGAGTTAAAAAGGAGATGCCACAAAATGGGGCTCAGAGATTACAGGTTGTTGTATGTAGTTTGCTATCTAAAAGCTATGGAGCAACAATATTTTAAGAAAACAGATTTAACACATTGAAAGACTGAGGAAATTTTAACACAAGGACAAATAACACAAACAGAAAAAATTGAACAATTTTCCTTCCCCAGGATCCCAAGTCAGTGGGCAAGATGTGAGCAAACCAAGATTTGAGCAAAGACCACTTCCATCCCTCCAGATATTGGGAAGAATGAGAGGTTGGAGTTTTAAACTTAAGGAATAGAAACTGAATGTTACTTTGCTTTTCCAGATTGCTTCTTTCAAAAGCTCCCATTGTGATTTTATTATTATATTTAACTAATTTAGTCTGCATACTGTGAGCTGCAGTTTTCATGTACAGTCCCTAGAGGTCTCTATATATCACATTTTAAACCTGACAGTTCAACACCAAACCAAATTTTGAAGCACTTTATTTCAAACCCACAATAAATAAATGCAGAACTACCTATAACTTTTAAAAATCTTTAATTATGATTGTTATAACTAATTTTCACTATAATATTATCATAGTATATTTATGATTATGACTGGTAAGGATGAGGACAATGATAAACATTGTAAATCTTCTCTTTTCATCTTGTTCAGTTGAAGATCTCGATTTCTCCATCAAAATTCGGTATTAGTAATATCACTGGAAAGAGAAAACAATGCCAGCCTCAGAAAACTTGTCACCAAACACTTAAGGAAGATCTTAAGATTATTTTAATGTCATCATTAAATCAACATTATTTTAGTGTTTAGAACAATGCTGTCAAATTTCAAAAGACGTCATCATGTTCTCGGTGGCTGGTCAGGTGAAACCACCGGGAGGTCCCACGCCGAGACAACCCTGGGAAGAAGACCGCAGCAAACCGGGTCACCATTACTGCGAAGGAAGTAACACGAAACAGCGGTAGACAGAAGGGAGATTTCATACCGCCTGCGAAAGGCCGAATTCAAGAGAACCGAATTGTGGAGAATTTGGTTACAGTTTCACAACACAGGACCCGGGCGTCGGAGACGACGAACCCTGGCAGCGCGCATCTTAACCGCACAAACAACGACCCGCTTTGCCCTCAGCCCGATTCAGAACGGGTTATTCTCCCACTCAGCAGCTCCACCCATCCCTGAGCGCACATCTCTCTCTCTCTTTCATTCTCTTTTCTCCTCCCCGACCCCGCCTTTCGATCCAGCCAATCCGAGGAAGAGGATCAATATCCCGCGCTCCCCTTAAGACGTTGGGTTGGTCTCCGGCTACTTCATGGGATGAAAAACGGGAGAGAACACAGCCAAGGGAATGATTGACGTAAGGATCAGCCAATCATAGCGGCCTTCTGCACGTGGCAGAGGGAGGGAGAAAAGGAAGGTTAACACCCACCGCCCAATCATTCTCCGCTCCAATAGGAGGAAGCCAATAGGAAGTCAGGCTTTTTTCCCAGTTTTTGAGGTGACGAAGAGAAGACTGTTGGGTTTCTTGCGCGTCGAGTGGTGACGCATCTGACCGTGCGAGCCTGTTAACTCGCGTCAAAGTACATCTAAATCCGGAACCAGGAATTACCTGGATATCTTTACGTGATGGAAAGAACTATTTTGGGTTGTTTGCTCCGTCCCGCTTAGCTCACAATTTTTCCACTGGCAAAACTAAAAAAAAATACAACGGGGTTTCAGAAAATGCTGTTTTCTGGGAGAGCTCCGGCGCCCACTGGAGAGCGTTCTATGTTGGCTTTTTTGGCAGCTGCAGCACACTTAAATACGAGATAGCAGTGTGCTACGGCTGGCAAAAAAGCCAACACAGTCCTAGTTTGCATTAATGGATAGAATGATACCTACATATATTGTTGTGACAAAATAAATAACTAAATAAATAAAAGTGGTATCACATGAATACTGTTAAGTTCGGGAAGTAACGAGGCTGGAGACCAGGGTAGTGACAACAGCTCTTTAATATATGGTGAACCCAGCAACAGGCTGGGGGAAAAACCTCTCCTTTTATACAGTTCTGCTGGAGGCTTCGTCCAATCAGTAACGTGCTGATTTCCCGCTCAAATATTTAAAGGCACAACTGTTAATACATAACACTCCTCCCCTCCCAGAAAACACTTGGTCTTATTTACATATTTATTTACATGTTATTTTTCGACGTAGTCACGCAAATAACCTGGGCGTCTCCTAGTTCTTTCTGACCTGCGCGGTTCAGTTCTGGGTGGTGTTTCGAGCTGGTCGGAGGGGCTGTTTTCTCCTCCCAGCTCTTTCTCTGGGCCGTCGGGCTCTGGATTATTGGCCGACTCTTTTTCTTGGCCATCCGGCTTTGGATTAATTTTGGGATTTTCCTTGCTGTTTCCCTCGGGGACCTGATGGCGTCGCTGGAACTCTGGGACCTCAGCTAAGTCTTGCGCCTCCCCCGGGTCATTGTCAGCTGTGGATTCAAAGTGGTATTGGTCATTACCTGTCTCTGTTGGTTGGGTTTGGTCAGTTATTCGTTTCCTTAACTGATCTATGTGGCGCCGCCACATTCGGTTGTCTGGTAGCTCTACCACATACGATTTTGGCCCTGTTACTTTGTTACTTGTCCTGCGAGCCAACTAGGGCCGTCCCCATAGTTTCGGGCCCACACCGGTCGCCTATGCTCATTTCCTTGTTTTCTAGCTCCCCTTGTAACCCTCGGGTGTGTAATGGGGTTCAAGCGGTCAAGTGGGCACGGAGTTTCCGTCCCATTAGCAATTCGGCTGGGCTTTTTCCCGTGGCTGAGCTTGGGGTTCTGTGCTGGACGGCTAGGAAAAAGTCTATTTTCGTTTGCCAGTCACCTGGCTTGAGCCTGGACAATGCCTCCTTAGCGCTCCGGACGGAACGCTCTGCAAAACCATTCGGCGCGGGGGGGAAGGGTGCAGAGAGGCCATGGCGGATGCCTCCCTCTCCCAGGTACCCTCCAAACTGGGCTGCCGTGAATTGGGGCCCATTGTCGGACACCAGAGTGTCCGGCAACCCGTGAGTTGCGAATAGGTGGCGCAGGGTTGCGATTACTGCTTCGGCTGTGGTGGACTTCATAAGTATGATCTCTAACCATTTGGAAAATGCGTCCACCACCACTAGGAATGTTTGGCCGTGAAAGGGATATTTATTTATTTATTTATTTTATTCTCTCTCTGGAAGATTGCATTATGAACTTGTAAACTGATTCTAGTCCCTGAAAACAAACTGAAAATATCAGCTTATACACTGATCTTAACTACCTTAATTTCCTAACGAACAGGATGCAGCAGGTGAACCTAAGTAGAATCACATCAGATACCTATGCAATTATCACAGCCCCCAACCAAGGCTCTGTGCTCTCTCCATTTCTCTTCTCTCTATATACCAATGACTGCATCTCTAACAATCCATCTGTTAAACTTGACAAGATGCTGTTCATTAATCTTTGAAATAGCACTAGAGGTCTTCCAAGCAGAGAAAATTTAACACAGTATCCATTGGTGAAGCTATATGGAAGGTTCCTTCTTACCTCATTCAGTGCTGTCTGGGTGGAAAATTAACATCACTGCAGAAATATTTGGTTGAAGGAGAAGAGTAGAGCAACTAATGGTCTTATATGTCTTTCAGTTCATTCCTTTTCATTCCCATTAAGCCACTCACTCTAGTTGACAGACAACTGTACCTCATACCTGCTTTGACTTGGGTTAAAAGTTTCTCCATCTCAGGTCCTCATCCATACAAGGGAGAATACCATTGGTGCATGATACATTAAATATTTTATTTTATTCTCTCTCTGGAAGATTGCATTATGAACTTGTAAACTGATTCTAGTCCCTGAAAACAAACTGAAAATATCAGCTTATACACTGATCTTAACTACCTTAATTTCCTAACGAACAGGATGCAGCAGGTGAACCTAAGTAGAATCACATCAGATACCTATGCAATTATCACAGCCCCCAACCAAGGCTCTGTGCTCTCTCCATTTCTCTTCTCTCTATATACCAATGACTGCATCTCTAACAATCCATCTGTTAAACTTGACAAGATGCTGTTCATTAATCTTTGAAATAGCACTAGAGGTCTTCCAAGCAGAGAAAATTTAACACAGTATCCATTGGTGAAGCTATATGGAAGGTTCCTTCTTACCTCATTCAGTGCTGTCTGGGTGGAAAATTAACATCACTGCAGAAATATTTGGTTGAAGGAGAAGAGTAGAGCAACTAATGGTCTTATATGTCTTTCAGTTCATTCCTTTTCATTCCCATTAAGCCACTCACTCTAGTTGACAGACAACTGTACCTCATACCTGCTTTGACTTGGGTTAAAAAGTTTCTCCATCTCAGGTCCTCATCCATACAAGGGAGAATACCATTGGTGCATGATACATTAAATATTTTATTTTATTCTCTCTCTGGAAGATTGCATTATGAACTTGTAAACTGATTCTAGTCCCTGAAAACATACTGAAAATATCAGCTTATACACTGATCTTAACTACCTTAACTACCTTAATTTCTAACGAACAGGATGCAGCAGGTGAACCTAAGTAGAATCACATCAGATACCTATGCAATTATCACAGCCCCCCCCCCCCACCAAGGCTCTGTGCTCTCTCCATTTCTTTTCTCTCTATATACCAATGACTGCATCTCTAACAATCCATCTGTTAAACTTGACAAGATGCTGTTCATTAATCTTTGAAATAGCACTAGAGGTCTTCCAAGCAGAGAAAATTTAACACAGTATCCATTGGTGAAGCTATATGGAAGGTTCCTTCTTACCTCATTCAGTGCTGTCTGGGTGGAAAATTAACATCACTGCAGAAATATTTGGTTGAAGGAGAAGAGTAGAGCAACTAATGGTCTTATATGTCTTTCAGTTCATTCCTTTTCATTCCCATTAAGCCACTCACTCTAGTTGACAGACAACTGTACCTCATACCTGCTTTGACTTGGGTTAAAAAGTTTCTCCATCTCAGGTCCTCATCCATACAAGGGAGAATACCATTGGTGCATGATACATTAAATATTTTATTTATTTTTATTTATTCTCTCTCTGGAAGATTGCATTATGAACTTGTAAACTGATTCTAGTCCCTGAAAACATACTGAAAATATCAGCTTATACACTGATCTTAACTACCTTAACTACCTTAATTTCTAACGAACAGGATGCAGCAGGTGAACCTAAGTAGAATCACATCAGATACCTATGCAATTATCACAGCCCCCCCCAACCAAGGCTCTGTGCTCTCTCCATTTCTCTTCTCTCTATATACCAATGACTGCATCTCTAACAATCCATCTGTTAAACTTGACAAGATGCTGTTCATTAATCTTTGAAATAGCACTAGAGGTCTTCCAAGCAGAGAAAATTTAACACAGTATCCATTGGTGAAGCTATATGGAAGGTTCCTTCTTACCTCATTCAGTGCTGTCTGGGTGGAAAATTAACATCACTGCAGAAATATTTGGTTGAAGGAGAAGAGTAGAGCAACTAATGGTCTTATATGTCTTTCAGTTCATTCCTTTTCATTCCCATTAAGCCACTCACTCTAGTTGACAGACAACTGTACCTCATACCTGCTTTGACTTGGGTTAAAAAGTTGCTCCATCTCAGGTCCTCATCCATACAAGGGAGAATACCATTGGTGCATGATACATTAAATATTTTATTTTATTCTCTCTCTGGAAGATTGCATTATGAACTTGTAAACTGATTCTAGTCCCTGAAAACATACTGAAAATATCAGCTTATACACTGATCTTAACTACCTTAACTACCTTAATTTCTAACGAACAGGATGCAGCAGGTGAACCTAAGTAGAATCACATCAGATACCTATGCAATTATCACAGCCCCCAACCAAGGCTCTGTGCTCTCTCCATTTCTCTTCTCTCTATATACCAATGACTGCATCTCTAACAATCCATCTGTTAAACTTGACAAGATGCTGTTCATTAATCTTTGACTGGGGCTGTTGGGGGTAGCGGTCTGTGGTCAGTCACGATTTCAAAATTCCGCCCAAAGACATACTCATGGAATTTTTGACCCCTGATACAATGGCTAATGCTTCTTTGTCTAATTGGCTGTAGTTCCTCTCTGGGAGGACATCGTTCTAGAGTAGAAGCTATAGGGGCTTCTGTGCCGTTTGAAGTCTATGGCTGAGTACAGCCCCCACCCCATAAGGGGAGGCATAAACCAGCACTAGGGGTAGTGAGTCGTGATATTGGATGAGCAGGCTATCACTTGAGAGCAGGTTCTTTACTGCTTCAAAAGCCCTATTTTCTGACTTTCCCCAAGACCAAACAGTATTTTTCCTAAGAGCCTATGCAGCGGTTCCATAGCAGTTGCTTTGTTCTTTAAAAGACCGCGTAAAATTAACCAATCCAGGAATGCCTGCAGCTCTGCTTTGTTTTTGGGCGCTGGAGCCTTCCTAATTGCCTTAACCTTGCTCTCAGTAGGGTGAATTCCTTTCTTGTCTATCCGGTAGCCCAAGAAATCGACCGATTCGACCCCTATCTGACATTTATTTGTCTTGACTTTTAATCCGGCTGTCCGGAAAATGCTCAAGACCTTTCTTAACCGCTCCCCCAATTCCTCCATGTTTTCCCCTGAAATTAGGACATCATCAAGTAGGAACTACCCTGGGAGCCCTTGCAGTAGTCGTTCCATCAGGTTTTGGAACAGCCCTGGTGCCACACTAACCCCAAATTGCAATCGGGTGCACTTGAATGCCCCCTGTCAACACCGTCTGCGACCGGTCAGAGAGATAGGAGGAGAACCACCGATAAGCGGTGCCCCCACTCCCAATCCCTCCAACCGGCACAGCAGGATACCATGGTCGATGGTATCGAAGGCCGCTGAGAGATCTAATAGGACCAAGGCAGAGGAACAACCCCTGTCCCTGGCCCTCCAGAGGTCATCCACCAACGCGACCAAAGCCGTCTCCGTGCTATAACCGGGTCGGAAGCCAGACTGAACGGGTCTAGATAGACAGTTTCCTCCAGGTGCCGGGGAGCTGCCATGCAACCACTCTCTACAACCTTCGCCACAAAGCGAAGGTTGGAGACTGCGATAATTACTCCAAAATAGCTGGGTCCAGGAAGGCTTCTGAGGAGAGGTCTCACCACGCTTCTTTCTTAGAAGTTTCATGCAAATCCTGAAAGTATAGCCCACCACTCATGGATTTTATTATATCATCAATGTAAACTAAAGCATGCTAATCTGTTAAACTTGACAAGATGCTGTTCATTAATCTTTGAAATAGCACTAGAGGTCTTCCAAGCAGAGAAAATTTAACACAGTATCCATTGGTGAAGCTATATGGAAGGTTCCTTCTTACCTCATTCAGTGCTGTCTGGGTGGAAAATTAACATCACTGCAGAAATATTTGGTTGAAGGAGAAGAGTAGAGCAACTAATGGTCTTATATGTCTTTCAGTTCATTCCTTTTCATTCCCATTAAGCCACTCACTCTAGTTGACAGACAACTGTACCTCATACCTGCTTTGACTTGGGTTAAAAAGTTTCTCCATCTCAGGTCCTCATCCATACAAGGGAGAATACCATTGGTGCATGATACATTAAATATTTTATTTTATTCTCTCTCTGGAAGATTGCATTATGAACTTGTAAACTGATTCTAGTCCCTGAAAACAAACTGAAAATATCAGCTTATACACTGATCTTAACTATCTTAACTACCTTAATTTCCTAACGAACAGGATGCAGCAGGTGAACCTAAGTAGAATCACATCAGATACCTATGCAATTATCACAGCCCCCCCCAACCAAGGCTCTGTGCTCTCTCCATTTCTCTTCTCTCTATATACCAATGACTGCATCTCTAACAATCCATCTGTTAAACTTGACAAGATGCTGTTCATTAATCTTTGAAATAGCACTAATCCCAGGAATGCCTGCAGCTCTGCTTTGTTTTTGGGCGCTGGAGCCTTCCTAATGGGGCTACCTGGGGTCTAAGTTGAAGGAAATAGGGGTCCCCTTGTACTTGCCCAGGCAGTCCTTGAAGACATCTTGAACTCGTTAAAGAGAATGTCTTTCAAATTGCAGTCACTTCTGTAGATGCCAGTCACTCCCATGCCCAGGGCACGAAACCAGTCTAGTCCCAACAGACTGGGCAGAGTTCCTTCGGCGATCGTGATGGGCAGGGTCTTTTGTGAGGGCCGTACTCGACTCGGACGGAGGTGGTCCCTCGAACAGGATGCGATTCCCTGGTAGTCGTGCACTCGTAGCCGCTGTGCTTGCAGGTGACTTGGTGGGCGTGTGAAGGATACTGCAAAATTCCATTCCTTCCCACTCTGGGACCTGCCAGAGGTGGTATTTGCAGTTCTCCGAACTATTCAAAATTTGCACTACCAGTTCTCCAGAACCTGTCAGAATCTGCTGGATTTCACCCTGCACTACATGATACTCTGCAGATAAGCCATGGTAAACATATTCTTTCACGTTTTCAAAGGTAAAATACATTTTAAGTAGTTTTCAAACTATAAATTGTGAGTTGAGCAAGCAGAGATACCTGTGGATTGACACGAGCCATGACATGGCATAAACCAGTCTAGTCCCAACAGACTGGGCAGAGTTCCTTCGGCGATCGTGATGGGCAGGGTCTTTTGTGAGGGCCGTACTCGACTCGGACGGAGGTGGTCCCTCGAACAGGATGCGATTCCCTGGTAGTCGTGCACTCGTAGCCGCTGTGCTTGCAGGTGACTTGGTGGGCGTGTGAAGGATACTGCAAAATTCCATTCCTTCCCACTCTGGGACCTGCCAGAGGTGGTATTTGCAGTTCTCCGAACTATTCAAAATTTGCACTACCAGTTCTCCAGAACCTGTCAGAATCTGCTGGATTTCACCCTGCACTACATGATACTCTGCAGATAAGCCATGGTAAACATATTCTTTCACGTTTTCAAAGGTAAAATACATTTTAAGTAGTTTTCAAACTATAAATTGTGAGTTGAGCAAGCAGAGATACCTGTGGATTGACACGAGCCATGACATGGCATAAACCAGTCTAGTCCCAACAGACTGGGCAGAGTTCCTTCGGCGATCGTGATGGGCAGGGTCTTTTGTGAGGGCCGTACTCGACTCGGACGGAGGTGGTCCCTCGAACAGGATGCGATTCCCTGGTAGTCGTGCACTCGTAGCCGCTGTGCTTGCAGATGGCGCTTGACGGACGGCAGTGACTTCGCCAGGGTGTCCCAGGACATGATGGTGATCGCTGATCCCGTGTCTACTTCAAGCCTGCACCGTACTCCCTCGATCTTGGGCTTTGTAAAATCTTCTTTTCCACTTTGGTTGAGGCGCGCCTATAATGACAGTCGTTTGGTTAGACTTGCGCCTTTCTTGTTTGAACCAATCGCGGCCGCCTTTCCGGTTCAGCGTTTTGATTGATTTGAATTTTCGGGAAGGTTGGGCGCTCTGCAAACCTGAGCTAAGTGTCCTTTCTTCCCACACCGCCGGCATGTTGCGTCTTTAAACCTGCAGCGTTGGCGCTGATGCTGCCCTCCGCAGCTTCCGCTCGTCACGGTCCTCAGTGTCGCGCTTCTCGGTCCGCAGACCTCTTCCTCATCCTCGCCTCACCTTCGGATTCGGACTGAATCTCCTCCTGGTGTACTGGCGTTGGCTTTGCCTCGCCTTGGATTGAAGAGGCTTTGCAGAGTCTCTGCTGCTTTAGTAGACATTTCGTGTGCTCTGGCCTCGTCCAGAGCGTGGCTAGTGTCAGGTTGCTCCTGGCTAGCAGTCGTCGCCGAGGCGGATGTCCTTGACCAGGGATTGACAATGTGTGTCATTAAGGAATATATAAGTCTCACTATTCTAAACTCTATTCACAGAAGTCCAAAATAAATGATATTTTTTAATCTTAAAAAATCCAAAATCTCATGAAATCAAGAGATGTTTTCAAGTTTCATATTATAATCTTTAGCTCTTTAGAAAGATTTAAAAATTCAATACAATTTGCACCAAATTTTAGCAATAATAATCTGGAATGTAATAGAAATCAATAAATTATTTGCTTTAGAATCCGTTAACATTACACTATATCAGTGGTGAAATTCAATTTTTTTTAATACCGGTTCTGTGGGCGTGGCTTGGTGGGCATGGTGTGACTTGGTGGGCGTGTGAAGGATACTGCAAAATTCCCATTCCTTCCCCACTCTGGGACCAGCCAGAGGTGGTATTTGCCGGTTCTCCGAACTATTCAAAATTTGCACTACCAGTTCTCCAGAACCTGTCAGAATCTGCTGGATTTCACCCCTGCACTACATGATACTCTGCAGATAAGCCATGGTAAACATATTCTTTCACGTTTTCAAAGGTAAAATACATTTTAAGTAGTTTTTCAAACTATAAATTGTGAGTTGAGCAAGCAGAGATACCTGTGGATTGACAAGATGCTGTTATTAATCTTTGAAATAGCACTAGAGGTCTTCCAAGCAGAGAAAATTTAACACAGTATCAACAGTAGAGACCTTCAAATTTCTAGGTTTTACCATATCGCAAGATCTAAAATGGACAGCTAACATCAAAAACATCATCAAAAAAGGACAACAAAGAATGTTCTTTCTGCGCCAACTCAGCTCAAGCTGCCCAAGGAGCTGCTGATCCAGTTCTACAGAGGACTTATTGAGTATTGTCATCTGCACTTCTATAACTGTCTGGTTTGGTTCTGCAACCCAACAAGATGGACACAGACTTCAGAGGATAATTAGAACTGCAGAAAAAATGGCTGCCAATCTGCCTTCCATTGAGGACCTGTAGACTGCATGAGTCAAAAAGAGGGCTGTGAAAATATTTACAGACCCCTCACATCCTGGACATAAACTATTTCAACTCCTACCCTCAAAACGACACTATAGGGCAGCGGTCACCAACTGGTGGTCCGTGGACCACTGGTGGTCCGTGGACCACTGGTGGTCCGTGGACCACTGGTGGTCCGTGGACCACTGGTGGTCCGTGGACCACTGGTGGTCCGTGGACCACTGGTGGTCCGTGGACCACTGGTGGTCCGTGGACCACTGGTGGTCCGTGGACCACTGGTGGTCCGTGGACCACTGGTGGTCCGTGGACCACTGGTGGTCCGTGGACCACTGGTGGTCCGTGGACCACTGGTGGTCCGTGGACCACTGGTGGTCCGTGGACCACTGGTGGTCCGTGGACCACTGGTGGTCCGTGGACCACTGGTGGTCCGTGGACCACTGGTGGTCCGTGGACCACTGGTGGTCCATGAGAAAATTTTGGTGGTCCACAGAAAATTATTTGCTTTAGAATCCGTTAACATTACACTACATCAGTGGTGAAATTCAATTTTTTTTAATACCGGTTCTGTGGGCGTGGCTTGGTGGGCATGGTGTGACTTGGTGGGCGTGTGAAGGATACTGCAAAATCTCCATTCCTTCCCCACTCTGGGACCTGCCAGAGGTGGTATTTGCCGGTTCTCCGAACTATTCAAAATTTGCACTACCAGTTCTCCAGAACCTGTCAGAATCTGCTGGATTTCACCCCTGCACTACATGATACTCTGCAGATAAGCCATGGTAAACATATTCTTTCACGTTTTCAAAGGTAAAATACATTTTAAGTAGTTTTTCAAACTATAAATTGTGAGTTGAGCAAGCAGAGATACCTGTGGATTGACACCGAGCCATGACATGGCATAAACCAGTCTATGCAAACAAGCAAAACCCCATCTGTGGGTGCAGTCAGCACACAAAACTACGCCCCTCTTGTCCATGGAAAAAACTCTCCATGGAACTTGTCCCTGGTGCCCAAAAATTGGGAGCTGCTGATCCAGTTCTACAGAGGACTTATTGAGTATTGTCATCTGCACTTCTATAACTGTCTGGTTTGGTTCTGCAACCCAACAAGATGGACACAGACTTCAGAGGATAATTAGAACTGCAGAAAAATGGCTGCCAATCTGCCTTCCATTGAGGACCTGTAGACTGCATGAGTCAAAAGAGGGCTGTGAAAATATTTACAGACCCTCACATCCTGGACATAAACTATTTCAACTCCTACCCTCAAAACGACACTATAGGGCAGCGGTCACCAACTGGTGGTCCATGAGAAAATTTTGGTGGTCCACAGAAAATTATTTGCTTTAGAATCCGTTAACATTACACTATATCAGTGGTGAAATTCAATTTTTTTTAATACCGGTTCTGTGGGCGTGGCTTGGTGGGCATGGTGTGACTTGGTGGGCGTGTGAAGGATACTGCAACATCTCCATTCCCACCCCACTCTAGGGAAGCAATACTGCAAAATTCCCATTCCTTCCCCACTCTGGGACCAGCCAGAGGTGGTATTTGCCGGTTCTCCGAACTATTCAAAATTTGCACTACCAGTTCTCCAGAACCTGTCAGAATCTGCTGGATTTCACCCCTGCACTACATGATACTCTGCAGATAAGCCATGGTAAACATATTCTTTCACGTTTTCAAAGGTAAAATACATTTTAAGTAGTTTTTCAAACTATAAATTGTGAGTTGAGCAAGCAGAGATACCTGTGGATTGACAAGATGCTGTTATTAATCTTTGAAATAGCACTAGAGGTCTTCCAAGCAGAGAAAATTTAACACAGTATCAACAGTAGAGACCTTCAAATTTCTAGGTTTTACCATATCGCAAGATCTAAAATGGACAGCTAACATCAAAAACATCATCAAAAAAGGACAACAAAGAATGTTCTTTCTGCGCCAACTCAGCTCAAGCTGCCCAAGGAGCTGCTGATCCAGTTCTACAGAGGACTTATTGAGTATTGTCATCTGCACTTCTATAACTGTCTGGTTTGGTTCTGCAACCCAACAAGATGGACACAGACTTCAGAGGATAATTAGAACTGCAGAAAAAATGGCTGCCAATCTGCCTTCCATTGAGGACCTGTAGACTGCATGAGTCAAAAGAGGGCTGTGAAAATATTTACAGACCCTCACATCCTGGACATAAACTATTTCAACTCCTACCCTCAAAACGACACTATAGGGCAGCGGTCACCAACTGGTGGTCCATGAGAAAATTTTGGTGGTCCACAGAAAATTATTTGCTTTAGAATCCGTTAACATTACACTACATCAGTGGTGAAATTCAATTTTTTAATACCGGTTCTGTGGGCGTGGCTTGGTGGGCATGGTGTGACTTGGTGGGCGTGTGAAGGATACTGCAAAATTCCCATTCCTTCCCCACTCTGGGACCTGCCAGAGGTGGTATTTGCCGGTTCTCCGAACTATTCAAAATTTGCACTACCAGTTCTCCAGAACCTGTCAGAATCTGCTGGATTTCACCCCTGCACTACATGATACTCTGCAGATAAGCCATGGTAAACATATTCTTTCACGTTTTCAAAGGTAAAATACATTTTAAGTAGTTTTTCAAACTATAAATTGTGAGTTGAGCAAGCAGAGATACCTGTGGATTGACACCGAGCCATGACATGGCATAAACCAGTCTATGCAAACAAGCAAAACCCCATCTGTGGGTGCAGTCAGCACACAAAACTACGCCCCTCTTGTCCATGGAAAAAACTCTCCATGGAACTTGTCCCTGGTGCCCAAAAAATTGGGAGCTGCTGTGCTAGAGGACTAAAGCTATAGATTTTTCCACATATCCTATGTAGATAGATTATGTGAAAGACTACTCTTCTTTTTATTAAGACTGGCAACCTACTTCTTAGTATCAGTGCAAGAATAAGTTTGCAAAGTAAACAATGGGGGTCGGGTGTTATTTTAGAAATTCTAGATGCTGCTGAAGCATATTAATTAACATTAGGTTAATTAACAGTTCTGCTTAAGTGGTGTAATTTGGTATAAATTGTCTCTACAACTGTGTCATATTCTTAAATCATCTTATTTGTGATATATTGTTTGGTTAATGATTTCAGCTCTGCTTAGGTCTATATGCAATCTAAGAAGGAAAAGGAAAAGGACACCCAATGTGTTTTTAAAAAGAGTTTAAAAGTAGCAACTACTTTCCTCCAAACTGGCACATTCCCTTTAATGATTATTTCTCAGTTGCTTCTTTCTTAGAAGTTTCATGCAAATCCTGAAAGTATAGCCCACCACTCATGGATTTTATTATATCATCAATGTAAACTAAAGCATGCTAATCTGTTAAACTTGACAAGATGCTGTTCATTAATCTTTGAAATAGCACTAGAGGTCTTCCAAGCAGAGAAAATTTAACACAGTATCCATTGGTGAAGCTATATGGAAGGTTCCCTTCTCTTACCTCATTCAGTGCTGTCTGGGTGGAAAATTAACATCACTGCAGAAATATTTGGTTGAAGGAGAAGAGTAGAGCAACTAATGGTCTTATATGTCTTTCAGTTCATTCCTTTTCATTCCCATTAAGCCACTCACTCTAGTTGACAGACAACTGTACCTCATACCTGCTTTGACTTGGGTTAAAAAGTTTCTCCATCTCAGGTCCTCATCCATACAAGGGAGAATACCATTGGTGCATGATACATTAAATATTTTATTTATTTTTATTTATTCTCTCTCTGGAAGATTGCATTATGAACTTGTAAACTGATTCTAGTCCCTGAAAACAAACTGAAAATATCAGCTTATACACTGATCTTAACTACCTTAACTACCTTAATTTCCTAACGAACAGGATGCAGCAGGTGAACCTAAGTAGAATCACATCAGATACCTATGCAATTATCACAGCCCCCCCCAACCAAGGCTCTGTGCTCTCTCCATTTCTCTTCTCTCTATATACCAATGACTGCATCTCTAACAATCCATCTGTTAAACTACTGAAGTTCGCAGATTTATTTATTTTATTTATTTATTTTATTAAATTTTTATACCGCCCTTCTCCCGAAGGACTCAGGGCGGTATACAGCCAGAATAAAAACAAAATATATACAATTTAAAACAACATTTAAAAGAGCAAATTTTAAAGGCTGATTATTAAAATTTAGATTTAAAAATTTAAAAATATTAAGAATACCCAATTTAAAATTCAACACAAATTATGCCAGTCCGCTTTAATAAATAAATATGTTTTGAGCTCACGGCGGAAGGTCCGAAGATCAGGCACTTGGCGAGGCCAGGGGAAGTTCGTTCCAGGCGTCACTGCCCCACAGAAGGCCCTACTCCTGGGGCCGCCAGCCGACACTGTTTGGCGGATGGCACCCTGAGAGACCCTCTCTGTGAGAGCGCACGGGTCGGTGGGAGGCAAAGGGTAACAGCAGGCGGTCTCGTAAGTACCGGGTCCTAAGCCATGGGCGCTTTAAAGATAGTTACCAAAATCTTGAAGCGCACCCGAAGACCACAGGAAGCCAGTGCAAGCTACGGAGCAGCGATGTCACGTGGGAGCCACGAGCGGCTCCGTTACTACTCGCGCAGCCGCATTCTGGACTAACTGCAGCCTCGGGTGCACCTCAAGGGCAGCCCCATGTAGAGAGCATTGCAATAATCCAGCCTAGGCGTAACCAGGCGTGGTGACCGTGCATAAGGCATCCCGGTCAAGGAAGGGCGCAACTGGCGAACCAAGCGAACTTGGTAAAGGCCCTCCTGGCGGCGGCCGCCAGGTGTTCATCAAAGACAGCCGTCCATCAGGAGGGCGCCCAAGTTGCGAACCACCTCCTTTGGGGCCACTAACTCGCCCCAACAGTCAGCTGCGGTGCAGCTGACTGTACCGGATACCGGCATCCACAGCCACTCCGTCTTGGAGGGATTGAGCTTGAGTCTGTTTCTCCCCATCCAGACCCGTACAGCTTCCAGGCACCGGGACAGCACTTCGACCGCTTCGTTGGGGTGGTCCGGGGTGGAAAAGTACAGCTGAGTATCATCAGCGTACAGATGATAACTCACCCCGAAACCACTGATGACCTCACCCAGCGGCTTCATATAGATGTTGAACAGGGTAGGCGAGAGAATCGACCCTGAGGCACCCCACAAGTGAGGCGCCTCGGGACGACCTCTGCCCCCTGCCAACACCGTCTGCGACCGGTCAGAGAGATAGGAGGAGAACCACCGATAAACGGTGCCCCCCACTCCCAATCCCTCCAACCGGCGCAGCAGGATACCATGGTCGATGGTATCGAAGGCCGCTGAGAGATCTAATAGGACCAAGGCAGAGGAACAACCCCTGTCCCTGTCCCTTCAGAGGTCATCCACCAAGCGACCCGTCTCCGTGCTATAACCGGGTCGGAAGCCAGACTGGAGCAGGTCTAGATAGACAGTTTCCTCCAGGTGCCGGGGAGCTGCCATGCAACCACTCTCTACAACCTTCGCCACAAAGCGAAGGTTGGAGACTGGGCGATAATTACCCAAAATAGCTGGGTCCAGGAAGGCTTCTTGAGGAGAGGTCTCACCACCGCCTCTTTCAAGGCGGCGGGAAAACCCTTCCATCAAAGAAGCATTTATAATCCCTGGAGCCAGCCTCGTGTCACTTCCTGAGCAGCCAGCACTAACCAGGAAGGGCACGGGTCCAGTAAACATGTAGTTGCATGTAACCTCCCAGCAACCTGTCCATGTCCTCGGGCCACAGATCAAACTCATCCCAAATAACCTCAACAAGGCGTGTCTCTGTCATCTCAGCTGGATCATCGCAATCTTGGTCCAAACTATCCCGAAGCTGAGCGATTTTATCGTATAGATAACCGTTAAACTCCTCAGCTCGTCCCTGTAAGGTCATCCGTCCCTCTTGATGGAGGAGGAGCGGGTCACCGAAACAGGCGGCGGGCGGTTATCTGCCGATGCAATGAGGGTGGAAACGTAAGAACGTTTCGCCTCCCTCATTGCCACTAGGTAGGTCCTAGTAAAGGACCTCACTAGTGTCCGATCAGCCTCGGAACAGCTAGACCTCCAAGTACTCTCTAGGCGTCTTCTCCGGCGTTTCATCTCTCTCAGCTCCTCGGAAAACCAGGGAGCCAATTGAGATCTACGCCGGGTCAGAGGCCGCAAAGGCACGACACGGTCCAAAGCCCCAGCCGCGGCCCGTTCCCAGGCCGCAACCAGTTCTTCAGTCGTGCCGTGGGTAAGATCCTCAGGGAATGGCCCAAGCTCCGTCCGGAACCTCTCCAGGTCCATCAGGCGCCTGGGACGGAACAAACGCATTGGCTCCGTCTCCCTGCGGTGGTGAGCGGCGGTCCGATGACACAACAGTGGTCGGTCTCATTCGAAGCAACGATGAATCCGCATGCAGACAGGAGATTGAACAACTAGGCTCGTGGTGCAACCAGAACAATCGGAACCGAACACACTCAAAACCGTAGAAATGGTGGTAGACTTTAGAAGAAACCCTTCCATACTTCCACCTCTTACTATACTAGACAACACAGTATCAACAGTAGAGACCTTCACATTTCTAGGTTTTACCATATCGCAAGATCTAAAATGGACAGCTAACATCAAAAACATCATCAAAAAAGCACAACAAAGAATGTTCTTTCTGCGCCAACTCAGAAAGCTCAAGCTGCCCAAGGAGCTGCTGATCCAGTACTACAGAGGAATTATTGAGTATTGTCATCTGCACTTCTATAACTGTCTGGTTTGGTTCTGCAACCCAACAAGATGGACACAGACTTCAGAGGATAATTAGAACTGCAGAAAAAATGGCTGCCAATCTGCCTTCCATTGAGGACCTGTAGACTGCATGAGTCAAAAAGAGGGCTGTGAAAATATTTACAGACCCCTCACATCCTGGACATAAACTATTTCAACTCCTACCCTCAAAACGACACTATAGGGCAGCGGTCACCAACTGGTGGTCCGTGGACCACTGGTGGTCCATGAGAAAATTTTGGTGGTCCACAGAAAAATTATTTGCGTTTTTTATATTGCACTAAATCAGGGGTCCTCAAACCACGGCCCCTGGGACAGATACATGCAATGAACATTTCTGTTGCTGCAAAGAGTCTCTCCCTTCAGGGTCTTTTTGTGCAGGTCAGAGGGGGGCAGAAATTCCAACTTGGGGTCTGCTTCAGCCTCCTGGTGTGGGGCTTTGGGCGAAGGCTTAAGGGAAGGATAATTTTTATTAAAATTTATTAAACTTGCACTCCCGCAGGTCTTCCCTCTGCTTGAAAAGCCTATGCTCATTGTCCTCAGTGAGGTGCTTCTGCTGAGCCTATTTCTCGGTCAGCTCCAATTTGAACTGAACCAGCTGTTTTGCCAACTCTTTCTCATGGTGGCTGTTTAGCTCCAACAACTGCTTCCTATTGGGGCCCTAAGGAGCTCGAGCAGGGAGGCGAGGAGTGGCTGGGAGGGGAGAGGTGAGTAGAAGCTGGTGAGATGCCCTTCAACTTGAGTGACATCGAGTTGGCCACACCCACCCAGTCACATGATCACCTAGCCATGCCCACCCAGCCGGTGATTAGGCAGATCATATTAGTGGTCTGTGGGATTTAAAATTATTAATTTAGTGGTCCCTGAGGTCCGAAAGGTTGGTGACCCCTGCTATAGAGCACTGCACACCAGAACAACTAGACACAAGAACAGTTTTTTCCCAAACGCCATCACTCTGCAAAACAAATAATTCCCTCAACACTGTCAAACTAGTTACTAAGTCTGCACTACTATTAATCTCATTGTTCCTATCACCCATCTCCTTCCATTAATGACTGTATGACTGTAACTTTGTTGCTAGCATCTTTACAATTTTTATTGACTGTTTCCTAATATGATTTGATTGCTTATTTGTACCGTATGACTATCATTAAGTGTTGTACCTTATGATTCTTGACGAATGTATCTTATCTTTCTATGTACACTGAGAGCATATGCACCAAGACAAATTCCTTGTGTGTCCAATCACACTTAGCCAATAAAATTCTATTCTATTCTATTCTATTCTATTCTATTCTATTCTATTCTATTCTATTCTATTCTATTCTATGGAAGGTGGGATAATAATACCTCTAATGCCCTCAAAATGACACAATACATATGTTACCCATGAAATAATATGATATAATGGAGCCTAGGAAAAGCCCAATGCTGTTCTGTTGTGGTGCTTATCCTTTATAACAGCATAACCCTTGAAATTTGGGTGGTTCCCAACTTTGCTTGCCTTTAGAAAGGCTTTAAACACTTGATCTTGCTCTCCCGTCAAAAAAGTGTTAGCAGGATATTGGATAACCCTATCAGGAAAATTAGTTGACATTTTTTATATGTGTTTGGACTATTTTATGTTTTAGTTCTTTTATCTTCATTGGTTATTTTGCTTCATTTTCAATCCTGTTGGCTGCTCAGAGCTAGTTGGGTATCTAGCAAGAATTGATCAATTTTGGACCTTAATTGATATATTATTTCTAATAAACATATTGCAAATTCAGAAAAAAAGTAATCAGATACCTAGAATCTTCAGGCATGTCCAAAATAAAAAAAACATTACCAAGATAAGTAGAAGTGTTATCTCCAGGAATGTAAACTAGATCCCTTCATTTATAATAAAAACTTGGAAACAATTAAGTGCTGCAAACCAAGGATGATAATTGTTAATCTAAAATAACAATTTAGTTAGAATTCTAAAGCCTACTGTTTGGATTAAAGGTTATATTGTATACGGAAAGTTGATTGCATGAATCTCCTTTGTCACTAATGTAATAGGCATATGGATTTATCAGTAAAATTAACATGAACACATATGACAAATTACATTGTTATTAATTAATTGTGTTTTTAATGAAGCCAATTAAATGAAGGTGCACAAATCTATGAAAAGAACTTGTCTTGTAATTCCATTCTTCTTTGGGGATTCTTGTCTCCTGGCTGCTGGTAAGAAGTTTGTTAATAAATCAACTTGTGTTTGACTACAATTGTGTCCTGGTCTCTAGTTTAGACATACCAATCAGGAAAATATTTTTCTTTTTCTGGCAGCCATACTAATAGTTTAAATAAATACATTTCTAACAA
Source organism: Ahaetulla prasina (assembly GCF_028640845.1). Taxonomy (NCBI): domain Eukaryota; kingdom Metazoa; phylum Chordata; class Lepidosauria; order Squamata; family Colubridae; genus Ahaetulla; species Ahaetulla prasina. The sequence continues at coordinate 35,635,946 of NC_080546.1, read as the reverse complement.
ATCCAGATTCACTCTTAACTTGCCAAAATTCATCAAAAGGTTAATCTCATTGATTTTAACGGATTTGTTTTAAGTCTGGTTTCAGTTCAGATTCTAAGAATTAGTATCCTTTTTTTCCTCCAATACACATATTTTCAAATCTGATCCTGTTTATCACTACTGAGTAAAAGAAGAATATTTGACTGAACATTTATTTAAAAAATTATCAACTTTGAAAACGTAGTTATATAACAGTATTTTAAAAAATGAAAAAAAAACCTTACATCATATGATACATGTTGTTTAGGACCATTGCTATAAACACAAAAGAATTAAGAAAAGAAAATGTAACTATTTTAAAAATTGATCATTTGCATAAATTAATTAATTGATAAATTGATAAATCTAAATGAAGTATCACTAGAATCATGTAAGAAATATATCGTATACACCAAATTATGGAGAAACAGACCAAAACAATATGATTTATCAGTTCAGATTATTAGTTGAATACATAAGGAGCAAAACTTTTTAAAAGATAAAGGTTTCCGAATCTAGGGGATGGTGATCATCTTCTTTTCCTAGCTGACGCTTCCGTGGTCATGTGGCCACCATGACTATATGCTGAGGTGCATGAAACGCTGTTACTTTCCCACCAAAGTGGTACCTATTTATCTACTAATTTGACAGAAGGAATAAAATGCAAAATTCAAATATCTAAATTGGAGAATATTGTTAATATAATACTTTTTTGAATTAGCTCTTTGAACTGAATTCAGATGAACACCAATCATCAGCATCGCCTTATTTAGTGTATAATACTTTATGCACTATTAAAAAATAAAATGAAGATAAAGAACTAACCTACCAAACTTCCCTAGTTTAACAAATAAAACTGCCATGTAAAGGAAAAACAACAACTAATAATTTTAAGTGTAAAAAGAAAGTCTGCCTTTTGCCAAGAGAATTTTTTCTCTCTGGAATGTTTTGTTTGTTTGTGTGTCCTGTCCAAATATAGATCAGATAATTCTTTTAATAAATTAGATAATTACTGTAATCAAACTAAGCTAGAGAAAGCATGTGGATGGTTTCTGGATTTCTTTCCAATCTCTTAAGAATTCTGGGTCCTGTAATTAGAAGAGGAGGAGGGAGTTGCTCAGAATACAGTAGTTGGCAACATTCCAAGTTTCTGTCCCTACTGTCATAGGTAAGCAGTGAGAGAATTTTTCTGGATTTTTTTCTCTCCACAGGCTGATATGGACATCATTGAGCTCAGTCTTTATTTTGTCATTTCTCCCCCATACCAAAGTTAAACCCATCATGTTGAATGTCTAGAGAGGTATCCTGCTGTCAGACCAACCAAATCCAAAAATAGCTAAAGACTTATTTGGAAGATTGGTATTTTATGACTGGCCACGCTCATCATAATGTATTACCATATTTAATGGCTCCCCCTTCCTCGCACCATGTGACACTCACAAAATCTCAAACTTCCAAATGTGCCTACCAGACTCAGAAGGTTGCCTATCCCAGAATTAAGCATTAGTGGGATGGGATGCTATACAGTTTTGGAAGTTTAATGGGTTACCATTTCTTCTGTGGATTCAATGTGCAGTGATGGAATGAACAGTAAATTGGTTTGCCTCTCCATTGGAAAATCCAGGCAGGCTCAATCAAAAGAAAGAATGCTAGTAGTGAAAGAGTAATCATCCCTCTCAAAAGGGATGCCTACGGTGAGCATCTTGTATCCATTTATTGCTTCATCTTCATACCTTCCCGTGGACTAAAATAGCCTAAAAAATAGCAATGTTACAAAAGATGAGTCCAGTACAAGCTTTCTGACAACCATATTTCCCCAAATACTTATGAAGAATGAAAAAAGAGGCGAGGTATCCCGAAGTTCTAAAATCAAACAAAAAGTAATCACCCACATAAATCAAATTCAGTATCTTCTGGTGGATTATATTATTCAACATAATATTCAATCTTTAATATTTTTCTATTCTTCATTTTTCATAAGAGATTATTTCTTGATGCATTATGCTTCAGTCTTTTATTATGTCACATCAAATTAAAGGCAAAACTCCAGGTGAACCAAATACTTTTTCGAACAGCTGTGAAAGTTTGTCATATCACTGCCCACAAACTATTTCTGTTTAGAAAGCCAAATGCTGTCATGTTTCTGAAAAAAATTGGTCTCTACTGAAACTGAATCCCTGTCTAAATAAAGAGGTTAACCATATTTTCTTCTCTCTGTAGCCCTTTGCTTTGATTTTTATCTCAAATATTAATTTTTCTGAAGACCAACCATTCACCTAATACATTCCTTTAAGGTAATATAACTCTGAGATCTCTCATCAACATCTCTATCTACAGACAAGTTCAGCTTCCCAAGTAGATTGATAGCACATTTCACTGATTTGTGTTTTTTCCATCTGTTGAATCTTTTCATCTGATTGCTAAATATTCAAAGGTATTATTTGTAGTTCATGGTGTGCATGTAAGACAAATACATAATACAAGTTATCTGTGTAATTTGTTGCAGCACATTCATAATGAATCCATAGTCACTTCTAAAAATAATTAAGATATTATTTTTAACCATATTTTTTTCTTCGTGTTTTAAACTTTCAGTATCAGGAATTGGCCTGGCATGGTCTAACATTAAAATTTAAATGTGAATTTGGGGTTGATGCTGAGGTCTCACTCCACATATATTAAGGCAGTTCACCAACTCAGTTTTGTGGGACTCAAATCTGGTTTTCTGATTAAAAAAAGAGATGATTCTGAAACGCTAGTCATTAGCTTCACTTGCCAACATTTCACTATTTTGTAGTACAGTGATAATTGAATATCACTTCTAGTGCTCTATAAAGAGCTACTTGATAACCAGCAGCAAGTTGGATGGATTCAGTTACCATTTGAAAACCTGAAAAACCAGGTTAGACACAACTCATCATGGAGAAGGTTTATCTACACTTATTTGATAGAACATAATCAAAACTAACCTTTCTCAGATAATGGAGCAGGACAAACATTAGACAAACAATTCTGAATCTTGAATTTATTACAAAAGGACTTAATAATCTACATAAAATACCAGCTTCTTGGACAATGACTTCACATGATGTTAGGTAGCATGAAAGAGAGAATAAAAATCAAAGATAACAGTTATGGTTTAATTATGTACAGGCAGGATTTCGAAGAAGCAGAGGAACTAGAGATCAAATTGCCAACATACGCTGGAAAAAAGCTAGGGATTTCCAGAAAAACATCTACTTCTGCTTCATTGACTATGCTAAAGCCTTTGATTGTGTGTACCACAACAAATTATGGAAAGTTCTTAAAGAGATGGGAGTACCAGACCATCTTATTTGTCTCTTGAGAAACCTATATGCAGGTCAAGAAGCAACAGTGAGAACTGGACATGGAACCACTGATTGGTTCAAAATTGGGAAAGGTGTCCGGCAAGGCTGTATACTGTCACCCTGCCTATTTAACTTATATGCAGAGGACATCACGAGAAAGGCGGAGCTAGATGAATCAAAAGTTGGGAGAAGATTGCCGGAAGAAATATCAACAATCTCAGATATGCAGATAATACCACTCTGATGGCAGAAAGCGAAGAGGAACTAAAGAGCCTCTTGATGCATGTGAAGAAGGAGAGTGCAAAAGTTGGCTTGAAACTCAACATTAAGAAAACTAAAATCATGGCATCCAGCCCTCTCAATTCCTGGCAAATAGATGGGGAAGAAATGGAGGTAGTGACAGATTTTATTTTCCTGGGCTCCAAGTTCACCGCAGATGGGGACTGCAGCCAACAAATTAAAAGATGCTTGCTCCTGGGGACGAAAGCTATGGCAAATCTAGACAGCATCCTAAAAAGCAGAAACATCACCCTGCCAACAAAAGTGCATATATTCAAAGCTATGGTTTTTCCAGTTGCAATGTATGGCAATGAAAGTTGGACCATAAGAAAGGCTGAGTGCCAAAGAATTGAGGCCTTTAAATTATGGTGCTGGAGAAAACTTCTGCAAGTCCCATGGACTGCAAAGCGATCAAACCAGTCAGTCATAGATCAACCCTGACTGCTCTTTAGAAAGCCAGATCCTGAAGATCTCAAATATTTTGGCCACCTAATGAGAAGAAAGGACTCACTGGAGAAGAGCCTCATGCTGGGAAAGATTGAGGGCAAAAGAAGAAGGGGACAACAGAGAATGAGGTGGCTGGATGAAGTCACTGAATCAGTCAGCGTGAGCTTAAATAGACTCCAGAGGATGGTAGAGGATAGGAAAGCCTGGAGGAACATTGTCCATGGGATCGTGATGGGTCGGACACAACTTTGCAATTAACAACAACAAATAGTTTAATTTGCATATTCTAGAATTCATCCTCTTGAAATAATACATGACTTTAATGTTGTATTTTAAAGGTCTATTCTTGAAAGACTTTGATTATCACACTTGATGTTCATCTAGGCAACCAAAAATGTAATTTAAGTTCTAAAGTATTATCATAAAATTAGACAATACAAAGGATGACATATAGGAATCACCACATTCTCACTTACTATTCTTCCTACAACAAAATGTAGAGAGAAGAGCCTTTCAGAGACTTGCAGGAAAACTTTGTAGTACATTTTCACCCCATTCATCTGAACCATAAGCATTTATTTCTATGTTCCAACTAGGCAGCCAAAATCTTCTACTCCTGATATCTGTCAAGCTTTCTACCTCACCCAATGTTTTAAATTAATGGTAAGCATGCACATATACATATACATTTTGTTCTAGGACAGAACAACCAGGAGCCACTTTTATAATCGCAGCCTTTTAAATCCTATATTGAAGAGTTTTGAAGAAACAGATGTTCTACCTCTGTGATGGCGAACCTATGCCACAGGTGGCACGTGTAGCCATATTAGTGGACACGCAAGCTCAGTTCGTGCCAGCCAGCTGATTTTTGAGCCTTTTGGGCTCACCAGAAGTAGGGAAACAGGCTGTTTCCTGCCTCCAGAGGGCCTGAGTTATGGTGGGGAAGGCCCATTTTTCTCTCTCACCTGGCTCTAGAGCCTCTCTACGAGTCTTGGGAGGGCCTCTCTAAGAGTCTCTGGAGGCTGGGGACAGCAAAAAATGTCACTTCCTGTCCAACCGGAAGTTGATAAATGGGCCGTTTCTGGCTTCTGGAGGGCCTCTGAGGGGGGTGAGTTTGGAAAGGCAGTTTTTGCCCTCCCAAGACTCATTGAGAGGCTCTGGAGCCAGGTGAGAGAGAAAAACGGGCCAACCAGGCCATCGTGTGCCAGGAGCAGAGGAGGGGAGAGTCGCACACGCACGCGCGGGAGCGGAGCGCATAGAATTATGGGTGTGTGCACGTATGCACGTGACCCCCCCACCTCCCCTCCTCCTGGCACGCGATGGCAAAAAGGTTAGCCATCACTGTTCTAGCTCAAAATATTTAAATTTAGAGCATATTTGAATTCCCTTTCTGTTTTTAGGTGTATATCTTTATATGCTACACTTTTTTGTATACCTATACAGTAATATCAACCAGTGTGAAATAAAGCAAAAACATGTTTGTATTATTTTTATTAACAAAAATAACCATAAAGTTTTCATTTGTAATATACATTATCTTAAAAACATGCCATCTAATGGTCTCGTTAGTAAAATGCCATTGTACTTTATTATCGGGCACATTAATTTTAATATGATTCTCATTTTGTAATGGAAATTGTTGAGAAGTTCCATAAATATCTGAACAACAGATGGCTATGGACATCTCAATGTGCCACCATCAAGATGTTTTGGAATTCTGACTAGTCAGGTATTGTAGATGATGTTAAGTTGGGGAAAATGCCTTAATACGATTCATATAAAACCTTACAGGTATTACAAAACCACCTAGTTAATACTGGTAGTCCTTGACTTACAACCTTTGATTTAATGACCGTTAAAAGTTACAACAGCATTAAAAAAGGGACTTATGACCATTTTTCGCATTTATGACCGTTGCAGCATCCCCAGCGTCACGTGATCAAAATTCAGACACTTGCATATTTATGACGGTTGCAGTGTCCTGGGGTCATATGATCGTCTTTTGTGACTTTCTGACAAGCAAAGTCAATGAAAAAACCAGATTCATTTAAGAACTATGTTACTAACATAATTGCAGTGATTCACTTAACAACTGTGGCAAGAAAGGTTGTAAAATGGGGGGGAAACTCACTTAACAACTATTTTGCTTAGCATTGGAAATTGTGATTGTTAAGTCGAGGGCTACCTTTATAATATACTTGATATAGACAATTTTTTATCAAAATTTCATTTTTTGCCAGCCTTCTTTAATTGGAAATTTCACTATAAATACAAGTTCCCTCCCCATATGGATTGAGCAATTTTTTTTGATTCAGCATATTACTATGTGCAATTCTTATAGTCATTTTTCTTGAAATGTTTCATCCTTCACTTATCCCCAAATACTGAATACATTATAATGTACATCATAAACTAATATATCATAAACTAATCAATATCAAATCATATTATTCATTGTCCAACATACTGTTATGATAGATCTTTAAAATGATACACAGATATGCAGTGTATATTCTCATATGCTTGCTATAGCATTGGAAAAAGTATCCAAGGTTTGCCAAATCTGTATTGCATAGTACTGCATTGTATTATATTATATTATATTATATTATATTATATTATATTATATTATATTATATTATATTATATTATATTATATTATATTATATTATATTATATTATATTATATTATATTATATTATATTATATTATATTATATTATATTATATTCCTTGTTATTTATTGTACTTTAAACATGAAGGTTCTTTGAAAATCATTGGATCTTCACCCAGGCTAGATATTTCCAGAACAGAAAGGGGGCTATTTGGTGAAACAGCAAAGTCTGATTCTGCTTTTAATCTTAGGGATTCAAGGATTGCTTTGTATTATGTACATTGCTTTGCCATGAAATGGATAGTGGCAGTTATGATTGGCTCCATGTGACTGAAAAAGGTGTTGATAACATGATTTATGGGCAGCCAAGCCCTGTAGCATATATATCCCATTAGGGCACATCAGAAAAGGTAGCAGTATGTGTTCTACTTATATAAGCCCATGAGCCTATTTTATTGTTTAGTTGGGGGGAAAAAACCTATGGATCTTAATATGATCTTTGAGGGTAGGGGTATATAGACCTACTATTTCAAAAGCATATACCGCCCGCTTAGATAGATCTGTTGGAGCCTAGATATCAAGCTGAGGGAAAAGCTGCAAAGATTTGAGGGTGCAGTGAATTCACAATATGGCTTTTCAAAGAAAAAGGAATAATTATATTTGTTTTATATAGAATGCTCTTTCAGCCACAAATTTTTTTCAAGGATACTTTTAATCTTTGATAATTGGCTGCAATCTACATTTTGTTTTCTCTTACCAGTTTCACTTTTGGTTTTTGTTCTCTCCAGATGTTGTTAGTTATTCTCTATCCCTCTAGTGCACTTTATCCTTTCCTCAACTCCATGATTTACTTTTTTTTTTTTTTTACATTTATATCCCGCCCTTCTCCAAAGACTCAGGGCGGCTTACATTGTGTAAGGCAATAGTCTCATCCTATTTGTATATTTATATACAAAGTCAACTTATTGCCCCCCCAACAATCTGGGTCCTCATTTTACCTATCTTATAAAGGATGGAAGGCTGAGTCAACCTTGGGCCTGGTGGGACTAGAACCTGCAGTAATTGCAGGCAGCTGTGTTTAATAACAGGCTTCTTACAGCCTGAGCCACACCGCGGCACAGGCTACTTCTTTGCATTCCCAATTTTTAATTACAGACTAACTCATGTTCCTGAAAACTTATACATTTTTAATTGACAAAATTTTTCCCCAATTACCTTTCACCTTTTGTGATAGCAATTTTGTTTCTATCAAATGAGCTATCAAGTGTTCATTATATTATTTTTACCTTTTCCCAGACACATTCTGGGTAACCTACTTGAAATACCTATGCATTTTCTCATCCACCTACCCAAAAACCTACTGGGTTTGTGGTGTTGTTTTTTTTGCAAAATTTATATTTATTCACATGTAATGTGAATAAATGTCTCAGACAAACCCTTCCCTAGTTCACACAAAGATAAAGGGAGGGTGGGTGGAAGCAAATTCAGACTGGCAAGATTCTGTTATAATAGCTTTACCATAAAAGTAGTATTAAACCTACATGATGTAAGTTTCTTAGTCTGATCTACCTTGAAAGGCTGACAATATGTAAGGCTCCCTAATTTTCTATGATAAAATGACATCTAACCATCTTATGTTCAACTGATAATATGGAGAAGTCATGTGCAGTACAAAGCAATATCCCACAGGGTTGGAAAGGGCCATTTAAGCCATCAAGTCCAAATCTATGCTCAATACAGGAACCCAGATTAAAGCATATCGGGTGACTCTCAGCTTGCACTTAAATTTTAAAGAAAATTAGATAGCATATCAAATTCTAAGGTATTTGAAAACTGCTATCATCAAAAAGTCAATATTTTACAGAGTAGATATACTAGTTTTGTCACTTAATTTCATACTTTTCATACTTCTTTCTAGTTTAATAAGGAAACAACTTTCATGCCAGCATATCAGCCCCACCTTTGCTTAACTAGCTTGCTAATTAATATGACACAGGATATTCTGTTAAATATTTTGCTGAACTGAAGATATATGTCCCACAGTCTATCAAGAACTTTCCCAATTAAAAAGTTAGATAATATTAATTTGGCAGGATTTGTTCTTGTCAAATCCATGATAATTTTTGATAATTTGGTAATATATTTAGTTCTTTATGATTTGCTGCAAAAATTTTCAGGTTATTAGTGTCTGTCTGGTTTTTAATTCCTAGGATCCCTCATTTCCTTTCTGGCTCAAAATTATGATGGAACCTGCAACTCCCAGGTGATCACAAGTAGCTGTAGAAACATTGGTTCATGGAAAACAAATGATGTATATATGCACATTTGGTAACCTCCAGTCTTTTCTTTTTGGTCCAAAGAAAATTTCTGCAGTCTGAATCTTGCATTCAGCTGCCTTTTTGGCCATAATGTCTCCTGTAATCCATGGAGCAGAAAAAATGTAAAATGTTAAGTAGCACAATTTTTTTACATCTGTTGTGATGAAGGATGAGACTAACTCTTTTATATAATTCTTTTCTTTTTGTTATATTTTTTCTTGTTTTTGTCTATATTTTAAAAGTTATGTGGGGTTCCTATATGCCCCCCCCAACTTGTGCATCTTGACTAGAAAACATCTTTTGGAATAGATGATTCTGTTTCATATCTTGCTCTCGGTGTCTAGCAAAATTCTCCAATCCCAAGATCTCTGTCCAGAACCAAGTTATATTTGAAATACATTGGTTAACTGTATTTATTAGAACCAGTAATGCAACATGCTTTTACATTAAACTTTGGCCAACATAATTCTGCTTTGGAAGTTTGCTCTGTCATAGACCATTAGCAAAACAAAATAAATGTAAAGTAAGTAGTGAAGCCAAGTAGAAACTGCAAATCAGGAAGGCCACTCGTGCAAGTTATTTGTCAAAGCCTAATGTACTGCACAATGGAAAGATAATAACAGAATCCAGATTTTGGTTCTTCATATAAATGCCAATAGGAAAGACTGATCTTTAAATAAATATCTGATGCATTATCTATCTCCCTTTCTCCCCATTACATTTTCATGACAGTAATATGCCATCAACTACTTTTTTAAGGTGATGTTTTTTCATTTTAGAGATGAATGGTTTTGAATCTTCTTGAAAACTTCAAAAATTTCAAGATGTACTCCACTGACATAATACTTTGGATATCTCACCCATGAAATGAGGGCCATGTAAGTAATGAAGTAATAGATCAGAAGATTAAAAATCTACCTTTATTCCTGTCTAAATTGACAAGTTGTTGCTGTTTTGTTTTTAAAATAATGTTAAATCAAAGCTTATCTCAAGGGAAGGAATCAAGATGGCAACCTATCAACAACTTCTGAAACAAGCTCTTGGCTTATGACAGTCCTTACCAATTCTGGCTTAACATAATACCCTCAAAATGCCACCCAAGGCTAAAAAAAGAACCCTGAGCAGGCCCAGCAACAATGTTAGGACCGATAAATCTTACAAAGCAGAAAAAGAAATTAGGATTGACTCTTTATCTCTCCATCTGAGGCAACCAAAAATGTGAATAATGGACCTGGTACCTCTTTCTTCTTCTTGTGCCATATCCGTCATCAGACATTGGCGATCATGTTGGCAATTTTCCGCATGAAAAATGCTGCTGAGTTTTGTCCAAACCAGTCCCTTAGGTTTTGAACCCATGATGTTCTTCTTCTGCCTGGACCTTGTTTGCCTTCAATCTTTCCCTGGAGGATTAAGTGAAGGATGCCATATTGTTGTGGCTCCAGCCCCCCACGCCGGGCCTGGCCCCTTGCCAGAGAGTGACTCAAAGAGTGAGGGGGAAGGGCCGTCAGGGCTCCCCTCTGCAGGGCCGGCCTCTCTGGCTCAGCTCCAGGAGCCAGAGGCAGGCCAGGTGGAGGAAGTAACGAGGCCTCTGTCTCCTGTATCTCCCCCTGCCCAGCCAATGCTCCCAGACCCAGCTGTGGACAATCAGTCCTGGTTAGATCCCAGGTTTCATAGACAAGAGAGGCGGGAACAACAGAAGCAGGGGTGGGGCAGGCCTAGAAAGTGCTGAGTTACGGAGCCACACCCCACAGGGTATAAAAGCAGGAGGGGCTGTTATACTACTTCGTGACGAACAAATCAACTGACTGAGCATTTGGCTTGGAGTGCTGTTTGTTCCTTACTTCCTGGTTGACACGCCAGCATCAAGAAAAATAAAAGAAAAACTTTGTCAGACGCTCGCTGGTTTGCTGCCAGAGCTGATAGTTGCCGTGGACTAAATTGTCAGCTAATTGAGTCATTTCACGTGTCTCCTGGACGGAGGTGGGGGACAGAACACATATTTTTCTGGGTGTCACATCACATGTCCAAAATATTCTAACTTTCGCTTTTTAATGGCATTGATAATTTCCCGTTGCTTTCCCAGGCGGCTTATCACTTCCTCATTTGTGATTTTGTTAACCCAGTTTATATGTAACAGCCGTTTGTAAATCCACATTTCAAATGCTTCTAGTTTCTTCAAGTGGTTTTCTGTCAGAGACCAACTCTCTACTCCATAGAGCAGGTTAGAAAAGATGTAACATCTGACAAGCCTAATTGGAGGTGTCTCTTTCACCTCCAAAAATTAAACAATACAGAACAGCCATAATACAGATCACCTCCTCAGCCCTTCAAGGCTCTGCCCAAATCATCCCCTGGGGAAGAGAGATAACCTTCTGGAAAAAAACTCCAATAACTTTATCACTAAATCTTTCCAGGAGGATTGCCTTCTCTCTGCAGAAACATTTATTTTTATATTGCAATGATTATATGAAATTGCAGCCAAGGTGAACAGTTTCCAACAAACCCTGGATCTGCAAATCCCCCTTAGCAGCCGCCTCAGCACTTTGGTAGCTGGTGTCTTCAGGCATCCCCCACTGTGTGCTCCAGAAACGCTTCCTGGAAATCCATTGGAATGGCCACAAATGGATGAGAATCTTACCTAGTGAGGCGGGACCGTGGGGAGGAATATTTAAGTTTAAATTTAGTAGCTAAATTATTTAAATTTAGTAGATGGGGCAGGGGGTTTGTGCATTGAGTTAGAACAAACAGTTATGGTTTGAATGGTTGAAAAGTGTTGGCTCCTGCATGAGGCAATCTGTGCTGTGATTGGTTGCTGTGAGTGTGGAGGGGGAATTTCCCTTTCCCCCACCTTTTTCTTCTGTATGCTCTGTAATTTAACTGATGATGCTCCTGTTTGCCTGATTATCCAGTTTACTGTATATACCGTATAGTTGTAAAATATATTTATTTATATAAAACTACAAGTTTGTGTCAGTGTTTCTGATTCCATTTGGACACCTGCTGTGCAATTCCCTGACAAAGAGCAAGTTAATTATATATTTCTTTATTTTTTTGCTAAAAACATTGGAAAAACTGTGACAAAGGAAAATTCTGTTATTTTCCCTTCCGTTATTGAATAACTTTTTTTAACCTAATGTAACCAAACCACTCAGAACTTATTTAAACAAATGCAAATTGTTAAGTGGACGTAATAGTAAAATGGATTGGTACAAACTCATGTTATCCCTCTGATTTCTGCAGCAGTTATGTTTGTGGTGTGTTCAGACTTTTATTTTTATATTAAAGTTGAAAAAAATGCTTTGGTGTTTTTATAAGTAGAGAACTTAGTACCATTGTTAAATTTAATTCTGTTATTTTCAGGTATTTTCCTAGCCTGACATTTTGAATTTTTCTCTTTTCTGAAATGTTAGCTATCACTAATTTTATATCATCTGCAAATTTGATTTAAAAAATCCTCATTCAAATATTAACAAAATGTTACTGTATCCTGAGTTGCCCGAGTGTCATTATCTAGCCAAATTAAGAAAAAGAACTGGATTGGGTTAAAATCTTTGTTATGTGTCATAAACATACACCAAACCAGGGCATATTTCATAGTAGGAAACTAATGTTCCAAATTCTGCCAGTCCTATCAGTTTGCCAAGAGCTGAGAAGATGGACTGACTTCATATGAATATGATTGTTCATTAAGGTCTTCACTGGACTCTAAACTTTAAGTTTTACTACTCCTTAGGTTTGATATGTGAGATCAGAAATACAGAGATTGAAAAACAATTTCATTAGACATTCTTATATTAAAAAAAGCTTTTATGCCTTGAATAGTATTTATATAAATATTTTAATAATAAAATGTACAATGCAATGCAATACAATTTGAAAACATCATTACCTTCAAATTGACTTGGTAAATACATGTAAAATACAGTTAAAAAGAGCTAATTTCCACTGACATTAATTAATAGCATGTGACTTTACATGAGTATAAAGAATGTAAATAATATTTTAACAAAAAAGTAGCATAATTGGAAGCAAGAAGCAACATGGTATAAACCTGTGGCAAAGGCAATTAGACTTAGGGAAAGAAAACATGTCTATGTCAATAAAACCCATGATTTGAAGTGCTTCCAGATAGCACACATGGCAAAAACCTCATTTATATGACGGTATATGATGCTATTCAAGTGCAAAGGAAATTAGGAACTTTCACATGGTTTTCAGGTCTTGCTGAGTTCAATTCCTGCAGTTTCACAATACCATCTGATTAATCTTCAGGTAATATTTGGATTTGAAGCCTTTAATACCTTCTTTGAAGGTGTGAACACCAGATTTTATTTTTATTTTCCTTGCCAAAAAAATTTAAAGCGCTGTATAAAAAAGAGTATATTTAGGAGTACAACTTTAATTAGTCACATTTTAGTTGTTAAATAGAAAATATTAGTCACAACTCAAGGAAAGCTAATGAAAGTGTTGAATGTTTACCAACAGACATTTACCCTATATTTTTTGCAACATCAATCTTCTATCCTTATGATGGGTGTGAGCTTAGGAATGATGTAATTATTATATGTATTTATTCTGAAACTCAAGATAGATTTTTCATTTTCAAAGGTAGACTGTTAGAAACTTCAAGCGGGTATTCCTCTTGGGTGGCCTGCTACTAGTATGAGATATTGATCTTTAATGTCAAAGTTAGTTGTGTAAGGTATTCTTTAGGGACAAGTTTAAGCCTTTATGAAATATACTTTCATAATATAATATTTACATTAGAGTATATCTTCTTTTATAGCAATTACATTTTAAGCAAGATAAGCATTTTTTCTAGCAGTTATTTTATTATCTAGGATAGAAGGAATCAAATAGGTAATCTTTCAGATATTTCTGGACTATAAATCCCATAATTCCTATTAGTCATTGTGGTTAGTCTAGTTAGAAATGTAGTTCAACATCTGGATGGCACATTTTTTCCTTTCTAGGAAGAAGTTCCCTTAGTGAAACAAATAGGGACAATGTATTTAAAAATGGAGATTCCTATTCTACAGTGAACTGGCATCTTAGAAAGAAACAAAAATGTAAATTATATTCAAAAAACTGCAATTGGTCTACATATAATTTGCTTGACCTTAGCTGAAAAGAAGTCCAGTGCTCCTGGAAACCACTAATGTGTTAGGTATCAAAGAATGGTTCAGAGAAACATCTCTATATTTGAATTAATTCTTATCTGGAAAGGGAATCTCAAAGGAAAGAATAGTCAACGTAATTCTATCACTTTATTCACTCATTCAAAACAAATGTTTTATTTTTTCACTTTGTAGTTTTTTAAGCAGTAAAATATTTAAAAGGTAGATTCCTTGATACTGGCGGACATGCCTAGCACATTAACATACTAGCAATATATAGCTTGGCTCACCCTATCAGAAAATCACAATACTAATGAACATCTGCAAGAAGAGTAACAATTGTGTGCTTCCTTGCTATCCAAAGTACTTTTGAAAAAGCAGAGTTCAAGACATTTTCCAGCAGTCAGGAAAAAACAAAACATTTAAAATATGCATGCATGTGCATCTGCTTTTCCTCCCTACTGATGCTAATATTGAGACTGACCTATTAAGAAGCAACAGAATTATGCAGTTTAGGGCATAATACAATGTATGGCTATTCTAAGGTACAATACTCTGTTGAAGAGACCTCAGTTTAATAGACTTTGGATATAGCAGTCAAATGCTCCATTCAAACTTAACTCCTCTTTAACAGATTTATCGTCATAAAATCAAAGGTGAGTCTGTTAAATTTTTACAATAAATGTAAAAATTTGCATAAACTATATAGTTATAGAAATGACCTAAATTGGTATGAATTATACAGATTGACATAAATTCAGATTTATTGGTGATATCTTACCTCCAAATAACCCATTAAATTGAAGTTTTACTGTAATACCCCTGTGTTTAATCAAGGTTTAGTCCATTGCTCATCAATCAATGCTGTTTATCAGTGACACTTTAAGACTATGTACTTCAGTTAAATTCAGTCATATGACCAGATTGTTATGTCATCCTAGTTTGCTCTTTCAGGTCAACCTACAGTAGCCTATAGATTAATTCTGTTCTCTGGGACTTTCCCAAATTTCTTAGCTTTCTTCTGACAAATTCATAATTTCAGAATAATTTATTTTATTTATTTTATTTTATTTATTGTATTTAGGAATTTTTCATCTTTCTTGCAGAGGAATTCTGAGTGGCATGCAGAGCATAAAAACAGTGCATAAAATTTAAATTTTAAAAGAGGCAAGAGATGTTAAAAATTATTTAAAAGATCAGGCAGGGTTTTTGTCTCCCAGCATAGGCAAGTATTTCTATACTATCTTCTACTCCTTGTCCCAACAAGAACTGGGCCACTAAAAAAAGCAGCTAGCATACAACCCCACCCTCTTCATTGTTACTGCTTGACACCGTGGAAAAAGGGGGAAATTAAAACCTTGAATAGCAGTTGTTTGGGGGCAGAAATAAATTATAGAGGATAGGAAATAGCGATAAAGTGCAATTGAGCTGTGCCATCTGGCTGGAAGAGGAATTCAGGATGATAGAATAGAATAGAATAGAATTTTATTGGCCAAGTGTGATTGGACACACAAGGAATTTGTCTTGGTGCATATGCTCTCAGTGTACATAAAAGAAAAGATACGTTCATCAAGATACAACATTTACAACACAATTGATGGTCAATATATCAATATAAATCATAAGGATTGCCAGCAACAAGTTATAGTCATACAGTCATAAATGGAAAGAGACTGGCGATGGGAACTATGAGAAGATTAATAGTAGTGCAGATTCAGTAAATAGTTTGATAGTGTTGATGGAATTATTTGTTTAGCAGAGTGATGGCCTTCGGGAAAAAACTATTCTTGTGTCTAGTTGTTCTGGTGTGCAGTGCTCTATAGCGTCGTTTTGAGGGTAGGAGTTGAAACAGTTTATGTCCAGGATGCGAGGGGTCTGTAAATATTTTCACGGCCCTCTTCTTGATTCGTGCAGTATACAGGTCCTCAATGGAAGGCAGGTTGGTAGCAATTATTTTTTCTGCAGTTCTAATTATCCTCTGAAGTCTGTGTTTTTCTTGTTGGGTTGCAGAACCGAACCAGACAGTTATAGAGGTGCAAATGACAGACTCAATAATTCCTCTGTAGAACTGAATCAGCAGCTCCTTGGGCAGTTTGAGCTTACTGAGTTGGCGCAGAAAGAACATTCTTTGTTGTCCTTTTTTAATGATGTTTTTGATGTTAGCTGTCCATTTTAGATCTTGCGATATGATAGAACCTAGAAATTTGAAGGTTTCTACTGTTGATACTGTGTTGTCTAGTATTGTGAGAGGTGGAAGTATGGAAGGGTTTCTCCTAAAGTCTACCAACATTTCTACGGTTTTGAGTGTGTTCAGTTCCAGATTGTTTTGGTTGCACCACAAGGCTAGTCGTTCGACCTCTCGTCTATATGCGGATTCGTCATTGTCTCGAATGAGACCAATCACTGTTGTGTCATCTGCGAACTTCAGTAGCAGATGAGATGCAAAACCACCGAGAGAGCATCTACCTCAGCATCCAAAAGTAATGCAAAGAAATTGCCTTTGCCGCATTTTCTGTGAAGCATGAACTAAGTTGATTTAATTGAAGGCTGACACATTTAACCCCCACTTATTTAAAGGACTTATTCATGTTTTTTAAATCTTTCCTGGCAACATCGAAAAATTGTAAGTATGCTTAACTTTGTACTATGTCCAGTTTAACTTGCAAAGATTTTATTTAAAAATGGGTAGTAGTGTTTATCACATGGGTATCATTCAATGCCAATTCAAGGATTAATAGAAACAGTTTAACATTTTAATGACCATGTAGGTGTCTATCATCATTTGGATGCATCTACTTTTTAGAAAAATCCAACTTATCTTTTCCAAAATTTGGATTTTCATTATTGTTATTTGTATTCTTCGAATACCAGGTGGTGGATATAAGAAAATAACATTACACATGTACTTTTCCACTTAGCACAACAAAAGCATTATATTTCTTTACAGCATTGTAACTGTTTCAGGAAGATGATTATGAAATCCTTGCATACTATAAAATCATTCTCTAATTCAAACAGGATAGCCCCATTGATAAAAGCACTAGAAATAACAGATGTCCAACAATCAGATTCTGACACAAATATCCTATTATTAAGAGGTATAATTTTGATTATTTCATCAGTCTAGATCCATAGCTTCCTAACTATCAAAAACTTATTTCATCTCTTAAGTGTTTCTTTTAGGGCCGCTCTTTAATCATATCTCTTACATCTGAGTTCACATAGTCATAAGGGGATATGTGGTCATATTTGGTACTTGTACTGATTTGTGTTATATCCAGTGCTCTTAACAAGTGGCAGTACCGATGTCCAGGGATATACAGATAGTGCTTAATGCTAATTCTGAGTTGTGTAAGTTTTCCTTTAAGTTTTCCTTTTGGCACATTGTCAGTAGGCACATGCCAACTATACCAACCAATGAAAGCTTATAGTGGACATAAATTTGTCATAATATAGAAATGTATTTGCTTTCATGTACGGCTACAGTAAAAAGATTCTTCAACTACATTCTGGCAATGCAGGGAATTGGGTGGAGGGAGAGGGGAGATACATAAAAAATATAGAACTTAGTTCTGAGACTTCACCAAAAGAAAAAAAATTAAAACAAATTTGCTTAATTGTGTTTACAAAATCCTGGCAACATCAGTTGCTTTGCTCCATCAATCCCCAAAGTGGGAAGACTAGCCAAAGACCAAAGAAATATCAGTTGCAGGGAACCTGCTCTCTGCTTTTCTCATACTCCACCAAGCAGGGGGGAAATCAATTCCAAGTGTTTATTCTGCTGTGACCGGAGAAGTGAAAATAAGGACAGACGGGTTCCTACTAGGGCAGTTGACAAGGTTTATGTCTTGTGGACATACAGTAATTAGATCATCTTTTAAAAAACCAAAAACACAGGTAACACATTTCTGGTAATATGTAATTGACAATTAACAATTAAGAATATAATTGATAATTTTCTGAAATCTTAAATTCCAAGTTCTTGGAAGAATTAATTCCATTGAAACTGATGAGATTTGGTTCAGTAGAATGCCACTCTATTCTGAGGTTGTTTTTTATTGCATAGTTCTCTTTACTTCATTTATAATGTATGAAAATACATGAATTTTCCACAAAAGTCAAGTTATCTGCAATTACAATGTGTAATTAGGCATAGGAACAGAACCCAATTCCATTCAAAGAATCTATGGTATTCTATATACCATGCTAGTATAAGTATTTCTTTCTGTAAACTTTCCACTACAAAGATTTGAAATAAATTGCAATCCAAAAATAATAGTCAAGCAGAAATCTACATAAATTAAAATCAAATAAGCATACACATATCAATATAGGAGAACCACCACGTGCAAAGCAGGCAAACAATGTAATAATAACAAAACCATGTTATTACTTGCTAAAGTACAAGACTATTAAAATGATTTAAGCTCAGCACTGAAAGACAGAAATGTCTGTGTCAAATGAACATTTATAAAGCATCTAGGTTACTTACATAGCAATCTTTATATTACCCTCAAATGATTTCTGCACCAGGAAATTTTTTGTATCACTTCTGGTTTGATGTTTATTTACCTATATACTACTAAAACCAATTCCTTAACCTTCAACAGTACACCATAGGGAAAAACGTTTTGAAGCAAGGTACCTCAATGGGTATGTACAGTAGAGGTGACAAATAGATTTAAGGAATTAGATACGACAGACAGAGTGCCTGAAGAACTATGGACGGAGGTTCACAACATTATACAAGAGGTAGCAACTAAAACCATTCCAAAGAAAAAGAAAGGCAAGAAAGCAAAATGGTTGTCTGAGGAAGTTTTGCAAATAGCAAACAGCTGATGAAAGAAGGGAAGAGAAAGGCAAGGGAGAAAGAGAAAGATACACCCAGTTGAATGCAGAATTTCAGAGAATAGCTAGAAGAGATAAGAATGCATTTTTAAATGAACTTTGCACTTAAATGAACAGTGCAAAGAAATAGAAGAAAACAATAGAATAAGAGGACCAGAGATCTCTTCAAGAAAATTGGAGATATCGAGGGAAAGATGGGCATGATAAAGGACCAAAATGGCAGGGACCTAACGGAGGCAGAAGAACTAAGAAGAGGTGACACAATTACACAGAAGAACTATACAAAAATGAGCTAAACATCCCTAATAACCATGATGGGGTGGTCACTGACCTTGAGCCAGACATCCTAGAATGTGAAGTCAAATGGGCCTTAGGAAATCTGAGCAACAACAAAACTAGTGGAGGAGACAGTATTCCAGCTGAGCTATTCAAAATCTTAAAAGAAGATGCAGTAAAAGTGCTACACTGAATTTGCCAGCAAATTTGGAAAACTCAACAGTGGCCACAGGATTGGAAAAGGACAGTTTACATTCCAATTCCAAAGAAAGACAATGCCAAAGAATGTTCAAACTATCGCACCATTGCACTCATTTCACATGCTAGTAAGGTTATGCTTAAAATCCTACAAGCTAGGCTCCAGCAATATGTGTATCGAGAACTACCAGAAGTACAGGAAGGATTTTGAAGAGGCAGAGGAACTAGAGATCAAATTGCCAACATACACTGGATCATGGAGAAAGCTAGGGAGTTCCAGAAAAACATCTACTTCTGCTTCATTGACTATGCTAAAGCCTTTGATTGTGTGGACCACAACAAATTATGGCAAGTTCTTAAAGAGATGGGAGTACAAGACCATCTTATTTGTCTCTTGAGAAACCTATATGCAGGTCAAGAAGCAACAGTGAGAACTGGACACAGAACCACTGATTGGTTCAAAATTGGGAAAGGTGTCCGGCAAGGCTGTATACTGTCACCCTGCCTATTTAACTTATATGCAGAGGACATCACGAAAAAGGCGGGGCTAGATGAATCAAAAGTTGGGAGTTAAGATTGCCGGAAAAAATATCAACAATCTCAGATATGCAGATAATATCACTCTGATGGCAGAAAGCGAAGAGGAACTAAAGAGCCTCTTGATGCATGTGAAGAAGGAGAGTGCAAAAGTTGGCTTGAAACTCAACATTAAGAAAACTAAAATCATGGCATCCGGCCCTCTCAATTCCTGGCAAATAGATGGGGAAGAAATGGAGGTAGTGACAGATTTTATTTTCCTGGGCTCCAAGTTCACCGCAGATGAGGACTGCAGCCAACAAATTAAAAGATGCTTGCTCCTGGGGATGAAAGCTATAGCAAATCTAGACAGCAGACTAAAAAGCAGAGACATCACCCTGCCAACAAAAGTGCATATAGTCAAGGCTATGGTTTTCCCAGTTGCAATGTATGGCTATGAAAGTTGGACCATAAGAAAGGCTGAGCGCCAAAGAATTGAGGCCTTTGAATTATGGTGCTGGAGAAAACTCCTGTGAGTCCCTTGGACTGCAAGGCGATCAAACGGGTCAGTTGTAGAAGAGATCAACCTTGACTACTCTTTAGAAGGCCAGATCCTGAAGATCTCAAATATTTTGGCCACCTAATGAGAAGGAAGGACTCACTGGAGAAGAGCCTCATGCTGGGAAAGATTGAGGGCAAAAGAAGGGGACGATAAGAGAATGAGGTGGATGGATGGATGGAGTCACTGAATCAGTCAGCGTGAACTTAAATGGACTCCAGAGGATGGTAGAGGACAGGAAGGCCTGGAGGAACGTTGTCCATGTGGTCGCAATGGGTTGGACATGACTTCGCAACTAACAACAACCACCCAAATGGGTTAACTTATAGAAAGCATCCAAATCTGGGATCCATGATTCTTATGAAATTGAAATTTGGCAAATTTTATAAAACATGACATAAAAAGAATCACAAAACAGTTTATGATATAATACAAAATGTCATAAAATATTACCTGTGCTGATGTTCGAATGTGCTATATACTTCAACACTGGCTATTTTCAAGGCAGATACATATCTGAATGTATCCCTATTTTTCCAGTGAAGGCAATACCTTTAGAAGTTCTGTCATTGTTGAAGGCATTGAGGAACTAATAAAGAAATACCTTAGAAAGGATGATAGCAGGGAACAAGGGAGAAGGAGCAGAAGGAGAGGGAGGGAGGGAGGGAGGGAGGGAGGGAGGGAGGGAGGTTTCCAATGCTTCCTGCCAGCTTCCCACAAGAAAACTCAATGGAGAAGGCAGCAGGAAGTCAGAAGTTGCTTCCTCTCCCACAGCTTTTTTGCCCACCTATGGTCATTCTGTTTCTCTGTTTAGGTAAGGAAATATCTCTGGAAAGCAGGACTAGAACTTAGTAATCTGTAACAACACAACAAGACAGTATAAACAAGTGGATTTTAAATTTTATTTTGAAATTAAATTAAAAATTGGGGTAATTACAGAACAAAAATCTTTTTTACCTGATTGAGCGATACATCATGAAATCAATTGTTGTACATCTAGGAAATTTACCAATAGAACTTTCTTCAACTGGTGTATAAACCTTAATTTGTCGCATATGTGTATCTCTTCCATTCTGATGATTGGCTAAAACTGCAATCTGAATCATAAATGTGCGAATAGGTTTCTTATGAGTGTCAGTTAATGGAACATGAATCCAACCACTTGGCTCCACTAATTCAAGTTGCTAGAAAGGAAAAGAAAGGTGTGTTAGGGAAAATAGAGAGAGAAAGAACTAGGTTCAAATTATTTATTAGCATGAGCAATAACATTAATATCTAATACTTCAGAAATTTGGCAGTTATAGATAAGTTATTTTTTAGTATGCTACAATCACCTCCCTTGATAAATATACTCCTGTGCTCTCCTCCACATAGCTAATGAATATACAACTTACAAAGGTGAACCTCTTCAATCCTTCATGTTGCGTAACTCAAGTTGTTGCATTTTAATGACATGTTAATTTTGTGACACCAGGAGCATTCACATGTAGCAGTAAGCCAAAATTCTTCCCATGAAAATGCTCCCAGTAGACTACACACTATTTGATGGCTTGTAAATATTCCAGAATGGGAGCAAAGCTTCGTGTCTTGCTGGATCTTTCTCTCTCTCTACCACTCTTTCCCATGGGCCAGCCAGTGTCTTGGGGCTGAGAGAAAGTCAAGCATCTCCCCTAGAGACCGAGGTGCAGGAGCACCAACAAGGGCCGGAATAAACAGCCGCGAGATCCAGCTCCCGCTCTGGAATATGGAGCAAATCTCCATTCCCCCCCTCCCCTTCCCTTGCCAGGCGAGGAGTGACAGGGAAGGGAGGGCGAGAGGCGGGGACAGCCACTGGTGGGTTCAGGTGACAGGAAGCTAAAGCAGGGGGAAGAAACAGCCCGGGGTTCCCGCCATCCATTGCTTCGGCCCGCCTGCACCGCCATTCCCCCCCCCCTTGCACCATTACCTCATTCTAGCCAGCGAGGGCTCTGCTGCAAAGTTACAAATTGCCTGAACCTCCCTCAACACCAGAGATTTACAGCCCCACCATGAGCTGCCTGGCCAGTCCCATCTTCCAGAGCTCTAGTCATGGGACTGGCCATTGCTTATCCCAGAGCAGCTCCTCCACCCAGGTGCACCGCGGACCACCATTTTCTCCCGGACCACCAGTGGTCTGCAGACCACCGGTTGGTGACCACTGCCCTAAATCACATTTTGTCTTTACATCACCAAACATTCAAGTCATCTTTGTGCTCCCTGTTTCCAAGTCTCCTTTTCTTAGCTCTTACAATGTCAATCTACTTTTTGATTGGAAGTCACCAGAGAGTTAGCTGAAAGATAGCTATTTAAATGTTATGTTATGTTATCTTATCTTTCTTGTGTTGTGTTTGTTGTGTTGTGAAATAAATAACTCCTTTCACTTCTTTGCAACACTGCTCTTTATAGCAGAATTTATGCTGCAGAATGCTATTCAGATTCTTACCAGATTTCTTAAAATTATGACTTTAATGGGTATATTACTCTACAATATAGTGAAGACTCTTTTCTAATAGTAATATTATCATTGCCTGACTGATATCACCTATAATAATATTTTACTAAATATAATATAAATATAAAATACAAAATAAATATAAAATATAATATTTTACTAGAAGAGTTCTTCACTCCTCCGAAAACAACAAAATACCTTATACCACCAGGCTTGAAATCTTGGGATTAGAAAACTTACAACTCCGTCAACTTCGACATGACCTGTGTTTAACACACAAAATCATCTATTGCAATATCCTTCCTGTAAATGACTACTTCAGCTTCAATCGCAATATTACAAGAGCAAAAAATAGATTCAAGCTTAATGTCAACTGCTTCAAACTTGATTGCAGAAAATATGACTTCTGCAACAGAGTTGTTAATGCTTGGAACTCATTACCTGACTCCATAGTCTCTACTCAAAATCCCAAAATCTTCAACCAAAAACTGTCTACTATTGACCTCACCCCATTCCTAAGAGGACTATAAGGGGCGTGCATAAGAGCACAAAAGTGCCTACCGTTCCTGTCCTATTGTTCCCTTTATTATATCAAATTAATATAGCTAATGCATATTCTTTACTTATATATATATATTTTCTTCATGAAATTTTTTTTACTTATGACAATGTTTACGTATACTGTTATGACAAAATTAAATAATGGCAAAAATCAAACTTCTTCTCCTGTATTGGCTGGATCCCTGTTGGTACATACTTGTATATGTATATACCTTGTTGGTATATACATAGTTTGTGGGAAATGGGTTCTTATCCTGAATTCTGCAACTTCTGATCAAGGTCTCCCACATATCATAATATTAACTACAAAAACTCAGTTTAAATATGCTGCTGTGTAATTTCAAAGCTGGAACTGTCAACACATAAAGATGCAAATTTTGAGTGCCTGCCATTTCTTTGCTTAGGAAGGAAGAGAACAAGTTAATAGCAAATGATGTACCAATTCCAGCAAGAAAGTGAAGCATATCCAAGAGAAACTTCAAATATTCCAAATGAGTCAAAAGGAAGAACACCACAGGAGAAACTTTATGAGAAACACAGAAGTTAGCTCAGTCAAAGGATTCACTGTAAAGAGGCAAGCTCATTGGCCTAGACAAGTAACGACCACCTAAGTAGGTGACTGTGTGGCCCTCAGTCACCTCCTGTAAATGGTCTAGATATGGCTAGTTCAGAGCATTAGATCAGAAAAGTTTTCTACTCGCTCAAGAAGCGAAAACAGACATTCCTAAATAGCTTACAAAATACACCCAGTGCAAATAAATGCTTAATGTGACTATAACTTTAACAACAATTTAAAAGAAAACATTTAATACAAGAAAGAACATTAAAATTAACAGTGTTATGGAAGGACATTGGTCAACACATTCCAATAAAGTTTTAAAGGAGATGGGGGAACTTGTGGTTCCCCATAAACTGGTAAATTATAACTTCTACCCTGCATGATATAGGGCTAGGATGGCAGCTTAATAACTGTTTTAGAGAATGGGAAATTCTGCTTTATATAGGGCTTCTTTCAGACACGGGAGTAAGATAAAATGTTATGAATTGGCTAGAGTTGTGTTTTACAAGTTAGGCAGCTGAATATATTTTTAAATAAATAAATGGAATCGAGTATACACACCTAAGAGTATGTATTTTGCTATGTACAGACATAGCGGACAATGCTTGTATAATACTTTTCCCATGTAGGAAAAGAATGCCATGTATCATACTGTGATATAAATTAAAATGTGAAAAGTGTTAATAAAAATCCAATTTCCACAGAATAATTTCTAAACATAAGAAAATCACACTCTCCCCAAAGTGGTAACTAACATATGCAGATATAATAACAAATTCTAGCATTGTTAATTGAACCAAATAGGAGTTAAATCAATTGACTATCAGCTAAGCTCTTGAGAACTTGATATCATAGAGAGACTGTGTCAAGACTGAACTGCTTTGCTTCTTTTAAACCTTATCGCTATTCAACTTGCCAATTAACTGGGGGGGAGGGAAGGGTGGAATGGAATGTTGAGATGTTGTGCACAGAGAGTGAGAGCCTGGAAACCATCAAGGCCACCACTGCAGGTACTTGTGAAGGAGGTGGATTGTTCCCATAATGAAAGGACAGCTCATAATTGGACAATGTGAATACCCTGGGATGGGTACAAAGGGAAACTATTGTTTAACTAAGCAAGACTTTGTGCGGGGAAACCAGAGCTGGTTTTGATTCTTCAGTGCCAAAATGGTGTCTCTAATATTTTACTTTTGAGGATTCAAAGCTCCTGAGAATGTTCACTTCTTTTGGGTCCGCTAGTTGGACAGTTGACAGACTTTATATGTAGTAGCACTCTTTTGGATTTTAGCCATTATACTTTATTGATAACAACATTGAGAGATACATACAATTCTTTTGGTCTACCTTTCATATCTGATATCACTAATAGACTTTATAAGATAACAAATCAATAGTTAATTAAGTAATCATAAGAAATAGTAAATTTAATAAAGTCAGAAATTCCTGAAATAGATGTTTTAAAATCACATTTTTGTTCAAATAGACATGGAAATAAATATAAATCAATTTAATCTGGGATTATTTCTGTACTGTAATTCAGATATATGCTATATAAAATAAGCACATATCTTATGTCTTATCAAGGTACATTTAGGGGTTTCACAGTTAGTACTGGTCTTTTTTCGGATGGTACCAATAGTATATTATTAAGTAGTCTGTATTAGCTGGATTTTGGAAAGTAAAATATAAAATATATATACCAAGTATTACTGAACACAAACATTTAGAAGATGATTAACATTCACACCAAAAAGTGGAAATATACACAAATAATGATTGGCTAAATTTTAGACAATACCTCATACAATGATTTAATATATTTATTTTGCAGATGATACATCCCTCTAAATGATTGTCATATTGGATTGTTTTAAGAATGACAACATGTCCGGTCTATTGGTTTTATGCTCTTTCAGCCAAGATCTGCAGACAAAGTGTTCTGTACAAACAAAAGAATTTTCTAAACAATCATATTTGATAACTTGCAGCTTCTCTAGAGCATTAGTCTTTAATTATTGGAATGAAACTAATGGACTGCACTCTGACCTAAAGTGGAAGACAAGATGGGGTCACTATAATTTGAGCTTAGGGCTAATTTTTTCATACAATTCCTCCCCCCACCCCCGCTACATTAAACAGAGATGCCAGATTAAAATATGCCATATAGCCTGTGGCTTATTTGAATATGAAAAAGAGCAATAAACAAAGCAAAGAAATACTGGAGTAGGATTCATGTCTTCCTACAGAAGATTTTTAAAATGTACATAAAGGTAAAACCAGAGATTTATTTTTAAGGCCTAATGGACAAAGACCTTGAAAAAAAATTGGAACTTTGATTTTATATATGCTGATAGCTGCAAGAATGCTCTATGCACAAAAATGGAAAGATACTTTTGATTCCCACAATGGATGACTGGCCACAAAAGCTGGTGAAGTTAGCAGAGATGGCCAAATTGACTGCTTTAATTAAAGAAAAGAATATGACTAATTTTGTATCTACTTGGAAATAACTTGTGGACTTTGGGCTTGAGGTGGAAAAAAATAAAACTTTGATTTTGGGTTTTGCTGATTAGATAGGTTTTTGTTATAGTAATATTACTATGTAAAAGTAAAAAGCTGAGGTTGTATGTTACCTTATTCTAGTGTAGTGGAAGTCAATGCTTTTTTTATTTCCCTTTTTACTCTACACTTTATGCTCTTCTTTCCTCTTTCGCATTATTTTCCTTTTACTTTGTATTTTATGTTTCAATAAACTAATAAACATTAAAAAGAGCTTGATAGATATGGATTAGCCTGGAACAAGTTTTCTCAACTTTAAAGAAAGTGGACTTTAGCTCCCAGAATTCTCCAGCAACACTGTTCTAGAGCACAGGTGTCAAACTCGGAGCTTCACGTTGCTGTCACGTGACATTTTGTGATGTTTTTTACTTCAACCCCCATTTCGTGGTTTTCTTTGAAGTTCCCCAAACTTCAGAAGAAATTTGGGGGTATGCAGCAGACCGTAGTTGAGACCAGTAGACTTCCGCTGCATGAGATTCTGGCACAGACATTCTATTAGACTTAAATTAGTCTAAACTTCAAAGAATAAATAATTAGTTATCTCTACTATTACATTGCATGTTATTTTTTTTAGTACTGTGGCTTGAAAAGACACATGGAAAATACTTTTCTTCTACTTCCAGTCTTTGCATATTCAATTTGTCCTGTTTTTTATCATTCATAATGGAAAAATACTATGAATGTGTAAATGAAAGTTCATAATTTACTTCCAGAATTGTTTGTTATGGCTAGAGAGATCTCCTGAATATGAATAAAGGAACAAATAAAACATTATAATAAGCTAAGCAATGTTATTAAAGTATTTTTGCATCTGTACAATTGAACTTTTCAGCAGGTGAAAAGAATATTTTACTTCCTTATACTGGTAATACTAAACTTACAACAGTTCATTTAGTGACCCTTCAAAGTTAAATGTCACTGAAAAAAGTGACTTAAGACCATTTTTCACACTTGTGACCACTATACCATCCTCATGGATGTGTGACCAAGATTTGGATGCTTGGCAACAGGTTCATATTTATGACGGTTAAAGTGTCCCTAGATCATGTGAACCCCTTTTGTGACCTTCTGTCAATGGTAACGCCAGATTCACTTAACAACCGGGTTATAAATTTAACAGCTGCAATTATTCACTTAACAACTGTGATGAGAAAAGTCATAAAATGGGGCAAAATTCACTTGCCAAATGTCTCACTTAGCAACATAAAGTTTGGGCTCAATTATGATTGTAAGTTGAGGACTACTTGTACTAATATAACAGCATCCTATTTCATTTATAGTTTTTGTAAAATACATTTTTCCAATTACATATAAATAAAACATAAAAAATAAGCAAAAAAAATGACCCAGAAGTAAAAGCTGAAATACTATAACCAAATAAATCTTTGGAGATAGAATGCTATTTTTATTAACCTAAATGGCGAATTGGGGGGGAAATCAGAAAGGGTGGTTTTATCCACTACCCTGTTTCCCCCAAAATAAGACATCCCCCAATAATAAGCCCAATCAGGCTTTTGAGTGCATGGCAATAAGGCCAAGCGCTTATTTCAGGGTTCAGAAAAATATAAGGCAGGGTCTTATTTTCAGAAAACACTGTATATATTCTTCTTCTATCTTATTCCTTGGTAACTTGCCATTTTCTGTACAAAAGAATACACATTTTAAAATGTTTGTGTGAAGTTTATAAAGTCTGTTTATAAAGACTAAGCATATCACTTGTATAGATGAGGAGAGCTCTAACCAGAAAAAACATACGCAGATATTAAATTCAATGAATATTTCATCTTTTGGCACGTAGAAAACCAGCTGTAAAGGTTTTGCAGCAATATGCAATGATATGAATACCTCAGGTGAAGAGTCATTGATCCACAAAATAGTAACAAAGTTTTTGTATGGCAAAAATTGAGGAGGGGAGTAGGAAAGTCATTTTTTTTTCTGTTTAGAGACTATTTTTCCAATTGCATCTAAAGTTTACACAATCTGTCTTGTTTTAAGAAAAAGAAAAAAGGTTATAACTTTTTAATGGTTCTGTTAAAGATGGTGCTGCTGGTGAAATGCTATCTAGTTGATTTACCAAGTGTTGTTTGTAACTTATAATTAATGATTGTAACTATAATTTATGATCTATGATTATTACTTGCTGTTTTTATATATACTATGAGCTTATGCACTGGAGACAAATTCCTTTGTATGTCCAATCACATTTCATTCCATTCCAAATTAGCTTGAAAGTCTTATTTCATAAATGTAGAAGTCAAAGGGAACATTGCCTCTCACTTTTTTTAATCTGCTAAACTTTATACATGGTAGGGTAAAACAAGCATTTTGTATAGAACACTGTGGATTCACATGAAAATATTATCTCTAACAATTCCTTTTTGGTTTTGTTTTAGAACCAGAATTTTGAGTGATCTAAGGCAGTAGAGTAGTGTTATTTCAATGCCAGATCATTATCTCAGCAAGAAATACAGCAACCGTATCAGAGGAACCCATGTTTTTAAAAACTGAAGAGGATATCCTACATTCCAAGTATAACAATAAATTGTAATTGCTTGCATGTTTTCTATTCTTGACCACCTACAAGTTATTCCATTATTTACACTGACCTGTAAATTATAACCAGCAACATATTTTTGCTTTAGGCAGGTCACCTAACAATAAGGAGATGCCGATTGGAAGATTGGAAAACACCATTTAACTAAGTGAAAGCTAAGGGAAATGACAGATTTTTGTAAATAAAAAAGGCACCAACAGTAGCTTTTTAAAAATTACTTTTTCCTACATCTTGTATGGGAATTGAAGAACACTTTTAACTAAATACAAATGTAACTAATCTAGCCAATTATATTTAGATCATATTGTCAGACAGAGCTCTTTCTAAGGTTAGTGTCTAAAGTGCTTGGTTCAATCTTTTTTAAAAAAATAGAAGGTAAGGGATAGTTCATCTAAAATGAAAATCAATATCTTCAATAGTTATATGCCAGTATTAAATTATCTTTTCCCCAACTACCACACATATATAAACACAAACATTTCTTGATTTTTCCCCCCTTTCAAGACAAAAAGAAAGAAAACAGGTTAGTAGAGCATTGCTTTTTTCTGAGAAAGTAGAAAAAATATATTTATCCAATCCTCTCACCTCCACTTGTTTTTTTCATGTGATAATGACCAGCAAATTTAATAATATTCACTACAATATTTAAAATGTAAAAGACAAACAGACTCAAGTATTTTTTTCCAATATTCCAAAGAGAACTTTTAAGGGGGAAAAAACTGTGTGTGAACAGCAGACACTGATGTTCACACAAGCATGCTGCGTGCAGCTCAGCAGGCGGTATTTCTGTTTTTATTGGATTAAGCCCTGGCACAATGGAGCTTCAATGTCATAACTGCTTATTTCACTGCATGCCAGCCTTGAAAACAACAGGTAAAAAGAAAATAAAGCCAAGCGGATAAAAAGAGAAAGCTGCATCCTACCTATTTTTTCTTTTCAAAGAGTCACAGGCTAGAATGTTCTTAATTCTTCATTTCAAACTATATAATTTATAACCATGACACGAATAAGGAAGACGCACAAAGCAGAAAATACAGAAACATAACGTTCCTGAGGTTCAGTTTACAAGGACCTCACACAAAGTTTTTTTTTTTTTTGCTCGCTAGTCTGCTAGAAACAGCATTATTTGCTAAAAATGTAAAAGCTGCCAAAAGCTATGGCCCATCTAAAGCAAACATGTTGAAGATGGAAACGGAGAGCCAGTGCTGAAGGAAGCCGGAGGATAGTATAATAAAATTTATCTTAACCCGGTATAATAGGTTGCTCTTAAATAACTGTAAGTAAGTAAGTAAGTTGTGCTCACACATCAATGGTCTGAGTTATGCAAAATACATTATGTTAAGAAGAAAAGTAATTAGAAAGTTTGAACATGATTAAGCTATTTCCCCTCCCCCATCTGTCAAGTTATTGGGAATTCAACACTAGTCTTGGTTCACATGCTAGAACAATGGGAAAATTTTCCGAATGGTTGAATGCTAACCCTGACAAGTGTGGAGAGCCAACTACAATACATTATATGGTAGCATAACCTGCCACCCACGAAGCTGAGAGCACAGCTTTCAAACACATGCACTGAGCTGTAAAACCACAAAATCCCTTATTACATATTGTCTCTTTTACTTTAGGTGAAACATACCATCATTTCCCCCTTATTACAAATCTAATGGACTTAACTTTTTTTTTCTGCTAGCTTTCCAATCAACTAAATAATCATTTTAAATATCAGGTACAATGCAAATCATTGCTTTTTCAAAAGATAAAAACAATCAATCACCTTTCTCTGGCTTATAATGAATCTAAGCATGTCATATTTGTGGTTGTCAGAACTTATTTTTAATTTATTTAAAAAATAAATGCCTCCCTGTAATTCTTTTCCAACCCAACCCAGTTTCTTTCTGTTTGATATTTCTTGAAATTTAAATAGACCATGAATTGGAGCAACTTTATCAAATTCTGCTCTGTTGGAAAAAAGAGTGTTATGCTAATTTTTTTTCATAGCTGTGAAGGATATGTAACTGCCACTATAATTTTTTTTAAAGGTAAATCATAGTGATATGCCAATAGTTTTTTAATATTATATAGAAAAGCTAATTTTTTTACACAATAGATGCTTTCTTCCACTTCATACTGACAGCTTCACAAAAACAAATTTTAGGATATTCTGATGTACTGCTCTAGATGTTGGCTTGTAAATGCAAAAATCAGGCATGGTTACAGAATGACAAACATACTCCACCCTCATTACAACAGAGTGCAATCACCAGCCAAATCCTCATTACAACAGAGTGCAATCACCAGCCAAACTTTGTGATTTCATTAAAAAAAAAGTAGTACAAAAGTTAAAAGGAAGAAAAAAGGCAAACTGAAATAGGAATATATTAGTCAAATTCTTAAAAATATATTCCAAGACAAAAGAAAACTTCTTAGTAAATGTTTTCACTAAATGTTTTACTAAAGCATTCATGTTTATGAAAAGAGCAAAAACCCATTCAAACGTTTAATATGTGCACATTTGGTACATGATCTCCTAACCTCTATGTGACTGACTCATACATTCCACATTCTTAAGAGGATGTTCCAGTTTCTTATGGAACTTTTTAACTTGTAATTTTGTTGGCAGAGAAAACTTGTTTGGTATGTTTGTTATATGGTGACAGGGTCAATGAGTCTAGTGACCTGTTGGTCATTCTGCCCAATAGCTCAGCAGATTGAACCTACTTAGAGTCTACTATGAAAGAGAATACAAGCTATCCACTAAGACGTAATTAATAACTCTAAATGCAAATTCCAGCAATACACTATTCTGAATTTGCGTCACTCTTTATGGGCATTGCTTATAGTTCATCAATACAATCTTTCTGGAACTTCTTGTGCAAATCCAAAATCCTTTTGAAAAAATGTTAAATTCTTTCTAGTAGAGAATACCATATTTAATTGAAGACTTACAGTCCTGGGCTATGGTGCCATTCAAAATCTGCTATACTAAGAAGAGCTTCTCATAGATACTGAACTACTTACATTGTATTCCAAACTAAGCAAAATGTACTTACTTTTTTGTTCTGATATGAAAATAGGCAACTATTGAAATGATACAGGAACAAAGACAATTCCTAATATTTATATCTGGATATTCCTCCCACTCCCATGGAGAAAAAATAATTGATAATCTAAGAGTAAATATATTTTGCAAAGAATTGAAATTCTTCAGAATGTGTCATAAATTCATTTAACATAAATGCATATTGCACATAAAGGATCAGAATGAGAAAGAAAGCTTTTATTCCCAATGTTGAAAACAGGAAAAATGAAATAATTTCTATTATTGAGGGCCATGCAAATAGACTACATGGTTGTATCGAGAATGCCATAATTAAAAATCTGTAATTAGTTATAAATCTGAAAAATATATCAATAGCTAATTACAACATGAAGAGTAAAGTAAGGTTGTAACCTTGCTCCACTTTTTTAATTTTTGCATAATGAATAATGGTTGACATGGTTATTTTGTCACTCTGTTAGAGACATGAAGGGCCTTTAGATTCTTTGCTTAATATTGTGGAAAAGAAAAATTGATATATAATCAAAAAAGCAAAACCTTTAACAAAAAACTATTCATAGTTGGTATACTAATGGCAATAATACTGAGCAAGTTAAATGCTTTAGATATTTTACCTAAATATAGGTATTATTTTTTATTTCTCTGGATGCAGAGACCACAGGCTTGGCCCATATATCACAGGTTGACAGGTGAGTGCTTCAGCCATATTGTCCTTTTAGTCTACAATCTGGCTGCCCTAAAATTATTTGAGGAAAACAATATTGCACAATTATTAAAGGAGATTCAACTGGGGCATTCAACAAAGGGCAGAGTCCAGGTATTTGAGATCCATTATGGAAGAACCAATATAGAGTCAGTTTGGTCTAGTGCTAAGGCACCAGGAAAGAAATCAGGAGACCGAATTCTCTACTCCCACCTTAGGCATGGAAGCCGGGCAGGATGATTTTGGATCAGTCATTCTCTCTCTGCCCATAATGTCAAGCTCAGGAAACAAGCTGATCAGTCAATTCCTGTCACAATTAATAGGTCAACATTCAAATGGATCTGGAAAAAAGTGGACCCTGTGCTTGAAGGAAAATATTAGGAAGAAAATATATATATTTGAGCCCAGATATGCATCTAATACACCTTTAAGACTTAGAACTAAGAATTACAAGGACAGAAGCCAGGATCTGGATTGTATCTTTAATTTCTGGCTAAAACTACTATTTAATCTAATAGGTCTTACATTCCTGGTTAACAGGGATAACAGCCAAACTACCTGGAAGAGATCCATTACAGAAAAACTGACAGCCTATGGCTTCCCTAATTAGGCAATACAAAGGATGGGATATGACTATTGACCAAAGAAAAGTTCACTGGAAAGGATCCCTGATAGAGGATCGCAAGGTGATTTCAATTTCAGTCACCAAAGCTAGATAAGTCTTGGAGACCTTCTTTTACCATCAAGCCAGACAATTATCACCAATCCTTAACAAACAATATATTGTAGAGCATTTGCTCTGGATAAATTCAATATACTCCCTTCAGCAGTTATTGATGGTAAATATCAAAACAATTCTCTTCCATGTACAACTTTGCCTCTGTGACTCCCATACCATGCAGAATGTTCACATGTCCTGTTGCACTGTAATGTCTATTAGAACATGTACAATTTATTAATTTAGCAAGTCCCAGGGAGAGATGTCTACTGGTACGTCTCTTTATCTTCTAGCAGATGATACCAATATCACTACTGCCAATAACAGCCAAATTGTGCCTTGCTTCTACAAGAAACAACGAATAGTGTCCAATAAAAAAACTATATTCCTTTGATATTTTTAAAATATCCTCCTCCCCTTTTCTTTTTACCTTAACATTTAACTCTTTTAATTGCCATTTTTATGATGTACACAGAATTTTATGTATATATGTGTACACATGTGTACACATGTACACATACTGGTCAAAAACCCACAATATTTTTTACCATTCAGCTTCAACTGGCTCAGATGCTAAGCTCTGATACAGTTGAAGAGTTTTTCTAGTACTCATCTAGAATATGGGATACTGAATGAAAAAAAAAATGTTTCCTTAAAATAAACTCAAATTCAAATTCTATTGAATCTATGCACATATTGATGTAATTAGCTTACAACAATAGGGAAATCAGTTTTTTTTAAAAAAACACACAAATTAAAACCCCAATGATCTCTGCAAGTCCTTAATGTAAGGTGGTGGTTGTTTTTCTCAGAGACTTCAAGTCAATCTAAATTTCTCGCAAACTCATAGACAGAACCCTCTAGTTTTCTTGGCAAAACTGTTTTAAGTGGTCTGTCATTACCTTCTTCTGAGATGTTTTTAACTACTCAGGTTAGGGCTGAAGGTGATTGGCCTGAAGTGATCCAGCTGGATTTCATACCTTAAACAAGACTAGAATCCCCACTCCCAGTCCAATGTCTTAACCATTGCAAACACAATGCAAATAAATAAAATCTGTAAGAAGACCCACCAAATGTAGAGTTGAGGTGTGTAAAATGAATATACCTGCTCCTCATTTAGTGACACAGTCACTAAGCAGACACATTCTGTTCCTTAAAATCAGAAGTGAAATGGTTACTAAACAAAATGGTTGCTCACATATGACTGTAAAATAGTGAATGCACAGAAAGCTGCAAAGATCATTCAGATAAGTTCTCATACAGTGTCGTGTGCTTGACTCATTTTTTTCCTACAATACCCACCCCCCAAAGTGGAAATTTTGCTTATCTCTTTCTGTGCTGCTTTTCTCCTCAATGCAGCACTTCCCTGAAAAGCACTAATACAAGTTAAGTAGTTTAGTATTATTACTTTAACTAGTTGATTGTAACTCTCAGACCAGCTTGCTCCCTGCCTGAAACTGACCAGACATTAATCAGTTTCATAATGAAGGCTTTTGTTGTAAGGTGTATGAAGGTTGATCTAAATGCAGGAATTTTATATTACTGTTATATTTACAAATGGTTACTAGCCAAGGTAATTGCTAAACAAGAAGTGGCTATATAACAGTGGCCTACATTCCTTTCTTCCTACCCATCTTCCAACCTATTCTACATCTCTTCCCTGATTGCATATAAAAGAGAGTGAGAGTTTTTCTCTCGGTTTAATCCTAAAAGTAGGTGCATAATTTCACTATAAGTTACCAGTTTCATATGTTAAAGAGCTTTGTATATGGGTTTCAAGCACTTTTTTTTCAGGTGGCAAACTTTATTTGAACTTTATGGATTTTTAAAAACTTTATGGAGTTATTAATATATTAGATTTCCCTCATAAAAAAATTAGTAATTCTAAATATTCTATCTCTCTGATGAACTTGAATTGTTCATCATATGAACAATTCCAATAAATGTATTTATATCCATTTAGTTTAATTTAGTTTACTTTGTCATTGCACCTCATACAACAAAATTAAATGCCATCTTCAGTGTACATTATAATTATAAAAATAAAACAGAAACACACATCCTTCACATTCTATACAATTGAACTGAAAATCGATATTGCATTAATATTGCACTATACAGTAGAATTCAATACAGTTACTGCCCTGGGATAGAAGCTGTTTTTCAGCCTATTTGTCCTTGTTTTTATTATCCTGTATTGTCTGACAGATGGTACTAGTTCAAAAATATATTTGATATGTATATTGTAGTGTCAAAGAGGAGAATCTCATACAAATGAATGTTACTTGTTGCAAGATTGTCTTTGTTGATTACTGAATTACTGAAAACCTAGCAAACATAAATATTTCCATTGTTGATGCAAACCAAGAATAAAAGGATAAGAAAACAATTCATTATGGTTAGTTACTTTAGCACTATATTTTTGGGTGCCAAAATGCAGAAAGGTTAATTACTTTAGCTCTACATTTTTGGCGCCAAAATGTAGAAAGATTACTAGTAGCCATGATAACAGAATGAGAATTTCTGTTGGCATAAAAAATTAATTAACAAGGGTTTACACAAATTTCCAAGTTGGCTCACATGTCATGGTATTCAAATTATGTTGTAAACAAGAAACTGCATACTACATAAAAATTGAATACTAAAGATACTTTCTTAGAAGAAGTAGTTTTCCTTTGCAAATGAGAACTATATTGAGATTAAAATCTTTTGAAGATAAGCAGAATTTAGGGAGTGTTTGAAGTTACGACAAACCTCCCCAGAGCTACTAATAATCTGGTTTTGAAGTTCTGACAGTTGTCTCCTTGCAGTCACATGATCACATTTTAGGCCACAATTTCCAGCTGCTTTCTGCATCCTGTGTCTATGTGATCATGATTTACAACAATTTTTTGCCAGTTTATTTCTGGTTTCCAGCAAGAAGTGCCCATTGGGCACTTTTTAAGAACTGCAGCGTTCATTCAAGGATTGTGGTATTCTTTTAATGAGTGCTGCAAAAAGGTCATACAAATAGGTGTGGTAATTGTGGTGATCCATTTAATGACCATAATTCTGACCTCAATTACAGTCATAGAATAGAATAGAATAGAATTTTGTATTGGCCAAGTGTGATTGGACACACAAGGAATTTGTCTTGGTGCATATGCTCTCAGTGGACATAAAAGAAAAGATACGTTCATCAAGGTACAACATTTACAACACAAATGATGGTCAATATATCAATATAAATCATAAGGATTGCCAGCAACAAAGTTACAGTCATACAGTCATAAGTGGAAAGAGATTGGTGATGGGAACGATGAGAAGATTAATAGTAGTGCAGATTTAGTAAATAGTTTGACAGTGTTGAGGGAATTATTTGTTTAGCAGAGTGATGGCCTTCAGGAAAAAACTGTTCTTGTGTCTATGATTTTTCTCCCCACTGGTTCTTTCTGAGCAATGTTATTAGGATCCAATCATTTTTCCAACCCTCATATTCCTCTTTAATTGCAATAGCCAAAAGTTAGTGATGTGGTTCAAATATTTCTTCCAAAATAAATCTTGAAAGTTTGAAAAGAAAAATGAAATAACTCAATTAATATTAAGAAGGCATGTTTTGTAAAAGAAAAGTCAAGGTATTTCCGTGTTTTTAATTAACCTCAAAAAAGAAATTTCATTGCACTTAACAATAGAAGTAAATCCAGCTAAGCAGCAAACAGAAGATAATAAAAAATGAGTAACATTGTTTAAATTGTCTTATATAATCATACTGGCCTTAATCAGACATAACACAGGAGAATAAACTTTCACTGATGTAGGTTTTATGCCTCATCTGAAGAACTACCAAGGAAAATCTAGGAAACTTCTGGTGATATTACAGATAAACCAGTTTGCAAGTTACCACACAAACAATAATTAATAATCTGAATTATGCTTAGAGAAAATAAACTAAATTTAAATAATAATTTATAGGGCTGGTTTGTTTCTAATTGCCATGGTTAAGATTAAAATATCAGACTGAAAGGTAATTAATCTGAAATAGAAGCAGAAGTTCTGGATCTTTTTGTGCTATATCAGAAGATGAGAAAAAAGAGAACAATACAGATGATAAAATCTAAGTCATTCAGGTTTATTTTCATAATGCTAAATATTTTAGAATGTTAACCTTCTTTATTGAATTGCATTGTCTCTTCTTTTATGAAAAGGGGGAACTAAAATACAAGATGTTTCACTTTTATTTAAGAATTCAGAGTGAAAGAATGAGAAGAACAGTGCTGAAATCCTATGCACATTTTTCTTGATGGGTTGGATTGGGCAATATTATTCATAAAAATATGCATTTTCATTTACCTTGCTCTTTCTTTATATATTGGATAGATAAAGAAAATGAAAACCTATACAACAAAATGATCATCAGAAACTCTCAAGCACAGCTCTTGTGATTACATAGATACATCCATACAGTTTTCTTGACAGCGTTATTTTACCAGATTCAACACTGATTAATTGGGTTGAGCGTGGGGAGTTCAATCAAGATCAATCAGGTAGTGCCTCCTCATATGACATTTAATAAACAGTTACAGTTTATAAATTACTGTTTAATAAATGCAGTAATCTAGTAGTCTATCTCCTGTAGGGAAGTTGGATTAAAAGAGCTCCAAGGTTCCTTCTAGCCCTATGATTCTATGATTCTAGTCCTAATAATTAATTATTAAAATACAAGTTGTAGAGAGCAGCAAATGTAATAGCACTTGTAAGATGTTTTCTCTATTTAATAAGATGCTACATTTTCCCATGATCCTTCTTTATTTGCATAAAAACCAAAATCAATTGGAAACAAATATAAAAACAAGGCAGCAGTTTTTTTTAATTTGCATTTATATCCCGCCCTTCTCCGAAGACTCAGGGCGGCTTACACTATGTTAGCAATATAGTTGAAAAAAGTTGAAAAAATATAGTTGAAAAAAGTTGAAAAAATAAACAGGATTTGATGAAAGTCTACACATCAAGATTAAAATTGTCCACTAAAATATAAACATTTGACGTACATGCATGCATGAACAGCAAAGATAGTCTGTGGAATTATTTTCAGACTTCTCCCCATCTCAACCAAATTGCTTTAGCTTCTATAACTAGATATAAAAGTATAGATCCTGGGACATGAAAAGTAAGAATTTAAAGCCAAGAGTGACATCTAGTGGACATTGAATGATAAGGGTGTGTGTGTCAAAGAACAGACAGAATTGTGCTAAATATTTTTCTGATTTTATTTTTAGGTTTAAAGCAATAATTCCAGAGATAGAACACACACACATTATTTTCCCTGTCCCTTCTTTTTTAATTGAAAAATGTGCATTTTATCTATTTTTTGGCATGGTTTTCTAATATACTGCAATTTTTATTTTGTTTATATTTTAATTTTCTTTCTTGTTTAATTATTGGAGCAATCCTAGCCAATCAGAAATTACATAATCAACAGATGACACAGAAGTTCAGTTGGATTAAGCAATCAAAATCTCTTGAAAGCAGTCAAAACCTTTTCATAGATTCAAAATAGTTATTGGTATACTGCTAGTTTAGGCCAATAATGAAGAAATCACCAAAGTTCAGTCCTTAAGTGCACAAATGAAAATATTAGGCATCTATAAATGGCATTCTGAGCAGTGGTGAAATCATTTTCTTTTTACTACCGGTTCAGTGGGCGTGGTGTGGCTTGGTAGGTGTGGCAGGGGAAGGATACTGCAAAATCTCCATTCCCAATCCAAAGGAAGGATACTGCAAAATCCCCATTCCCTACCCACTCCTGGGGGAAGGATATTGCAAAATCTCCATTCCTACCCCACTTTGTAGCCAGCCAGAGGTGGTATTTGGTGGTTCTCTGAACTGCTCAAAATTTCCGCTACCGGTTTTCCAGAACCTGCTGGATTTCACTCCTGATTCTGAGCCATTTGAAATTGCAGCCCGTTCTGACACTGGGATACAAAACAATTTTTGATATAACATGGCTATCAGTTGCTTAGATAAAACAGAAAATTTGCTTGGTTTAAACACAAAATCCTTTAATCTGCCTGCCTGCCTATCTATCTAGTTAGCTTCTCAGCCATTTGCTTTCTGAAACAATACCAAAAATGAAACATGGCACTTTTGGATGCAACAAGAATATCCCTTCCTTTCTTGCTGCTAACGAAGCTTTTCCTTGTATCTCCTAAAATAGGTATGAGAATCAAGTAGCTCTCTGAAGCTGGATCTGAAGGATCTGAAGGAGTTTTTCTGCTTTCCAAAAACTGGCCAGTCAAGGAGTTCAATTACCTGGACTGTATTCTTTTTCTTTCTTTCTTTCTTTCTTTCTTTCTTTCTTTCTTCCTTCCTTCCTTCCTTCCTTCCTTCCTTCCTTCCTTCCTTCCTTCCTTCTTTCCTGTTTCCCCGAAAATAAGACATCCCCTGATAATAAGCCCAATTGGGCTTTTGAACGTGTGGCAATAAAGCCAAGCGCTTATTTCAGGGTTCAAAAAATGTAAGACAGGGTCTTATTTTCAGTATCTATCTATCTTTTACTTTCCAAATTTTGGATTGTGAATGTATAAACACAGATATGCTGTATTTTGGAAGGACTTATCTGTAAAATGTTTTTCAAGGAGTAAAGTATACGAACCCGAATTTCCTGAAGATTGTGAAAATTGTTCCCTACTCTCACAGAGATTTTGCTTGGAGTGTAACTTTCATCAGATTTATAGTCTGCATAAATGCATAATGTCTTCACAGTAGTTTTTCTTCTGGAATTAAACAATTGCAAAATCAAGATTAGTTGATACAAACGTAGCATGGTTAAATAAGGTTTAGTAAAACAGTACCATTCTTAGGAAACATTGTAACTGTTCAAACAGTAGGTTAAAAACAAATGAATACTGGAAAAAAATCAAATTTTTCCTATCTGAAATATAGCTTTATATACATTACTGTGTCTAAGGATCCTTGGATTCATTAATTATCCCAAGATTCAAATTCTAAGCAATTTTATTTATTTATCTCAGTATTCAATATTTGTAACATTAACCAAATGTTTGTAATTTGAAGTTTTTTAAAAATATACTTTAGGGTAATTCATATGTTTCAACTTTTATTTAATTCTAAAGTAATGTATAAACAATAAGCTAGGCTTTTTTTGCATATCAAAAGTGGATAGAGTAAAAATACAATATTAAGTTACAACAATGAAAGAATAATTTGTACTAAAATACCTCAAATTTTGTGACCATGAATTAAAGTTAAATTAAAATACATATCCAAATTATAATTTTTAAAGCTAGAATAGTATAAAAGCAAATGTATAATTATACTTATTTTCAAAAATTAGTATTTTTTTACAGGCAATGATTACACAAAACAAGACACCGTTTCTGTTTTTATTTATCAAGGAAGAAGGATGAATATGTACAACATTTCCCCACATATTTAACTATAACTCTGAGCCACTTACCCATGAAAAGGGGAGCTTATGGAATAATCTTAATTGGAAAATATCTAAATCTGTTTTGCGGGCAATTAAACTATGTTTCTCATAATATTATTTTGAATCAATTCAGTTTTCAGGAGGCTTCTTTTACACTTTCACAGAATTTTTTTTAAAGTTATATTTACCTTGCAATACTTCTTGGCTAAACAGTACTGTATA
The DNA here is from genome assembly GCF_028640845.1 of Ahaetulla prasina. Taxonomy (NCBI): domain Eukaryota; kingdom Metazoa; phylum Chordata; class Lepidosauria; order Squamata; family Colubridae; genus Ahaetulla; species Ahaetulla prasina. Next base: position 35,594,595 of record NC_080546.1, on the reverse strand, counting down.
TTTACCTACAGTACCGTGAAATCTCATTTAACTGAATGACTTAGTGAAGAGTTGTCCCTTATTCATAGTCCCATAAACTGAAGAGAATGCTATTCTAGTGATGTAACTGAAGGAAATTATATTAATTCTGTGATACAGGTAGTCCTCGACTTAATAACCATTTGTTTAGTGACCTTTCAAAGTTACAACGGCACTGATAAAAATGACTTATGCCAGTTCTCACCTTTACAACCCCATGGTCATGTGATCAAAATTAAGGCACTTGGCAACTGGCATGAATTTATAATTCCTGGGGTCATGTGCTCACCATTTGAGACCTACCCAGCCAGTTTCTGATAAGCAAAGTCAATGGGGGAAGCCGTTAGCTTAGCTTAGCGACCACATAATTCACTTAGCAACTTAAGTGAGTCATGTAAAAACTATGGCAAAAAAGATCTTAAATGGGGCGCAACTCACTTAACATCCACCTTGCTTAGCAAGAGACACATTGGGCTCAATTGTAGTTGTACATCCAGGACTGCCTATAGTGATAGGGAGATACTTCTCTGAATGCATCCCAACATTTCCGGTGAGTGCAGGAACATCAGAAATTCTTTAATCGAAAGCATTCAGGAATCTGGTAGAAAATACCTCTGAAATGATGACCGGGCCATGGGTTATGGTATGTATGTGTGTATCTAAATTGTGTAAGAGTTTTTTTTTTAAATGGTAAATGCATAATAATGAAAAATACTAGTGCATAAATATTCACTACCTGAATTGGATGTTGACCAAATGAGGCTGTGATCCATCAGATTGCCAGTATGTTTCTAGGTTATCATCTCGTAACTGATCCACCCCAAAGCCTATTTTGAATATACAGAAGCAGACTGTCTTCAGCAACAGTAGCATATAAGAAGATAGATGTTCTCAGTGTTTTAGTATTTTCTAGGTTTCCAAAAGTGCTATGCTACTAAAACTCTTGTCTGTGATCTATAACTGGGTGGAGTGGTGCATCATACGGTGAAATTTATAATCAAGGCACTTTAAATGGGCTAACTAAAAAATGAGTCCTAAATCCGGGGCCCATGACCCACATGGAACTGAAATTTGGCAAATTTTATAAAACACTGTATGATGTATTATAAAATGATTTATAAAACTTTTCCTATTGTCAATTCCTGATGTTTGACTATCTTATATAATTCAACATGGGCTACTTTCAAGTAGCAGATACACCTTTGAATATCTCCCTGAATCCTTAAGAATTTTTCCACTTCATTAGAAGATCTGCCACTGTTTAAGGCATTGAGGAATCTGGTAAGGAAATGGCTCTGAAATGATGGCCCAAGGCCCACAGGTTGTTCAATGGTAATCTAAAAAGCTCTTGCTAGTGAAAAGAAGTAGCGGACATTCTATATTCCCGAACTATTTTCTTGGATACCAAATGCCTAAAAAACTTAAGTTTGATTGTCATATCTAATTTAAATTAAATGCAAAAGTTACTTTCCACTTTTAAAGGGAGTTTCTGGCCTGGTTATAAAACAAGGTGCTTCTGCAGTTTACCCGGTTTACAAGATGAAAGAGACCAAACAGCCTGTGAACCTATTTCTCGAACAGTTCCTGTCCTTTCCAGCTGTTTTGGATCTGCACCAGGGGGAGTCTTGTTAGCAGTGGTCATTTTTCACTAGGAAAAAAAATTAAAAGTATATTTAAAATATTCCACATTCATGACAATAGGAACAGAAAGGAAAATGTTGAAAAGGTCTGCCGCAAATGTAGCAATCTTTGGTTGACATATTTTAGGTGACCTTCCTCCTCCCTCATTTTTTCCAGTGTTTCTCATTTTATGGACCTAATGGCTTATAATTGCTTTAGACTAAGAATAGAAACATATTTTTTGGTTAATAAAAACAAGGACAAGAGTATGTTTAGGAATTTTAAATTTAAAACAAAATATAGGAGTGGAAAAAAAGATTGAGGTTAATCATGCTTATAATAAATTATTGTGTAAGCTAACCAAGAAAAGGTCTACCAATCCTTTAAACAGAGCTGGATGTGGCTGTATTATTCATTGACTTATCTATAGTCCTCTGTAGCCCCAAATCTTTGTTGTTGTTAGTTGTGAAGTCATGGTCAACCCATCGCAACCCCATTGGCAACGTTCCTCCAGGCCTTCCTGTCCTCTAATATCCTTTGGAGTTCATTTAAGCTCATACCTACTACTTCAGTGACTCCATCCACCTCATTCTCTGTCATCCCTTTCTTTTTTTGCCCTCAATCTTTCCCAGCATTAGGCTCTTCTCCAGTGAGTCCTTCCTTCTCATTAGGTGGCCAAAGTATTTGAGTTTCATCTTCAGGATCTGGCCTTCTAAAGAGCAGTCAGGGTTGATCTCCTTTAGGACTGACCGGTTTGATCACCTTGTAATACAAGGGACTTGCAGGAGTCTTCTCCAGCATCATAGTTCAAAGGCCTCAATTCTTTGGCGCTCAGCCTTTCTTATGGTCCAACTTTTACAGCCATACATTGCAACTGGGAACACCACAGCCTTGACTATATGCACTTTTGTTGGCAGGGTGATGTCTCTGCTTGTTAGTATGCTGTCTAGATTTGCCATAGCTTTCCTCCACAAATTTACTTTTCTCATTAGTTGAGAAACATAGATGTAAAAGAACACCTACAAGAGATGTGACTTTTCATTTTTCCCTAAGTAAAACTCAACAATGGGACTGTCTCTTAGATCAAAGCTATTACAATGCTAAAATGATAATCAGCATTGTTCCATCAAGCAGTCCTTGAAAAAACTGAAAAATCAAAAATGCTTTGAACTGATGATTCAATCATTTTATACTTGAAAATAATCAATGATGAATTTGAGTATAACTAAAAGTTATAGAATAAAGGAGTTATCCTTACATTAAACACCACAAGACAATTTTTGAAATCATATCACATTAATATTTTTGATGATATTCATCTTTAACTTAAAAACAAAAAAATAAAATTATTCTTCAGAGAGTTAGCTGTAATAGTAATAAAAATTAATAGGAATGATTTATAAGATAATTTACACAATGGGAAAATTCAGAAATATCTTTAAAGAGTATTAATTACAGCTACTGGAGTGATTTCAAATGTATTAATAGCAAGACCAGTTTCCAGTGCGTTAGATCTTGTTTCCAAACTGTTTTTATATTATTTAAAATGTCAAGAATCTGTGGTTTGTGGCCATGTGTTAATTTTCTTTTGCAAAGCCATTTTCCGTTTTAATAATATGGTCCTTTATTATTAAGAACCTTCCCATGACATTAAAGAGAAAGTTTCCCTATACATAGGATTAGAAAACAAATATTTAGGAAGTCAGAATCAGTTTGTCACTTAGCTGTATTACAGAAATAATGCAGGTATTTGTAATTAGATCATTGTTTACAAGTTTGTTACATTCTGATTTATTTATACCTGTCGAAGATAATCTTTTTATAAGTGAAAAATCAGTTCCAAATAGTTAAAGCCACTATGATAGCAGATGAAATCTATCAAAAGACAGTCTTAAATAGAAAACTATCCAAGGTCCAACTAAATGTCATAGATGTGAAGTGGCAGGACAAAGCTTGATTTGGTATTCCAAAGATCTAGAGTCTCTACTAGAATACTGTACCTTGTTCCTACTATAATCCAACATTATTAATCTTAACAAAGAGTCCCAAGGGAGTTCTTAGTGCAGGATCAAGATGTTACACATGAAGTCCTTTAGGAACTGCCATTAAGGGATTTAAAGGTTCACAGAAGCATGGAATTGTTTCCCCAAAATACAGGTAGTCCTTAACTTATGACCTTAATTATGGTTTTGATGATTTCCCTTGGCTTTCCCAGGTGGCTTATCACCTCCTCATTTCTGATTTTGTCAACCCAAGCAAATCACTGCAGTGTTAAATTAGTTAACATGTTAAGTGAATCTGGCTTCCCTACTGACTGCTTATCAGAAGTTTGCAAAAGGTGGTCACATGACCATGGGACCCTGCAACAGTCATAAATGTGAGTCAGTTGTCAAGCATCCGGATGTAAATCGCACCACCATGGGGATGCTACAATGGTCATAACTGTGAAAAAGGGTTGTAAGTCACTTTTTTCGGTGCTGTTGTAACCTCGAACAATCACTAAGGGATCTGTTGTAAGTGGAGGACTACCTGTATATCTGAAATTAAAATATGACCTGTTTATGACAGGAACTATTGCAATCATGGGTCAGAAACAGTGAAAAAAATACCTGTTTTCAAATAAGTTCCAGATACAACCTTTTTATTTCTTATTCTTTCTTACCTTTTTTATTTCTTACTCTGCTTCCTTACTTGAATGACCCACTCCAATTTTCTATGTTCCCTCCGTATAATTTCTAGAAACCCACATTTTTATATATACATCTTTTATACATCTGATTGGATGGGGTTTTTTTGTGCTCTGATTGGCTGGGGGTGTATCCTGAGTTGCAGGGGCAACTCAGACTAATCTAAGCACAACCAAGCCCCCACCCAAACAGGACACACCCTCAGCCAATCAGAAGCACAAAAAAAAAACCATCCAATCAGAACACAGCCAAGCTCCCACCCAATCAGTTCAAACCCCAACTAGCAGTTAAAAGGAAGAAACAGCTGCGATCACACATTGCTCCTAGAAGCACGAAGCTGAAGCCTGAAGATGACAAATGAGACTTCGTCAAAACGTCGCCAAGACACTTCTAATTTTACGTGGGAGAAAACCCGAATAACCAAAGACCTATCTATACACACACACACACACACACACACACACACACACATATATATGTATGTATGTATATGTAGGCCTTTGGTTATTCGGGTTTTCTCCCACGTAAAATTAGAAGTGTCTTCTAATATATATATATATATATATATATATATGTATGTATATATATGTATATGTATGTGTGTGTGTATATATATATATATGTATGTATGTATATATATGTATATGTATGTGTGTGTATATATATATATATATATATATATATATATATATATATATATATATATATATATATATATAGGTCTTTGGTTGTTCGGGTTTTCTCCGTGTAAAATTGGAAGTGTCTTGGCGACGTTCGACAAGTCTCATTCGTCATCTTCAGGCTTCAGCTTCGTGCTTCTGGGAGCAATGTGTGATCGCAGCTGTTTCTTCCTTTTAACTGCTAGTGGGGTTTGAACTGATTGGGTGGGAGCTTGGCTGTGCTCTGATTGGATGGGGTTTTTTGTGCTCTGATTGGCTGGGGTTGTGTCCTGTGTTGGTGGGGGCTTGGTTGTGCTCAGTCTAGTCTGTGCTGCAGGGGGATTTGAGCTGGTGAGCTGCATAGCTGTTGTTTGGCTTTGTGGTCGTGCTACATCTTCATAGTGGGTGTCAGTCTGCTGCACGAATGGATTGGAGGGTTTGAAATGGCTAATGTTGCAGCTGCGGTCTGGCTTCTGGTCCTTGGTCGTGCTTCATGATCAGTGTGGGTTTGGGTCTGCTTTCTGGGTGGATGTGCGGTGGTGACATCCTGTGTGGACCTTGTGAGTGTGGGTCTGGTGTCATTCCTCGTGTTAGGGACTCGTTTGTCAATAAGGCGGGTTTCCAAATGGCTGGTAGGCGGAGGTGTCATCTCGTTTGTTCATGCTGTGTGGGCGTTTTCTATCTCAATGGCTTCTCTGATTATTCTGTTGTTAAAGTGTTCAGTTTTGGCGATAGTTCTGGTCTTTTAAAGTCAATATCATGTCCTGTGACTTTAAAGTGTTGGACCAGGGAAGAAGTTGGTTCCTCTTTTTTGGATGAGTTCTTGTGTTCTTCAATGCGTGCACTTATTCTTCTGTTGGTTTGTCCAATGTATGTGGTGGGTCAGGCGGTGCATGGGATTTCATATACTCCTTGATTTTCTAACTCAATTTTGTCTTTGGGGTTTCTTAGGATGGTGGATATTTTTCTGTTTGTGCAGAATGCTGTCTTGATGTTGTGTTTGTGGAGGATCTTGCTGATTCTGTCTGTGGTGCCTTTTATATATGGGAGGAGGGCTGTGCCGTTTTCTTGTTCTCTGTCTTGGATTTTAGTGGGGGGTTCTTTTTGGATTAGCTTGGTAATCTTATTTCTTTGGAATCCATTGGATGTTAGTACGTTAGTGAGAGTTTCTAGTTCGGGTTTTAGGTGTTGTTCATCAGCTAAGCATTTTGTTCTGGAGATGAGTGTCTTGGCTACCCAAACCCACACTGATCATGAAGCACGACCAAGGACCAGAAGCCAGACCGCAGCTGCAACATTAGCCATTTCAAACCCCTCCAATCCATTCGTGCAGCAGACTGACACCCACTATGAAGATGTAGCACGACCACAAAGCCAAACAACAGCTATGCAGCTCACCAGCTCAAATCCCCCTGCAGCACAGACTAGACTGAGCACAACCAAGCCCGCACCAACACAGGACACACCCCCAGCCAATCAGAGCACAGAAAAACCCCCATCCAATCAGAGCACAGCCAAGCTCCCACCCAATCAGTTCCAACCCCCATTAGCAGTTAAAAGGAAGAAACAGCTGCAATCACACATTGCTCCTAGAAGCACGAAGCTGAAGCCTGAAGATGACAAATGAGACTTCGTCAAAACGTCGCCAAGACACTTCTAATTTTACGTTGGAGGAAAACCGAATAACCAAAGACCTATCTATACACACACACACACACACACACACACACACACACATATATGTATGTATGTATATGTAGGCCTTTGGTTATTCGGGTTTTCTCCCACGTAAAATTAGAAGTGTCTTCTAATATATATATATATATATATATATATATATATATATATATATATATATATGTGTGTGTGTGTGTGTGTGTGTGTGTGTGTGTGTGTGTGTGTGTGTGTGTATGTATGTATATATATATGTATATGTATATGTATATGTATATGTATATGTATATGTATATATATATATATATATATGAATAAGCAGCAAAACGTTTCAAGACTAAAAAAGAAAAGAAGTCCATTTGCCACGACAACTCTACCTGGATGACTGAGAATCTTCATCAATACATTATATATGAAACACCTTATTTATGTTGCTCCCTCTTCATCCGCGTACACAAATACATATGAATATCCCAAAAGTGCTTTTTCAAGAGGCAGCTGGACTTTCTGGTTTTTCTTTGAAGACGTTTTGCTTCTCATCCAGGAAGCTTCTTCAGCTCTGACTGGATGGTGAGGAATGGAAGGATTTATACTCCTTGCAGACGGCTGGACATTTGCATTCTTTAAGCGTCTTGAAAAAGCACCTTTGGGACTACATGACCTGGATGACTGAGAATCCCCATAGACATCCATATGAATACTACGAAAGTACATACCAGGTAGAGAGAGAAAAAGCACACGAATAGCAAATCTACATCTGAGGCTTCTATCTAATGTTGCTTGTCACTTCAGTCAAAAGCATCAGGGACGATCCGCTTAGATGCGGAATAGCATACGTTCTACAACAGCTTTCTCCAACATGGAAATGTACGCTTTTTTCTTCATCCTAAGCTTTTTAATACTGACTGTCTTTTTAAAAAAAATTACCGAGGGCCATTTCAATTTTTCAGTTTTAAGAGACCCCTTGAAATCTTAATCAGTAATTACATATGGTGTGAAACAAACGAACGCCTGTTAACAGCAAGCCAAACGGGAAGATGGCTACTAAACACTCTCTAACGTCCAATAGTAGCACGCGGTAAAAGACTTACTTACTCGTCCCGCTACGGTAACAGCGCTACCTACATTTTGGCCACGCCCTTCCACTCTCCGTTAACTGATCGGCCGACTCCTCCTCCTCGCCACCATTGAATTTCCAGACAGCCCGTCGCTAAGTGATGATGTCAGGCAGAGAGCGAGAGAGAGCGAGCGCGAGCGAGCGCCACCTCTCGCCTGCACTTCCGGCGTTTCGTCTTGTCTATGGCGCTATGCGTATCTCATCATAGACTTCGATCTCTATAGTGTGAAGCGCCGGCTCCTCCTTTAAGGGTGGCGGCCATTTTGGCCGGGTGGCAGTCGGAGCACATTGTCTCCGTGTCCACCTAAGAGCCACGGAGGCCTGGGGAGTTTTTTCATTCGTAGCCCCCACTTCTCGTTCTTCCCGCCTCTTAATTTTTTTCTGGTAAGTGGAGCTAGCGGATAGTGGTAGTTGGGCCCGGTCTGCTCCTCTTCTCCAATCATGTGGAGTTGGTTTGGTGGCTGTGGATAAGGCTGGCTGGGCCGCGGCTGTCCAGCTGCCTCGAGGCTTCTTTCCCATCGCGGTGAAAGAGAGGGAGCCCCCCGGGTGAGAAGGCCGAACAGTCCCTAATTTGTACCGCCGCGGTTCCACTGACACCCCTTCTTCGTCTCCGGGGAGCGTTTATTTCTTAGCCCTTAACATTTATATTTCGCTTTCTGAGGTGCTGAATGTAACGTGCTTGAATCGCTCCTTCAGCCCTTTATCCTCAACACAGTTGGGCAAGGAAAAAATGACGGCCCTAAAGTCTCTCAGTAAATTTAACAGATGAGTAGACTTAAATGTGGTCCTTCCCGATTCCAATCCGGCACTTTTTAACTGTGACACCCAGTGAGCCCCTTAATTCTTCTCTCTCGGTAAATTTAGGTCTTCTAAGTATATAGTCAATAGAGAGCATTTATTTTCGACAAAACTCTCTTCCAAGAACCGGCTTTATTCAAGATACTTTTAATCAGAAGGCTTTCCCTTTCAGCGGTGGCACCCTGGTTAGGAAATGTCCCTTTTCCACTTGGTCTGTTGACTCTTCTGATCCCTATGAAAACCTTTTGGTTGACCATTCAGATGGCTATTTTTATCTCTGCTTTTAGATATTTGTTTAAGCTTTGTATGTCTCCTGTAATGGAACCCATATTATATCAGTGAAGTAAAAGAAAAAGTATGGTTTTAATGCTATAAGAAAAGATGATCATGGCAAAATATTAACCTCATGTCTGTTCACCAGATAATTTGTAGCGTTCATATTAGAAATGTGATAAAACAGACAGCATAGTTGTCAGTGTTATTAGATAGCAGAGATAATTGGTGGTAGTATAATCCCTGGATATTTAAATAATTTTTCTTTCATCAGAAATGTTTATTAACTGAGCCAACATTATAAAACTGCTTTATGAGTCTTGTATTAAGCTAATCATCTGCAACAAGTGGATGTAAACTGTTGTATGTGAATGCTTCCCACATTTTCAGTAGTTTAATCATTATGAATGGAAAGAATGAACAGATAAAATTTTGGTTGTCTGGAGATATTGTCATTTGGGGTTAAGCAACATTCTGAATTCCAAAAACTGCTTTGGAATTTGGGTGCATCAGACATGAGCTACTTAAACACATTCAGGGCTTTTCTTTTCTTTTTTTGAGATTGTGCTACAGCTGCAAATAGTGGCCACATGAACCCATGAAAAGTTTATGTACCTTTATGCAGATACTCTGTAAGTGCTCTGAAACTCTGTTTTCCTTTCAAACACAAAGCACTGCTCAGTACTTTGCTTAATACTTTAGTACTTTTTGTGGATAATCAACAGTCCATTGATTATCCACAAAAAGTCCGTAAAAAAACTATCAGGAAAATTATTGTATTATAATAAAGTTCTATGTATGGTCTGATTAAAAGTTCAACTAGGCTATTAGAACCACATACACAGTTTGCATTTCGGTATACTTGATTGAATAGTACTAATTTGTTTTTGATTTAGACTTTTATATCAGATACATTTAAGTGCTGTTTGACCAACATATTTTTACAAAAAGTGGCCTATAAATTCAGCAAACAAGTAAATAAAGTTTTGAGTTTTATGTAATTCCAGTAGAAAATAATATATGTAGCTCAGGATTCAGCTGTGCAGTCCCTGTTGCTCTCGGTATCTTTGAAGACATTTCATTACCCAACAAGATAACATCAGTGCAACTAGGTTGCCAGGAGAATAACCTAGAGTGCATTGATGATGTTATCTCGTTAGATAATGAAATATCTACAAGCAAATAAATAGCCAAATTCAGAGTAACATCAAGATTCCAGAATTTTATGTTTTGCAAGTTTTACAAAAATCTTTATTTTAATTAAGTCCTATACTTGGAATGCAGCCATGAAATGGTGACTGTCTTTTTTCGTCGTCTTTTTGTGTTCACTTTTTCTATAAAAGTTAATACGACTACAGATCTCATTCCGAATCTGTCACATTTAGTGATAGAAGTATATGAGAAAGAAATGTGAATAAGTGGTACTTTTCAGCTTTAAGCACTCAGGACATAAGTCTAATGAAAGTTAAGCTTAAGAACTGAACTTTTCCAAAAAAAACATCCTCTCGTATCATAGTCCATATATTGCTTGTGTTGCTAATAAGGAATCAGATTTGTATCCTGAAGAGTTTGGTTTTAAATAGTTTACCATAAGAGGCACTGGCATGGAAGAAGGACTAAGACGGATTTTGGCTTTTCCCACAAAAATCAATGCAAGAGTGAGATGAAACACCTGCCCCCCCACCAAGCATGCTTGTTCTTTGACTTTACTTTATCATTGATATCTGCTGTTCTTCAGTGTTTCCTGGATATTTATTATTTGTTCTTCTATTCTAGAATCATCATTTTGGAATCCTTAGTTTGTGTATGTGCATAATCTGTAAATCCTTACTATGGCTGATAAACTAACAAGAATTGCTATTGTGAACCATGATAAATGTAAGCCAAAGAAATGTCGCCAGGAATGCAAAAAGAGTTGCCCTGTGGTTCGAATGGGTAAGAAATGGTTCACTTATATATAACTTCGTTTAAAAATGTAAAATCAGAACAGGAGAAAAACATTTAAAATCATATTTTTCAACTATAAAGTCATATTTGTAAATATCTGATGTGTATCCTAGTATGTTTACTGATTTTTATTTTAAAGTTAAGAAATATGTGCCTAAGATACTTAAATTCAGGATTGAGACCATTTACAAAATTTTATACTGCTCTGAATAATACATTCTTTTTAATTTTTTTATTTAGGAAAATTGTGCATAGAAGTAACATCACAATGCAAAATAGCATGGATTTCTGAAACGTTATGTATTGGTTGCGGTATTTGTATTAAGGTATGGATCATTAATAATTGAAAAATACCTCTATATCTTTCAAACAGGACAGTTCCAAGTATGGATGCTTTTCTTTAATTTTTTCCCCCATTGTTGGATAAGATGTCTTATTTTTTGTGCTGCTTCTTTGTTCCTCCCAGACGTTCAAAAGATGGTGAAAGGCTTACATTCTGCATAAATGTAACAGGTGATTTAAGAATTAGGAAAATTGATTGATTTGTCCTTGATTAAGTAGCTGTGGGTTAGGATTAAATAGTTGAGTACTTTTAATAAGCAGTCGTTGGCTTTCCAGAGAAATGAAGTTAAATGAAGAGCAGTTTTACTGCTGCGTTTTGGTTTTTTTTTACCAAAAAAAAATGGGCACGGAAGATCTTCATTTTCAAACCAAGCAGCTGTCTTTTTCTCACTCTATTCTTGGTGGTCCACTTTAAACTTCTTGTTTTTTAATGTTATAATAATGATAATACAAAATTAAATAACCATAAAATATCAGCTAGCCAGCCACCTTGGCTATTACTGGGAGATCACTCAAAAAGAAGTGGCTGGCAAACAGCATTGGCTGTGGTTTACTATGTCATAATTTATTTATTAAGTATAGGTATTCCTCAACATACGACCATAATTGAGCCCAAAATTACAGTTGCCAGTTGCGGTTGTTAAGCAGGTCACCACGTGACTGGACCTGATTTTATGATCGTTTTGTAGCGGTTAAGCAAATTCGATGGTTATTAAGTGAACTCATTTTACTCAATGGGCATCTTTTTGCTGCAAACCAGAAGTAAACACCTGAAACCAACAAAATATGTCAAAAATCATGCTCACAATGCTGAAAACTGTGGTAAAGGTGAACCAGTTACCAAGTGCTCAAAATACAGTAGTGACTATTGATGCTGCTGTCATAACTTCAAAATGGAGTCAAAAGTAGTTTTTGAGGACACATTGTAACTTTGAATGGTCGTTAAGCAACTGGTTATGAATCAAGAATAACATTTTTCATGTTAATAGTAAGTCATGTAAATGTAGCACGTGTTCACACAACTTGCCAAACAATGATTTATTGAATTGGCTGCTACTCACTGGCTTTATATATTGTATTTAGCCAATAAAACATGATTTATAAAACGATAAGGGCCTCAATGAGAAACAATAAAGCTTGGCACTATGTGTGGATCAGTTTGGGCTGAAAAGTGGGATTGGTATTTTATATAGAGTACTGCTTTTTGAAGAAGATGCATTGTAATTTTTTATTTTGTTATAGAATTTGAGCTTTTAATTCTTGCTTCTTTGCTCTCCTCAATTATGGTTGCTGTAATATCCAAATCATGACAATTACTTTATTTATTTATTTATTTTTATTTTATTTGCATTTATATCCCGCCCTTCTCCGAAGACTCAGGGCGGCTTATACTATGTTATATGTTATACACTATGTTATATGTTATACACTATATTATAACATTAAATTCTGCATATTTTTGGTATTCTGCTTTGAAAGTGAAAAATAAGCTTTCCATTCTACTTCTGCAAGCAACTTCAAGATAAATTTCATTTAATTTCTCCTTGTGGCCTATTATAGTCTTAAATTTATTTATTCAATTTCTATAGCCACCTATCTCAGTCTATTATAAAGTATAAAATTATATCTTCATTATTAATTGTTTAAAAAGAGAACCGGTAAAATGCTTTGCTCTATTGTAATCTTTTAAATGTATAAATTCATTTTATTTTACAGAAATGTCCTTTTGCAGCCTTGTCAATTGTTAACTTGCCTAGCAACCTGGAGAAAGAAACAACACACAGATATTGTGCCAATGCCTTCAAACTTCACAGGTCTGTCCCTACTACATTTCTTAAAAAATAATTGTGAATATGAAGTAATATAGATGTGTATTTTATTTGTGTCATTCTGTAAAATATGGAAAAATTGCTTTATAGCATAAGTACAACTTTAGGATAATTTATCAATATACTTATTAGATATCTACTTGGATTGAATTAATTAATTGGATGTTGCTGATTCCATGTAGTATTGTCACATTCCCAAGAATGGTGGTCCAGCTTTTGGAGCCAGTATACACATATTCTTTATATGAAAGAATTATTCCCTCTCTGTCAAAGAAATATTGTGAGAACAATTAAACCTAATTATTTTACAAGTTACCAGTTTTCATATTACAATCAGCAGAATTTTAACTACTTTGTGGCTACTACTGGCAAGTGGTTCAGCCTATTACAAAGGAAGTTGTTTGCTTTCTCTTGTAGGTTTAATGAAATCTTGTTATCAACAAATAGGGTCAGACTGCACTTCGTCACAACCCAGTATATTCAAACAGATTTAGATTGTAATGCTTATTAAACAATATTTTCAATAACACTCGTTTGCACAGCAAATGAAGTTTTGTTAAAACTTAATAATTCTCCGTTTCTTCTAGACTAGCATGAATCGTTATTTGAGCTTAACCTAAATGTTGTAACTTTCATTATAAATGCACATTTAGTTCTAAAGGCAATGGCACTGGAAAATAAAGGAATACATAATATCTTGTTTTTTATAATATTGTCTGCATTTTAATTACTTTATGAAGGTTGCCTATTCCTCGTCCTGGAGAAGTGCTGGGTTTGGTTGGAACAAATGGTATTGGAAAGTCAACTGCCTTGAAAATCTTAGCAGGAAAGCAGAAACCAAACCTTGGGAAATACGATGTATGTATAGCAAGTATATAATGATCTAATAATTGTTTTAAAGAATTGTAAAGGGCATTGGGAATGGCCTTGAAGGAGGAAGACCACTACAAAAGCAATAGATAAGCAGGGTTTGCCCATTTAAGAATCTAATTTGAGGAAATATCTCAGTGATGCCCCTCCTAGTTAACATTAAGATAAAGTGAGGAGGGAAAGAAGCAAATCCAAACCTGCAAGATTCTGTTGTTACAGCTTTACAATAAAAGTAGTATTGATCTACATGCCATTGGTTTCTTAGTCTGGGCTACCTTATAGGAATGACCATGATGCTCTTTTGAATGGGTAGTGGAGAGAAACTAGTAGAGCTTGAAAGTTTGCTGGTTAGCTTTCCCTTTAATTAAGATTCCTTTAATTATATTTGTTCTCCCAAGTCTTTGATCTTTATTAAATGCAGTTGGGCTTGACTTTTCAATTTTGTACATTATCAAATTGACTTTATATTTGATTTTTTTAAATATTCACTGTGTGATTTTGTGCTTTTATCATGTTAGTTTTATTATGACTTTAAATGGTTATATCATAATTTCATCCATGTATGATATCTAAAACATTGAATGTATTGAAATCTAACAAATACAAAATTGGAAAGCAACCATTTTTTCTTTTTAAAAAAGCATGTGCTTCATTGTGCCACAAATGTTTCCAATTTATTTTTGTCTTTTTCTTTCATGTTATTTCCAAATTGTTTTTGCAATTCTTTGCTACCATTTTATATCTTCCATTTGTTACCCTGCCTATGCAATTTAAAAGTAATTCTCGCTTAACAATTGTTCATTCAGCAACTCTTCAAAGTTACAGTGGTGCTGAATAAATGTTAGTTGGTTCCTCAAGGTTATGGCTGTTACAGCATCCCCACAGTCATACAATCAAAATTTGGGCATTGACAGTCCACTTGCATTTATGATTGCAGTATGTGCTTCAGCTCCCTCATCTGCCTATTTCCCCTGCTCCATGTCTGTCCTTTTGACAGTCTTGAACTGCACTGCCTACCCTGTCAGTCCCCACCATCCTAAACTGACTTTCCCCAGGTGCTAGCAGCTGACTTGGGCAGGGCAGGGCAACCAAAATGTCAGATATGGGAGTGGGGGAGATAAAAGAAGTTGAATTGGAGACAAGCATGGCAGGGCAGAAAAAGTGTGAGGGCCTCACCAAACTACCCTAACTGGAATTACTGGAACTGCCATTGCAAAGCAGTTGCAGCGATGAAATGTTTCATCCCATGACTGCGTTACTTAGTGACCAATTTTCCAGTGCGAGTTAGGCTCATTTAGCAAAGACTGCCTGTATATGACAACTTAATTTGTACATGCAGTCCTTGATTTGCAACAGCAATTGGAGCAAAATTTCCATTGCTACATGATGCCGTTGTAAAGCATGATCCCATCGCTTAGTGATGGCAATTCCTGTAGCCCCAAGTTAGTGGGGAAGCTGGCAGAAAGTGGCAAATCCCAAGTGCTTTGTAACTTCCTGCCCCAGAAGGTGCGTGAGGGCGTGAAGGAGACATGACAAGATTTGGCTTTGTAAGGATGGTGCAGGAGGCTCAGATAGTATGCAAGGGTGCAGAAATGGCAGAAACAGATGCACTGGGGCGTGCAAGAGGCCAGGGCAGCACAATTGCAGAGGCTGAAAGAGGATGCACAGGTGGAGGAGACCTCCTCTAGTACCTGGCAACCTTCCTTGTCTGCTTTCCCAATGACCTTCTGGGGAAGCCAGTAGGGAAGGTCGCAAATGGCAATCACATGACTATGGTGCATTACAATTGGTCATCAGTGCAAGCCAGTCACCAAATGCCCAGATCACTATTACATGATTGTGGGAGTGCTGTGATGGCCAAAACTTTGAGGATCAGTCACAACCACCACTTGTTCAGCACTGTTGAAATTTCAAACGGTCACTAAATGAATGATTGTACAGTAAGTCAAGGATTACATGTAGTTTGCTTGCATTGATAACATGCCTGTGTTGCATTCATGAAGTTAAAGTGGATGTTCAGACTTATATTTTAGCTAATGTTATTTCATATTTGCAAAATGAGATAAATCCTTGTTATTACTAGCATTTGTATCTATCTACAGAATTTAGAAACTCAATTTTCTGTAATATAATTTTTAAGTACTCTTATCTGCTTAGATATCATAATACATATCTTTAAGAAGTTAACTGTTAGGAATATATGACGATCTTTCTACCTGTGGTCTATATGCAAAAGATGGGCTGACTTATATGTCTTGTAGACTAATTCCTTCTGTATAATTGCTAAAGGTTGAGAAACAGCTAGTCACTTCTACGATCTAAAATATACCATTGGAGTGGCCAATTGCTAACACCTGTTTTATGGAACCTGCAATATTGATATGGAAGCTATTATCATTTTTTCAGAACATGAAGTACTGGTATATAATCAGAATAACCATCTGTGGTTTATTTTCTGAACCATGGCTTTATTCCCATAAGCATTTATTTAAATATTTTGTTTAGGACCCACCTGATTGGCAAGAAATCCTGACTTATTTTCGAGGGTCTGAGTTGCAGAACTATTTCACCAAAATTCTGGAAGATGATCTCAAGGCCATCATTAAACCTCAGTATGTGGACCAGATCCCAAAAGCTGCCAAAGTGAGTAAAAAGAGCATTGCATATCTGATATGCAATGCTCAACTTGGGGAAGAAAGGGCTAACTGATCAGTTATGGGAATGAGATAATTTTTCAAAGCTTCATGAAAGATTTAATCTCACTTGTGTTTGTAGCAGGCTTCAGTTTTGTATAGTTTCTCCTGTGGTTTAAAAAAACAACTTGGTTGTCTTATGACAGGGAACAGTGGGCTCAATATTGGACAGGAAGGATGAAACCGGTACCCAGACCATTGTATGTCAACAACTTGGTAGGTAATAGTTTCATCACAAATTATTTTGGGAATGTTTACATAATCATTTACTATTATTAAAATATATTTCTGTTTAAAATAAAGTGTTAATGAAATATTGTAGAATATGTTAAAATTTACATTTATTCTCATGTATTCAGTAAAATCCTGTCCAGCAACGAGAGAGCTAAACAAAATTAAATATGAAATAGGCTGAAAACAGGAAGACATAAACATTTGTGTTTACTAATTGGGTTGATTTCAGTGAGACCAAAACATGACTAAATCCAATTGAACTGAAATTATTTAAAATGATGAACTATACTAAAATAAATTTTATAAAGTATTTTTAATGGAGTCCAAAATGAAAGCATGAATTCTAAATAGAGACATGCTACAAAACAAACTTTTCCAGCAATCTTATACCACCCACACTATTAGTTTTACCAGGTAGACCACACAGGAAGCGTGACCAAGTAAGCTAATTCTGCTTTATTGTAAAGCTACATTAACAGAATCTTGCAAGTGTGAAAGTGCAATCCTGCTATCACCTTTACAACGTGAGTCATTTCTGAGCCTCCTGCTCCGCCCACTACGTAGCTGCAGACTGCTGTCTTATCTGACCCTTCCCTCGGCAACATTTCTTCACCCTGTCTCCCAAGGTCTTTCCGATATACTATTATACTTAACCTGCTTATATGTCTCCTCAAAGATTCTAATTTACAATGTAGTTTTCAGACAAAGAATATCTGTGCTTTTCGACTTGAATTAAAAAGTCATGTAGATATCCCATTTCCAATTATTGCTTTAAAGTATTAATGTCATAGTTTTGAATTGTACACAATAAGAGTATTGCAAAATCAGCATTAGATATCCTAAAAGTCTTGGTTGCCTTCAGCAAACTAGCATTTCACTCTTTACCAACTGAAGATTTTCAGCATGATTTTCAACACATTTCAGTGACATAAAGGTAGTCCTCATTTAGTAATAATTGGGCCTGAAAATTTAGTTGCTAAGTGAACCTGCAGGTGTGCTTATGATTTTATTTTAGCTCTCCTTTGTTTTACAGACCTGCAAAAGTTGTAAATGCAAGCATTGGTTGTAAAATTACGTTTTCATTACCGCCATAATTGCAAAAAAGGTGCTAAAAGAGGCAATCACTGAATGAGGATCACCTGTAGACCAGTCTGAACTGTTTGTGTGAAATTATGTCAATGTCTACTTAAGTTGGAAAACAACTGTTGGTCAAAGTTTCCATTTGTTTATTTAGAACCAATCTTTAGTTCAGTCTTCAGACTGAACTACAACTGCTCCTTATAGCTCTATCGAGATGAATTAACTGTTTTTTGTCTATCTTTCGTTTACTAACTCATATCCAACCATTCTAAATTTCTAGGAACCACAAATCTTCTATATCTCTAAATGCAAATTACATTAAAATATCCAATTAAAATATCTCATATTCCATGAAATTGAGGTTTGAAGGAGACTTTCTGGAATTGTGGGATATAAACCAAGAAAAATAGTGCTTTTTTTATCAACAAGAATTGCTATTTAGGATTTTTTTCTATGTTAAAAAAATGCAATGGACCTAACCAAGGATCATTTCTAGTACCTTCCTTGAAGGGAATAGTGAAGCACTTACATATATGGGAAATTTTGTAGATATGAACAACAGTTATTTTAGGGCATTTCATATAAATTAATATTTTTAAATTGTCATCTTCATATTTAGCACATGGTGATACATATTTTGCTATTTTAAAAAACTACTTTTATAGATTTATCTCATCTAAGAGAACGAAATGTTGAAGATCTATCTGGAGGAGAACTTCAGAGATTTGCTTGTGCTGTTGTTTGCATTCAGAAAGCTGATATGTACGTATTTTCAATCAAATATTTTGGTAATATTACTCTTATTAGAATATTTTCATTATTGTTAGAATGAATAGCTATGTTCTGTGATTATGATATTAATTTAATAAGAGTTATTGTAGCTTCTTCAATGTTGCTGGTATACAGATAGTCTCAGTTAAAGACCACTCATTCAGGAACCATTTGAAGTTACAATTGTACTTTATTATTTATTTAGCATATGATGAGAATTATGACAGAAGAGAAGTAAACATACAACTGCACTGAATGAGTGGTACTTGCAACTGGTCCTTGATGGTCTAACAATTCCAGCACCCTTACAGTCATGTTAGTATAATCTAAGTAATTGGCAACTGGCTCAGACGTGACTACGTTTTTAGTGCCTTATGGTCGTTGATCATCATTTTCAACTTTCTCTGCCAGCTTTACACAAGCAAAGTCAATTGAGAAGCTGGTAGGCAAGCTGCCTCTTTTTATCCTGAGGAGCTCCACTATGGAGTACAAAAATCCCAGGATCTTGTACTTCATAGCATACACTTGGGCTGCAACACTCCCTCTCCCATGCAACCACACTCATAGTCATTTTGCTGAAAATGAATTGATGATTTTGGGATTTATAGCTTTAAAAGGTTTGTTTATGGGAAGAAGGAAACCCAATATATAATTTGGGAGTGTGGAAATATTAATCATCATGTTTTCAACTGCTACAAAAGATATTGGAATTCACTTCTTTAGATATCTTTGTTTTTCTCTCTTCTTTTGCAGTCCGTCACTTTTTCATTTTTCTTTTTTCTACTTTTCCTTTTTATGTTTCTGTAGGATTTTTTTAATTGCAGGTGAAAAAAAATTAGAAAAAATTGTATTTTTTTTTTTAAAAAAACCCCAGTTCCAAGAGAATAATAGTGAGAGAGGGATATATACTGTCTCCTGATTTTCAAAGGAACCAACCATTTTAAGAATCAAAATATTAAATTAAGATTGGTCTAATCCATCAGAGTTGTTATGCTTTAAAATTTGTAACTGGTCAAGCCTATACACATGCTCAGAACACCTTTGACTGAATTGTGTGGAGTATTTTTGTCCTGTCTGCTGTTTACATTGTACCTCACCATACTCAGATCTCTCTTGGTTGACATCCTTTTATTGCTTACTGGGATTAATGGTGTCCTTTTTCAGGGAAAAATGTTTTTTTAAACACTGATGAAAGCCTGTCTTCTTTTTTTGGGGAGGTAGCTTCATGTTTGATGAACCTTCCAGCTACCTGGATGTTAAGCAGCGTCTGAAGGCTGCTGTTACTATTCGATCTCTAATAAATCCAGACAGGTAAGACATTTCTAAATGGACTCCTAAAATGATGTGAGTTGCATGCTTTTTTTTTAAAAAAAAAATCCTTTTCAAATAAAACTCCTTGAACTATTTTTGCTACTTTTTTGTTTTTGTTTTTTTGAAATTATCTGAATTTTTAACTCTTACCTCGATGAGTATTGTTTCTTTCTTTTTACAAAGAAAAAGAAGTAAAGAATTCTCAAACTGATGTTTGTAAAATGAGATTGCTAAAACCCTGTCGGATAGAAAATGATATTCACATGTTTGTTTTGCACGAGTAAAATATTGTACCTTGCTGTTAATGTTTACTGAAACATGAAGAAAAGCTTAATTGAAATCTCTGAACTTTTGGTTCTTTACCTTTTTATGTTCTAGATATATTATTGTTGTAGAGCATGACCTGAGTGTCTTAGATTATCTCTCCGATTTTATCTGCTGCTTGTACGGTGTGCCAAGTGCTTATGGTGTCGTCACAATGCCTTTCAGTGTAAGAGAAGGTAATTGTTATTCAGACTATTTCTTTCATCTGTCCTGGATATTTATACAAAAACCCTGATGCAGTAAATACATTGACATCTATACTTAAAACATATAAGCAGTATATGCCTAAATCCTAAGAAGTGTGTTCTTTAAATGAAAGATAAAATAGTTCTCATACATACTGTAAAATAGTTCTCACACATACTATCAGCCTGCTGCTTTGGAATTCTTCTAGCTGAATTGAGAACACAGGTTTGGAAAAAACCCGATATAGTAATTAGATCAATTATGAAAATCAATTATTGTCTCTTGCCCTTACCATGCATATGATATGGTACTATAATTGTCTAGTTCAATTTTTCCTTTCTTCATTGTTTCAGTAAAATGTTATATGAAATGAGGACTTCAAAATGAAGAGCTTGCTGCACCATGTTGAAAATATCCCAAAAGAGGGATAAAATGCTCTTATGATAGCTTTTGCCCTATCTTTATGTATCCAAATATTTGCTGTTTACCTATAAAAACCTTGTATTACTAGATCATCTCATTTCCAAAACAGCAGAACTTTTATGTATACAGGTAATCCTCGACTTACAACAATTCATTTAGTGATCATTCAAAGTTACAATGGCATTGGAAAAAAAGACGACCATTTTTCACACTTAGGACTGTTGCAGTATCCCCATGGTCATGAGATCAAAATTCAGATTCTTAGCAATTATTTCATATTTATGACGGTTGCAGAGTCCCAGGGTCATGTGATCACCTTTTGTGACCTGACAAGAAAAGTCATTGGGAAAGCCATTTGGGGGGCATTTTTTAAATCTATTGTGACAATTTCACAATATTAACTAAAGCTTCTTTTCTTACAGGCATAAATATTTTCTTAGATGGTTATGTCCCAACAGAAAACTTAAGGTTTCGAGATGCATCGTTAGTTTTTAAAGTGGCAGAGACAGCTAATGAAGAAGAAGTTAAAAAGATGTGTATGTATAAATATCCTGGAATGAAAAAAAAGATGGGAGAGTTTGAGCTGTCTATTGTAGCTGGAGAATTTACTGATTCTGAGATAATGGTGATGTTAGGAGAAAATGGTGAGTTTCAGTTAAACGAAAATAAATGTCTGAATTTTCATGAGAGAGACCTGCATGCTTCTGATCTTATTTAAATTATATTTAGTGTTGTGTAGTACTTCCAGCACCTCTTTAAAGTTATTATTTCCTTACTGTTGAGAGATGTGTAATAGAACCATCTGTAAAGTAGACCACTTGAAGAATAGACATCTAGATTGCTTCAATTGGACTCTGACTGGACAATTCCTGTCAAGGTGATTGAAGCAAAATCTTAAAAGGTTACCTGAGGTGACTTTGATCATATGGCTCCTGAAGAATTTGGCACAGTCTGTATGATTGCTAACCAAGATACCTTTTTAATAGATTCATGCCCCTCTGGCTGGTGACGACCACCCCTGGGATGATGTGGCTGGAATCTATACAGTAGTGTCTGCTTTAATGGAGTAGCTGGAGGTTCTACCTACCGTGAAGAAGGCAATAGTATACCCTCTCCTCAGGAAGCTGTCACTGGATCCCACAGTCCAGTTGTTGTCCAGTTCTAGCTTCCTAGTTTTGTACTGAGACAGAACTGTTGGTTTTGTTTGTTGATGATTTCTGGAGGAGCTGGGATGAAGGTAGTGAGAGTTGTTTCTTCTTGATTATTCAGTGGTTTTCAATACCATTGTCCACGGTTTCCTTCAGGATTCTTTTAGGGATTAGGAGTGATGGGCTTGTGTCATGGTAATTGTTTCTCCATGATCAGTCCAGTCAGTGTGGACAGTGAGGCAGAAATCGAGTTTGAGGCATCTGATATATGAGATGCTTCAAGGTGTGATACTCTCATCCCTTATGTTTTAGCATATGTATGAGTAAGTGGATAGGATTCTATCAATTCAGGACTGTGTATCTACTCTCTGAAGAGAGTGCAATTCTGGAGAGGGAGCAGCAGACTATAACAGACTATATGTGCTTTGTTTTTAAGATGGACATTATCAACACTACTGCTTTTTAAATAAGATTTTTCTATTTTTTAGGAACTGGAAAAACAACATTCATTCGGATGCTTGCAGGGCGACTTACTCCAGATGATAAAAGTAATGTTTATTTATTGATTCAGCATAACATTTAAAAATAATTTTCCATAACTTAGATTACATGTAGTATATCTCTTACAGGTGAAGTACCTGTTTTAAATGTTAGCTATAAGCCACAGAAGATTAGTCCAAAATCTACCGTAAGTGCTGCTTCATTATTATTATTATTATTTTGGTTTATTGTGCTATCCATTAATCAGAGGTACCATGTTTTCCTAAAAATAAGACCGGATCTTATATTAATTTTTGCTCCGAAGGATGCATTAGGGCTTATTTTTAGGTTCTGTCCTCCTGCATGTGCAACGGAGCTAGAGGATGAGGTTGGATGTTGGGGGCCGAGTACGCAGGGGTTGCAGTGTGGCACCAGCAACAAGGAGGCATGCGATCTGGACATGTCGTGTTGGATGTCTGCCCCTTCACGGCTGCGGGCAAATACAGACAATGGGACATAGTCAGCGGGCGGCCACACAATACATCTGGTGGGTTGAATTGTGCCTCCCCCCCGCACCGCTGCCTCCACCTGCTGTTTGGAGGACCAGTCCAGCGGTTGCAGCACTCTGACTCATCTGTGCTGTGAGGCTGTGCAGCCTCAGAGGGCGTCGGCCAGGGGGGCGGCTTTCCAAGCAGCATGCAGAGGCACGGGGGAAGAAACATGATCCGGCCCACCAGACACATCATGTGGCTGACCACCCAATCCATCCTGTCTTTGCTTGCCTATGGCTGCGATGGGGCAGGCAGCCACGCGGCACATAAAGCGGGCTGGATCACGTGCCTCCCCTGCCTCTGCCTCTGCTTGCTGCTAGGTTGCTGCCGTGAGGTGAGGCCCTGCCATCCAACCTAGTCCTCCAGCTCCGCTGGACATGCAAGACGAGCCGCCCACTGCCCCACCCACAACAGCCCTGGCAAATGGGAAGGGCGGGGAGCCCCCATCCCAAGAGGCAGCCGGGACTCCAGCCAGGCCCCCACAGGCACCCCCAATGCAAGCGTTGTCATGCTAGTCACACCCAGCTTAACTGGGGCTTATTTTGGGGATAGGGCTTATATTATGAGCATCCTGAAAAATCATACTAGGGCTTATTTTTCTGCTTGAGTCTTAGTTTCGTGGAAACATGATAGTAGATATTTGATATGGGAGTAGATATATGCACAAGTTTATGTCAATGGATGGAACATTTTAGAAAAGCTAGATCACATTCCAAGTACCATGAATCTTTTAATATTCTGGAACACTGACTTTTAAAAAACGTTTGCATCACTGGAGAAATGAACCGGTCAGCATGGTCAGGAGCTAACATGGAATGTTCCTGAGTACAACCGTAGGAATATTTTCACTTACATAGCTTGGGTTCTACCATATAACCTGCCAATCTTTGGTGGAACTCCTGGAAATGACTTCATATATGTTTGGGGTTTTAGTTTGTTTTTAGTACTTTGAAGGTAAGAATAGGGGTTTATTTGAAACCCAAAAGAACTAAAGTCCTGTCTTTAGTTCAGAATTTTTGATAGCCAAAATGGCTGGCATTCCATATTTTTGAGATGACTTAGCTATTTTATGATGGATGAAGACTAGAGATAGTTTGCCTCCTGCTCCTATTCTGTCTGATAGTCACTAATTAGGTGTTAGATGGTTATGGACTGTGCACCTAATTCTAAATATGATTTAATTTGAATAGGGAAGCGTTCGTCAGCTACTTCATGAGAAGATCAGAGATGCTTACACACACCCACAGTTTGTGACTGATGTAATGAAGCCTTTGCAGATTGAAAATATCATTGATCAAGAGGTATTATTCTTGTGTTATTATGATTAGTTTATGTAAAACTTCCCTAATTTACCAGCTAAACTTTTAAAAACGTGATTCTGCATTAGGTGCAAACTTTATCTGGTGGTGAGTTGCAGAGAGTTGCTCTTGCTCTTTGTCTCGGAAAGCCTGCTGATGTCTACCTAATTGATGAACCTTCCGCCTACCTGGACTCAGAGCAACGTCTGATGGCTGCTAGAGTTATCAAACGGTAAGCTGGCACTATTGGGCAGGGGGGGGGGAAGACATGTGACAACTATCATAGGCAGAGAGAAATACCTAGTTTCTGAAGGCGATTGTAATTTATGAAAAATCTGATTGCAAAAAATAAATTCTTCTATTTCAGTTTCATTCTTCACGCTAAAAAAACTGCTTTTGTGGTAGAGCATGACTTTATAATGGCCACCTATCTAGCAGATCGTGTCATTGTCTTCGATGGAATACCATCCAAGTGCACAGTGGCAAACAGGTAAGCAGGATGGATAGGAAAAAAGTGAACTACTTATGCTATAATGAATTATTTCTGCATTCTTGTCTTACTCACATTTTTCAACCAAGCCATTTTGTATTTTACACCCCAAAAAAAGCTCTAGCGTATGGGCAATACACATCAAATAAAAAAATAAAAAAATAAAAGTAGAAGTAAGTAAAATTAATATTGACAGCTCCAAAAGCAATAAACACTTGTGATATATTTTCTGTATATTATATCAGAGATGACTTTGCAGTTGAGCACTAGTTCAGAATAATGAAGATTAAGGTAATTAGAATTGAACCAATTTGGTAAGGCATCAGGCAAGAAGCTAGGAAACTGAGTTCTAGTCCCACTTTAGGCACAAAGACCCCTTTTAGGCAGTCAGTCTCTTAGCCCCAGGAAGCAGGCAGTGGTAAATCACTTTTGAAATTTTGCCAAGAAAATTTGTACACTCAGTCACCAAGAATCAGTGCTGACTCTACTGCATGTGTGGGCATACACATACAATGCATATTTAATTAAAAATCTTATTTAGTGATAATGTCTTGCAAAAGTATCCTAGAATGTAAAGGACAATAAAGGGAACAGAGGAATATTGAAAGTATACAGATATGGAATACTAGAATGTGATATGAAAATTAACTATATTCATTGTAAAGTCAACAAAAGGCTGACATCGATGGAGACAAATGAAAGTAAAGAACTACATTTTTCTATAGTTTTATGGCTATGAAATTAACACATTCTGATTTCAGTGATTCTACGCATGGATTGGATATTTTTTATGGATTAACTCTCTTATAGTTTACATAAAAGCTATTTAGAAAGAGTTAGAAGGGGATAAACTAATACCATGTTTCCCCGAAAATAAGACAGGGTCTTTTGACACACACACCCCCCCCCAATAAGGGCTTGGCCTTATCGGGGGTCTTACTATTTTGGGGATGCAGGAGGTGGCAAGCATGGGACTGGATGTATCGTTGCCTCCCCTCCCTATTCTTCAAGCCAGCCAAGCAGCCCCACACGTCCCACCCCACCCCAATAGCAACAGCTGCTTCCCTTCCCCACTGTCTCTTTATTGAAAGAGGTGGCAGGTGGGGCGGGGGAGAAGCAAGGCACATGGAGCAAGATGTGGCTCCCCTTGCCGTCTCTTCTCCCCCCCTTGCCAGGCATGACAGGGCTCCTGCCCCTCACTTAGTCACCCGCCCCCTTTAGGGATGCAATTTGGGAGTAGCAGGTAGGGCAGGTGAGAAGCAGGATGCACTTCTTACCTTTCCAGCTCCGTCGTGTTCCTCGCTGTTATGTCCAGGGAAACACACTATAAAAGAAAACCTCGCGAGTTCAATCAAACTTCTCAAGCTCATGAGGTTTATACTTCCAGAAGTTGGCAAATGGGCCATTTTCGGAGCGGGGTGGGGAAAGGCCATTTTCACCCTCCCTGGGTTGCTAGAAAGGCTCTGGAGCCTGGGGAAAGCAAAAAAGGAGTCTTCCGGTCCCACTAGAAGTTGGCAAATGGGCCATTTCTGGCCTCCAGAGGGCCTTGGGGGGAGGGAGGAGGCCGTTTTCACCATCTCCGGGTTCCTAAAAGCTCTGGAACCTGGGGAGAGCAAAAAACAAGCCTTCTGGTCCCACCGGAAGTTGGCAAATGGGCTGTTTCGGGCCTCTGGGGGTGTGTGGGAAGAAAGGCTCTGGAGCCTGGGGAGAGAGAAACGGGCCCACCGGACCGTCATGTGCCAGGAGTGTGGGGAGCGGGAGGGGTCGCATGCATGGGGCAGGGCGCATAGAATTATGGGTGTGTGCATGCATGCACTACGCCCACGCGACACAAACACCCCACCCCACTGCCCTGAGGCATCCCATGTTCTGCATAATGACTCACATGTTCATTTAACAATTGCATCCAGGAGACCAGGATCGTTGTGAGGTGATCATGTGTGCCATTCAGTTAACAGCTTTCACAACTTCCTATCAAAGTGGGTAGGTTCCATTATAGGTCTGAATCAAGGACTCTTGGTAGTGAAGTCAGAACTATGTCCATCTTCTAATTGTAGTTGCAGTAGGTAGAATTTCACAATGTCTTTAGCATGACACTGGCTGAACTCTATGTTGAAATGACATTAGTTTAGATTGAGGTCAATCTAGGGATGTGCTGCTCATAAGAAAGATTGTCAGGTCTGATATGAGGGATACTCAAGAGGATGTATCTGTGTGGATCTGAAGAAAGGCATTGAAAAGTCCCAAAAGTGCTTTTTCAAGAGGCAAGTGGACTTTGTTTTTCCTTGGAGACGTTTTGTTTTTCGTCCAAGAAGCTTTTTCTTCAAGGGAAAATAAAGTCCAGTTGCCTCTTGAAAAAGCACTTTTGGGACAACCATGACCTGGATGACTGAGAATCTCCATAGACATTCTTTAAAAGGGATGTTAAATATTTTGTCCATTAGATAAGGTAGACATTCAGATAAGGTGAACACTTTGACAAAGGTGTCAAAGAATTTTAGGAATGCTATTACAGGTATTTGAGTGATTGTATTAGATGGATATTTGGCTGCCATTGTGTACATTAGAGTGAAGTGCTCGCAGCTTGATCTCAACCATGGTTTTCTATGGTTCCATCATAAACTGCGTAGGAGGAGAATTGATAGTAAGCCAGATCAGCAGCTATTTGCCTCTCTCAAAAGGAGAATTTGTCTAGCATAAACTGAGCTAAAGTTGTCTCAGAGTTGTTTTAATTTATGTTCAGTTAGCAGATTCTCATTTCCTAACAGCAGGAAAAGAAATACAGTTGCCTTTGATGGAAGAGCACAGAGCATATTTCTTAGTAATTTAGACTAAATGGATTTAACGCAGATGTATCTTTATAAGGACAGAGCTGAGCATCACACTTAAGTAATTTGTTGCTGGGAAACAGATGTAGCCTTTGCAGTTTGCAAATTAAACTGTTACATTGTTTGGGCATGTTTATGCACAAATTGGAAGGAGGCTGATTTGGTATTTCCACAAAGTGGAAGAGGCTGGCTAGATGTTGAAAGGGCTTTCATGTCAGTACTTGCACTAATCGGAACTATGGAAAAAACATTTCCCACTCCTTTCTTTCAAGGTTTGGGAGGTAGTTATTTTCTAATCTTTGTGTAAGAAATATCTGGATTCTATTACATTTCACAGGCCTCTCCATCAGCTCTGCAGTTGATTTCATATCTTTGCACTTGGACCATTTTTTTAATTTTTGCCTCCAGTTGTGGCAATTAAGGAAGGGGAGGGTTGCTTCCTATATTATGTCTAGGGACAGGAAAGATCTCCAAAGACCCTTTTAGGCTGGAAAAGCTCTACAGGTACATTTGGAAGCTGTATAAAATCACTTAAAACAGAACTTTACAAGCCTAAGCAAAATTGGGCTGGCTGCCTGGCTGGTTATGTGTGCAAGTATCCTTTTCTTACCTCCTTTTTCCCTTTAGTTCATATCTAAGGTATGCATTGCCCCTAAAGAGTTGCCAGCATACCATGTTTCCCCAAAAATAAGACCCTGTTTTATATTTTTTTGAACCCCGAAATAAGCGCTTGGCCTTATTGCCATGCGCTCAAAAGCCCAATTGCGCTTATTATCAGGGGATATCTTATTTTGGGGAAAACAGGGTAGATTTCTGACTGACTATAGCAAAATGCCTAATCAATTATGTGTGCTTTATTGTACATAAATGTTATTTAATATAAGTGAAAAACTAGACGGATTTCATTTAATTAGAAAAGTTATTGTCTAAAATGTAATAATAGTTGCCAATCTTCTTTACAGTCCTCAAACTCTTCTGGCTGGTATGAATAAGTTTTTGTCTCAATTGGAAATTACTTTCAGAAGAGATCCAAACAACTATAGGCCAAGAATAAACAAAGTCAATTCAATCAAGGTAGGAATAGCCATGAGAAATTTTATTTTTCTCATACATATACTTATCACATCTGCAAAATGTTGGGTGATGGTTATGGAGGGGTTTTCTGTAGTTATGAGTGTTAAGTAAGCTCATTAATAGTGTTTTTCTCTCCGCAGGACGTGGAACAGAAGAAAAGTGGAAATTACTTTTTCTTGGATGATTAATTGAAAAATAGTTCATTGATTTAGAACAGTGAAAACTTTTGTTACATAAAATACAATCAGGTTTTAAAATATAATGCTCATTCCAGTTGTTAAAAAGAGTAAAAATGATACTCTTTATGTAACATTTACTGCCTAAAAGCAGTGTTAAGAGTACCAATTTTTGTGCCTGATATGGCCATCTTTTGGATGTAATACTTCAAAGCAAATACAGCTGATGTCATAGAAAGAGACTGTTTTTCACTGTGGACTTTGGTTCAAATATAACTTATTAACATACCAAATGCTGGCATGTTTCCAATTTTACGTTTTTTAGCTGTTTTCTGTACAGGGTGGTCATCATACAAATTACTATCATAAAACCTCTGCAAAATGAGAGGTACCTAAATAAATGCCCATCTAAATCTACAGTGGTTGTTTTGAATGTTAATGGCTCCATTATGGTTAAAATATATATAAAGTTTTGAGGAGCAAGAGTACTGATGAGTTCCTACTCTATTTCTGCTACCCGATTGATTGTAGTAGGATACTGGGGTGAGTAAAAACTCTGCTATAAACAACATATCTAATGCAATTTCATTAGCCATTCGTTTCATATTTTCACCTATCGGCAGATATAGCTTCTAGTGATGATTTTTGTGTTCCATATTTTGGAATTCTAGTATATTTGATTCATAATCAGACTGAAAATGCATGTAATGGCTTGGAAATTTTTTAGAAACCCAAGATTGTAAGGCCTAGTGATTTAAAAAACATTTGAATTAATATCTTATACTAGAGTATTTTACAAATCCTCTAATGTGTACCTTCACTCGATTAGATTTGGAGTTGGATATTCTTATAAAACCCTAAAAGCTTTACAGAAAAGACAGAATTGTGTACAGGTAGCAATCCTCACTTAACAATCACTTATTCATCAAATGTTCAAACTTACAATGGCATTGAAGAGGTGGTATCCATTGCAGGGTTCCTATAGTCACATGATCGTGATCTGGACACTTGGTGACCAACTCGCAATTACATCACAGCATCCTATGGTCACAGTACTATTTGCGAGCTTCACTGCCAACTCCTGACAAGCAAAATCAGTTGGAAAGCCAGCAGAAAGCCAAAAATGATGACCATATAATGCCACGCTAAACATCATAGGATTTGCTTAATGACAACCAGGAATTGTCACTATGCAGTACATCATGAGACATTGTGTTTTAGTGTGGCTTACTGAGAAATTCCAGTTACTGACAATAAGCAAGAATTAATTGTACTTGCTTAGTTTAGAAATAGCTTTACTTCCATGGGATCAATTCTTTGAATCGGCTAGGTCCACAGTTTATTTCTCAGCTTTTAAGTAATGTAATAGTTCAAGTACTGCTGTTTTAGGGGCCCTGTTTTGCTCGTTTTCTGTTGAGAAACTTTTTAGTTTGCCATCATGAATAGGAGCAATAGTTAAGTCAGATAATTTACTTGCAGGTACCATTTTTTTATTGGAGGAAAAGTCATGATTGGTCTGCACAAAGACGTCTTTGTAAATAAAACATTATACAAAGCTCCTTTTCTACAATTCAGTTGTAAATTTCATATTCCTATCAGTTTCATGTTGGCCATTTGTTTTGTGAATAGAACTTAAATCATATCAATAAAGCAAATACAAATGTACGATACAAAGAAAATAGGACATGTTCATAATAAGCCATCACATCTACAGACTGGTCTAAATATTCCATCCTCTTCAAAATAGCCTTTGATATAAAGAATGTAGTTGTATTAGTGATGTGCAGGTTCATTCCCTGCAAAAAGAGTTTCTCCTACGTGTCCCATGTATTTTTTAGCGTTTAAATAATCTATGTAAGTAGCCCTTTCTGCAGAATACAGTTTGCATTCAAAAAGGATATGTCCATTGTCTGGAGTTGGTGTAAACTTATTCATCCCAAGATACATTTCAGATAATAGACTATCTGTTTCAATAAGGCAGTATTTATATAGTCCCATGGTTCTGTGCCGTACGCAATCTCTGGAACTATTTTGCTGTTACATACCTTTATGAATGGAAGTAGAGGACTCAAGTTATCTATCGTTGGTGAGCTGCCTTATGGCATTTTTAAAGCTGTAGCTCTTAAAATGCAGGAGACAGGAACCTGTTTCTGCAGAAAAAAATTCTAAATTTAGATACAACTTAATATCTATGCTCCCTATCCAAGCTCCAATTGGATCCACTTATTCCCCAAAACTACTACAGATAGTCCACAACTTACAATTGAGCCCAAAATTTCTGTTGAACAGGTTAGTTAGTAAATTTTGCTCCGTTTTACCACCTTTCTTGCCAGTTAAGTGAATTATTGCAGTTAATTTAGTCATAAATACAAGCCAGTTGCCAAGCATCCAGATTTTGATCACGACCTTGATGACGCTACAAGTCACAGGTGTGAAAAAGAGTGATAAATCACTTTTTTCAGTGGCATTGTAACTTCAAATAATCATTAAACAAATGGTTCCACATTGAGAACTAACTACCTTAATTTTAGATTTGACGTTCAGGTAGAGTGCACAGTATGAAGAAAATCTGCACAGGTCGCTTCTTGACCCTATTCCTGAATATATGGCATCAATATTATAGCATCTGCATAAAGCAGAACATTTACATGTTAATTTTAGGCATATGCATATTCGTTGAATGGAGTTTGGGATATTGTAAATATACAGATTAAACAAAACAGGAGCCAGTATACATCCTTGTCTGACCCTTTTATTGATATTAATTTTCTGTTAAGGAAGTACATGTTCCTGTTTTGAGTATAATGCCTTAATTAAAGAGATGAGTCTGGGCTCCATGTTCAGATTCTTAAATTTCTTCCAAAGAAGGTCCACCCATTTATTGAATTAAATGCTGCACTAAGGTCTATAAAAGTTACGAAGACGTCTCTCCCTTTAGCTATATATTTTTCTATTAGATGACACAAGACAGAACAATTATGAATGGTAGAGTGACCAAACCTAAATCCAATTTGCTCTCTGAGTAGCAAGTTCTTTTCAATTACCTAGTCCTCAGTGTTGTATAAAAGGTATTTGGCAATTTGTTTTATGAAAAATGAAGACCTATCTGCAGCAGGCTCCAAATATACCCACATCATTCATTTTGACAAATTTTAATGAACACAATAAGCCTTCGCACAACAAAAATATTTTTAGCCATATGAAAAATTGGACAGCAAATATCTGAGAACTGACACACACCCTGAGTTTTTAATTTAGCCCTACTATCCTTTGGTTGATGTTGATTATAAATTATCCCAAACATTTAATGTATTTTGAAGGGACCAAATTTCTCTCTAGGTTATTTTTAGCCTAGTTCCGCCATTTCAGATGATGCTGCACATGTCTCTACATTTCAGATCAATACTGTGTAACATTTTTTTTTATTTGCATTTATATCCCGCCCTTCTTCGAAGACTCAGGGCGGCTTACATTATGTTAAGCAATAGTCTTCATCCATTTGTATATTATATACAAAATCAACTTATTGCCCCCAACAATCTGGGTCCTCATTTTACCTACCTTATAAAGGATGGAAGGCTGAGTCAACCTTGGGCCTGATGGGACTTGAACCTGCAGTAATTGCAAGCAGCTGTGTTAATAACAGACTGTCTTAGCAGTCTGAGCCACCAGAGGCCCTGAAAGTTTTAAGTAGTAATTTTATTCATTGATAAACCAAGGGAAAGTTTAGCTTTGTCTCTTAAATTGCAATCTTTCATTTGTATATTTTATCCACTGTAAAAATAAACCTGTAATACATTTTTTCTGTCAGAATATAAATTGATAGGATCAAAATTTGATGTTAAATTCTGATAGTTTATAACAGCACAATGCCTTTTTTTTATAGTTGCCACACCACTGACTTCTTCAGATAAGCTGTATATTTGGGGACGGTGTTGCAATGAAAATAAAGGAAGGTTATCATCAATTTTAGGAAAAATTCAAGAAAGTATATAAACAATTAGCATTAAGGCAATTGTGATGTTAGAAGTTTCATATTCTATCTGTTATCCTATGTATACATGTGGACTCTTCCAAAATTGGGAATTCACTAATCCATCTTATTTGCACTTCTGGGAAATGGACCAATTGATTAGAATATATAGGACCTCCTGCTGAGAGAAGGTACCAAGGGGGGAAAAATTGTATTATTTTGGAACAAGGGACAGAAGAGCTAAGTTAGTTAAATTTCCAATGCACAAATTATTTCATCTGATGACACACAAAATCTTAAGAGTATCCACTGCTTTGTTTTTTAAATGGTATTTTTTTAACATTTATTTTAGATTTACTTATGTTTCAGGGACCAGTTAACTTTCAATTAGTTTCAGTCCAAAACTCAAGTCACTTCTGGTTATACTGTATAGTACATATAGAAGTAGATGCATAAGCCAACAGTTCAAATCTATATCAGAAAGGGCAAATCTTTAATTATACAACGTGTGTGTATTAAGGGGATTTACCAAGTATCACTCAATTCACCTGATCAAAAAAGTTATGGTAAAAGTAACTACCAGTATCACATTTTACACCCACGCAGATACACGCACAGAGAGAGAGACAACTGTACACAAATTGGTTTTAGACATGAAAAAATGGTTTGCAATACCAAAGGAAAGCACATAGACAGACTGTGAAGTTAGAAATCACACCATAATAACCAAATTATTTTTTTAAAAAAAATCACACTTTTTATAAAACAACGCAAACATGTTCAACAACAAAAGAAAAAAGCCTCAATAACCCACAGTACAAGACAAATGCAGTTTAATCTTATGTCCTGCATCTCTCCCATAGTTCGTTTAGGGAATTTTCAGTGCAAAACTATCTTAAAAGTTCACTTGTAACAGGTGTAAAATTATTTTGGAAATGCACGGCATCTACTTTTGTCTTATATACATATTTTCGCATAGGCACTATTATAGTCATTCCTGCATTAGGACTCCTTGGAAGAAATCACCAAACTGAGCATACTACCCATGTGATATATGCAGGTTCTTGGTTGTTTTTAAATAGTTCAAGAAATACGCACGCACGCACGCACGCACTACCACTATGGCTAAAACACAGTCAACCATCTTAAGAGACAAAAATAGTGATTGCCAAAAAAAAAAAAGTATTTTAAGTAAAACAAAATAAAAACTGACACATTCAAGTTTCACAAGCTTCTTTGAGATGAAAAGCTTTTGATTGGAAGCATATCAAAAATAAGTCTAGTGATTTGAGAGTCCTTAGACTCAACATACTCAACTATGCTTTACAGTGTATTTGGTGCAATGTTCGCTATCATCAGGTATGAAATAACCACAGTATTTTTTCACTATAGCTTCTTTCTTTTCTTCTCTCTCACAAACTTAAATCTTTATGGGAAAAATAAACACAATCTTATTTAGTCTTAAGAAATTAAATAAAGCAAAATTAGTTTTTATCAATTACCAAGTTATATACCTAACCACTTAAATTTCTGAAAGGACCCACATCTTTCCTTTGACAAAACAAAAAGAATATTCTGATCTTTAACAAAAGCAGAAATATAAGCCTTGAGCATATATCTCAGCATTTATATGCATGCTGAATGTCTAGATTTTGTTATCTAAGACAACTGTAGCCCTCGATGACTATTTCCCATGTTTGACCTTCTTCTCTCATTCCGATATGGCCTCCCTCTGAAATTGCGGTGATAATGCGAGCCTTCCCCTCTATTTCCAGTTAGTGACCCTTTCCATGGTTCCTCATTTTTTGGATGCTGATAACCTCCTCTCCCAGGTTGATAGCTCCTTTCACTTCTAGGTCTTCTACCACCACCATAAGTTTGATTATAAAATTGTTTTGATCGGCCACTTCTAAGCATATCAGATACTTCATGCTCATCTTCAGAGCTCTCTTCCCTTGCCCTTGACACTCTACTTTCCTCCCCACTTGCTGATATAAATGCATTAGACTTGTTACTTTTTTCTTTATAGCCAGGAACATTTTTAAATTCTGATTTTGAAGTTGATGTTTGTCTCTTGATGTCTTGCATTTCTGTGGGAGGGAGGTTTTGGAGTAGAGATTTTGTTTGAGTAGCAGGTGGGATAGCAGGACTGGTCTGCTGATCCATAGGCACTCGGGCTGAGGTTTTATTTAGGATATTACATTCATTCTTGATGGCAGTTTTAGGGAGAGGTAAGCCTTGGAGATTTCTTTCACCCTTGGTTTTCTGAAGTGGCTCGGCACATTCAGCAACTGGAGCTGAAGAAGTTTCCTCCACAGACAGGACCATATCACTTCTCTTGGCCTCCTGTGGCACAACTTGCCTCAATCCGGAATTTTCAATATAACCTGGAACAGGATATCCATACCAAAATTGAGGGAAAACTGATGTAAGTGGTACAGAACCTAAAAATGGATTCTGCCCAAATGGAGGTTGTGGAAATATATTTTTGCCTCCTAGGGACTCCTCATAACCAGCATGTAATTCTTGTGCCGGATTCTCAGACTCTACACAGACAAGTCCTTGACTTTCAGGCACTTGGGTAGCATGTATAAACAGGGGCATGGGTGAAGACATAGTATCAGTCTGCAGACTTTGTCCATCCATTCTAACGTCATTTGGTACATGGAATGGTCCATTTATTTGTTCATTTTCATTCTGAGTCAAAGGTATCTCCTGCATCCAAGGATGATGAGAATACATTGCAACTGGCACCTTTGGGTACATTCTACAGGCATTCAGGTAAGCTTGATGTAGAGGGTACAAATAGGAGTGTGGCGCCCACATGGGACAACTGTATGCCTGAAGAAATGCAACAAAGACAATTTTCATTACATTTTAAAAGTAGATTAGGTCAGATTATTATTTTACAAATTATTACATTTTAATACATTGTTTTAGTCCATGCATAAAATAATTGTTCTGGGCTGAAGATGTGGTCTTATAAATAATTACTAATACTCTTTATATTTGTTACAAGTATACCAACCATTAATAAAAGCATCAAAAATCCAATAGCACATGCTGTGAATGGGCTATGCAGAAAAGCCATGGGGCTATGCTAAGAAGATCCAAGTCACCAGGTTTCCATACAATTCACAGCAGTAGACCATGCTATATTCAAGATAATGTGAAACTAAAGCTTGACTCCTATTGGTTTTCTTAAGACCCCTTTGAAGTCTTCTTAACAACAATAAGTAGAAGGCTGTTGCCTTCTGCCGAGATGCTTTTTACTTTTCCAGTCTAGCCTACAACCTTGATATTTTCTGGAGGTCTCCCATGTAAGCCTACTTAACATCATCCAGTTTCCAACATTAACTTTATTAACATGTTTTAAGCATTGCTTAGTTTATTATTCTTCCATGGTAATATATTTTATTTAATTATACATATGTGTAAGGTAGGGGTAGGCAACCATGTGCTTCCAAATGTTTTTAAGTAAAATTTCCATTATCATTGTTAAATGTCCATGATGGATGGAACTAATGGAATTAGTCCCAGATACCCAGAAAGTAATAAGTCATCCTCCCCTGGGTTAAACAAAAACTAAACAGCCTAGGTTTACTCCACTGCCCTGAGCTAATGTGAAATAAACATAGATTATAATGATTAGCTGTATAAACCAATTTTTCCCACAAAATCTTACTTTGTAACTCTGTTGTAACTTTTTATTTGTAAAAGTATATTTAAAATAAATCACTCTTTGTATTGTAATATATATTGGAAATCTTTAATAAGCCAGAAGTACAAAATCTTGGGGCATTTTTGTAGAATGCTGGCAAGCTCTTCTGTAGAGCCAGTTTGGTATAGTGGTTAAGGTTCTTAAGGGGAAGAGCCTTCTCTGTGGGGGCACCTACCCTATGGAACGAACTGCCTCTGGGGCTACCCCTTCTTCCCGACCTCCGGGCCTTTAAGCACAAGCTCAAGACTTTTTTGTTTCACCGAGCCGGGTTGGCCTAAGAGTAATTTTTAATTGAGTGGTTTTATTACTTGTTATTTTAATATTCGGCCTTATGGTTTCAGATTTTTAAATTTCAAATATTGTGTTTTAATTTTTGTATATGTCTTTTTAACTTGGCTGTAAACCGCCCTGAGTCTTCGGAGAAGGGCGGTATAGAAATGTAAATAATAAATAAATAAATAAATAAATAAATAAATAAATAAATAAATAAATAAATAAATAAATAAATAAATAAATAAATAAATAAATAAATAAGGTGTTGGGCCTAAAAGCCAAGAGACTGTTCTATACCTTCTTTAGGCATGAAAGCTGACTGGTGACCTTGTGATAATCAGTCTTTCTTAGCCCAATTCATCTCACTGAGTTGTGTGGACAAAACAGGAGGCAGGAGTATTAAATACGTTCACAACTTTGGGTTTATAGTGAGATTATAATAATTAGTTTGCCACACCCTCAGCTAATTATTCTAATATTATAGTTTTTAAACAATACATTCAGCTTTTCACACAATTTTACAGAACAGAGAATGTTGACAGTTACCTTTACACCAAGATTGAAGAAAAATCTGAGGATATTTTTATCTTCATGAAAAGAAACAAAAATATTGTTCAGTTTATGTATATAAAAACATAGAAATTCAGCAATCAAAATGTGTTAATATTTTTAAAGCTTTTGTTGTATTGTGATGTGTTATTGCCAATACATTATAGAAAAAAATTAAAGAATTAACATGACTCTTCAAAAATGAAATGATCTTTTATATAAAATAATCACAGTATAATTTATGTTTCTATGGGTTTTCTTAATAAAGGCATGGGAAAGATGAAGAGTTAAACACTCACAAATAGCAACAATCTTGTACACATCACTGATGAAAAGTGCTTTGATTCTTTTCACAAACTCCAGAATATATCTTTTCTTAATATTATACATAATGATTCCAGATCCCATATTGTCCATCATTGTCTCATTTGTAAAGCATATTGTTTTCTAGATCAAGCTGATCATATTTTGCTAGAAGTGATATATACGCTAAATTTATTTACAAGGATTGATCTCCACTGTATGCTCATTACTGTAACAGTTGAGGTAAGGAAAGAAGACATTAAGGATAAACTAATAAAGTTTGGTAGCTTGGAATATAGCATGTTAGTTTTTCTCTCTCGTAGTTTTACTTAGACTTTTGGTGATCTAATCTATCCAATAAAATACACACCAATTAAATATTTAGCTGCACTCCAGCCCTTATTTATAAATACTTAGGAAGTAAATTATAGAATTAGAATTCTATTGTCCAACTTGTTTCAACTACCAAATGAAAATTTAGCTTTTCTCAGCTAACGTTTATTCTTATGTTAAACTGCAAAAATAGATAACAGGATGAGACAACTTCCTTCACAGAATAGCCATCCTCTTCATGCTTGTTCCCCTTTTATGGAGCTTTATATATACAGCATGGGGAGGACTTGCCTATAAAGATGCCAAAAGTCAGACACGACTGAATAGTTGAAACTACTAAAAAATATACAGCATTTCCTACTGCTGTCAACACACACACTTCATTTAATAAGGAAGGGATAACTCTCTTACCATTTGGTAGATCTTCTCCTGTACCACACAAAGAATATGAAGGAGTAATAACTCGTTCCCCCTTTTCATTTATTGGGAACCCAGGGTACAAGGGATCCTGATAAAGATTCAGTGTTTGAGGCATAGGTATTAAAGGCTGATTAACTGTTTGGAGTGTTACTGGAATGGCAGCAACTGGACTAGAGGTTCCCTGACTCAGAGTTGAATCTAATCCAGGGGTTGGG
Source organism: Ahaetulla prasina (assembly GCF_028640845.1). Lineage (NCBI taxonomy): Eukaryota > Metazoa > Chordata > Lepidosauria > Squamata > Colubridae > Ahaetulla > Ahaetulla prasina. Next base: position 35,555,907 of record NC_080546.1, on the reverse strand, counting down.
GTTGATCTCACAGATGACACAGGAATCTGGGATGGAACACCTAAGACATGAAGAAAGAAAAACACAAACGAACATCAATCTAAGCAACTGAAAAGATATTGTTCTCAAATTGTCCAAAGCAGGCAGAGAAAAGTACGAATTCAATCAAAGCTATTACTGAAGCCCCCAAGAATCAGAATGCTGGCAGAGCAGAGAGTGAAATGAAGTATAGCATGGGCAATACTTGGATTTTTCAGCTGTGAAATATTATGGCTTTTATGGATGATAATTTCTGAATTAATCTTATAGTTACTTTTATTATATGAATGCATTTGAAATGCAGAAATATATATAAGTAAACGAATAAGAAATCCCAATATCAAGAAAAGTTACACATTTAATACATACACACACACACGGACATGTAACTTTAATTTGGCCTCTGAATACTGAATATTGGTTAGTATAAAAGTACTAACGATCTTCTATTGCAAAACCAGTTTGGACTAAAAGGGTTTTCCTCTTGCAAACCTGTTAATCCGTAGTCGGTTGTTTCACTTGACCAAGCTGGCACAACAGCTGGTGCAGAAGGCACAGTGGGAGGCAAATGTATTTCAGGAACAGTTGAAGACAGGGTAGCATTTATACCTGATAAAGGTTCCTGTAAAAATAACACGGACTTTTAATGTTTTTTAATCATTTAATATATTTTAAATTAAAACAATCTAATTCAGTTTTAAAATCTGAAAATTAATTTTGTAAATTTTATAGCCCAATTCTCTTTAAGTTGAACCAGTCTTGCCTTCTTGGAAATATGCAGGGAACATGGGCCAAAGTATACTTCACGCAAAATATTATTTTATTTATTTATTTATTTATTGATCAAATTTATATACCGCCCTATCTCCCGAAGGACTCAGGGCGGTGTACAGGCATTTAAAAACGCATAAATACAATATAAAAAATATAAAAACAGTTAAAAAACTTATTCTAAAAGCCTGTTAATTTAAAATTAAAAATATAGAATAAAAGCCAATTTAAAAACCAGTAATTTAAAATTTAGCTCAGCCCTGCACAATTAAATAAATATGTTTTAAGCCCGCGGCAGAAGGTCCGGAGGTCCGAAAGCTGACGAAGACCGGGGGGTAGTTCATTCCAGAGGGTGGGGGCCCCCACAGAGAAGGCCCTTCCCCTGGGCGTCGCCAGACGACATTGCCGCGCTGACGGCACCCTGAGGAGACCCTCTCTGTGAGAGCGCACGGGTCGGTGAGAGATATTCGATAGCAGTAGGCGGTCCCGTAAGTAACCCGGCCCGATGCCATGGAGCGCTTTAAAGGTGGTCACCAGCACCTTGAAGCGCACCCGGAAAGCCACAGGTAGCCAGTGCAGCCTGCGCAGGATGGGTGTTATACGGGAGCCACGGGGGGCTCCATCTATCACCCGCAGCCGCATTCTGACTAACTGCAGCCTCCGGATGCCCTTCAAGGGAGCCCCATGTAGAGAGCATTGCAGTAATCCAGGCGAGACGTCACGAGTGCGTGAGTGACCGTGCATAGGGCATCCCGGTCCAGAAAGGGGCGCAACTGGCGTACCAGGCGAACCTGGTAGAACGCTCTCCTGGAGACGGCCGTCAAATGATCTTCTAGAGACAGCCGTTCATCCAGGAGGACGCCTAAGTTGCGGACCCTTTCCATCGGGGCCAATGACTCGCCACCGATGGTCAGCCGCGGATTTAGCTGACTGTACCGGGATGCCGGCATCCACAGCCACTCTGTCTTGGAGGGATTGAGCTTGAGCCTATTTCTCCCCATCCAGACCCGTACGGCCTCCAGGCACCGGGACAGCACTTCGAAAGCTTCGTTGGGGTGGTCCGGTGTAGAAAAGTACAGCTGGGTGTCATCCGCATACAGCTGGTACTTCACACCGAAACCACTGATGATCTCACCCAGCGGCTTCATGTAGATGTTGAACAGAAGGGGCGAGAGGATCGACCCCTGCGGCACCCCACAAGTGAGGCGCCTCGGGGCCGACCTCTGCCCCCCCGTCAACACCGACTGCGACCGGTCGGAGAGATAGGAGGAGAACCACCGATAAACGGTGCCTCCCACTCCCAATCCCTCCAACCGGCGCAGCAGGATACCATGGTCGATGGTATCGAAAGCCGCTGAGAGGTCTAATAGGACCAGGGCAGAGGAGCAACCCCTATCCCTGGCCCTCCAGAGATCATCCACCAACGCGACCAAAGCCGTCTCCGTGCTGTAACCGGGCCGAAAACCGGACTGGAACGGGTCTAGATAGACAGTTTCATCCAGGTGCAAGGGAAATTGATATGCCACCATATTCTCTACAACCTTCGCCGCGAAGCGAAGGTTGGAGACCGGACGATAATTACCTAAAACAGCCGGGTCCAGGGACGGCTTCTTAAGGAGGGGCCTCACCACCGCCTCTTTCAAGGCAGGCCGGGAGACACCTCCACCAAAGAAGCGGTCGAATCGCCTGAGCCAGCCTCGTGTCACCTCTCGAGTGGCCAGCACCAGCCAAGAGGGGCACGGGTCCAGTAAACACGTGGTGGCATTCAACCTACCCAACAACCTGTCCATGTCCTCGGGAGCCACAGGGTCAAACTCATCCCAAACAATGTCACCAAGACCGCCCTCGAGCATCTCACCCGCATCACCGCAATCTTGGTCCAAACCATCCCGAAGCTGAACGATTTTATCGTATAGATAACCGTTAAACTCCTCAGCACGTCCCTGCAACGGGTCGTCCCGCTCCCCCTGGTGTAGGAGGGAGCGAGTCACCCGAAACAGGGCGGCTGGGCGGTTATCTGCCGATGCAATGAGGGAGGAGGCGTAGCTACGCCTCGCTTCCCTCAATGCCACTAGGTAAGTCCTAGTATAGGACTTCACTAGTGTCCGATCAGTATATTGACAACATTTGCATTCCATGATCAGTTGCATATACAACATCCTTACTGTAAGGCAAATTAACAGTACACATTACACAGTCCTACCATCTTTAGTGAGGGCAACTCAGTTTGAAGTAGTTTAATATTCACTCTCCCTTCCCACATGCTTCATTACTCCACAAGAAAAATATAAAACAAGAATTCTATTTGATTAGATCAGAATATATTTTCCAGCATCTAGCCAATTTTTTTGAAACGTACATGCAGGAAACGTACATGTAGCAGGAAAGAAATAAACCTTCACTATTACTATCCTTGAACAAGGTGATTGCACAAAGCTATAATAAATTGGCTTTCAGACCGAACTGAGAGCAAGGTTGACAAGCACCTGATGTTGTGGATCTTGGTACCTTTCATTAGACATACTGAATATCCTTAATTAAGACACATATCTTTAGTGAACAATTCATATTCTACAGATTAAAGTAATTCTGACAGGACTCTTGGCAATATATTTTTAATGGATTGTATTCAAGTTTCCAAAAAAAGGAATATGAATTTTAGCAATTTGCTTAAAACTCTAAACTTCAAGTAAGGTAATCTTTCCCTGAAACGACCACACAAATTTAAACATCCCTCTCTTACCTGCTCAATTGGTGGTGAATGAATATTTCCATTGCTTGAGGGAGATGATATATCTGCAACAGCTATATCCTCCTTACTGTCCTGCAAATTAAAAAGGACACTTGATGGCATCCATTTTGCAAAAGAAGAAAATGATCAGGATGCACCACAGTGCAACAGGCTTACCTTAGACATTCTAGGATCCAGCTTCTGATCTGCAAGAATCTGCTCAAGATTAGACACTGCAATAATGTGTAAGAAAGCAGCAAAATTAATGAAATCACAGAATACCAGAAAGCAGGTACTGCAACTTTCAGGCGTTATGAACTATATCATCTCTAGCCAATATAGCCAACAACACGGGAACCTGAAATCTAATAATCTAGATGGCATAGGTTTTATTCATCCATGCTCTGAAAATACACCAAGATTTTAGGGCCTCCAAACCCTCCAGTTTGTGCTATTCTTTTACTATGTTTATTGAACAATATATTAATATCTTTAATATGAAAATATATTGGTCGTCAATCCAAAGAAAGCCCAATATCTGCTTTTGTTCATACCTTTCTCATCCTTTGCATCTTTATTTTTTGCCACCTGTTCTTCCTTCAGGTTGCCGATTCTTTTCCCATTAGGAACTTGGGATGTTTGCCATGCAGAGGTCTCATTAGTCTGTGTAGCTACTTGAGACACAGGTGTATTCTGAAATAATTGAATATGAACCTAAGAGAGCTCCTAATTTTATATGAAAGTCCTGGTCACAAGAACCGCAAAGTTGCTTTTAATCAAAATTTAGGTTAATATGTTCCCATAATAAGTTTACCAAATTACTGTCTACTAATGACCTCACCCCATTCCTAAGAGGTCCGTAAGGGGCGTGCATAAGAGCACAAAGTGCCTACCGTTCCTGTCCTATTGTTTTCTTTCATTATATCCAATTCATATAGTTATTGCATGCTTATGCTTATATATATATGCTTATATATTATATAGTTACTTTCATGCTTATGCTTATATATACTGTTGTGACAAAATAAATAAATAAATAAATAATAAAATAAAAATTCCCAGTAAGATGAGGTAATCTTAGCAAAAATAATTCTAAGTCTTCACTGGTTTTTTTCTTAAGAAAAATAACAGGATTCTTCAGATGTTGTGTCCTAATAATAGTGCTAAGAATTGCAGGCCTAAAAATTATCTTCTTGCTTTAATTTATATATTATTAAAACTCTCCAGTCTGTTGTCACCTTCATTTGGGCAAAACAGTGCATCATAAGGTAACAATTTTTGAATCAAGGTATCTCGAAGGGAGCATGTTAAAGAATGATTCCAAAATCTGTGACCCATTACTCCCATAGGATTGAAATTTTAAGGGTCTTCAGTTTGGGCAAAATTGTGACTGCTGCAGCACTGCCACATCACCATCGCATGATCATGGTTTCAAACACCCTGTCAGCTTCCCACAAGCAAAATCAATGGGAAAGCCAGCAGAAAGTCAGAACTTGCTCTAACTCTCACTACTTACTACCTGCCCATAATCACTGCTTATCTATTTAGGCAAGGAAACACCTCTGAAATAATGACCCCAAAAATCATGGATCATCTAGTTAAAATCCAAGTCAGATAATCTTCTCCAAAGTAAGAATGAATTATTAAACATATACTCTCAAAATGAGTAACTGTTCCTTTTGAACTTCCTGGTATTGAGTCCCAATCCAAATCATTTGTTCCTGTTCTGAATATATAATCTCAAAGTTTAATTATCTGCACAATGGTCAAGACCTGAAGAGTTACAATTTTAAGTGCTTTTCTTCCTTAGCCTAACAAACATTCTGCATCACAAAAGTCCCTCTGATTTTTAAAGCCAGAATGAGGAACATGAGGAAATACTATTTATTAAACAAAAATACTACTTGAACAGACAAATACCATGAAATTCTAATGTGTCCAGCCTATGAACAAAACTAGATCAGGTTGTGGGCTATGTTCCTTTATGATATTTAACTTCATTGTAATGTATATCAGAAAACTAATTTCTGCTCAAATTAAGGGACCAGTTGAATCTAGTGAATTACTAATATTATAGTGTAAGATTTTTCTTTGTCCCTACAGTAGAACGTATTAGTGTATGTATTCCTTGAATGGCAGTATACTGTACCTATCCAATCTCTTTTGTGTTTCTTAACTGACAAAAAATGATAATATTTAAAGGCAGGTCCATTTCTAGTTTTAGGAACGCAGAGTGTATTGTTGCCAGCACCCTTCTCGCTTATTTATCTGATTATCAAACCAATATCTTAATGTGCACTGGATCTGTCTAACAGCCAGCACTGTTAATAATGGCACCAGATCTCAACGTGGATATTAAAGATGAGTGTAAAGTCATTAATAAGGGAGAGCTGTCCAGTATAGTTACAGAAGCTGTGCAGCTCTTAAATGCACTGGCCTCCAATATGTACCTAATTAAGCTGGATGCTGGGGTCAACATTGTCTGAAGGACTCCCATGTTTTTTTTGGGGGGGGGAAACTTTAGAATTTGGTTTATCTAATTAAAACATTTTATTTTAGGATTGGTGCAGGTCTGTACTATTCAAGTGCCATAGTATATAACAGATTCAACTGACAAAGCAAAACATATCAGGTAATATTTCAGTTGTGAGAAAGACAGACTGTCTCTTTCAGTATTTACTGGAACAGAATAATAATGTACTGTAGTCCAGAATACATACAGCCCAATGGCACACCCAGCACACATACCAAAAGTGCAGGGAAAGCTTCTTCATCCTGGAACTGGATTTCATAAAGTGAATTAACTTCATCTATAGCTTGTTTCTCTTTCTGTTCCTCTGCAGAAAGACCAACATTACAATTCTTGTTTCGGTGGTCCAATTCTTGCACTGTCTCACAATCTGTTTTTCTGGGGGCGGAAATTACATCTATTAAAACTGCAACAGTTTCATCACCCTTTTAAAAAGTAAAGATTTCCTTTGTCCAGTCATGCCTGACTCTAGGGGGGAGTGTTCATCTCCGTTAGTTAACTGAGGGAGCCAGCAATGTTTGAAGACACTTCCACGGCCATGTGGCCAGCATGACTATATGCCAAAGTGCACAGAACACTGTTACTTCCCAACAAAGTGGTACCTATTTATCTACCTGCATTTGCTTGCTTTCAAATTCTAGTTAGGCAGGAGCTGGGGTAAATGACAGGAGCTCACTCTGTCATGCGGACTTCGGATCTCGAGCCCTAGCTGTCAGCTTTCCAGCTGACAAATTCAGCATCTTTAATCACATGCCCCTCCATAATCCTTTTATGGCATTTCAAATATTTATTTGGTCTTGTTTTTAGAAACTGCTACCTAGATACTGCATGTAGTAGCGAAATGGTGCTTCATCTGATGTTGATTGCTTTGATCTGTCAAATTGCTGGGTTAAAAGTTAATCCTAAATTTCAAACAAATCGAAACTTTTTATCACTGGAAACTTATCTTCACTTAAAGCAAAAATATTATGTTTAAAACCTGTGTTTAAACTTATGCTAATTCAAAGGATAAATCTAATATTCTGAATTATGCCTCCCTTTAAAAGCATTTAGTTTCTCAATAGAAAATTCAAGGAAAATAATCCTACCAAAAAGTACATCAATGTATCAATATTGCAAGATATGTTCATTCGTACATGGTGGCAATGATACAAAGCTCAGCAGTTCTGGAAGATGAATGACTACAGAAATATACAAATTTAAAATGCTGACTTCCCATTCCTGCCACCTTTTTTGATTAAGCATCACCTAGTCATATATTCTTACAAAAGTATACTGAGGGGATATTGTATATGATAACTCATGGAAAGTCACAATGCTTCCCGCACATTTTTTTTACATTTAATTACTCCATTAGAGAACTGGCAGAATAAGGTTGGTGAGTATGCTTCAATGTCAAAAAATAACTTGATGTCAAAAAGAAATCCCACCTGGTATTAACTTTTAACATAATTTTGAAACTGTTAATTGACTATAATTTTGCACATACAGATAGTTCTCAGTTAACAACCACTTGTTCAACGACCATTCAAACTTACAATTAGGCTGAACAAGTGGCACTTATGACCAATTCTCAAAGTTCCAGGTATCCAAGCATCCATTCAGTCACATGACCTGGATCTGGGAATTTAGCAAGCACTTGCACTTATGACAATTGCAACATTCCACAGTCCCATGCTCACCATTTGCAACCTTCCCTGTACATTTCCCATAAGCAAAGTCAACAGGGAAGCCAGCAGCAAAGGTCACAAATCGCTCTGGCAAGTCGTTCACACTCTCCCCCACATGGCAGCAGGCACTGTCAGTCCTACTGTATCTCACAGGTGACCACATATTCTCCCCCTCCTGCCAGCAGTCATTTAGCTGCCTGCCAGTCTGTTTACAAGTCATCCAGGGTTCACCCAACTACTCACAATCCTCACTTAACAAAGGCAACAGGGAGTTGCCTTAAACTATGAGATCATGTGGCATCGCAGTTTATAACTGCATTACTTAACAACGGAAATCCAGTTCCAATTATTGAGGACCACCCATACAACTCTGTATAATCCAAGTTTAGGTTTCTCTTAACAAAATCTTTGTTGTCTTCAATCTTTCAATTCTGTCTTAAGTCTGCTAGGTGCAAAGAACAAGGGACACTCACTGAATTCACAGCACTGAGTTTATTGCTATCTATACACAATAATCTGGTCAATTAACAGTCCAAGCTAAAGTTGTGCTAGATAAGGATCAACGGAATTCATGGTGGGGGCTGATCTTGGGGTCACTTGGTGGCTGCGCAATTATCCAAACTGATGACACGTTTAACCCCAGCTTCCATTTTAGCTTGCTCATCTTCTACCTATTTCATATACTTACTTCAGACAAATAGCTTTGGATACTTCAATTTTTCTTCCACGTTTAGCTAGAAATTCTTGTTTCTTTTTCATTATCTTAATAAGTCCTATCATTTTGGCTGTTTTTGTTAACCTATGACTTTAATAATAGTCCTTAAACGGTCAAATCGAGATATGAATACATCAGTTCTAATTTATTCGTGAAATAATAGAGGAATATTTTCCCTTGTCTTAGTATTTTGTAAGTTCCTATGTAGTTTTTACATTTTATAAATAATTTCTTTTTCTTTTCTATCTTCACTCTTGAGTACAATATTTTGAAAAATAAATTCAAACTGAACCAAAATGAAATGAAATAAAGCATAGAAAGGGCAATTAGTAACTCCTCTTTTAAAATGTCAAATTGTAACCAAAAAAATGTGAGATATTAGTCACCTTACAGCTTGCAGAGGGTTTCTGCCTTGAGTTTTGTGATGACCAGAAGATTGTTGAGAAGATACCCCCAAACTGGGCAAGTGATGCTGTCTTGTGATTTGCATTCGAGAAGGGAAAACTGATGTGGTTTTTATTAGCCTATTTGGATTTTTGGAGCCTCTGCAATCTGTATCTGGAAGACATATTTTTCATCAGTTAATCCAAAACATATCAGTAATCAAGTCAGTAGAATTCAAGTTAAAAAGACATACCAGTCTGAACATTTTGCCCATGCACCGAAGTGGCTTTTTTAATTTTTTTCCCCAGTACTGTGCTCCAGGTTTCCAAAGGAGCTGCCTGTGGAAGAGGTTTAATATTTCTTAGCAGTACTGAATGCCTGATGGAAGAAAGAAGAAACAAAATCTCTGTAGTAGTTTCACTATTGCACTGAAGTCCACGAGTCTTAAAGGGACCAAGGTTGGAGACCCCTGCTTTAGAACACTACGTTTTTATATTACAGATTTGTAGGGGATCTTGTGTGGTATGGAGGTCAAATTTATGTCTGACCTCCATAAATGCTTCTAATATGTGAAGTAAGAGAGTCTATTACTTCACAAATTAGGCTATCCCACAGTATTTACTATTCCACCATACATCCCAAGGTTACTTACTTAACACCAAGTTCTTCCACAAAAACAATAACTGGTCCATCTGCAGACTGGACTTCTTGAATGTGAGCATTGTAATACCTTCCACTGTGCTCTAAATATACCTATGGAGAAAATAAAATAAATTGTATGCAAAAGGAAATACAGGGAAGAGGTTTATAAGTTAGGAAGGTTTTTTTAATTCACTTTAATTTTAGTGCCATACAAGTAGTTCATACATGCAGAACAGTGAGAAATTCAGGAGAGGTTAAATAAAGTATTTCTTTAGTGATATAGTAAACTCTGGAATTGATTGCTGCAAGTTGTGCCAGTGAACATCACTTTAATTTTTTTTTTAAAGAAAACAAAGCTGACAATGAATACATGTCATGATAATTGTAAGTTAACTCTTGTACCAGATACAGAATGTCTTTCAGAAGCTGCCAAAAATATTGGTACCCTTTTTAGTCCCAAATTTGTTGTGGAGTAAGGTGAAAATGAACCAAAGACATGGCATCTGCCGTTCTTTATTCCAGTCAATAAGGCTTTTATTGGAAAAAACCCTGCTTTTACCCAATAGATTTTTCTAATTTTAAGGCAATCCCCGTTCCTTACCAAGTACAATTTAAGATGCTGCTGTTAACCTCAAAAGTCCTAAGTAACTGAAGATGTGATTATCTGAGAAGCCCTTCTGAAAATATTCTTGTAAGCTCAGAGTTGAAATGGGGGGTCCTTGGTGCTGTCTGAGCTTGCTTGTTTTCTTGCAGGTGTTTCATTACCCTAATTAGGTAACATCATCAGAGCTAGAAGCTTGGCTAGTAGGCCCATGAAAAAGGGGCCTTCTGAGTGGATCCAGGCTATGGAATGTAGAAACTATACAATGTTCAGGAGGCTCCAAAGCCATTATATCTGGGAGGACTGGGAGTTATCATCCAGGCAAAATGAGATATAATAAACAAATGGCTGAATCAGAAACGGAGCACAAGATAATAAGCCAAAGTAGCACAATGAAATAAACAGTGGGCTTATCAACATTTCATCTTAGAGAGGCAGTGCAAATTTAATGTACCAGCAAATTCTCCTATCCCTGTATTGTCATGCCCGACCTTGCTCCAGACACATTTATGCCTTGCAAAGCTGCTGTTAAAAGCATATATCCCTGATGGGGGAAAAGTGGTAATCTAAGCGAAACACTATACATGATGCTGAAAAATGAAAAAGCTGTTAAGCAGAGTTACTCAGATGTAATGCCACTTACTTTACATTTATCTCCAACTGAATACTGCATGCCAGCAGCAATAGAAAAATCTTGTTTTTGCTGATCTGCAAGCACAAAAAGAAAATGCATTATACTATACTCTTAGGTGAGCACAAAGAAAATGCTCCGCTTCCTCTGCCTTTCTTCCCAGAGTAAATTAGAGATCCTTACCTATTTTTGACTGCCGCCAAACTTCGTATTCAACATTTTGGTAAACTGATGGATTAAGGGAACGAAGAACTTTTCCAGGCAAGCTTGTAACATTGTGAGATTTCCCATGTTTGCGAAGCTATTGTGCAAAAGGATAAAGAATACTTAGAAAAACAAGTGAACAATTCTATACAGGATATAAAAAGAATCTGAAGCAAATTCAAGCAATAGCATATCGATTATAAAATCAAAACCTTAAACATACATACAAAATAAGAACATCTTCACGTAAAAATTTCTAAGTATTATTCATAATTATTATGAATTATTGTTAAAAATGCAATATCAATTATTGTTAAAAATGCAATAACCCAATATTTATGACTTGATAAGCATGTAATGCAAAGCTTATCAACTGCATAACTCACAAAACATCACTGATTAACAACTTCAGTATTTTCTTTTCCGATTATATAAGTTAATTTTTTCCTCTGAAAGGCATATAAAGAAAAATTTGCATGCCACAAATGCTCAAAGCAATTTGCAGCATCATCCTTTATGTGTTGATTCAGAAGTTCCATCATATTGAATGTCTTCTTCACTGTAATAGGAGTTTGTTGGGAAATCCAGCCTTAAAACATAATTATGGGCTTCATTCTCATTAATTTCAAAGGGGTTAAATTTCTCTTGCCTTCCCTTTAATCTGCTGTTTCTACCATTTTATAGATTCGTACAGGGGTCTTCAAACTTGGTAGCTTTAAGACCTGTGGAATTCTCCAGCCAGCTATGCTGTCCACTTGTGAAATCCACAAGTCTTAAAGCTGCCAAGTTTGAAGACTTCTGGATTAGTACAACCTTTTAAAGTTAAGTTTAACTCTTTAAATCTTTCACATTAATAGCATCAGCTGCAGTGTATTACAATTAGTCCTCACTTAATGATGGACACAACTTCTGTCAATGTTCCCCATGATCATGGGATGCAGCAAAGATTGGAGATCCAGGCTAATTGCTAAGCATCCAGATCATGATTATCTGATCACAGGGGCTCTGCAAGAATTGGAACTTTTAAAGACCAGTTATAAGTACCGCTTATTTCACACTGTCATAAGTTTGGACAGTCACTGAATGAGTGGTTATTAAATGAGGACCATTTGTATATTCTTGTTCTGATGCCTTCCTATATTCACAAATTTATACTTCTTTAACTACTTTCCAAATAAAAAATTCTGAGATGTTTTTATATTAATAGCAGATCTATCCTGTGATAGACTCTGAATTGTATACTGCTCTTTATCATTTCTCTATGGAAGATTGTTTTCAGATATTGGCTTTTAAAAATACTCCATTTTTTTTCTCTCTCCAGCACCGAATATTTTATATATAAATACTGAAAAAAAAGGAATTTTTACTATCTGGTTTCCTTTTTAAAAAAATAAAATTTGTTCTATATCTTGTTAAGATGGATCGACCTCCCAAAGGAGGTAGATCTTTCCTAAGTCACACACAACACTGTATGACCAGAAGATGAAACTACAGAATTTATTTTATTTTGTTTTTACTTGCCAGTAAGGCTCATGGGCTCTGGGGTACTAGTGCTATCTCTCATCTACTAAAGATATTAAGAGTATACCAAGTAAATTATTCTAGAAGATAGGTAGTAGCAATTGTGATTCCAAGTTACAGTGGATTGCAAAAATTCAAGAAGTTAATAAGATCACCCACAGTCATACTATATAAGAGGATCAGCCATAGACATTGAATAAATAAGTAAACAGACTGAAATAAAATACCTTCTTATTGTTTGTATAACTTTTTACAGCCTCTTCACTTCTGGACAAAGGAAAAGATATACAACAGAAACATTTCAAAATCAAGTAAGAACTCTGCTTTCAGTTTAAACAATCATTATTGGTGTTTACTCTTATGAAAGAAGTAAACTCTGAGCAGCATAGGGATACAGTGCATTTCACTCTGAGCAGCTTCAATAGAATGATATTCTATGAAGCCAGTACTAATCCACTGTGACTATAATAAACATATACACAACGAGTTGAATATTAACCTTAAAAATTGTTATGGACAGGGACAACAAAGGAAACCTATACATCTCAATGGTTTATCTTAGCAGTTCATATATAGCCCCCATCCCATTCATATATGGCCCCCCATCCCCCACTCCACTGGCCATCTCAAGTGTTGCTGGTTTAGTGGTAAAATTCAACAATTATTTATTTTATCACATTTTTGTAGTCTAAAAGTGACTATGTGGCATATTAATAATATATATTATATAAATCATTTAAAAACACAATTTAAATTAAAATAAAAAACAAGTCAAAGACAAAATGGCAGCAAATCATATAGAGAATGCCTTGGTTAATTATTATATAATCACCCTCCACTCTATCACTCCAAGTTCATGTTTTGAGGGCCTTCAAAAAGGCCAACAGGGTTGGAGTCAGCCTCAATCTCAGGGGGATGAGAATTTTTAACCCTATCCAGCTCACAAGTTGTAATGCCTTTCTGTATTAACTCTGACACCAAAAGGAGATATACTGGAAATTTAAAAAAAACAGGCAAAAATCTCTCGTAATCTTCCTAATCTGCAATCTTTATGACCTCTGAGAGTTGCATATTCAACACATTTGAAATTCCAACACATTTGAAACATAGCAAGTGAAAGAAAGCTAGCTATAAGTCTAGCTTTAAGATCATATCCTATGCATGTGTTAACTGGGCAACTAAGGCCTATGGTGTCAGTAAAAATAAAAAGCAATTGATTAGCTTGTAGTTCAGCATGTTCAATAGCACCCTGTTTTAAAATGGAGCAGCAACCTATTTCTTATTTGTAAACTATTAAAATTCTGGCCATACTAAACATCACTGGGGAAGAGCTTAACTATCAATTCAAATCCCCTCTACAATACTATTGATGGGAAACATCAGAGCTCCTGCCTCACCCTCTGAGCCAAGGACACAAATTCTAATTTCATTTTTAATATAAAGTTGAGAGTGGGTATTTTGCACCAATAACTGGGTTTTCAAATCAAATCATATTTGTTGCTAAAATAATGCAAAATCAAATTATATGTTTAATATGTATATGATCTTACATATGCTTTCTACATATTGCAAATCTATCAAGTTGTCAAGAACTATGGTTTATGGAGACACACAGGCTGGCTAAAAGAATGATATAAGATTGTATCCTTCGTTGAGTGAAACAAGGCCCTAAAGAACCATACAAAGCACAAGTATTATAAGAAGGGAGAATTAATACCTATACCTATACCTCATCTCTTCCTTTGACCAAAATTGATTTTTGTAACAATTTAGTCATATTATTTAGCTATTTTATATACAATGGTCTTCCTCAATTTGACACTTTACAAATATCTTTCAGGTGAAATTCCCATTAATACTCAGTAAATGTGATAACGCGTGTAGTTTTGAGGAAAACATACTATTTCCTCATACTGTTTCACTTCTGTACTTTATTCTCTCTATAACTGTAGAATAAATTGTATCTGTCCTACCATCTTAACCTTTAAACATGCAGGCTTACTTACTCTAGATCTTCATGCTCTGAACCAGATTCTTCGCTGTTTCTTCTGCCATTCTTAATCAAATCATCATGGCTCAGTTCTTCTAAGACTTTATTCACATCAATGTCAAATACTTTTTCATATAGTAATTCATACAGAATAGCTAATTAAGACACAAAACAAATACCAATAGGCATTTATCGCAAATGTACTTTAGTTATATTAAAATAAAAAAGCTCTAAAAAGGACTGATGACAAAATTGAGGACATTTTAAAGTTAGGCAGCAAGTATAATTTTCCAGAGGTTAAGCAGTCAGCACCCTTCAAAAAGTATTGCAGCAGTGATTTGGGGCAGTCGCTAGACATACACATATATTCTGTTAAGAAATCCACAACTACATTTGTATAGCATTTAATTTAATAAGGAAAATTTATTCTTATTTTGATGTACAGTGCATGTTACCTTTCTGTCCATAAGATACGAGGGTGTTAATAATTTAAAATAAAATGTAAATAATTAAAAACAAAATAAAAATATTTAATATTATTATTTGGGCAATCAAATATTTTACTTTACTGTAATTGTTTGTATTTTATTTTAGATTATCAACTCCCTTGATTGATTTATGGCAGGGGTGTCAAACTCAAGGCCTGGGGGCCAGATCCGGCCCGCGGGGCCACCCTGGAAACAGTGAAAGACTGGCCCACAGTATCTCTGCCAGTGTAAACAGAGCTTGGGAGGGCCACTGGCGGCACACCCGAGCTTCGTTTTTGCTGACGGAGGGTTGCAGGAGGCTATCGCAGCAGAAAACAGAGCTTGGGAGCCCGTTTTCGTTGGCAGAGCACTTGGGCCACCATAAGCGCCCCCAACACGAGTGACGTTGAGCACTTACCCTGGCCCTTACGGTCAAACACAACCCTGATGCGTCCCTCAGTGAAATCGAGTTTGACACCCCTGATTTATGGGAATGCTGCAAGGAAGTAGAATTGAAAATGAAGAGGTAGATTTATCCTTTCCTAAAAAGGTAAACAGGAGACGGCTAATTACTAACTGCAATTCCCTAAGAAACACACTCTATACCACTGAGAATAATGCTTTGTATAGGTTAGCACAAACATTAGCTTCAATTACTCTGATAAACTTCAGCCTATATTCAGGACTTTTCATTTCCAAGCAGGCAAAGTAATTTACAGTTGCAGCAACAGATTTGAGACCCGGGGTATCAGATCAAATACTCAAAATATGAGTTTCATATCGCGTTCATATAAAGCACTTCCACAGGTTTCAATTTCCATTTAACCTGTCATACAGCATTTCCAGGAGCACTTTTTGAAGGATCTAGTATTCAAGATGATGAAGAACTGGAATTCTCCAGACAATTTTTTGGCACCCAACTTATATCCCATGTCTAAGGAGATTCTCAGTCATTTAGGTTATGGGTGTTCCAAAGGTGCTTTTTCAAGAGGCACCTGGACTTTCTGGTTTTTGAAAAAGCACCTTTGGGATCTAAGGGTGATTTTATTTTTTTGCTGTTCTACCATTACTTACAATCAATTTTACAACATCCACTTGCAAATATTCATGTATATAAAGCAAAAAATCAAACGCCACATTCATTTTTACACTACATCCATTTTAGGTATGGTACACACACATACACATTTTATTAATAGCTGCGTTTAAACATTTTAAACTACAATTCCAACTATAATATAATTTAGGACACGCAACTCAAATGCAGGAACTCATCTTAATACATTTTATGGATACCTACCACAAGGGCTACTGGTGCACCCAATTCACTTGTTTTTCATCATTTGTTATGTTACTTTACAAAAAATATATATTTTTTTTGTTAATTTTATTTGCCGCCTATCTCACTGTGGGGGCTACACTAGACAGCCTACAACAATAAAAATGGAGAAATGAAAAGAAGTGTAAACATAACAGTAGCAAAATAATGGAACAGTGGAACCTTGGAGGGTTCCAGACGGTGGGGGCTACAGCAGTGAAGGTACTTCTGTACTCCAGTAGTAGGAGTTATTTGACCGACGTCAAAGATCTGCAGTAGGCCCTCTCTGCCCTCATTTATTTTGGTTACATTTTTGCCTATTAAAACAGCTACACAACATATAGTAGAAACATATAACTGTGTGAGGGATTCTATCTGATCCCACACTAGAATAGAACAGAACAGAACAGAACGTAATAGAATAGAATTCTTTATTGGCCAAGTGGGATTGGACACAGAAGGAATTTGTCTTGGCGCTTGTGCTCTCAGTGTACATAGAAAGACAAGATGCATTCATCAAGAATCATAGGTACAACACTTAATGATAGTCATAGGGTACAAATAAGCAATCAAATCATATTAGTAAATCAGTCATAAGTGGGAGGAGATGGGTGATAGGAACGATGACAAGATTAATAGTAGTGTAGACTTAGTAAATAGTTTGACAGTGTTGAGGGAATTATTTATTTAGCAGCGTGATCACATTTCAAAGTTGATATATCACATTAATACTTACACTGACAAAGAGCAGCCTTGATTGTGTGGTCTATAGGATAGACAATATCATAGTGATTGCCATTTGAAAAACACAGCAATATCTAAAAAGGAGCACAACAATATTTAAGATATAGTTAACAAATTTACATACTGATAATGAAAGACTAGCACAATATTCCTACATCACTTCTGCAAAAACCTCACAATTCTCCAAGTTATAAGAGTAGCAAGATCTATTACAGTTGGATTCATCTTACCTTGTCGGGAAAGCCATTTTCAGTTATGTAAGAAGGAGTGCAGTTTGGTTCCCGATATATTATAAAATCTTTTCTAGAAAACATATAAAGAGAAAAACCATCTATAAATCACAAGTTTTATTATGAAATGGATAATAAAGATAGAATATCTTGACAGAAAATGTGCATAAGTCTTTGTTTAATGAGTTTATGTAATTCAGGAAAAATATCTTGTGAATTCTGCAATGGCAACACATAAGTATTAACTGCAAGGCTCATGTCAAGCAGCAGGAATTGGTAATGACCATTAGATGAACAGGACTCCTTAACACAATGGTTCTCAACCTTTATAGTGCTGCGACCCCTTTAATACAATTCCCCACGATGTGGCGACCCCTTTAATACAATTCCCCACAAAGTGGCGACCCCAACCGTAAAATTATTTTTGTTTTGAATTTATCGCGCCTGAAGCCGTATTGGCTAGCGATCTGAACTGCTTGCGATTGCCTGTACGACGGAGGCGTTAAAGCAGAGACTCCTCCCCTATTAAGTTTATTGCGCCTGAAGCCAGATTAGAGTGTTGCAGCTAGCTTGAGAGGGAAACATCAGAGCAAAGATTTCTCTCTTTTTTAATTCATCGCGCCTGAGGCCGAATTCGGCTAGCGATTTGAAGAGCCTGCAGCTGGCTTGTGGAGTCAACCATTGGAGCGCGATTCTTCAACTCGCAAGTATACTTCCCATATTTCCGATGGTCTTAGGTGACCCCTGGCAAATCGTCATTCGACCCCCAACGGGGTCCCGACCCACAGGTTGAGAACCACTGCCTTAACAGAACCTGATATTCTTTCCACTCCTCACTCAGTACCAGTTTCCCCCATATCTGCTTCTAATACTTCCATGTCTGTTTTAAAATTGTCAATTAAGGGCCAGAAGATAAATAAGGTTCCTTGGATCTTTAGCAGTAATACCCCTGCTAAGTTTATTCTGCAAACTTCCCCAAAAGATCTAGTAAATGTGATGATCAACCCTCAAGAAGCCATGAACAAGCCCAGCAACACTAATCACACCCAATACCCTATTTTTTCCCATGCTTGCTATGCCTTAAATTCCCTGATTTCTTCCTTATACGTAAGGTTACAATATATAGGTAGTCCTCAATTTACCACAACTGAGCCCAAAATTTCTGTTGCTAAGTGAAACATTTGTTGAGCTCTGCCCCATTTTACGACTTTTCTTGCCAGTGGTTAAGTGAATCACTGCGCTTGGTAAATCAGTAACATGGTTGTTAAGTGAAACTGGTTTCCCCATTGACTTTGCTTGTCAGACATTCGCAAAAAGGATCCCTTGACAATGCAACCTTCATAAATATGAGTCAGCTGCCAAGCATCTAAATTTTGATCATGTGACCATGGGGATGTGACAATGGTCATAAGTGTGAAAAACGGTCATAAGTCACTTTTTTCCAATGATGTAACTTTGAATGGTCACTAAATGAGCTGTTGTACGTCAAGGACTACCTATAATGCGTTATACATTATATGCCACTTTGGTTTCTTACTTGAACATAAGAGAAAGGGCACTTATTTCAACTTGTCCAACCCATTCCTGTAGTAAAAAGAGAAAAAATATTGTAAGTAACATGTAAATAACCAGTGAAATTCCCAAAGGATATTTAACAACCCTTAAATCATTAGCAAGCAGCAATACTTAATACTTTGGTTTAACCTTTCTCAATTACAAATTATAGGAGATATGACCCAAATTGTAATATAACATATCTCAATGACTCCAGATTGGGAAAAATTTACTTAATAAAGCCTCAATGAATGTGCATTTCTTACAACTCACCAATATTAAAGTTTTTGTAATTCCATATAAGTTTTCATGAATTTTTAATTCATTTAAAATCAATTCTTTCCATTTTTAGCATATGCTCTTTATTCTTCCTGAAGCCCGGCTGCCTGGTATACAAAATATCCTGTCCCAAAAGTCTTGATCCATAACCTTATAACCTTATTAAATCGTTCAATTCCTGCATGCTTCACTTACACAGGCAGAAATGTATCCTAACTGTCTCTAGTTTTGCTCTCCTTTATAGTGAAGGCCCTATCTAACAATACAACTCAAGAACAGAACAGACTGTCTCTAAGCAATTTAACCAGAGAAAATAATCCCTGACTTCAAATACCAAATACTACCTTTTTATGTTAAACAACAGTGAAAACTCCACAATAAGGCTTAATGCATAACGCAAAATATTAAAAGCATTGGCCTTGTCTCCACCGCCAATGATGCTGCAGTTCAAATATGGGAAGGATCAACTGCATTCTTATCCTTGCCCAATAAGTAGAAAGAACTCAAGAGGTCATCAATAGAAAGAGCAAGAGGCAAGATACAAAAATGCCAAAACAGATATGCATTAAATATGCCCCCTCATAGCCTGGCACTGGAGATTTATTACATTAATTTGAAAAACAGTATTCCAGACAGCATAATAGCATATTTTGTTCCAGCACTAATGCCTTCTATTCTCCTGGCTTATCATTTTATTTGAGGATCCAACAGAAAAAAATTATCCTACCATTACCTCAAGGGAGAAGCTCGAAAAGTAATAACTGAATTTCAATCATTCCAATTACCATGAACACCAGAGCCAGATTAATACGCTCCCTAAGTGAGTATAGTAAGTGGACTACCATGTTCCTATTTTAAATTTACAGAAGCAGATAAAAACTTCCCTACAAGTTTTATTCCTCCAATCCCCAATTCTACCTGCAAAACTAGGTGGAGAAGAATAGGAATAGGAATAGGAATAGGAATAGGAATAGGAATAGGAATTGGAATAGAATAGAATATTATTGGCCAAGTGTGACACACAAGGAATTTGTCTTGGTGCATATACTCTCAGTGTACATAAAAGAAAAGATACATTCATCAAGAATCATAAGGTACAATACTTGATGATAGTCATACGGTACAAATAAGCAATCAGGAAACGATCAATATCAATATAAATCATAAGGATACAAGCAACAAAGTTACACTCATACAGTCATAAGTGAAAGCAGATTTAGTAAATAGTTTGACAGTGTTGAGGGAAGTATTTGTTTAGCAGAGTGATGGCATTCAGGAAAAAACTGTTCTTGTGTCTAGTTGTTCTGGTCCAGTGCTCTATAGTGTCATTTTGAGAGTAGGAGTTGAAACTGTTTATGTCCAGGGTGTGAGCGGTCTGTAAATATTTTCACAGCCCTCTGAAGCTATGGGTTGTTCAATAGGTTGCATAAACAAATTACATAGTGAGATACTTTAATGTTTCTACCACAACACATATTAAGGCTTGTGATTCTACACTCAATCCTCAAAGATCTCCTGCAATCCCCTCCTGCCATCCTCAGATTAGAGGAAAAGCTATGAGAGAACTGCCACCCAGGACACCCACCGAGTGCCTCTGTTCTCCTGATATATGGGGACCTAGTAAGTGATCTCTGGCCACCCATGTCAGACAGACAAAATCTATATAGGAAATATGGTCTTGTTAGATACCCAAGAATTATTTAGTCAGGAGTTTTATCCTGATAATAGATTCCTAAACTAATTACTTTCATCTGTTATTATTTTTAATTTTCCAGCAAAAAAAAAAGTTTATTCATTCAGGCATTTTAAGTTTCTGACAAGAAAAAAGATATGGCAAGACTCATTTTACTGCTTAAGGAACATGGTTTTGGTGACATGGTTCCTTAAGTTTTCATACGCACTCTTTATTATTTTTGGGTATCGTGTGAAGTTTGTCTTTCTTTTGGTTTATGCAAGCTATAATAAACTAATGGCTATAAACAAATCTTTCTTTGCAGGAAATGTACATGTTCTGTGCAATTTCAAATCCCCCCTCAAACACTTGAAGTAGTCCTTGATTTATAAGAATTCATTTAGTGATTGACATTACAATGGCACTGAAAAAAGTTACCTTTGACCATTTTTCACATTGATAGTTGCAGCATTCCTATGGTCACATGATCAAAATTCAGACGTTTGGCAACTGACTCATATTTATATGAGTCATATATATAAATATGAATCAGTTGCCAAGCATCTGAATTGTCATCATGTGACCACAGGAATGCTGTAACTGTCAATGTGAAAAATGGTCATAAGTCACTTTTGCAGTGCGCTGGGGTCATGTGATCACCTTTTGCAAACTTCTGACAAGCCAGATTCACTTAACAACCATTGTTACTAATTTAACAACTGCGGTGATTCACTTAACAATTGTGGCAAGAAAGGTAATAAAATGGGGCAACATTCATTTAACTGTCTTGCTTAGCAACAGAAATTTTGGGCTCAGTTGTGGCTGTAAGTTGAGGACTACCGGTAGTCACCCATACATTTTACTTTTTTAATCATTCTTTGAAAAACTGTTACATGTAATATCCAAAGAAAGTTCATTTGCGAGATTCAGTCCTTAAGGGAATGAGATAAGCCAAATATATATGCGGTTAATTTGATAGTACATACCTGTGGATTTTCCAGACGCTTCAGATATTCCTCAAATGACCCCTCTATAAACTGTAGAGAATGAACATGAAGAAGTATGAATAGCACTGTGATGAAACATCCAATTTTTTCTCCTAAGTTAAGATAACAAGGCTCACTTCTGTAAAAAGATTTGATCAAGGATTTTTACTTTTAATCTTCAAATTGTGAAGACTTACGGTTTACTTATAAGTAAAACTCCAGAAATTATATACTTCTGACTAGCATCTAGGAATGCACCAGGTCATATATTAACTTCCTTTCCATAATTGCAGGTTGGTAACTCAGTGGGAGACAATGGGATATTGTGGAAAAGCTCCAGCCTGTTTACAAACTTAGTAATTTTCAGATGTAAATGAACTTCAAATCCCAGAATTCACTATGGCTAAGAATTCTATGAGATGAGGCTGTATATCTTAAAGTTCTCACTGTTGTTAAATGCTTCACTACAGAAATTTCAAAATTTTGAAATAATGCATGTATCTCGGATGTATCCACTTCTCATATTTCCATATGCTAACCAAAATAAATACTTCTATGATATTAACCACATTTCAAGAGATATATATTGTTTAACTATATTGTTAGAACATAATGTTAGCCACTTCTACACCCAAAGCATTCTTAAAAACCTAATGAGTCCCAGAAGGTATCCAGCTTCATAAAAGGTAAACTAATGGTTGATGAAAACCTTAATTACTCTGGTACCCACCAAATGTTTTGGGCTAGAATTTTCACATATCAAAAACAGCACTGCCACTAGGCATTCTAAGTGGGAATTGTGGAAGTTGAAATTAACCATAGCTGAAAGTACAAAATTAAATGGACTTGGGAGGATGTATACAGCATGTAAGATATAGTTTTACTGAACTGTCTGATATTGATGTGGCACATATCATATTGAACTGGGTTTCACCTATCATAGTTAAATAAACCATTGTTAAGTGACAAGTAGTTGAATTTACCTACATACTAAACCATACAATGTGGTTTAGCAACTACAGTATGATAAATTTAAAAAAAGCAAACCAGACCATGGATTTTTCATGGTTATGACAGATTTTATGCCCAGAGTTAGTTTCTTCCCATAAAGCAAAACAAAAAAATTGATCATCATCATGTGCTAATAAACTTGTATGGTTTATTTAGTATATTTATATTTTGTCTTCTGTTCATTATAAATCACATTTGATACAAGGAATAATCAAGAAGTGGTCTATTCAGGCACTACCTATAGATCCTCTTATCTGGAATAAAATGCATAAGAAAACTGACCATGCTTTTTCTCAGAACATAATGGTAAAAAAGGAGATGTGCTTAAAAGGTTCAGAATGGCTTTAATAGTTATCCATAATATAATAATGTTTTTACCGCTTCAAATTTCTCTCTGTTTTTCCACAGATAGTTTATACAGGCCATCCTAACATCAAGATGCTGAGACTGCGAGTGGAAAACCTGGAAAAAAGTTATTTAAAAAAGAAAGTTCCAAGTTTATATATATTTATTTACAATTTAAAATCTAAAAGTTGTGAAAGTTAAAAGTTGTTAAATTAGAGCTAGAATTCAGCTTTAATTTATAAATTAAATTGTTCCTGCCAATTTCAAAATAAGCTTTCAAAAATGATTATTTAAAATAACATATCTAGAAGAAACCATCTGGGTTCAATCTATATTTTGGAAACAATTATGTTTTTTTATTTCAACAATATTTAGTTGTTTTATTTATCTAGGAAATTAAAAAATAAAATTCTCTTATTCTTCAGAACTGAGACTGTTTTCAAGGTTAGCAATGGTTATGTTTGTAATGAAACTAAGTAAAAGACGTAATTCAAAGAAATTATGGACCCACCTTAAATCTGTTATCATTCCATGCAACTAGTCATAGAAATATCTAGACATAGATGCAGTACATATTAAATAAACTTTAGCACTTTTCAGATGAATATATTACAGGATTATTAAAATACAAAGCGTACAGCAATGTAAAATCTTAAGAAACTAATATCTGAAATTTTAAAGTTCAAGGATCAGATGAGGATGACTCTTAAAAGCTACTTATTCTTTACAGAATAGAGAGCATGTTGATACGTTTTGCCTGAATAATGAATCTATGAACCAGTATTGAGACAGATTGGCTTTGTGTGTATTTTCAAAGCTGCAGGACATTGTTTTATCATGCAAAGTCCTAATGAAACCCGTCAATTACAATAATGGGACAGGTTTGTTTACTGTTAGTTGCTTTTTTGAACATACTGTCTGATTAAGAGTTTTGAAGAGCTTCAATTTAGATACTCTTTAAGGTCCTGAAAAAACTTGTGAATGTGGATTTTTCTGGCAGGTCAACTTTTGTATTAATTAGATTTTATAACCATTTATACAGGTAGTCCTCAATGTACAAACTATAACTGGGACCAGAATTTCCGTTGTTCAGCATGATAGTAAGATAGTAAGTGTCAATTTTATGACCTCCCCCCACAAGGCTAATCACTGCAGCTGTTAAATGAATTATGCACTCATTTAAGGAAATTGGGTTTCCCACATGTTTTGCTTGTTAGAAGCTGGCTAGGAAGGTTGCAAATGGCAATTACACGACCCTGGGATGTTGCAACAATTGTAAATACATGTTGGCAAGTCACATGATCCCATGGATGTGGAGACGCTACAATGTTCATAAGTGCAAAAACCAGTTGTAAGTTACTTTTTTTAGTGCCAGTGTAATTTCAAAAAGTTGCTAAATGAATGGTTAAGAGTTGAGGGCTACCTGTATACAAATACTGATCAAATTATTTTACACTCATCTGGAATGCAGCTATTTCCAAAGAATTAGCTATGTTGGCCTATTATAGAAAAATTAGAACCTGTGGCATCAAGGAGCTGGCTGAGTTCAGAGTCTTCATCCTTTTAATTGAACCATGGTTTATTCAATCCAATTTTTTGGATTCTCAAAATACATTGAACCATAAGCTAGTAGTAACATCAGCTATACTCACATAAAATTTAGTATAATCTGATTGGCTAAATCACAGATGTCAAACTCATTGCATCACGTTGCTGTCAAGTGATGTTTTTTCCGTTCGTGGCGCTGGGGTGGGTGTCACCTGCACATGATGCATCTGGCCCGTGGGCTGCCAGTTTGACACCTCTGGGCTAGATTGTGGCTTTTTTTTTTTTTATTTATATCCCGCCCTTCTCGAAGACTCAGGGCGGCTTACACTATGTCAAGCAATAGTCTTCATCCATTTGTATATTATATACAAAGTCAACATATTGCCCCCAACAATCTGGGTCCTCATTTTACCTACCTTATAAAGGATGGAAGGCTGAGTCTACCTTGGGCCTGGTGGGACTTGAACCTGCAGTAATTGCAAGCAGCTGCTGTTAATAACAGACTGCATTAGTCTGTTGAACCACCAGAGGCTTAGTGTTGGGTTAACCCTTAGAAATATTTCTTTTATTGACATTTGAGGAGGATCCAGAACTAGCTGACCCAATCTATTGCAGGCAATATAATAACAGACAATATAATGATGTTCACTTATTTGGGAGTACAACGCCTATAACTTCTATTCACTGACCCTGTGCTGGCTTTACAGAGTTGGAATTCAAAGCAACTGGAGGAAACACAGTTGCTTATCTCATAAATTCCACAAAGGACACGCAAGTCAAACCAAGGACTTCCTGATGAATATTAACTTTTTCTTGGGAACCATCCTTAAGTATGTCAGACCTGATAATTCCTCTCTGATCATCAAGTACCACTTTCATATCAGAATCCAATGTTATGTGGGTGAAAGTGAAAGTATATCAATATTCTGGGAAGCTTTCCATTCCTGCCTTTTTTTAAAGTGCCTAGTCATTAGGGCTAAAGGAAGCTAGCCTAAATTAAAGCAGCCCTTGGGGCATCCATTTATTCAAAAGGCCAGACATCCTGCAGGCTGCATTTAAATGCCAGTTGGGACACACAAATACTCTGCAAGTCTGCTGAACCAAAGGAAAAACAAAGCCAATCAGCTTCAATGAGTTTTGTATTTTAATAGCAAAGATTGAAAGCTTTGGATCCCTTGCATTTTTTTTTCTTGTTTTGCACCGTGCTTATCATTCACACCATATGTATGCCCGGTGAAATTAAGACTTAAATGGGCCAGAGTGCAAAATGTAAAAATAATCTCTTCTCCTCCATTTTTTTCTGTGCCAACAAAATGAATCACTTTTTAAAAAAACAACAACCAGGAAACAGAAACTTAACGCCAAAATAACTTTCTGGATGCAAAAGCAAGTCTCCCTAGATAGAAACTAGGATGAGGGACGATCTGGAGTCGCTGCAATAAGGAGGGCCTGGAGAATGAGTTCCCATCCCGAATTTTCTTTCCCGGGTGGATTTTTTTCTCGCCATAAAAGCGGCGACACCCTAACTGCTCCCTTTTCACCCTGGAGGGAGCCCAAAGCTAGAAGCAGAAAACTTCCTTAGTAGCCGTCTCCAGCATGGCTGCAGTTGGTGATAGTCCACAGCCTGCCCCGCTCAGCCAAAGACCTCCTTCCCGGCTAACGGGAATTTCGATCTGCTGCGGCCTACGGCGAACCAGGATTCGCTTCCTTCCCCCGTCGATTTCCAGCCGTTTCTCCGATTATTTTCCTCCAGCCTCTCGTCTCCGGAGAGTGACGGGACTTGTAGTGTAAAAAGTTGGGAGAGGCGGCCGAGGCGTCCCCCCCACCCCACCCCACCCCACCCCACCCCGGCCCTCTGCTCTGACCCGAGCCGGGGCTGCTTACGGAGGTCCGCACTTTTTACCTGCTCGGCCACCGCTCGGAAGAGGCACGACCCGTCCTTCGCCACTCGCTTGCGGTACAATCCCTGAAATCGCAAGTAGCCGTCCATGGCAGCCTCGGCAGGGCTCTCCACGCCGTTGCCCAGGCGGCTCTGCTCTTCCTTGCTGCCGGTCGCCTCCTCCATGTTTGTTTATTGCTCCAGAAGCGGCCGGGAAGTCCTTTCTCTCCCCCTCCCCACCTTAGTTAGCCCCACATGGTTGAAAAAGAAACCAGATGGCTATATAACACAGGGCGACCAGCATGGAAAGCAACCCGCCGGGAAAAGCTGTCCGAAAGCGAGAGGCGGTTGCCAAGGCGGCAGCGGCGGCTGGAGCAGCGGGAAGCGCCGGGCTCACGTTTGCAGCTCGCATGTGGGACTCTTGCGAGAGGCGCTACTTGAACCAGACACCGCGGCTGACCTGCTATTTTTTTCCCCCCTTTCTTCCCCTTCGGCCTCCTCCGCAGGACACCCGCCGGGCCTCTAACCTCCAGTAACCCCAGCGCGCCCTAACCCTCCCCAAACCAGCTCCCGGCGGCAGCTTCGGCGCGTCCCCGAGCTTCCCACTCGGAAACGAAACATGTGGCGTTTCCACTGAAACTGGCCGCCCTTAAAAAGTTTGTTTTCACTTTCAGAGCCAGACCGGCACTCGGAGGTTTTCTGGGAGTTGTAGTTCGAGTCCAAGCAGGAAGTGGCGGTGGGCGTGAAGGGCGGCCCGACGATCCCGCCCACTTCTTCCCGCCTGGTCTGGTGGGCTTCCTACCGAGAGGGAAGCGGGCTCGGCTGGCGGGAGCTGCTGAGTTGTTTGGTGACCTTGGCGCTTGGCTACCATTACCTTCATCTGATTGGTCAGAAGACGCATCTAAAAAGAGCTCGTTTGCTTGTGTACACACCGCGGAGCCTTACGTATCCTGCGGTTGCCTTCCCATAACATACGCAACCAAGGGTAACTGAACTGTTTAGCTAAAAACCAACCCGAGGGTTCAGTTCAGCGTTTCTCCACCTTGGCTATTTGAAGATATGTGGATTTCAACTCTACGCATCCTCAAGTGACCAAGGTTGACAGACCGTGTATCCAGATACGTAGAAAACACATTTGAATCGTATATTTCGTACACAAAACACATCGTGCATTTCCCCCCCTTCCATTCAGTGGTGTCTGATTCTCGGAGCCTGCTTGACAAATCCCTGTAGTTTTCTTGGCAAGTGTAACAACAAGAGGCTAGTAGTTAAATATTTAAAATTGTAGTTTTCTTAAGGCTAGTTATTTTCTGCTCTTTAAAGCATACATCATAACTCACCTCAGGGTTATCGTGGGGATAAATAGGAAGAAGTAGGTTTGCTACCTTGAGTTGTATATGTAAAAAAAGTATAAAAGCCGAATAAATGCATACTGTATAATAAGTGGTGGTTATATAATGTATAGCCTAACCTAGGCCATGTACTTAAGTCTTTGCTGATTGAAAGTATGCCCAAGTGTGTGTAATGGGGCTTCCCTCAAAATATTTCCTATATAGAAAAATACTGAAGCAAGTAGGACCAAACTATTTAATGTGGTTTCCATATACTTGTGTAGAATTGTTGTCTTTGGGATAGATCCAGTTTCAGAACGTGCATATCGGTAAAAGTGCCAAAGTCTTCATGCAAGCAGTGTCTATGAACAGGACAAGTGGGACTCTGAACACCTATATCCCAAAGAAGCTGCACATTATTCTCAATGTGCTAACACTTTTGCAGTCCTGCCATAGTAAGGAAAAGGTGACATACCTTAATGCTAAACAGAGCTCTGACCCAACACTGAATGTTGTGTAGCTGTGATGATCAAAATCGAAAGATAACAAATAGCATGAATAAAATATTAACTGCTATATTTATTCTAAAACCTTCAAGAGCCTTCCTCTAAGAATATAACTTTTTACATCATATTGTCAAAGTCAGAAAAACCTGTACCCAGTATCTATGTACAAGTTGACATTGCACCCTGCATCACTGTCTATCACCTGGTAAACCCACAGAATCTAGTCTATACGTATTTATTCAGAGAGCGAGTTCCTGAAATAATAACTTACTCTTATGTAAAGGTTAGGGAATGGATCCTTAGCATAATTCCTATCCATGGCTCTTTGCATATGTGTCCCAACCAGTATAGTATATGCCTGTGTCTAGGTATGATTTTATTGAAATTTTTAAACAAGAAGATAAAAATATAAACTAAAGGAAGGAAAAAGAAAGAAATCAAAGAAAAGGCAAAAAGTACAAGAAAAAAAGTTGGAAAAAATAGATAAAAAAATAAAAAGAAATTTCCAATATTCTTCACAGGAGTTGTAAGAATAAATATCTTTGACCTCTCAAAGCCATAAGTCACGAATTCACTTTTTTCATTTTTATTTAAAGTCCGTAACAAGATATCAGTCACCAATAAATGCAGATAATGTTTTTTCTCTAATCAAGAAGTCAATTTATCCATTTCAGCAAAACCTGTCAACTTCAACCATTCTTCCATCATAGTGTCAGATCTTTCTGTGCATAATCATATATTGAAATAAACTTCCATAGCTTTTTCCTTTTTATTCATTAGTCTTAAAAGGAAACTCTGGTTTCAATTGAATGCTGAACTTTAAAATCTTCTGTATCAAGTATGTATTTAAATTCAATTTTTTTAGCTTTTTTTATATGTCCACCAAGACAGATAAAATATCCTTTAATGTCCCACATTTCCAACATTCATTTGAAGCACTTTCTAGATAATTTTTCTGGCATCATGTACCAACAATATGTCATTTTATAAATATTCTTTTTGATGTCAAAGTAAAATCTAATCCTTTTAATCACATATTTTCCTGTTTACCCATCTACAGTATATCTAACATCCAGTGATCTGTAAAACTGAGTTTTAAATATTTTCTCTCATTTTCTTCCACACAAACAATTGTGTGGGAAACAAAAATTGGAAAGAATCTGATATTTTATCCTAGAAACAATTTTTATTAAAAGACATATATTTTTGTGAAGTGCAGTTTCAGTTCATCAGAACACTTATGCCTTTTAATATCTTATGTTGGAAAGGTGCTATTAGATCAAGGGTGAAATGCTCCTGGTTCGGACCGGATCGCCTGATCCGGTAGCGATGGCGGCAGATGGTTCGGAGAACCCTTAGCAAAAATCCCTGCCCTACCATGCCCAGCTGGGCCACGCAATCATCAGAGGTTTGTTTTTTTACTTTTAAAAGCATTTTAATGGCTCTTTGAAATGTTCCTGGGGCGCATATGTTCTTAATGTCGTGATTGTTTTTCTTCATAATTATATATAGCATGGGTTATTTTAATATAGGGTGATATTCATCATTTATATAGATTTAATCATTCAGATTGGGCCCGTCTAGTTGGCAAACCTTTACAATGGTTTCTCTTTCCTTCCTTGTTTCCTCTCAACATCAATAATTATGTTTCAGTTCTATATATCCTTGCTTAGCATTTAAATCCAACATTTACTAAAATAAGGATAAACCAGTAGTGACATTCAGTTGGCTGTATCCAGATCGCATAATCCATTAGTGCCAGCGGCAGGAAGTTCCACCCACCCAGATGTCATCACATCCTGTTTTTGACCCTCTGTGCATGCACAGAAGGCTCAGTGCATGTGCTTCTGCACATGTGTGGAGGAGGTACATGTGAGCAGAGTGAGCGCACATGCGCGCTCACATTTGCAAACAGATAGCGAAGGTAAGTGAATACCACCCCTGAGATAAATGAAGGGCTGATAAATCAAGGCCAAATCACTTATTAATTATTTCCATAGCAATGGCATCATTTAACCAACTTTGGCTGATTAGAAAGCTAAAAATGGTCAATCTTAACTGGTAATTAGATGGAGGAATTCCCAAGGAATTCCAGCCTAGACAGAGAATTAAAAAAAAAAATCCCAGAAGAAAGAATGGAAAACCACTTCCACATTGCACCAAGGAGGCACATTGACCTGAACATCTCTATTTAGCATTTAGAGCAGACTTGGGCATTTTACAGCCTTCCCCGCCAATTTTCCATGCCATGTCTGACCCTTTGGCTGTCCCTGTTTGCCTGTCTGAGATCAATTGGAAATTAGAAAATAAAGCACGCAGGAGGGGGCAGGACAAGAAGCCAAGTGTGCTCCCTTAGTTGACTAGCGACAGAAAGAGCTTTTCTGCACCTGTAGCAGGAAAGCTGCGGCCAGGCCTCATAAAATAAGATAACCTTTATTGTCATTTTTTACTGTGGCCCACATTTAAAAATGAAATTCTGTTGCCTGCTCTCAAAAGAAAATATATATCTACCCATACACATATATAACAGACATATACATGAAGGCTCCTCCCAGAAGGTAACAAGGAAAACAGGTCGTGAAGAGGATGTATAGTGTCCTAGACAATCCTGTTGACCCTGCTCAAGCATCGCTTTTATGCTATGTCCTGGATAGAAGGAAGTGAATTGCCAATAATCTTTTCTGCCATCCTCACCACTCTCTGCACCACTTTCCTGTTTGAAGCAGTAATGCTTCCAAACCAGACAGTAATGCAATATGGCAGGATGCTTCCCTCAAAATATGGGTACCAGAAGCAGAATTAAGGTCTGCCTATTGGTTCAGCCATCATCACAGCTCCAGATTCTCATATGGCCCCTTGGGAAAATTAATTGTTCACCCCTAAATTAGAGGATGACACCTGAGTATAGTGATATTTCCAATTTTCTCTTCATGTCTCCACTTAGCAGTGGATCGTCTGTCCATTTATACCTAACTATATTGATATAATTAGGGATGTGGTGGCTTAGTGGCTAAGATGCTGAGCTTGTTGATCGAAAGGTCGGAAGTTCAGCGGTTCGAATCCCTAGTGCCGCGTAATGGGGTGAGCTCCAGTTATTTGTCCCAGCTTCTGCCAACCTAGCAGTTTGAAAATAGGTAAAAAATGCAAGTAGAAAAATAGGACCACCTTTGGTGGGAAGGTAACAGTGTTCCGTGTGCCTTTGGTGTTGAGTCATGCCGGCCACATGACCAAGGAGACATCTTCGGACAGCGCTGGCTCTTCAGCTTTGAAATGGAGATGAGCACCGCCCCCCAGAGTCAGGAACAACTAGCACATATGTGTGAGAGGAACCTTTACCTTTACCTTATATTGATATATGTCATTGCAACGCAGGCAAACCAGTCTTTTGCAATCATAGCTACAGTAAACCCTAATGAGTGAAACTAAGAATTTCATAGTAAAATTCCAGTACTGGAATTGTATTCTGTGAGAGTACAGTGCTTTATCTTCTAGATCGGGGTAGTCAACCTTTTTATACCTACCTCCCACTTTTGTATCTCTGTAAGTAGTAAAATTTTCTAACCGCCCACCGGTTCCACAGTAATGCTCCATGTATCGTCGTCTGTGCATGCCTCTCACGCATCGTGGGTTGGGTTTTGGGGGGTGCCGGCTACCAGCTCTGCTTGTCTATTACAGCTGGGTGGTGTGGGGGGAGATACGCGAGCTATTCTGGGACAAGGCTCTTTTGTTTGCGGTTGCACTATAGCGCCATTTAGTTTCACTTACGTAACGTGAACTAAACTTATGCACGGGCGATACAAATAGTATATTTTCAGAAATTTAAATTGTCACGGGGAATTTTATGAAAACCTAATGAAAATGTTTTTAAATAATGCTATGAAAAAGTTTTTAAAAGTCAATTAAATTAAAAAAAAAGGACAGTGCTTCAGTATCGGACAAAACCCCTACCGCCCACCATAAAAGCTGGAACGCCCACTAGTGGGCAGTAAGGACCAGATTGATTACCACTGCTCTAGATAAACTATTCAATTTTACTTCTCTTTGATTCTCTGAAATGAACACAATATAAAACTCCATGTTGGTTTCCACCAAGAAATCAGTGTAAGTTTCACTTAAATATGTATTTTTCAGACCTGGTGATCAGACATAGAGCCTTCTTGATTTTAGAAGCTTTAGACAACCTTAAGTACCCAATGGGACCATCAGTCAGCAGTTTAATTCAAATGTCCGTAATCTATTTTTTAACTTCTGTATGCATTGACGTCAGTGTAGAAACCTTAATTTTAACATAGTTCGTTTTGCTTGTGATTGATTTGTTGACATCTGGCTTGATAAAAAATTTTGAATTGCTTGTCAAGCAATCTAAGGGTATTTCCAATGGCCTAGCTATCAAAGGTTTTCTATATGGCTAACTGCTTTTCATGATACTGTACTATAGTTTCTATAATACTTTATAGACCCTAGATGGCACCAAAGTCATACAGACTAGAACAAAAGATAAGAAATATAGTTTAAACTCTTTAAATTTAAGAGGTCTTTAAAACAAATAATACTATGTTTTGATCCTGTTATTTAATAAAACCTCAAATGAATTGATAGTTATTTAATTAACATTTCTTTTGATTCTTGTTTAATTTTTATATGTACATATTTTAAAATGCTCAAAATAAAACATGCTATCATATCATAAATGTAGACAGTACCAAAATAGAAGAACTAGTAATTGTGCATAAATTCTGTATGTCATTAATTTCTCCACGTTGGCAACTTTAAGATGTGCGGATGGGAATTCAGGGAGTTGAAATCCACACATTTTAAAGTTGCCAAGGTTGAAAAATACCGATATAGAGCAATAAAGCAAGCAACTTTCAGGGTAGGATTATTATTTTTTTGTTCTGCTTTTAATGAAATTTGTAAGAATTACAGGTGTTATGTCAAAACAATTTTCAGTTTTTGTTTGCACAACTTGAAAATCACTTGTTTTGGTGTCCAGTTTGATGGTTCCATCTGTTGACTGCAAAACTAAATTGCCTTGAGGACTTAAACCAGCGGTTCTCAACCTGTGGGTCGGGACCCCATTAGGGGTCGAATGACGATTTGCCAGTGGTCGCCTAAGACCATCGGAAATATGGGAAGTATACTTACGAGTCGAAGAATCGCGCTCCAGTGGTTGACTCCACAAACCAGCTGCAGGCTCTTCAAATCGCTAACCGAATTCGGCTTCAGGCGCGATGAATTAAAAGAGAGAAATCTTTGCTCTGATGTCTCCCTCTCAAGCCAGCTGCAATCACTCCCAATTGCTAGCCTAATCTGGCTTCAGGTGCAATAAACTTAATAGGGGAGGAGTCTCCGCTTTAATGCCTCCGTCCTCAAGGCAATCGCAAGCAGTTCAGATTGCTAGCCAATACGGCTTCAGGCGCGATGAATTAAAAGAGAGAAATCTTTGCTCTGATGTCTCCCTCTCAAGCCAGCTGCAATCACTCCCAATTGCTAGCCTAATCTGGCTTCAGGTGCAATAAACTTAATAGGGGAGGAGTCTCCGCTTTAATGCCTCCGTCCTCAAGGCAATCAAGCAGTTCAGATTGCTATGTCTGACTTCAGGCGCGATAAATTCAAAATGAAAATAATTTTACGGTTGGGGTCGCCACATCATGGGGAATTGTATTAAAGGGGTCGCCACATCGTGGGGAATTGTATTAAAGGGGTCGCAGCACTATAAAGGTTGAGAACCACTGACTTAAACTGTAATTCTAGAGCTTGACTACTTGCATCTATTCTTTTTCCAATCTAAAACCAGCTTAGGACCATGCCGACACAATATTTTACTTTGTATTTGCCTCATACCTTTCTTTTAT
The DNA here is from genome assembly GCF_028640845.1 of Ahaetulla prasina. Taxonomy (NCBI): domain Eukaryota; kingdom Metazoa; phylum Chordata; class Lepidosauria; order Squamata; family Colubridae; genus Ahaetulla; species Ahaetulla prasina. The sequence goes on along the minus strand of NC_080546.1, from coordinate 35,521,774 downwards.
TATTAAAAAAGTTTTACAAAATTTTCCCCCCATACATCCCCCCATCCCTCCCACCCTAACCCTCTTCCCTCCCCCTTCCCTCCTTCCCCCACTCCCTCCCCCCCACCAGACTTCCCAGAGCAAATACAGGGTATAGTGTCAAAAATCACAAACTAAAATATACTAATCATCCAAAAGCTCCCACCCCTCTCTAAGCCTTTAACTCCCCTTTTCCATAAAAACGAAGAAAGGATTGTAGCAATACAATTTACAATCTTTGCATTCATAAACTATTTAGCTTTTTAGTCTTTCAGTCCAATCCTCATACCTTTCCAATGTCACTGTATTTTCATTTACTTTGCTATGCACTGTGCTACATTACGATATGCTTTAACAAGTGGTAATGTTTTGGCTATATTCTAATTATATTATGCCAAAGAAACAAATGAAATGTTCAATCCAATAAAATCAATTAACTGTTTGTTCTAAGCAGTCTTCAGCAAAATGAGAGAACAAAGGGGTTAATAGTAAATACTAGCTGTGACTCTTTTTTGTTTTATCATTAGTTTGATCTAATCATAAACTCCTTCCTTGTAACTTTGGTGTGGAGTCACTTAAAATTTCAAGACTATACAAATTATAACACTTTTTATGTTTTTATAAATGCTTTTTAGACAATAAAACTGGTTATTTAATAATGGTTATACTTCAGGTCTGCTCATTCTAGGAGTTCAATTCTGACTGGCTCAAGGTTGATTCAATCTTCCACCCTTCCAAGGTCGGTAAACTGAGGACCTAGATTGTTGGGGGCAATATGCTGATTCTGTAAACCGCTTAGGGCTGTAAAGCATTTGAAGTGGTATATAAGTCTAAGTGCTATTGCTATTCCAGAAAAGAGTTTTGTGAAATATAATATCAAACTAACTATAAAATCACAGGGCCCAGGACTTGTAAACCATTGACATTGTTAGTATTTGGCTAAAATAATATATACTCAGTATACACTGGGCAGACAAGGTAGATCACATAGCAAATACTGATCAAATCATTGAAATAACATAATATTTTAATTGTGATAATCTGCCCTATATGATAAGAAGGAACATTGTTTAGGTTAGGGTTTTGATTGGCATTTTTACCAATCCCAGAATGAACTGCTTTATTAATGGCAATTGTGATTTGTTTAACCATGGTGGATCTTTCCTTTTTCTGTGTGTGCTTTCAATTTTTTCACAAAACAATGTAGTTTTCTAAAACTACTTCACAGACTATGTATTGTTAAACATAGTTTGCATGCAAAAATAAAATAAGCACAAATGTGAGGATAACTCCAATGTTATTAACAAGAAATATGGCATGAAATACTGTAATGAACTGAACAATTTTCTTAGACTTTTTGTTAAAGAAGAAATTAGTCAAGTCACAGGCTAGCTTCAAAGATTTGTTCAACTATATTTTGTCATATAGGTAGTCCTGGACAACTACAGCATTCCCTCAACAATCACAGTGTTTGTTTAATAACTGTGATGTTCACTTTACAACCACTCCAAAAATGTTTGTAAACTTGGGCATGGTTACGGGGTGATCTTCTTAATGACCATCACAACTTACAACTGCAATTGTGGGTCCAATTATGGTAATAAATCAAGGACTACCTACACTTTTACCTTTTCTTTTAGCTCTTGACATGACGGATCTAAAGCCTATGAATATTTCATGCTTTAAAGGATCTTCAAGCTATTAATTTCCAAAACTGGAAGATAGATCCTGAAATCATATTTTTAAATTGTGATTTGTAGCCCAAGACCATAGAGAAAACAGTAGAAATCGTGGCTTGAGATATTACTATATTATATACTATACTGTAATATATTATTATATTATAATAATCCCTGGCCATGCTAGCCACAACTGGTAAACATTGGAATCCAGCAATGTCAGAGGACTGTATGGTTACAACTGAAAAATTAATTATAAAACCCAGGAGAGAAAAATAATACATAGTATGATGCTATTTAATATTTATTGTCAGCCTTCCAAATAGACCAGACAAGAAACACAATAAGATAGACTAATTCTACTTTATTGTAAGGCAATACATGACATTAATACATTAAAAGAATCTTGCAAGTCTGAAAGTACATATCTGCCACTGTCTCTTTTTAACTACATGATAAGTTAGGATAAGTTAGACATTAAGAAAACATTAAGAAAACTAAAATCATGGGATCCGGCCTTCTCAGTTCCTGGCAGATAGATGGGGAAGAAATGGAGGTAGTGACAGATTTTATTTTCCTGGGTTCCAACATCACCGCAGATGGGGACTGCAGCCAAGAAATTAAAAGACGCTTCCTCCTGGGGAGAAAAGCTATGGCATATCTAGACAGTGTACTAAAAAGCAGAGACATCACCCTGCCAACAAAAGTGTGTATAGTCAAGGCTATGGTTTTCCCAGTTGCAATGTATGGCTGTGAAGGCTGGACCATAAGAAAGCCTGAGCGCCAAAGAATCGAGGCCTTTGAACTCTGGTGCTGGAGAAGATTCCTGCGAGTCCCTTGGACTGCAAGGCGAACAAACAAGTCAGTCCTAGAGGAGATCAACCCTGACTGCTCTTTAGAAGGCCAGATCCTGAAGATGAAACTGAAATACTTTGGCCACCTAATGAGAAAGAAGGACTCACTGGAGGAGAGCCTAATGCTGGGAAAGATTGAGGACAAAAGAAGAATGGGATGACAGAGAATGAGGTGGCTTGATGGAGTCACTGAAACAGTAGGCATGAGTTTAAATGGACTCCAGAGGATCGTAGAGGACAGGAAGGCCTGGAGGAACGTTGTCCATGGGGTCGCGATGGGTCGGACACAACTTCGCAACTAACAACAACAACAACAACAACAAGTTAGGATGGATCCTTTCTAAGTTTTTTTCTTACTCAGTTACAGGCTCCTCCCACTTTTATCTGATTGTTCTTAGATAGCATTTTTCCCCACCCGACCCTTCAAAGGTCATTCATACATTTCATGTCTATGTATGTATCTATGTAATTTTTCCCATGTATCCTTTTTATACATCACACTGGAAACAACTGAGAAAATGGCACCTCAGAAGTCTCTGTAAATATGCTGGTATACATTTTGGCTTAAATTGTTTGCAGATATATTAATAAAATTATGCAAGTTGAAATGCTGAGAAGTATATTTTACATTAATGCACATTAATGTACTGTATGTGCTAGTGGAAATCTAGATCCACTTCATTACAAAAAGTATTTGTAAATTAGCACCAAAAACTAATTAACTCATCCAGTCTTAGTGACATGGCATTATTAGTGACATGGTATTATTTCTCAATGTATCATTTTCTCAGTAAAATTTTCAATGACATTCCTATTGTAATTGTTCAACGTTGCAATAGCCATCCTTATAACTGCATATTATAATATAAAATAGGGCTATGAACCAATTGCAACACTAAATGGAGATATCTACAGTAGGAGTAACCATTAACTAATAACAGCAACTATACAGCCTATGCATATCTACTCAGGTGTTGGGGGTTTATGTGGAAAGGCCATGCATAAATTTCACCAGAGCCAGCTGGTGGATTTCAGAGATCTAATTTTAAAAAGTAATATAATGCAAGATTATAATCTGTCCAGACCAGCCATGCCAAAATTTACAGCAAAGAAAGCTCAGACATTATAAAGAATTAAATGTATATTTTCTTCTTCATTCACCTTTTTAAGCAAATGATATAGCACATAAAACAAACTGGACTATCTTTCCCCAACCAGGGATATTCCAAATGTATTGGTTGTCCAATCCTACATTTCCTTGCCAGAATAGGAAATACATGCTTACTAGACATTGTAGGAGTTTGGAGTCCAGTGTGCAGAAGGCTTTACTAATTTTTGCTTCTGTTCTCATTGTTATTTTCCCTATTTAAATTAAAGCCTGAAAAGATTGCTTTGTAGTAATTATACAGAAATAAGATTTTATAACCAGATGTGTTCATAACCATCTCTGGTTCTTCATTTTAATTTTTATTTCTGTTCTAACAACTTATGATACTAGCTCACATTTATAGATTTGACTTTGTGACCTCAACGACCATAGTAACAACCTTTCTATTTATTTATTTATTTATTTATTTATTTATTATTCGTATTTGTATACCGCCCTATCTCCCGAAGGACTCAGGGCGGTTCACAGGCAAATAAAAAACATATATATACAAATTAAGAAAACCATTAAGAAACTTATTCAAAAAGCCAAATTATTAAAAATAGTATAAATATTAAAACCAATTAAAACCCCTATAAAATTTAAAAACTAGTCCAGTCCTGCGCAGATAAATAGGTGTGTTTTAAGCTCGCGACGGAAGGTTCGGAGGTCTGGAAGTTGACGGAGTCCTGGGGGGAGTTCGTTCCAGAGGATGGGAGCCCCCACAGAGAAGGCCCTTTCCCTGGGCGTCGCCAGACGACACTGCCTAGCTGATAAAATAAGATAAAATAATATCTTAAAACCATTTCATACAGAAAGTTAGAAAGGCAACCAAGAAACTAACATTTGTTGTCGGTGGCCCATAAAAGAACTATATTTATACAGAAATATTTATAACCTGTTTTTTTTAATTAGAAGAAAGGAATTTCTCAGTTCTTTTTCAAAACCAGTTATTCTTCAGTATAAAAGATTTAACACAATAGGACCTTAGTGGAACAGGTCAGGAAAAGTATGCAGAGTACATAAATGCTTAATAAGGGACAAATACTTTCTGTGCTCATTGCCGGGGTGACTTCCAAAGTCACAAAAAGTATAAGCTTTCATGATCTCCAAATTTCTTAATCGCACAAAATGTTATAAAATATTTTGGGAGGAGCAAAGCATAAAGGAGAAAATAAATAAGAGTTGAATCGGAACACTGTATGGCAGGGTGAGAACCCACTGTAGGTACCCAGCAAGCAAAATAACTGGAGAAAGTATCTGCGTGAACAATTCAGGCAGAATGGATATCCACAACTATTTATTACAAGATACTTGCACAACATGCAGGAGAGAGAAAAGAAGAAAAAAGGTACAAGACAGTGTGGGTTTCAATTGGTATTACCACTGGTTCGCTCCACGCAAGCGCACTGCATTTCGGAACAGCTGAGGTGCGGCAATCCACTTTGCTGCACCTTTCAGCTGGGCTAAAAATGACCGAATATAGGTAGGCATAACGCAGGGGTGGGTGGGAGGCCCAACTGACAGTCAGAGCGAACTGGTTCGCTCTCAGCTCACCATTGCTGCTACCAGCTTGCCCGAACCAGGACAAACCAGTAGAAACCCACCACTGGTACAAGACCAACTATATGGCATACCCCACCATATATCAAAAACATTTTGGAAGCAATAGAATGCAACTTCTGATCTGTAATTGGGCATTGCCCACCACTCAGAGCCTACCATATCTGGACAAATCATGCATTACAAAGATTGCTTGGAGAAACTTCTAATGTATTTTACTGGATTCCCTGCATGGATTGTCCTGTGACAATGTAAGACAGACAGGGAGGAACCTCGCCACCAGATTGCAAGAACAAGTAATTAGATGTGGAGACCCAAACTCATTGGCCTCACACTGTAATGAACAAGGACATACATTCAATTTTTGCAGCTACTAAGATTGTTGGCCAAGCAGGGACAAAAATAGCCAGAGAAATGATTGAAGCCTGGGAAACGGATCCCTTGTCAGTCAACAGATGTGCTGATTTATCCCCAGTTTATCATATACTTAGGGCACATCAGTGCAAAGAAAAACAAGCAATGACTTAATAGCTGGCCATCAACACCCCAATTAACAACTAAAAGCCATACAACCAGGCACCACATAAATACTATACATGGAATAGCCCAATGCTTGCATTCTGGAGAGAAAGAAGTTCCCTGAGGATGGGCTCAAGCATGAGTCCAAAAGCTTGGAAGACTAAAACTCTTGTCCCGATGATTGACTCAGATTGGATCCTGCAACATTATCCTGAGACACGTGCAGAGATGGGTTTCAGCAGGTTCTGACCAGTTCTGCAGAACCGGTAGTGGAAATTTTGAGTAGTTCGGAGAACCGGTAGTAAAAAATTCTGACTGGCCCCGCCCCCATCTATTCTCTGCCTCCCAATTCCCAGCTGATCGGGAGGAAATGGGGATTCTTGCAGTAAACTTCCCCTGGCGTGGAATGGGAAGTCATGCCCACCAAACCACGCCACACCCACCAAACCACGCCCACCAAGCCATGCCACACCCACAGAACCGGTAGTAAAAAAATTTGAAACCCACCACTGGACACGTGTAATTTGCCTTCATTTGATAAAGGAGAAAGTTTGATTTCATACCGAAGTAGGTATCATCAAGAACTTTCCCCAACCTATGCTTTCCAGATTTGGAGTGCAATTTTATAATTCCCAGGCAGAAAGGTCATACTGGTAGATAAACCTGGGAGTTGCAGTCCCAACACTTCCAGAGTATACCAGGTTTAAGTATCTTTATCTTGCAGCTTAAAATGAAATATAGGGGGAGATTCATACATGTAAATTAAGACTGATATATGTTGATGTCACTTATGGTTATGAAATTTTATTGTCATTCAAGCTGAGATATGCAGAAATACCCTTATTGTTAATAAAACAAGCAATTGGCTCAGGCAGCAAATTCTGAATGTCTTGAATGGCTGGTATCTCTGTGCTTATTTAATGTAACTTTTTAATATTATTATTATTACTACCAGGAAGTAGCAGACCTGCTTGTGAAATTTTCTCCCTGAACTTATTAAGCTAACTTTACTTCCTTTGCTTTTAATGAATGTTTTCAGTAGAGGTGTTATTTAAATAAAACAACAATTGATTAAGGTTGGAGTTCATCTTTTGTTTTGTTGCTTCCTCTAAACAAGCAAAGAAACACTTAGGATTGGTTCTTTCTTGTGCCTTTTGTTTCTTAAGCCAGCACTGCTATCCCTGTACCCTGCACCACAGACTGCATCTCTAGATGGGCTGCCTCAGCCCATTCGAATAACTTTTGTCCGGCTTGTATGGTCTAGTCCAGCGGTGTCAAACTCAATTTCACTGAGGGCCACATCAGGTTTGTGTTTGACCTCAGGGGCGGAGGGTGCGGGGAGTTGTGTGTATGGCTGGGATGGGCGTGGCCGGGATGGGTGTGGCCATGATGAGCATGGCCAGCTTGACATCACTTGTTGAGGCTCCGTTTTTGGCTGCGACAGCCTCCTATAGCCCTCTTCCAATGAAAACGGAGCTCTATATAAAAAGGCAACTAGTATAGGTCTCTTGCCTATAATTATTTAAGAAAGTGAAAGAATTTCTATTTTTAAATACTTACATAATATTATTGAGAGTAAAAGATGCAAGCAGCCTAGTTGTTTTCATCACTGCACTGACTAAACTCCTTGGATGTACAAATATCATGCTAAACCAATCAGGGTTTTGCCTAGTTGTTTATTTAGCATAATACAAAATAACTTGTTTTTAATTTATTTCTTTAACAAAAGTGAACTGGAAATACAACAAAGCGGGGTTGGTTGGCTTTCTGTGAATCTGCCAAGGATTTCCAGTAACTGCCTTGTTTTACTTTCAGAAGTCTTAGCTACCACTTCCAAAGACTTCAAAATTTGTTATAAAATCAAAATGTATTATTTGACCAAAGGAAATCCTACTAAATACATGATTGTATACTACTGATAGCAATCAAATTATTAATGACAATAATACCAAAAATAGTTTTCTGTTAAGCCCCAATTCAATACATTCTGGCTGGCCCTCAAACAAAAAAGTTTATGCAATCTAACTGACTGATTACAGCTATGCTTTAGCATGATCCGTACTCAAATGTTGTTTGTGGTTTCTTGAGTTATTCCCGATCTGTTTCTGTGTCCTGACAGTTCGTAAGAAGTTCAAGACTAGAGAAGCTAAAAAGAGAGAAACAAATGCAAGAATTACTCACACTAGCCATGTGTATTTTACTGCTCTGCAATATTGCTTTATAAAAATGGTGAAAGCAATGGCTTAGCATGACATATTAGCTCAGGGAGATGGATCTTGCATGCTGAGCTATTCCTAGTACTGACTTAGAGACTTGATTAAATCCTTTTTCATTGAGGAATTATTGGTTTGATAAAGTATTATCATTTTGATTTTAAATATTGGTTTTTGTAGAATTAGAAAGAGCTAACATGCACAAAAACCCTCTTTAGATTCTTTACTCCAGTTTTTGATTTTAGAATTTTAATGGCGCAGAAATGGCATTCCAGACCTTTATATATAACACAGCCTGCAGAAGAAGATAAAGTAACTTGAGACTGACTTTCAATAGGTGTTTTCTCTATTTTCCCTGCATGAGAGGCACAGAGAAAGATGATGTAATGATGATATCAGTTGCACCATTCTCTCCCTGATGAATAACCTATCACACCATAGATGATCTCATTTTCCATTACTAGAATTGCATCTGTAAGCCACAAGACACTGATGAAAGTTTGAAGGATTTAATAGTGTGTGATCCCAGTTTGTGTAGCTAACAGTTTTTCAATAGCCAAATTACCATGTATATGAGCAGGATAACAGTATGTATTTTGATATGCTGATAGGGAATAGGATGAAAGCAATCACACGTTTTCAGTTACCTATAATCTTGTAAGAGGGTCACACTTTAGGATACATCTTTTATCTCTCAATTTTTTGGGAATACAAGTCTGGGACTATTATTAGTATGTATACCTAAAGATGAGATGTCTCTGCCATCACTTTAGCTAAAACGCTGTGACGACATAAGAGGAAAGACAAAGCTTCCATTTCAAACGAAGGATAGATGTTTCTATTCCTGTTCCATTTCTCATTTTCCAGGAAGTCATTGCTTAAACACATTAGGGCAGTGTTTCTCAACCTTGACGACTTTAAGAGGTGTGTATTTCAATGCCTAGAATTCTGGCTGGGGAATTCTGGGAGTTGAAGTCCACACATCTTAAACTCGCCAAGGTTGAGAAACACTGCATTAGGTTTTTGTGTGTGTGTGTTTTTTAAAAACTCCTTCTGCATTCTAACAACTCACTACATAAACATTTTCATATTTAAACCTGTCCCAAATAAAACTGATATATGACATGTGGCTAAAAGCAAATGCCTCCAAGATTACTAGTAGTTTTAAAGGTAAAACTGGTTTTTTTGTAAAACCAAACTCTTTTCTTGCAGTAGCTATTGATATGGAAATGTGGTATGCTTTTTTTTAATCTACAACTTCTTTTTTCTTTCTTTCTTTCTTTTTCTTTTTCTTTTTCTTTTTTCTCTCTTTCTTTCTTTCATTTTATCTGACTTTTCAGTTTGCTTTGTCCCCTTCCCAAACTTGTAGTCAGCTAGAAACACTTTGTTCCAGTTGCTAAGCTACCAAAAAGCTTTTGACCCATTCTATGTTCCCTGTCCTTGTTCCCTGCTTCTAGTAGGTCTGCATGAAATATTCAAAACTGTTCCAGAAATAAAATATTAGTAAAACTAGTTCTGATCATTACAATATATGTTTTTATGTTGTAAACCACCCAGAGTTGTTAATATGAGTGGCAAATAAATTCATAAATAAATAAAATTTAGATTGTTCCACAAATGCACAATGCTGTTGTTAAAACAGCCCTATGATCGGCTTCTTTCTTTCCCCCAAACCTCTTTCTAACAATGTCAGCTATTGAAGTTCAGCTGATATTCCCACTCAATGCACAAACTGGAATTATTGCTTCCTGCTTCTTCCACTTTCCAACTAGTCTTACTTGAATCCACTTAAAAAAATAATTCCTGGGACTTAACAAATTTGTGGTTTGCTTAAGGGGGCAACTGACTGGCACTTATCCAAGCAAATTAAAAGGTTCTCTGTACACCACTTTGTTGTGTTCCTTTCAAGCTTTTCTTCTTACCATGCCTGGCACCTCTTTCTTTGAAAGCTGCCAAAATTGTTTCTCTTACCTGTTTTTGTGTGCTAATTAATTCTTCGCACATTCCAGGAACATAGCTCACAAGAATGAATTCAGTCTTAATGATGTGATTCTTGTGTGGGAAAAAGCTATTATGTCTCTCCTCATTATTAGTCACTGAATAGCCCAGCTCACAGTTTAAATTCCTTAAAGTTGTGTCACATTTTGTAAAGTTGTGGCACATTAAACAGATATCCAGGGAAGAAATAAGCAATTTTTTTGGTATACAGTATACGTACCAAACCAAACATTGGACACATTTTGTTTTCTTTATTAACATGAGCTTAAAAAATGAAATGTCTTCTTCACACTGAGTCAGGGATTGGTGAGTTCCCATGTAATTCTTTATTATTTCAGTTTATATGCCACTACATTTCCACATACTTTAAATCAGTCACAGTTAACCACATATAGCAATATAAAAATACAGAGGACAGTCACCATCTGGTTCACAGCCGAATATGATTAATTTTTACCTTAAATATCAGTGAACCTAATGGTTAGTGAAAGTTGGACTTTGAAGAAGCAAGATAAGAATACTGATGCTTTTGAATGCCATGACTAGCCAAGAAAACAAACACACATATCATCAGACAATCAATACAGAATTCTCACTTGAGCTACAAATGACCAGATTCAAATTATTCTGTTTTTGACTCATGTAAAGACTTAGCTCTCTACAGAAGGCAGTAATGCTAGGGAAAGTAGAAGGAAAGATCCATTCAAACTTTGTCTTTGATTATCTGTAATCTTCAGTAAATTTTGTTTATACAAATATTCAACCACTTTTTCCCAGAAAGCTTCCTGACTTTTGTATAAAGCAGTATAATGATGGTTTTTTTTACATATATGCATTATCTGTTATTATTTCTTTTGTTTAACTTTAATATCACTTTCTTTTCTAAACATGAACACATAATAGCTAAAATGTATAAACTTTTGTTGAAATCAGAAACAGAGGAAGAACTGATAAAAGGATGTAGGATAAAGTGGGCTAAGAATTTTGTTTATTATATACAGATGGACCAATGGGAAAAGATGTGGTTAAAAGGGTTGAAATGTACATTGTGTTATGATCTTAAACAGAATTTTAGTAAAATGATGTATCATTGGTATATGACATCAGAGAAATTTTCTAGAATGTATAAAGGCACTTCAAATGTATGTTGAGATTAAGGCACATTTTGTCATGCTTACTGAATATGGAAAAACAGCTTAAAAATGGATTCAAATATATACTTTGTTATAGAGGATTTTAAAGATAAATATTCAATTGAAACCAGAATTTCCCTTTTAAGATTAATGGATAAACAGTTAGAAAAAAGCTATGGAAGATTATTTCAGCACATGATTACTGCAGCAAGATTATTATATGCACAGACATGGAAAGATCCCACACTACCCACTATGGAGGAATGGTTGGTGAAGTTCACAGATCCTACCAAGATTGATAAATTTACTTCTTTGATTAGAGAAAAGACATTATCAACATTTATTGGTAACTGGAATCCCTTATCAACTCTTTGCATAAAAATGGATAGACTCAGCTACAGTAGCAAGGAGATGCACTGTTGGAAGAGCTGAAGGACCAGACTGGCAGATATTATCATGGAGAAAATCTATGTGGTTGCTAAGAGTCAACACCAGCTTGATGGCACATAATCAATCAATCAGTGTCAGCAGCATCCTCTGAGCAGAGGGTAGGGAATCAAAACAGATGAGATGGCAGTTATAGCAGAATATTTAAAGCCTTTGTTCATGCAATGCTGATACATGTACAAAAGATCACACAGCCACAACTATCATCTTGTCCTGAGCGCTCCAGTTGATATTATTGCTTCTCTTGACATATATATTTAATATTAAGTTGGTAATAATGCTGCTTTCTTAATTTTTAGTTATGTGATTTGTATATGTTTGAGTTTACCCATTTGTATATGTTTGAGTTTACCCAGCTGTGTATTTGAGGGTAAACTTTAGCCCTATGTGACATTATAAATGGAAATTTTGCTTATAGATATTTCTAAAGTAATGTTTGCTATATTAAATACTTTTTTAATCTTGCTAAAATGTAAATCTTGGGGCTATATCAAATATTTTAAATCAAAGTGTTTTCCATTGTACCTCTTTGGAAAATTTTATGATGATATTTCAGAAGTTATAATGCTACATACATATATCCTATCTATAGACAAAAAAAACTTTGATTAGGTTCACAGGGCTCTACAAAAGTTGATTCCAAATTTTATGTTTAAGTGTAGGAAAATGGAAAATTATTAAATACATGGGGAATTACTGTAGAATTGTTTGGGGGGGAGTGTACGTGTTTTACTTCTAGTGACTTCATGGACAATTCTATGCAGTCTTCTTGGCAACATCTTCAGTAGTGTGTGTTTTTTATCAGGGCAACCTGCTCTATCCATATATGGGACAGAGCATACTGCTTCCGCTTTCGCTTTTCAGCCTCAATCCAGGAGCCTTCTCAGGCAGTCACTTTTGCGACAAACTATTTTTTGTGTTAAATGTATATTTACTGAGAAAGAAATAAAGGGAGACTATTTAGTTCTATCTCAAGCTATTTAGCTCTCACCAGCTAGCCATACCCTTCTGATTGCTTTTATTAACATTAATTTTGAGTTTTTTACTTAACTTTTTTGAAATGCAATTCAATGTCTTTCAATGCTCATGCCATTCAAAGAGTAAAGTTGGCTATCAGCCCTGTTGTGTAGCAGATCAAATTTGCACATATGTACTCATTTGTACACCACAGTAATTAATCCGAATAATTATGGCCCTCTTGTTCAGGAAATTGCTTAGGGATTTAGAACTTTTGGCTTAATAGGTGGGTGTGGACCAATAACCTTTCATACAGTTAGCCAATTTAGTCCCAAGCCTCGCTTTGTGGCCCAGTAACAAATTATGTTATGTCTGGTTTATCCATTGTGCTGAAGTGTTCATTATGTTGTTTCTGTATCCATCCATTATAGCTTATCATTATGTGTGAATCTGGCAACTTTTGCCTGATCCCCAAGGTAAAAAGCCTCCTCAAATCAAACTAGTCTTTTCACGATTGCATCTGTGCAGTTTTCTTGGCAGTATTATGGAAGTAATTTCCTTTGCCGCCTTTGGGATGTTTTTCAGATTACTAATCTACAGATAGCTCTCTAATTCCCAGGTGGTTCCTACTAACCTGGTCCAAAAGCTATGATTTTAAAAAATCCTGGCTTAGCATTGTTATGAAGTCAGCCATTGTCTCTGAAAAATGGCTGCAATTAAGAGTATAATATATTGAGGAAGTCATACCTTTCTTTGAGTTCCTTAATCATAAGTGCTGTTTTGGATCCTGGTCAAGACCCCTATCTATATATATTTACCTCTTGCTTTCATGAAGGGACTGGAATGTATTATTTTTTATTTGTTTCATCTCTAAAATTCTAAAGCATGTATTCAGTTCTGTACTTGGTGGCAGTAGAGCAAAGGAAGAATCAAAAGCATTTTTTTAAAAAATCTCTTTGCATGTTTGTTTTTTCCTCAGTATCCAGTGGACTCAATAGAAATGATGCAGCCAGATACGTTTTACTTGGATTGATATTCTGCTTCCTCTAGTGCAGGACTGTCAATCTCCCGGCCCACGGGCCAGAAGCATCACATGCTGGCTACACCCATGTCCAGTTTACAAAGGGGAAAAAGGTCCCAATATGTCATGTGACGCCACTGTGATGATGTGAGTTTGACACCCCCGCTCTATGAATGGTACTCAATATGGCTATTCCAATAGCCTTTGTAAAAGTTAAAAAAAAATAAAAATCCTTGAGTTGATCTTCAACTCTGATGACTTTGTTGATGACTTCATTGAACTTTGAGACTTTTTAAAAAAATACAATCTGTGTTAGTTATCCCAAAATTTATTTTGCAGGTTGTACAGCCTGTATATTCAAATGACTCTCTTTGTGTGGCAACCCTCCCATATATAATTTAACCTCCCAGATATAAAATAATTCTCTTCCTCTCTTTTTCCTCTGGTAATTACTTAGGGGCATAGTTGAGCTTATTATCAATCTGTGAATTTGTAGAGGAGTACTAACAGCAATAGAGCTAATAGAAAGATGTTTTGCAGGCAACCTTTCTTCCTAATCACAGCATAGGAATAAGTCATAGATCACATCATTATATCTAAACATTAAACACAAATAGAAGGAAGGAAATAGCTTTGGGACCTATTATATCCATTCTGGAATGGGAAAATTCTTGATACATAAATTAGTGCCCCACTAATTTAGGGATATGTGTGACAACCAACCTGGCAGGAAATCATCGTGGAAAAATAGCAAAATATACAAAATATAATTTGTATAATTGCCCTGATGATACCATGACACACACTGTGTCATCATGCTTTTACCAGACATATATTTCACCAGTAAGAATAATTTGGGGGAAGATGTTTGTTTGTTTGTTTATCTATTGGATTTTATCCTGCCAAATCTGAGCAGACTCCTGGCAGTTTATAGAATAATAATTAAAACATTCACAGTATATCAAAATACCTGTAATATAAGTTAAAATAAAAACAATAAAACATCCATAATAGAATAGCCATAAATGAAACATTCATATTAAAGGATGCATGCTGAAATTACCAGTACTAATAATTAAAATCTATTATAATACTTTTGTCCAAACATTAGGAAATAACATTAGCATGCAGAAAAGTCCTTTACTAATACATGTAAAAAAATTAAAATGTCCCTGTGGGTTTTACAGTGCTAGTCATGGATGACTTTAGAGCTGTGGTAGTCAACCTAGTCCCTACCGCCCACTAGTGGGCATTCCAGTTTACATGGTGGGCAGTAGGGGTTTTGTCCAATACTGAAGCACTTTCCTTTTTTTTAAATTGACTTTTAAAAAAATCTTCATAGCATTATTTAAAAACATTTTCATTAGGTTTTCATAAAATTCCCCATCACAATTTAAATTTCTGAAAATGTACTATTTGTATCACCTGTGCATAAGTTTAGTTCACGTTACTTAAGTGAAACTAAATGGTGCTATAGTGCAACCACAAACAAAAGAGCCTCGTCCCAGAATAGCTCCCATATCTCCCCCCAACATCACCAGCTGTAATAGACAAGCAGAGCTGGTAGACGGCGCCTCCCCCCTAAACCCAATCCACGATGCACGAGAGGCATGCACAGACGATGATACATGGTGCATTACTGTGGAACCAGTGGGTGGTTAGAAAATTTTACTACTAAAAGAGATACAAAAGTGGGAGGTAGGTATAAAAAGATTGACTACCCCTGCTTTAGAGATAGTATTGATCTCTGTTTTTTAAGCCAAACAACAAACAAATTGTCTGGAGATGTTTCCAAGGTCCTGTGGCCGGCATGGTAGCATGTCGCAGCACAAAGCATACGATAGTAATACATGTATTAAAAGCATAACTGCTTTAAAAATCGTTCTCAAAAATCTTTCAGAACAGCTTAGCCTTTACTGCTTTTCCAAAAAACCATCAGAGTTGGGACTAACTTGATGTTTGTGGAAGGACTGTTCCACGATTGAATAAGATCACTTTCAAGATTGCAGACCCCTTACATCATGAGCAAGCAGAATTGTTAAAAGACTTATCCTGTGATGGCCATACCAGTTGGAGGAAATAGTCATCGTCAGAATTATTTAACTTTCAATCAGCCAGATAGATCCTTAGAGATCAAACTCAGTTCTTTGATCTACACTCACCTGCTGGTGAGGCCTCAACTACAGATGTCATTTGCTTGCAGGGGTTAACATCGATCAGCAAAGGGCATTTGAACCAACTGTAGTTTCTGGTTGCCTTCCAAGTCAGGCCCATGTAAAAGCACATTGCAGTAGTGTAAGCATTTAATAATGAGGGAGTTAGTTATGCTGTTATTGGGTTAGACTTCCTCAGAAGGAACCAAATAAGATTTTCCTAGTCAGAGATATCATTGGTTAGGCTGAGGAAGTAGGAGAAAAAACATTTTGTTATATAAGTTAACATACATTCTAAAGATTCAGGTAGCTGTGAATTTTATACTTTACCCTATAATAATTGCTTTATTCTTAAATTAAGAATAGCGATCTCCCAAACTAGTCAGAGAGATCGATCAGAGAATTAGGTGATCAAAAAAATGAAATGCTCCTGAACTTGTATTTCTGCACATGAACAAATATTAGCTCTTCATATATATTCTTCATATATAAAAGGGCCGTAATAGCTCAGGCTGTTAGAAGCCTGTTATTAGAACACAGCAGCCTGCAATTACTGCAGGTTCAAGCCCGGCCCGAGGTTGACTCAGCCTTCCATCCTTTATAAGGTAGGTAAAATGAGGACCCAGATTGTTGGGGGGGCAATAAGTTGACTTTGTAAAAATATACAAATAGAATGAGACTATTGCCTTATATACTGTAAGCCGCCCTGAGTCTTCGGAGAAGGGCGGGATATAAATGTAAATAAAAAAAAAATATTACAGAGTGCCTGCCAAGGGTGGTTTTCAAAAATTTTCGCTTCGGTGGGCATAGGCATGGCTAGGTGGGGGCATGTGACTGAGTGGGCATGGCCAACTTGACATCACTCATGCACATGCCCACTTAGTCACATGACCCCCCATCTAGCCACGCCCACAGGAAAAGATAGGAAAATTTTTGGAATTTCCACCTATCTACCCCCGCTCTCTTTTCGCCAGTGGTTGCGGAAAAGGCTGCTGCCGTCACCGCCACGTTCATCATGCATGCGCATCCCATTGGACTTGCAAGGCAATGGGTTGCGCATGTGCAAAGAACATGGCGGCAACGAAAATGGTGGGCAAGGTGAGCGAGCAGCGACCGGGGGACCGGTTCGGGAGCTTGGCCAGCTGGCCATTGCTAACGGTTCAGCAACCTTGGCAAAATTTCCACCAATGGTTTTTTATTATTATTATTATTTATTTATTTTATTTGAATTTATATCCCGCCCTTCTCCGAAGACTCAGGGCGGCTTACACTGTGTTAAGCAATAGTCTTCATCCATTTGTATATTATATACAAAGTCAACTTTTTATTGCCCCCAACAATCTGTGTCCTCATTTTACCTACCTTATAAAGGATGGAAGGCTGAGTCAACCTTGGGCCTGGTGGGACTTGAACTTGCAGTAATTGCAAGCAGCTGTGTTAATAACAGACAGACTTAGTCTGCTGAGCCACCAGAGGCCCTTCGCACCCTTCGTGCGAACCAGTGCGAACTGGCTGAATACCACCTCTGATGCCGGCCCAAACTGGAGACAATGCAAGATGTTGGAGTCATCTGTAGTATCCTATTTTTGTTGACTAAAGCACTACCATATTGTCGTGAGACAGTTCTTATGTACATGCACACAATATTGCTATGCTTATACAAAAATGGCATTGTGGGTGTCAAACCAGCATAATGCTGTTTTTGTCATCTGATACCCTCTGGATCACCCATGGATGGGAGTGAGATTAGTAATTTAGTACCTTCTGCACAACCTAATGATTACAAGGCTGCTAGGAGTGCTTGCTGCCCATAAGAAGTGGGAATATAGAGTTGTCTTGCATTCAGCAATTACACTGCAATACCTGTCTCACACTATCTATGGATATCCATGCCCACAGCATAGTTCAAGTGGGATATAAATTTGGTGTTCCATATTTCTCTATACATTCGAACAATATGCAGAGCCATTGGGCTGGTATTGCTCATTTTCAGCTGCAGTGAGATTATCTTCCCAGTTTATGTCTACCTGCCTCTGATCTTCTCATTAACATATACTCTCTATCTCCGTTTTTTCTACTGCAGCTCATCATCCTCATAACTTGATGGGAAACTTTGTTTGAGAAATGTTATTGCAAGCAGAATATCTCAGAATTGTATCCTTTCAAAAACTCCTTTTGGCCATAATATCTACCCCCAAGAAGAGAGAATAGCAAACTATAAAAGTGACTATGGTTTGCTGTATATTGCTGTGTCTTGCAATTAGTACTAATATAAGCTACAGCTATTGGTAGCTAATTAATACTAAGATATAGCTAGCATATTATATTAATGCATTCCATGGCTGGATTTTCATGGGTTTTTTTTTTAATTTACATTTATATCCGCCTTCTCCGAAGACTCAGGGCGGCTTACACTGTGTTAAGCAATAGTCTTCATCCATTTGTATATTATATACAAAGTCAACTTTTTATTGCCCCCAACAATCTGTGTCCTCATTTTACCTACCTTATAAAGGATGGAAGGCTGAGTCAACCTTGGGCCTGGTGGGACTTGAACTTGCAGTAATTGCAAGCAGCTGTGTTAATAACAGACAGACTTAGTCTGCTGAGCCACCAGAGGCCCTTCGCACCCTTCGTGCGAACCAGTGCGAACTGGCTGAATACCACCTCTGATGCCGGCCCAAACTGGAGACAATGCAAGATGTTGGAGTCATCTGTAGTATCCTATTTTTGTTGACTAAAGCACTACCATATTGTCGTGAGACAGTTCTTATGTACATGCACACAATATTGCTATGCTTATACAAAAATGGCATTGTGGGTGTCAAACCAGCATAATGCTGTTTTTGTCATCTGATACCCTCTGGATCACCCATGGATGGGAGTGAGATTAGTAATTTAGTACCTTCTGCACAACCTAATGATTACAAGGCTGCTAGGAGTGCTTGCTGCCCATAAGAAGTGGGAATATAGAGTTGTCTTGCATTCAGCAATTACACTGCAATACCTGTCTCACACTATCTATGGATATCCATGCCCACAGCATAGTTCAAGTGGGATATAAATTTGGTGTTCCATATTTCTCTATACATTCGAACAATATGCAGAGCCATTGGGCTGGTATTGCTCATTTTCAGCTGCAGTGAGATTATCTTCCCAGTTTATGTCTACCTGCCTCTGATCTTCTCATTAACATATACTCTCTATCTCCGTTTTTTCTACTGCAGCTCATCATCCTCATAACTTGATGGGAAACTTTGTTTGAGAAATGTTATTGCAAGCAGAATATCTCAGAATTGTATCCTTTCAAAAACTCCTTTTGGCCATAATATCTACCCCCAAGAAGAGAGAATAGCAAACTATAAAAGTGACTATGGTTTGCTGTATATTGCTGTGTCTTGCAATTAGTACTAATATAAGCTACAGCTATTGGTAGCTAATTAATACTAAGATATAGCTAGCATATTATATTAATGCATTCCATGGCTGGATTTTCATGGGTTTTTTTTTTAATTTACATTTATATCCCGCCCTTCTCCGAAGACTCAGGGCGGCTTACAGTGTGTAAGGCAATAGTCTCATTCTATTTGTATATTTACAAAGTCAACTTATTGCCCCCCCCCAACAATCTGGGTCCTCATTTTACCTACCTTATAAAGGATGGAAGGCTGAGTCAACCTTGGACCTGGTGGGACTAGAACCTGCAGTAATTGCAGGCAGCTGTGTTTTAATAACAGGCTTCTTACAGCCTGAGCCACACCGCAGCCCTATTTTTGAAATATTTATTTATTTATTTATATATTTGGTGCCCGCCTAAAACTCTGGGTGGCTAAAATTAGTTTAAAATTATACAAAAAGTATCTAACAAAAAAAAACCCCCACACAGATTATCAGCATCAAGATAAAAACCAACAACAACCCACTGCCTTGCTAGCTAGGCCATAATAGCCTGGCTCACACTTCAAACATGATTCCGAAAGAAGAGAATATTTGCAATCAGACATGATTAGATCATTGATTAGTACAATATGCAAATCAATTACCGATATATCCCATTCTTGTAGGACTTGTGTAAAAAAAATCCATTTAAAACTCCATAGGGATGCATTAAAATAGTTCCCTGAGTCTCTTCAAGACAAGTGGGTATATGGCTGACATGGGAACAAGCCAGTGATGGGTTTCAAAAATTTTTACTACCGGTTCTGTGGGTGTGGCTTGGTGGGCGTGGCAGGGGAAGGATACTGTAAAATCTCCATTCCCACCCCACTCCTGGGTAAAGATACTGTAAAATCTCCATTCCCTCCCCACTCCAGGGGAAGGTTACTGCAAAATCCCCATTTCCTCCCAATCAGCTGGGACTCGGGAAGCAGAGAATAGATGGGAATGGGGCCAGTCAGAGGTGGTATTTACCGGTTCTCTGAATTACTCAAAATTTCCGCTACTGGTTCTCCAGAACTAGTCAGAACCTGCTAAAACCCACCTCTGGAACTAGCTTATCTCTGAAGGCTTCAGCAGCATACCATTCACAAAGGACATGGTGGACTCTAGCATTCAGAGGCCTTCCAAAAGTTTGTGATAGAAAAAAAAACATAGTACTAAACTTATAGGAAACAGAGGAATTAAGGAAGATCAATGCGAAGACAACACAAGGGCAGGGAAGATGATTGCCAATGGTTTAAAGGCCCTACATTCACATGAAAACTAAGCCCAGAAGAATGGTGGACAAGGTGAGAATTTCTTGGAATAGAGGATTCCCTTGACTGCATAAGTATGACTAAAGCTGGTGAAACAGGAGCACTAGATTTTAAAAGTTTTTTAAAAATGTTTTTTTTCTTAGTAAAAGAAGTGACAGCAGGAAGACATATATCTTGTAGCAGACATGAGAAGACTTTTGTATTGTGAAAATTTCCATAATGTATGACATTTGCTAGCAAACTAAAAAGGATGTCAGGAAAATCTTGTAGAAGCTGGCTAGAATGATAAATGATGCTTGCTTCAGTGCTGTAGATGGTATAATATTCTCCATTACACTTTAGCTAAAATGTACTTTGTTACATTTATGGCTTCTTTGACCTGTATCAAGATCCAACTGCTGTGATACTGAGGAAGATAAAATAAGCCCACAATTCCAGAAAGCATAGAAATATCTAAACCAGGAAGTGTCTATGTTTTTTTCTCTCTAGCATTTTCCTCACAAATGTAAGGACCACTTTTTTCAGATCAACCAGGTGTTAGTCCATTTGTTGTGACAGAAACTGAAGGTAAGACTAGAACTCAAGTCTCCTGGTTTCTGGACTGGTGTTTTAAGCACTAGACCAGTGGTAATCAACCTGGTCCCTACCGCCCATTAGTGGGCGTTCCAGCTTTCATGGTGGTCAGTAGGGGTTTTGTCCGATACTGAAACACTTTCCTTTTTTTTATTTAATTGACTTTTTAAAAAAAAATCATAGCATTATTTAAAAACATTTTCATTAGGTTTTCATAAAATTCTCCGTGACAATTTAAATTTCTGAAAATATACTATTTGTATCGCCCACGTATAAGTTTAGTTCACGTTACGTAAGTGAAACTAAATGGCGCTATAGTGCAACCGCAAACAAAACAGCCTCGTCCCAGAATAGCTTGCGCATCTCCCCCCACACCACCCAGCTGTAACAGACAAGCAGAGCTGGTAGCCGCCCCCCCCCAAACCCAGTCCACAAGAGGCATGCGCAGATGGCGATACACAGCACATTACTGTGGAACCAGTGGGCGGTTAGAAAATTTTACTACTAACAGAGATACAAAAGTGGATGGTAGGTATAAAAAGGTTGACTACCCCTGCACTAGACCAAACTAGCTTTCTGACTGTTTCATTATTATTTATTGATTTAAATTTATTATAGCCACCCATTCCAGAAGACTCTGGGTGGCTTACAAAACCAAAAAAAAAAAAACCAACAACAGTTAAAACTACACCACCATAGGCAGCCCGGATTATAACAATTATAGCAATGACAATGATCAAAGCCAGATTTAAGAGCTTTGCAGAACCCATGGAGAGACAGCACTATTCATATATCTGGAGAAATGCTCTTCTAGAGGGTGGGGGCCACAATAGGGAAGGTGTGTTTTCTCAGTCTCATAAGATGACAATGTGATAAAAAAAAAGAGTCATGATGGATTGCATGAAATGCTTATGTTACAGACTTTACTTAAAGTTGTAAGTCTAAATGTGTCTGAATAAATATGATCAAACCAAAACATTTTCTACAAATATGAGACTGGGTGTTATTCATTACAAACTCATAGGACTAAACTATGTGAACTAGCTTGTGGAACAAACCCAGTTTTGTTACATTTTCATATTTGATGGTTATGTTATAAAATTTGCATTTGATGTCAGAATGAAAGACACTTCCGAAAGCCCCCTAAATAGGGGAAAAATCCACAAGAAGCAATAGATTCTACAACTAACACAATTTCTTGATACTGCTACTAAAAATTATGGAAGACTTGCTGTATATTCTGGCTTCCAAATGCTTTGTGATTTAATTCCAAACAGTCTGGAACCTGAATTGACCTTGCCTTGACAATCCAGGATGTTAAGAGTTCCAAATATTCCAGCCAGGTTGCCATTCAGTATAATTCAGCATCAATGTGCCAGAACAAATGGAATAATCACATATTGATTTTGGAAATTCTGGGTAAAGGATAGATTTATGGCAGAAGAAGTGAATATGATAAGATGAATATTAGCACTGAAAGCCAGAAATTGAAGAAAGCAGCTACTTAGACTGGACTTTAAAATGTGGCCTAGAAAACTTATAAGTGGAAAACTTATACCAGCCAAGGTAAAAGTTGTCTGTAAAAAATAACACTTGTCTATTAGGAATGGACACTGAAGACATGGAAGGAATAGTTGCCACTTATGCAGCATCTGAATCAAGAGCAGATCCCCTTATGTCTTCAGCTTTCGTGTAAACCAACCCAGCTACTGAGAAAATTAAAATCCTGTTCTGTATCCTTGTTCTCTTGTTTACTGTTCCACTTTCCAAGTTTCTCAAATATGCCTTCCTTTCACTCCCCAGATTCACATATCATACTAAGCCATAGAGTTAAGCATGTTGTATGAATCCAGGCACTGTTGTTTGTAAACTGTATTTGAAGTTTAGCCAGCTAATTGTGATTTAACCAGTATCCCAGTTTTAAGCATAAACCCAGCCAAAGAGGTTTTAATTTGGTTCCATGTTGGGGCAGGGGGAGGGAGGTAGCCTAAAATTAAATTGTTTTTTTAAAAACCTTAAAAAGAAGTATTATTTGGTTCCCCGGCTAACCTCTTTATCTTCCTCCAAGCTATCCTCTGAATTAAAGCTTCATCCTAATTAAACCACCTAATTCATGGGAATTACACTTCCTTATTAGTTTAGGCCAGTCTTTCCCAAGCTGATGCCCTCCAGATGTTTTGGATTACAATATTCAGAATTTCTAGCCAGCAAATTGAGACTTTCTCGCTACTGAGTATATTCACGCTACCTGTGAATACAGGTACTTCTCAACTTACAATGGGTTGTTTAATGGAAAAAAAATGCCCATTTGGGAGGGTGGTGTTCTGTTCCCCCTCGCCTCCGTCCGAGCGATGGCTTAATTAGCCGGCACTATCAGCTCTGGCAGCAAACTAGCGAGCGTATGCCAAGTGACTCTGTTATCTCCCTTGATGCCGATGAGTCACCCAGGAACAAACAGTACTTCAGCTCTAGTTAAGCAGTTGATTTGCCTGCTACGAAGAGGCATAGCAGCCCTCGCTGGTTTTATATCCTGTGGGGTGTAGCTCCATGACTCAGCACTTCCTAGGCCTGCCCCACCCCTGCTTCTGTTGTTCCCACCTCTCCTGCCTACGAAACCTAGGGTCCAGCCAGGCCTGATTGCCATCAGCTGGGTCTGGAGGCGTGGCCTGGGGGGGAAGAGTCAGGGGACGGAGGCCTCATTATCTCCTCCACCTGGCCTGACCTTCCCAGGAGCTGAGCCAGGGAAGCCGGTGCTCCCGAGGTAAGTCCTAATGGCCCTTCCCTCTCACTTTCCAAGTCACTTTCTGGCAGGGGGCCCGGCTTGGGGGGGCGCAGACACAACAGGTGAACTCAAACTTATGACATTGGGATTCACTTAACAACTGCCATAAAAATAATAAACGAAGTTGAGTCTGCACTTGTGGTGCCTCAACTTATGACCACAATGATTTATGAGTGGAGTTCTGATCCCAATTGTGATCATAGGTTGAGGACTGCCATTTTGCTATCAGTCATACCCACACATCATTTTGTGATATCAGAATTTTAAAAATGGCCGTATATCACACCCCCACAAACAAGATCATCCATCCTGCTTCATGGAACAGAAGAATCCTCACTACTCCATTATTGGCAATTCCTTAACACAGAATATTTCACCAAAAATACATTTACCAGTAGTTTAGACTAAATGTGGAAAGACCGGACTGGACTGCTAAAGAAATAATACAATTCTCAAGATCAATGATTTTGGAAAAAATGTAATATTGAAGGATTATTTTCTATTATTTTAAGGAAAATATTAAAGAACCAATGGCCATTTTTTCTAGAAATTATAAAGGTTATAGTCTAGCACATTAGTGTAGTCCTCTAATAGGACTACATTACAATATAGGATGAATGGAGATGGCCCGTTATTTGTAATCTAGCAATGTAATCTTATAAATATTACTAGGGAAGTAAACTTTTTAATGTTTTCCATTATTTTATGTTATTAATCTTGATATATCTTTAGTTTGTTGCTAAAGTTACTTTAAAAAAACAAAGATATAACATATACCATTCTATATTGTAATGTAGTCCTATTAGAGGACTACACTGATGTGCTAGACTATAAAAGTTCTTACAAAATATGAAGTTTGAATAGTATCTTGGAATCCATTCTACTGGCCCTTGGCTTTGACATGGTGTTACGATATACTTAAACAAACATTCAAAATGTCCCAAAAGTGCTTTTTCAAGAGGCAACTGGACTGAATGCAAATGACCAACTGTCTGCAAGAAGTATAAATTCTTCCATTCACCACCATCCAGTCAGAACTAAAGAAGCTTCTTGGATGAAAAGCAAAATGTCTTCAAAGAAAAACCAGAAAGTCCAGTTGCCTCTTGAAAAAGTACCTTTGGGACAACCATGACCTGGATGACTGAGAATCTCCATAGAAACACTCCAAATGCATTATGTAACCCTACTAATCTATAATAGAATATCTCAGCAAATTTTCCATCATGTACATATGGAGAAGTACACAAAAATGTCTGCTGGATGAGACTGTGATAATGGCACATATTTGCATTTGTTTAATAGAGCTTCCAGTATTTGGGGGAGCATCTCAAATTCACCAAATGCCTCAAGGTACTCCAATTTATCCTTTTATCTCTGATTTTGCATGCAGATGTGGAAAAACACATGGAGTTGGAAAACTCCCTAGGAACTTCACAGCTGCAGAGGCTTAAATGACTACAGTCAGCATAAACTTTATGTTCAGATGCTTCCTCCCTTTGGTTAAAAAAATACAATAAAGGACATACTCCAACAGGAAGCTTCATTTAAACATTTGCATGTTACTTCTTTTGCATGGCTTCTATTCATAGCAGTATGATTTGTGCAGGATAATTTGCTAATAGATAATCCAAATACAAATGATGTATTAATAATACTGATTTGTAATAACAAAGAAGATTAACAGTTCATTATAAACACATTACCACAGTATTAATAAGAAGAGGGCGATATTTCCAGCACATGAAGATTTCAATTGTTAATTTTATTATTTGTCTCTTCTATGGCCTGCTCCTTTTGTTTTAGAGAAATCTCATGTCTCTCTTCTGCCCCATCCTTCTTGATTTCATTTTATTGTTCTATTTCTTTTACATCTACATCTGTTGGACACCAAGTTAGGCAAGGGTGAATGACAGCATGAATAGCAAAGAAAAAATAGACTTTTCATGCAGAACCAGTTAGTATTCCAGTCAAAAACAAAAATGCTTAAACACAACTGCCTCGTCATATAGCATTTCCAACTTGAGAAACAGGTAGAATGTTTCTCTTTTTAAAACATACTAAATAGATGGGTTTGCTTGTTGTTCTAAGGGTTAATGTGGTTTGTTATAGTATGTGAGTCCAGGCAATGCAGTTTATAAATCATGGTAAAGGGATATCTATGTGTGTAACCCAACTGATGGTAGCTTATTCTACCAAGTATAACTTATCAAGTTGTACCTACTTATAGAACTCCCAATCTTGAATTAAGTGCTGCTAGTTTTAATCCTCATCTACAGACTTCTTAGAAGCGGCTACAAATTTTAGAGGACACTCATATCATACAGATACTAAACACATTGTGTTTTGAATCTCTGGATCACTTCTCTGCATGCTTTTGTGTAAATGTTATGAAACACAAAAACGATAAGGAATTCTGAGGTTTCTTACCACAGAACCACTTCCTGAAACCAGCTACTCTTTTAATTCCTTAGGTGAGTGAATAGAAGATCTTCAATGGTCATGTCAAGAGATGTCCTTTCGCTCTACTTCATGCATTCCCCATACACACACAGATATATTTATATCAGTTTTTTACAGACCGTGTACTGTGCATGTTAACTGTCATAATTTAGAGCAGGGGTCTCCAACCTTGGCAACTTTAAGACTTGGGGATTTCAACTCCCAGAATTCAAAGCTGGCTGATGAACTCTGGGAGTTGAAGTCCACAAGTCTTAAAGTTGCCAAGGTTGAAGACCCCTGATTTAGAGGTTTTTATTATTTCATTAGATATTTCAAGCATCCTTGAAAGAGGTCCAGCAGCTGTCCACATATTTTGGCAGACACAGATGAGTTTCAACTATTATATTAAATATATTATATGGTTGAAATTATATGTTCAACAGGCATATAATTCACAATAGAAAAATTTTTTTGCATTGATGTTAGAAAAATAAAACACACACACCCTTTGACCCCCCCTCCCTTTTTTAATCATCATACAACAATCTCAACTACTCCGATCTACTGGCAATCTGGAATAAAGATTCAGAGAAATTGTTTAAACTTTTTCCACTCACATTTGACAATTGGGCTGTAATTGATTAAGCCCATCTCTCCAGGAAGTTAGCTGACACCAGCAAATGATGCCACATCCCTCATAAAATTTCACACCAAGGGAAAGATTTACACATCTAAGATCACACACCCTGTCGGACAAGGAATGAACCTTCCTGTCCCAGACTTTAGACATCCCCAGGGCACGTATACCTCAATTTGCATATCTAACATATTTCATATCAACGTTCATTACCTCAAGTTCAAAGTCCATTTTTACTATAAGTGCTACCACTCTCAG
This sequence comes from Ahaetulla prasina, assembly GCF_028640845.1. Lineage (NCBI taxonomy): Eukaryota > Metazoa > Chordata > Lepidosauria > Squamata > Colubridae > Ahaetulla > Ahaetulla prasina. The sequence goes on along the minus strand of NC_080546.1, from coordinate 35,494,689 downwards.
TGATCTAATTTTGTAGTCTGTCAACTCAGAGTTTCATCAACTCAGACTGTGCATTCGTGGTTTTGCTGTCAAAATAAATTCTCCCTCCTTCAGAGGTCTCTCTCATGTCATTTACCCAGCCACAAAATAGACTAGAATTTTCTTCTAACATTGGTTCAAGGGTTTTTGCTGCATGGAAGAGAGTATTAGTATTGTCCCTGTGGCTGCCATTAAGTTAAAGTGTTTCTTCTTATCAGGAAAAGGGAAAAATCCAAAAAAGAGAATTGGCTGATTAGAACAGCTGATAACTGAGGGTGAAAAGAAAAGGAATAGCCAATTTTGCTTCAGAAAAAGGACTGGGTTAAAAAAAAGCAAACAAAAAAACCCACCTATCAGTTATCTCGGAGAGAAAAGACAACACCTGTAGTAGCTTAGCAAAGAACCTGGGTGAAGGAGAACCAATCAGATAGATTATTTTTCCTTTTGTAACTTTTCTATTGTTTTTATAGACATTTTGATAACTGTAACCTTGGGTTCACATAGTGTAAAAGTATTTTTGACATTTGGCTCAAATGCCTATTGAAATTATTCCCCTGAGTATCATGCTGTAAGTTTCCCATCATTATCACAAGCATAAAATTAAAAACAGAAATGTTTCCTGTTTTTCCAGGGATGAGAAAACCCTCTAACTAAAATGGCAGCCTGTCTTAGAAGAAGGAAACTGCTTGCACAAATAGACACCTTTGAGAACTTTTGGTAAGCATTTGGTTGGGAAGAGCCTCATGGCATCAAGTAGGCAGGAAGAAGGGGTAAGAATGTGAGATGGGGAAAGTACAGCTCTCTCACTTAGGAACTGTTCTTCTCCCACCCCTAAATCAACATGACTGACATTAGGGATGGGTGAACTGGACACTTTTAAAGGGTTTTAAACATATATAGGCATCACTGAATTAGAGTGAAAAAAAGAAATATTCCCAAACCCTGCCCCTGGATCCCAGTTACAAGATTTACTTTTCATCTAATAGTTTCAAATATTTTCTGATTTCTATTTTGATTCTGAACAGAAATGAACAAAATATGCCTTTCCTTTGAAGTGGTATTATCATTCATTCATTCATTCAATTTCTATACCAGCCCTATATAAAAAGGAAGGCAAGAAAGCTGCAAGCTTTGTTCCCAGAATCTCCAGGCTTAGAGAAGGGATGATCAATCCATAAATCCTCAGTTCCTGAAATTATTACTGCTAAAAACTGATTGTACAATTTTCTATTTTAATGAGGAAAGAAATAAGTAACAACTGAGGTGTAATCTTAATATAGATTTTTGGAAGAGGGGAACTATAACCTGAAAGCAAACTCACCTTCATTTCTTATAATCGCTCACTAGGACACTCATGCTTCAGTTTCAAATCAAGATTTTGGCATGGGAAACAGAAAACCGCATACAACATTAAGAATTTGCTTCCATTATAATCATGTTAAGCATGCTGCTATTTCCCTTCAAACATTCACCAAACATAACTATAAAAGAGAAAAAGTCACTAATATTTCAGGAGTGGTCACCTTTCTCTCATATACAATCTTTACCTTTAGTTTCAGAGTAGTTACAAAACAGCAGGATCCATTTCTCTTCATTTGGTTTGTTCCTAGTGCTTCAGCTTCAGTTTCAAGCAGCTGGTTGCTATTAGAATGGGGCCAACTGCAGATTTTGATTTCTCCTAGGATTACAGGGAACTTAAGAGATCAGGAAAAAGCATTTCTATCTAGATCATAGGCCAAAGAACGATGAACTTGTTCTATGAAGTTAAAAAGCTACAGATTGATTTTCTGTTCAACAATAACTCCATACCATACCTGCAAAATTTCATGTGGCAAGCACTTTGAAACTGAAGAGTTTCCATAACAGCTCATACTATGCTCACAGATGAATTGCTTCAAATGTGGGAGAGAGGTAAAGAAGAATTATAGCAGGCTAGCCCTTGTGTAGGTCTAGATAGAGAACTTCATAATGTTTTGGACTTCCATTATATCTGATTGCTGATCAGAGTTGGCTGATGATCATGGGAAGTGAAGATCAACAATCTCTGACGAGATGGTTGTTTCCCCCTTATATTTAATTCTTTAGATCAGGGCTGTCAAACTCCCAGCCCGCATGCCAGATGCATCATACACTGGCCATGCTGCCGCCCGGTTTAGCAAAGGGGAAAAAAGTCCCAATACATCACATGACAATGTGACAATGTGAGTTTGACAGCCCTGCTTTAGATGATAGATGTAGGAGACTATCCTCAATAATTTATTATATTTTAAGGAATATAAGGCTGTGGTATGTTGTTTCTCCTGTTTTATCCATACATACCATACTTTCCCTGCAAAAGCAAAACCTATTAATTTCTTATAAGAATTGGCAATAATTTAGATTTTAATATCTAGTTGTAAGGAGATGTCAGCAACCAAACTTCGAGTAGTTTGAGATCAAATCAATAAATATTATATTTATGAATTAACAAATGAATTGAATTATATTCTTAATCAAGTCCAATTGTTTAAATTAACTGTTCTAAATCAGAATTGATGTCTATAGATAAAAATGTGGTTACCCATCTATTTAAATAATAATTCCATATTTGTACTGGATCCATTAAATATTTAGGTATGGGTTACCAAAAAATATAACTTGGTCATTAGCATGTAATACAAATAAAAAATATAGAGGTGTTTCTTTAGATATCAATGAGATGAGAGTAAACCAAATATATAAATTTATTTAATTGGAAAATATTTTCAAAAAAATAAATTCTTCGTTTAGAAAAAAATTATGGAGTTCTTTGATCCTGAGAATATTGAAAAATCAATTAGGGAGGATTAAGTTTTCCAAATTTGGAGCTATGTCATCATGCTCATCCCTTGTCAAGTATTAAATAATTGAAGCCAGAAATTGGTTTTAATTTTCTGATTTTGGAATATACATATTTAACACTTTTGGTTGGATGGACAGTATTAAGATTCAAATGTACTAATACTAATCTCTCTGGAAACAATTATATCAGTTAGAAAATCATGGAATAGAATGTCTAAAAAAATACTCTTTTTTTCTATGTTAAATTAATTTTATGGGAAATTCCAATTTTAAAAATTGGGGGAAAGATGATTGGAAAAATTGGATGGAAGTGAGAATAATGACTTTGAATCAATTGACAGATAATGAAGATGAGTTTTTAAATATTCTGTGTTACGACACAAATATCTTCTATCAGATGTAATTTGATGCCAGTACTTATAGATGCAACATTTGTTAACAACATTGTTTTGGACCAGCAGCACTTTCAGCTTCTCAGACACCAGAATGACAAAACAAGTTGTTAAATAATTTAAAATTAAAAACCTACTATTAGTTTCTCTAGATAGTTGCTATCAATATATCAATATGATATGGAGATGCTGGGAAATGAACGGAATAATAAAGGACAGATGGCACTTTGTGTGTGTGTATGTTTTTTCCCATTTCTTTAACAATGTATATATTTTTATTTTGGGGTTTTATTTTTTTCTATGTCTTAATTTTAAAAACAATAAATAAATAAATAATCCAGTTGTTTAAACTGAAAGAGGTATAATTGATTTGTTCAAGATGAAGGATAGATACAGAAAGTATAATTGTCTACTTCCATTAGAAATTTAATTTTAAACTCTTGCATATCTGTTAGTAGACATTTGGTTCATAGCCTCTTTCCCCAAGCTTACACTTTCCTTGGCTAGGAATTCTGGACATTGTAATTCAGAAACTCAGAAGATACTATGTTGGAGAAGGCTCCTTTACCTGAAAACTAAAATGTAAGGTAAACAAATGCTAGATTATCTCCCAAAAAAATCCTCTCTGTTCTTTTGAGATTGCAAAAATCACAACTCCTTCCTATAGAAGATTTTCCATGGCAACTATTGCATATCCACTTATGAATGGCTGCATTCATCTGTATTGAGTTTGCTGATACAGGCCCAATAACAATACACAGGCAAAACTGAGAGGAAGAATAGCAATTGGCCTTAGGAGTTTAACAAAGAGAAAATGTCAGTGGTTTTTCTTTTGATAATAGCCCTTTGCTATTATCAAGTCCTAAGGGCTATGTTAGTAAAAGATAAATTTCTGTTATAAATGGTAGCATGGCTGCTAGGAAACCAATTGACCTATCTTTGATTTGATTGTAACACTCAAATCAGTACTTCTTCGGCTAACAGAAAAAATAAGAACTTGGGCGCTCATGACTGAATTTGCTCTTCTAAGAAAAGCAAAATAGGAAGGTCAAAAATTAGAAAGTAAAAATTCAAATAATAGCCTGCATGCTTTGCCTTGTAACCCAGCTTCCAGTATATGTTGCATTTCTCTCTATATTAATTTCAAAATGAGAGAACCCAGATTATTATGATAAATACTTAGCATCCAAATTCCCTGCTCTAAAGGACATAAACTCTGCAATGATGCTCTGACTTCCCACTATTTGCAAGAGGTAGCATTTAGTAGTATGTTGATATGCTAATGAACTAGTTAAGAACTTTTGTGTACTTTGAGAAACAACCAGCTGTAAAACTAAATAAAATCAAAGTAACCCATTCTGATATTTATTTACTAATGAAATTGAATAGCAAATATGACAAACATTTAACATAATTTAGAAGAAATATTTAATTGTTGTTTGGCTCTCTGAAGCAAAGGATAAAAGCGCTTGGAGAATTGATTTCAAAATTCACAGGGCCTCTGTGGCTCAGACTGGTAAGACAGTCTGTTATTAACACAGCTGCCTGCAATTACTGCAGGTTCTAGTCCCACCAGGCCCAAGGTTGACTCAGCCTTCCATCCTTTATAAGGTAGGTAAAATGAGGACCCAGATTGTTGGGGGCAATAAGTTGACTTTGTATATAAATATACAAATAGGATGAAGACTATTGCTAACATAGTGTAAGCCGCCCTGAGTCTTCGGAGAAGGGTGGGATATAAATGCAAATAAAAAAAAAAATCTTAGCATGACAGCTCTATGGAGGGAAGTAGTCAACTTTTAAGAAAACCAGACTGTTTCTCAGAGGTGTCAAACTCAAGGCCTGGGGACTGGATCTGGTCTGTGGGGCTGCCCTGGAAACAATGAAGAACTGGCTCATGGTGCCTCTGCTAGCGAAAACGAAGCTCAGGAGGGACACACACACACACACACAAAGTGGCCCTCCTGAGCTCCATTTTCACTGGCAGAGGTTTGCAGGAGGCCATCACAGCCAAAAACGGATCTTTGGAGCCAGTTTTTTCTGGCAGAGCACTCAGGCCACCACAGGTGTCCCCGACACAAGTGACGTTGAGCTGGCTATGCCCACCCTGGCGATGCCCACTCCACCCCACCCCCCGAGGTCAAACACAACCCTAATGCGGCCCTCAATGAAATCAAGCTTGACACCCCTGCTTTTTCTGTATAGCAGCCTTCTTCAACTTAGGATCCGCCAATCAGCTAGAGGTCAATTTCCATAATGTTCCAGTAAGTGGAATTTATAGGAGTTGGTCCAATATTCTAGAAAACATTGGTTAAGATCCCTTTTTAGACAGTCAAAAGTATATATTCTCAAAATGGATTGTCACAAACTCCTAAACTTTTTTTTTCAGATTGATATTGGGCCTGACATAAGATTTCCACAGCTCCTTCACAGTGGTGTTGTATTATATTAAAAATATACCCATGATGTTAAAGCTAAAATCATGAGCTATTCAAGATCACTGGGAGGCCCTCATTGCACAAATTCCTACTTCTTCTCAATACTTCTCTTTTTATTTCAAAGCCAGTTGATGTTTATGAGTTGAAAAAACAATCCCTGGCTCTTATTTGTTTTACATGAATTCATTCATATTCATTGATTCATATGATTTCCACAAGCAAATAAAGCCTCTAACACACTGGCCTAAATTCTGAATATGGGATAGGCCTATTAATTTCAGGACTGAAATAATGCCTAAAGTCAGTGCAGCATAATGAGTTCAGCAAGTGAATCATGGTCACCCTCATTTCCTGCACTACTCATGCCTACCCTTCCGTATTTCCTATCTGGCTACTAACCAGACTTGCTCTGCTACTCAACTTCAGATTTCTTAACTATATAAATACAAGGAACAAATTTGAGTTGTATTCCTCCTGCTGATTATTCTGACTAATAGGTATTATGATTGAAATTAATGAGGGTTTAGAGACTATTCATGTTCTGTATAATTCTGTGATGTGAGTGTCTGTCTCCAGGTAGCTTACTATGTGTAACCTATTTATTCAGCAGATGTTAGAAATGCTACAAATTATAACATTCACTCATAAAGTCATTATATACTGTGCCTACATATGCTCAAACTTTCAAGTCTCTCCTTTTTATTTCAAAGCCAGTTGATGTTTATGAGTTGAAAAAACAATCCCTGGCTCTTATTTGTTTTACATGAATTCATTCATATTCATTGATTCATATGATTTCCACAAGCAAATAAAGCCTCTAACACACTGGCCTAAATTCTGAATATGGGATAGGCCTATTAATTTCAGGACTGAAATAATGCCTAAAGTCAGTGCAGCATAATGAGTTCAGCAAGTGAATCATGGTCACCCTCATTTCCTGCACTACTCATGCCTACCCTTCCGTATTTCCTATCTGGCTACTAACCAGACTTGCTCTGCTACTCAACTTCAGATTTCTTAACTATATAAATACAAGGAACAAATTTGAGTTGTATTCCTCCTGCTGATTATTCTGACTAATAGGTATTATGATTGAAATTAATGAGGGTTTAGAGACTATTCATGTTCTGTATAATTCTGTGATGTGAGTGTCTGTCTCCAGGTAGCTTACTATGTGTAACCTATTTATTCAGCAGATGTTAGAAATGCTACAAATTATAACATTCACTCATAAAGTCATTATATACTGTGCCTACATATGCTCAAACTTTCAAGTCTCTCCTTTTTTATTTCCTAGTTGTTTTGATGATAAACTTTTGGCAATTATGGATCGAACAGAACAGAACAGAACAGAATAGAATAGAACAGCTGGAAGGGACCTTGGAGGTCTTCCAGTCCAATCCCCTGCTTAGGCAAGCAACCCTATACCATTTCAGACAAATGGTTATCCAATTTCTTCTTTAAAACTTCCAGTATTGGAGCATTCATAACTTCTGGAGGCAAGTTGTTCCACCAATTGTTCTGACTGTCAGGAAATTTCTTCTTAGTTCTAGGTTGTTTCTCTCCTTGATTAGTTTCTATTCATTGCTTCTTCTCCTGCCCTCAGGTGCTTCCATGTGTTGCTGCATACAATAACTTTCAATACTAGGGTACTATTGTTTTCATTTTGGGAGGTTACTAAGGAAATACTAATGCTACTTCTATATGCAAGGGAAGTGAATCAGGAGATTTTCTGTAGACATCACTCAAATTCACTAAAAGCAATTGAAATTGATTAGAAGAGTCTAAAATGACTTCTATAAGATTTTTTATGAAATTGACTAGAATTTCACAAAGAGCCAAGGAACTGGAAGACATTTGATTTATTTTTAAAAGAAGCTATCAAATGAACAGGTGTTCAAATATTCATAGTCACAAATGGAACATTGAATTAAAATAAAATACAACAATGGCATCTCTGCTTTTAAAAAACTTCCACAGTCCAACAAGCAACCTGGTGGAAAGGAATTAGCTTCATATTTATATTATGCACACAGTGGATATTTCACTACCCTGTTAGCTATGTGCCTACTAAGCAGCAACAGTAGTGTGAGAAAATGCTGTAATTCTGTTACCTTATAAATGAAAGGGACTCCTAGTCTGTTCTCTTAAAACTGTCTCTCACAGGTAAACCACATACTCTTTGGATCTTAACTACAGGACCATGCAGCTTTCCCTGTATGTGTCTCTGTCTGTGAGAGGGAGGGAGAAAAGAAGGAAAATCATCACCATACTTTGAGTTGTCCAAATAGTAGCCATTCTCCAGTATTCATTAGATTGTGCCCTAGCGGGTTGGGTGCCAGTATTTTCAGAATAGCATTGGCCAATATCTTGGCAACGAATGCCTTGAAGGAAGGATACATGATCAGGCCTAAAACCAGGGGTGAAATCCAGCAGGTTCTGGAGAACTGGTAGCGGAAATTTTGAGTAGTTCGGAGAACCAGCAAATACCACCTCTGGCTGGTCCCACAGTGGGGTGGGAATGGAGATTTTGCAGTATCCTTCCCCTGCCATGCCCACCAAGTCATGCCCACAGAACAGGTAGTAAAAAAAAATTGAATTCCACCATTGCCTAAAACACAGCTCTAAACATATTGCACAAGTTAACTATGCTTGCCTCCCTGAGCGCAGTGTTGTGATTCTTTCACAGCTTTGTGCTGTGGTGGGACTTCAGCTGTTTTTAAAAACAAGAAGGATCAGCCTAAGATTGATTTCTAGACTGGGAACAAAATGAGGCCAGCCTTGTGTGACTTAGAGAAGACCCTGTGGCTGATAAGGTGATCTACTGCTGAAATAGGAAAGGAAAAAGAGGTCTTAATAAGATGTTTCATCATTGAACTGACAAAGAATTTTGTCAATAGTGAGAAGAGGTTTGCTGTTTGAAACTGAATCCACATTCCCTACTTACTTTGTTCACACTGTATCTAGATTTTTAACAAGTTGTGTAAACGTGAGCATGTCAGGATGCATGAAACCAGGAGCACAGTTTTCTTCAAGAGAACAACGGGAAGCAAATTTTTCTCAAGACCATCTGTCTTCAAGTACCTGCCAAAACCCCACTGCCCCAGGACAGATAGCTAGACAACCCACATTTTAACTTCTACTTAAAGTTTGGCTGCATCAAAGTTTGATCCAAAGCCAAGGAGCCCTCCAAAGAGTAGGCACCTAGTCAGAGTAAAATGAGTCAACGTGGGTGGGCAAGCTGTTTATATTGGCAGAAGACTGGTGGTTCCCATATGCCTGTTGCTGGATACATTTATATCTTGGGGTGGGGGAGAAACCACTATTACAAGTGACAAGTCAAAAGATTTGTTTAGAATATGCAGTGTTATACAATAGACACTAGATACAGAGAAATATAAAGCAGTCTCTTAGTTTCCTGTGAAACAAAAAAAACCTGTTAATATTTTTCTGTATGGTATATAGACTGAAATTTTGCACACAAAGTTACCTTACAGCAGAGATGAAGTTTATAATGTTTGGCCTTGGACTTAATATTCTTGCAGAATGGTCCTCTTGCACAGGGATATGCATTTAACACACATCCTAACTTTTAGAATAGAATAGAATAGAATAGAATAGAATAGAATAGAATAGAATAGAATAGAATAGAATAGAATAGAATAGAATAGAATAGAATTTTATTGGCCAAGTGTGATTGGCACAAGGAATTTGTCTTGGTGCATATGCTCTCAGTGTACATAAAAGAAAAGATACGTTCATCAAGGTACAACATTTACAACACAATTGATGGTCAATATATCCATATAAATCATAAGGATTGCCAGCAACAAGTTATAATCATACAGTCATAAGTGGAAAGAGATTGGTGATGGGAACGATGAGAAGATTAATAGTAGTGCAGATTCAGTAAATAGTCTGACAGTGTTGATGGAATTATTTGTTTAGCAGAGTGATGGCCTTCGGGAAAAAACTGTTCTTGTGTCTAGTTGTTCTGGTGTGCAGTGCTCTATAGCATCGTTTTGAGGGTAGGAGTTGAAACAGTTTATGTCCAGGATGCGAGGGATCTGTAAATATTTTCACGGCCCTCTTCTTGATTCGTGCAGTATACAGGTCCTCAATGGAAGGCAGGTTGGTAGCAATTATTTTTTCTGCAGTTCTAATTATCCTCTGAAGTCTGTGTCTGTCTTATTGGGATGCAGAACCGAACCAGACAGTTATAGAGGTGCAAATGACAGACTTGTGCTTTCTTTCCTTGTGCTTTCTTTCCCATCAATTCATATTTCCTACCTTATTTATGGAAAAAGAAAATAAAATTCTCTATTTGCCAACAAAAACACCAAACATGTGATTTTGTTTGAAATTAATTAATGAGGAGGTCAACAGGAAGTCAGAAGACGGTCCCGCTCCCACTGCTTTTTCTGCCCACCCATGGTTGTTTGGTTTCTCTGTTTAGGTAAGGAAATCTCTCTGAAATGAGGAGCCGATGGGCGTATGCTTGTCTAATATTAAGCTAAAACCAAACAAATAACTTGAGGGTAAGTGCAATTTGAAAACCCAATAATTATCAAAACCTGTAACTGGGATTTGGTAGGATGATGTAATTTTCATCCTACTTTGGGTAGCCCTTTTTTATGCCATTTATCTCAAGCATCTGATCATAATATTCTATATTCACTTTGTTTTTTGTTCTTCCTTTATTATACCTGTCAGCTGTCCTTAATATCAGATTGTACAGAAAAGTGTTTAGTGAAGTTGGACAGGGTACTACTAGCATATTCTATAGCAGTAATTTCTGTCTCAGTAGTAACATGTTGGAATAATTTCTGTCTGTTGCTAGCTATGTCTATAGCTACCCTAGTTTGTTAATGAGATGTAATTAGAGGGGATTGTGTTATGTAGGAAAGCACATATAGAGATGTATAAACTGGACAAGTCCTTTAAAGTTGTCACCAAAGAGTGAAAGTAGAAAATGCCCAATGACTACTAAGAGAAAAAATTTAATTTGGTGTTTGCCATATGTTGAAATGCATTTTAATATATGACTTTGCAATTTTTAATTAGATGTAAGTAGGACAGAGCTCATAAGAAATGAGAGAGTGTAATTAATGAGTCAAACTAGGTTTATAATACAGATGTCTTCCAAGTGAATAGAAAACCGTGTTAATCCAGTTATGTAAATAACTTTATATACAACACTTAAAAAGACATAATTTATTTTTATAGGCTCTCTGCAAAATTCTGGGCAATGTCATTTGGATTTTCACTCTATTTCAATTTAAATCCTATGTCAGTCTTGCCACTCTGAATCAGATGAAATGAACCAAGTTCATCCAAGCCTATATCTTTTAATAACTTTTGTTAGTAAGAAAAAATGCTGCCAGACTCCTAATTTCAAAATTAAGGTATGAGTTACAAGAAAAACAGGACTTTGGTTTGGTTTACACATTATATCAAATTTAGGTCTACCAGATATGGGCTGCAAAAATCTGGACAATTTCTAGATGAAAGCAAAGAATTAGAATTTTCTATTATAATAGGGAGGATCATATCAAAACATCATTTAGTCATGAAAAGGACTGCATCACTTTGGGCAAATCATTGAATAGGTTTGTACATTATATTGTGAGACCAAAGGGATTCCAAATTGGTGACATGCTTGACGCGTCCCTCAGACTCAACCTGGTCATCTCCTACAGTAAAATGTTATATATTAGAATATTTTCATATACCCAGGGGTTTGTTTTTTTTGTTCTTTGTTCGCTCTGTCTAATTCTATAGAAACATACCATATTCATGGATTATATGAGATGCTGATCCTGTGTGCTTTTGGTTATATGCTACTTGCATCCAAGGGACCATCTACTGCACCACTCCAAGGCTGATGTTTTGGTGCTGTGTTTCCACAGTTTTGTTAGGCGTCTGTCACTCTTCTACAGATGAACTGATTAACTCTTAACATATTTCCTTGTTTCTCAATTCTATTCTGCTCACAGCAGGATACCTTATTATCATTTCACCATAATTTTTAAACTGAGTGAACAGAGTATTTTTCCTCACTGCAGAAATACCATACAATGAGAATGGGTGGAGCCTTCATTAAGAGCTGATTTTTGCACTCCCCATTGATCAGCTAAGGAGTGTTAGACAGCCTTTGAGTTCCCAAATATGTCAAATATAAAATATATTTTCTAGAATTTGGAATCAGTGAGCCAAACTTAAATATGCTGTCATTATATATACATATACATATACATATATATATGTAACCATATAACCAAAGACATACATATATATATATATATATGTAGGTCTTTGGTTATTCGGGTTTTCTCCCGCGTAAAATTGGAAGTGTCTTGGCGACGTTTCGACGAAGGCTCATTCGTCATCTTCAGGCTTCAGTTTCGTGCTTCTGGGAGCAATGTGTGATTGCAGCTGTTTCTTCCTTTTTAACTACTAGTGGGGGTTTGAACTGATTGGGTGGGAGCTTGGCTGTGCTCTGATTGGATAGGTTTTTTTTGTGCTCTGATTGGATGGGGGTGTGTCCTGTTTGGGTGGGGGCTTGGTTGTGCTCAGATTAGTCTGAGTTGCAGGGGGATTTGAGCTGGTGAGCTGCACTGCTGCTGTTTGGCTTCTTGTTCGTGGTCGTGCTACATCTTCATAGTGGGTGTCAGTCTGTTGCATGTATGGATTGGAGGGGTTTGAAATGGCTAATGTCCACCATCCTAAGAAACCCCAAAGACAAAATTGAGTTAGAAAATCAAGGAGTATATGAAATCCCATGCACCGCCTGCCCCACCACATACATCGGGCAAACCAACAGAAGAATAAGTGCACGCATTGAAGAACACAAGAACTCAGTCAAAAAAGAGGAACCAACCCACACTCACGAGGTCCACACAGGATGTCACCACCAAACATCCACCCAGAAAGCAGACCCAAACCCACACTGATCAGGAAGCACGACCAAGGACCAGAAGCCAGACCGCAGCTGCAACATTAGCCATTTCAAACCCCTCCAATCCATACCCCACCCAAACAGGACACACCCCCATCCAATCAGAGCACAAAAAAACCCCATCCAATCAGAGCACAGCCAAGCTCCCACCCAATCAGTTCAAACCCCCACTAGTAGTTAAAAAGGAAGAAACAGCTGCAATCACACATTGCTCCCAGAAGCACGAAGCTGAAGCCTGAAGATGACGAATGAGACTTCATCGAAACGTCGCCAAGACACTTCCAATTTTACGTGGGAGAAAACCCGAATAACCAAAGACCTACATATATATATAATATATTATATGCCTGACTAGATGGCTCAGTGACTAAGACACTGAGCTTGTTGATCAGAAAGGTTCGGCGGTTCGAACTAATACAGGTCTCCTGCGTAAGCAGGGGATTGGACTAGATGGCCTCCAAGGTCCCTTCCAACTCTGTTACTGTTGCAATTTCATAAGAATTTCCTTGCACTTTATATCCTTGCTCAGGATTCCTGCTGGTCAGGAATGATGCAAAGCCTTGAGAATTCTGGTATAGCATCATGGTTGCATACTGGTGTTCCAATGTCTCTGGCTTAATTCCCTCAACCAGTAGAGACTATGCAAAATATGAAAATCTCTTCAGTGATTGTTTTAGTGTAAGATCTAAAGTAGGGCATCTGACTTTTGTTCTGATTTACCAAATCATAAAATTTGAGGTACTGGCTAAATCTGCAATTAACACTGCACACTTTGAAAATGTTGGTCAGAGAAAGTTTTTGATATGTTATTACTATCCCCAGTGTCAACAATGAAATTATAAGTGTTATTGTAATGGTTCTTATTTACTTATACAAGTCTATATTGCTCCCCATTTTAAACAAAAACACAGTTTTACAGTATGAGCCACAAGGACTATTTGAATATGGAAATAATGATCAAAGTAAAAGCTTAAACAACAATATGAATCATCACTACAGAAACAGTGGTGGGAATAGTGCCAATATTGCTAACTCAGAGAATCATGCCAGGATAGATTGTGCCTCATTACAGAAGACAATCTATCTCCTTTTGAACACAGAGACAAACCCAGGTATTTTTGTTAATCATATTTGGGTTTTTCTTATCACCTTTTTCCTTTTCCATAGAAAAATAGCATAGTGAGATAGGAAACTGAACCTTTTAATACTTATATAAGAAGCATTACTACATTACTTTCTGAAAACAATTAGTTATGTGGGAGGGAGATTATTTGTGGACCCAAACTGAAGCAATGAATTCGCTTTTTCTGAGCTTGACCTTCCTCAACATTAAGTAAAAGCAAAATTGCTTCTTTTGGTCTCTACGGTTCTGCTCAGAGACCAGTGCCCCATTCTTCCAATATTTTAAGGCTCCAACATAAAATAATACTATATATTTCCACATGTACAAAGAAATATAAAATATGATCTGAAGAATAGGAGACAGAGAATTGCTTAAGAGAGCCAGAGAGACCAATGCTGAAGTAGGCCGTTATAGATTTACAAAAGTAAAGCATAACATATACTCTCAAGTTAAGAGAATATACATTTATTTATATATGCACAGCTGAATACTTAGAAATACTTACTCAAAATAGAAATATAAAAATATCCCCCTGTAGTGTGAGATTATGAACAGAAGATCTGTGTATCTGCTTAATTTGTAGTTCAGGTCCTGTTGATGAGCATCTTTATTTTCTCTCCATTCTTTTGGGGCAGGCTAAACCAGATTCAGACATACTGGTAGTAGTCATTCAACAGAATAGGGCATGATAGTTTGCTTTAAGGAAACACGAGGCAGACAGGTAAGTCCTGATCCTTAAAGAGTCCTGATCTTAAGCTGCAGGAACTTCTCATTCAGTTCTGGATGAAAGTAGAATCCCTGCCCACTCCTAAGGAATACAGGTTCACATGGGCAGTAACATTTCAGATAAAACTCAGCTAATAGCGGTGACTTCTAGTCCCTTTAGAAAGCAACTAGCACTGAAAAAACAGAACAGAATAACAGAGGTGGAAGGAACCTTGGAAGTCTTCTAGTCCAACCTCCTGTTCAGACAGGAAACCCTACTATTTCAGACAAACGGTTGTCCAATCTCTTCTTAAAAACTTCCAGTGTTGGAGCATCCACAACTTCTGGAGGCAAGTTGTTCCACTGATTAATTGTTCTAACTGTCAGGAAATTTCTTCTTAGTTCTAGGTTGCTTCTCTTGAGAGAAATTTTCTTGAAGCTGGCTTCAAAGCTTTTCTTAATCACCCTAATATTGATTATAAATAACCATGCCAAAAAAATACACAAAATGGTACCAGCGGTCTTCATTCAACACAACTGGGTTCCACTTATAAAGTTTATCATTAAGACTAATCTTCCATATATATATATATATATATGTTTTCTGAGGTTTTCGCGGGTGTTTGTATGTAGGTCTTTGGTTATAAGGGTTTTCTCCCACGTAAAATTGGAAGTGTCTTGGCGACGTTTCAACGAAGTCTCATTCGTCATCTTCAGGCTTCAGCTTCATGCTTCTGGGAGCAATGTGTGATTGCAGCTGTTTCTTCCTTTTTAACTGCTAGTGGGGGTTTGAACTGATTGGGTGGGAGCTTGGCTGTGATCTGATTGGATGGGGGTTTTTTTGTGCTCTGATTGGCTGGGGGTGTGTCCTGTTTGGGTGGGGGCTTGGTTGTGCTCAGATTAGTCTGAGTTGCAGGGGGATTTGAGCTGGTGAGCTGCACTGCTGCTGTTTGGCTTCGTGTTCGTGGTCGTGCTACATCTTCGTAGTGGGTGTCAGTCTGCTGCATGTATGGATTGGAGGGGTTTGAAATGGCTAATGTTGCAGCTGCGGTCTGGCTTCTGGTCCTTGGTCGTGCTTCCTGATCAGTGTGGGTTTGGGTCTGCTTTCTGGGTGGATGTGTGGTGGTGACATCCTGTGTGGACCTCGTGAGTGTGGGTCTGGTGTCATTCCTCGTGTTAAGGACTCGTTTGTCAATAAGGGCGGGTTTCCAAATGGCTGGTAGGTGGGAGGTATCATCTCGTTTGTTCATGCTGTGTGGGCGTTTTTCTATCTCAATGGCTTCTCTGATTATTCGGTTGTTAAAGTGTTCAGTTTTGGCGATAGTTCTGGTCTTTTTAAACTCAATATCGTGTCCTGTGGCTTTAAGGTGTTGGACCAGGGAAGAAGTTGGTTCCTCTTTTTTAAGTGCACGCATTGAAGAACACAAGAACTCAGTCAAAAAAGAGGAACCAACTTCTTCCCTGGTCCAACACCTTAAAGTTCAAATAAAGTTTGAATCAGTTCAAACCCCCACTAGCAGTTAAAAAGGAAGAAACAGCTGCAATCACACATTGCTCCCAGAAGCACGAAGCTGAAGCCTGAAGATGTGAATGAGATTTTGAACGTTGAACACTTCCAATTTTACGGAGAAAACCGAACAACCAAAGACCTAAATATATATATATATATATATATATATATATATATATATATATATATTTATATATGTAGGTCTTTGGTTGTTCGGGTTTTCTCCATGTAAAATTGGAAGTGTCTTGGCGACGTTCGACAGTCTCATTCGTCATCTTCAAACTTCAGCAAATCTAAAGCATATATATATAATATTTTGATGTTAAACAGTAAAACCTTTGTATCATTCCAATTTTATCTCTCCACTTCGATGTTCAATATTCACATTAGTATAATATCTAGTTTAAGAAATCAAAATTGGTGGATTCATGCAAAATGTCAAGATAAATCCAAATAAATCACCACTGTAACTTAGTGTAGTATGATGTAGACAGGTAGGTAAACATATTCATCTACTGTATTGTATCAAATGGGAATGTGGTTTAGTTGATTTGGCTTAAGATGTTGTGAGCTAGTTAATTGTGATTTACTCAATAAAACATGAATTTAAAGTTTTGTAATTTGTTTCCTAGTTACTAAACTTTAGCAAAGTGTGGAAATCTAATCTCCGTTTGGCAAAATGGGCCAATACTGAGCAAGATGATGTCTCACGTATAAAACAAAATCTAATTTATCTTCATACCTACAAATCCTTCCAAACTTATAAACATACATTAAAATAGGTGTCTAGCATGGCTTTTTTAGAATCCTACAAGACTATTATATACAATTTCAAGGGCATATTGACTTCTTGAATGACTCTAGTAATATAATATTTATAAATATACTGTTGTATATTGGAATATCCTTTCCCTAAATTTTTATACTGGAATCAATTGTCTCTTTCTTTCCTATCAGAAATGTCCAGGTAATGGTCTCTTCATAAGGCTGCATGACTATTTGTTTCTAATTATTTTCTGAGGCTCTTTGCCTTTATTCCTTACATAATAGAATAGATTTTTTTATTGGCCAAGTGCGATTGGACACACAAGGAATTTGTCTTGGTGCATATGCTCTCAGTGTACATAAAAGAAAAGATACGTTCATCAAGGTACAACATTTACAACACAAATGATGGTCAATATATCAATATAAATCATAAGGATTGCCAGCAACAAAGTTACAGTCATACAGTCATAAATGGAAAGAGATTGGTGATGGGAACGATGAGAAGATTAATAGTAGTGCAGATTTAGTAAATAGTTTGACAGTGTTGAGGGAATTATTTGTTTAGCAGAGTGATGGCCTTCGGGAAAAAACTGTTCTTGTGTCTAGTTGTTCTGGTGTGCAGTGCTCTATAGCATCGTTTTGAGGGTAGGAGTTGAAACAGTTTATGTCCAGGATGTGAGGGATCTGTAAATATTTTCACGGCCCTCTTCTTGATTCGTGCAGTATACAGGTCCTCAATGGAAGGCAGGTTGGTAGCAATTATTTTTTCTGCAGTTCTAATTATCCTCTGAAGTCTGTGTCTTTCTTGTTGGGTTGCAGAACCGAACCAGACAGTTATAGAGGTGCAAATGACAGACTCAATAATTCCTCTGTAGAACTGAATCAGCAGCTCCTTGGGCAGTTTGAGCTTACTGAGTTGGTGCAGAAAGAACATTCTTTGCTGTCCTTTTTTGATGATGTTTTTGATGTTAGCTGTCCATTTTAGATCTTGCGATATGATAGAACCTAGAAATTTAAAGGTTTCTACTGTTGATACTGTGTTGTAACTGAATGTAAGAAATAATTCATAACATGCTAAGTTATAACACAGGAGCTCCAAATTTACACCTTTCCTAGGCCAGGAAAAGTAAATTCTTACCTAGAACTCTTGAATTCATATCTCTTTTTCATCTCCCAGAGTATTGCATGCTAAGGACAGTAAAATATTTTTAGACAAGAAAAACATTATTGTTAATTTTCAAATGTCGATGCCAGTCCAGTTGCCTCTTGAAAAAGCACCTTTGGGATGCTTTTTATCTGTTACATTTCAGTGGTCCTTTTAAAAATTCTGTCTTAATATTTTACAGTACATATAATGTTGGTAATTATTTCAAAAATAGGATTAAAAAACAGTGCAAACCCATAGACCAGCCTTTCTTTAATATTTGGACTGCAACTGCCTAAATTCCCAGGTTTTGCTCATACTGGCAATTTGGGAGTTGATGTTCAAGCACCTTCTCAGGAGTCAGCTTTGAGACAGACACAAAACCTTCTTGGCATATGGAGACACTTTCTTCCCTCTTCATCTCACCACTAACACCATGCCCATGCTTGTCAGCCAAACTATTTGGGGGAAAGAATTTAGTATTTTTTTCAAAAGAGCTCGAGATTTGGATTCAGAAATCACCGCTATTTGCCTGATAGCTTGGCAACTGGAATAGACTTCCGCAGGACTTGACATATGACTTAATTTGCCATTCAAAGCACCTACCTATATTTGCACAGCTTTGCTCCTTACCCATCTACATTAAGGAGACCATTTGGTAGTAGTTTTCATGCTGCCAGGTGGTGCTTGGTAGGAGGGAAAAAAGCCAGGGAATCCATCACTTTCTATAACATGTCTTGGATTAAAATTGTGAAGATAGTACCAGGTTCAATTATTTAGGCACAATAGTATCCACCATCAAGCAGCAAATGTTGAGGTTCAAAAACTTGTGGATTGTGTTTTAAGATAGCTATCTAGCTGTCTGTAGGATAAAAATATACATTAGGAAAAACAAATCCTAAAGAGTGGAGAAAATGTTGGCTAGCAGAGGACTTTTAAAGGAACGATTGTAGAAAAGATGTAATCATTTTTTGCATATCCTTGAAGATTGAGCAAATAGTGGGAAGGAAGATAGATTTCATAATTTGTTGCTAATAACAAACCACTTTAGGGAAGTCTTTTTTCTATAATTCTTTCTCACTTCTTAATACCAACTCTCCTATTAAGGAGAAAGGAGGCTTAAGAGCAGAGCTCAGCAGCCTTCTCAATGCTGCTACATTGCCTGTCCCTTAAAACTGGAGAAATTATTCTGGAATATCAGTCTAATCCCCTGCCAAATTCAGTCCACTTTTAAACTGGCTTTCTTTTGCCTGCTTCTACGATACCAAATTCCAATCTGTTCTGTTTTCAGAGAATTATCCTGCTGCCAGATGGCTGGACAAAATCCTAAATCCTTACATAATTTATTTCAAATATGCCACTGAGTTGGAATTAGTTAAGAAATATGGGAAGATCTATAAAATTATTGAAAGGTCTGTGCAATATCTGTACTGTGCAAACTGGTAGAAAGTGTTATGAAAGAAATTACCACTGTAAAAAAATAACACTTTGAAGAACAATCATCACAGTTTCTACAAAGGCAAAAACTCCTAGAAACATTCTCATAGGATGAGTAAAATGTTGTGATTAGATGAAACTTTGACCTAATCCAGTACAACTCATCTGATTTCTTAGAAGCAAATTGACCCATGTAGGGTTTAAAGTATTTTAAGAGTGTAAACAAATACATGGGCTAGGGATCATTGATTTTTTACTTATATTTTCAAAAGGTGTTTCACAAAGTTCTAAATATAAACAAAATCCTGAGCAAATCTAGCTATCAAGAAGAAAAAAAGGAAGTACTATCATGAATTCTGATTACAAAATGTAAATGAAAAATAATAGATTGGCACAAATGATTTGATGAGATGTTTATTTCGTGAATGAAGGGTTTGCCTAGATTTGTACCTCAAAGCTGCAAAGCAGCTATAGTTGCTGAAGGGGGGTCAGATAAGTTGCTTGAGCGTTGTTAGTGGAGACTTTTGAACCCAAGAGCCAGAAGACCATCTGGCCAAAATGTTAGAAATCATATAGAAGAAAAAAGCATCTTGGAGTATTTGTCTGAATGAGGATTTTGGCCAACAGGAAGCTGTTATGCATCCTGTTCTCCTTGTGGTCCTCCTAGAAGCATATGGTGTCCCATGAATAAAATGCTGCGATTAAAATTTTGGCCTAACCCAGTACAACTCATTTGACTTCTTAGAAGCAAGTTCTGTACCTATTTCAGCAGAATGGTAGGCAAATAACTATACTTGCGTGCACACCTATGCGTGAAATTATTTTGTCTTTGGCGGTGTGTGGGTGTCAAACGGGACAAATTGCATTTCTGGGAAAATGGGAAATCTGGCGATAGCATTTCTGGAAAAAACAAAAATCTGGAAGCAGGATGCCGGTCGATATAGTCAAGACTCCTGAACTTCCCATAAACACCAATTTTACCAGCTCGGAACCACTGCTTTTTCAGATTCAGGGAGGAAGACCTACTCTCGGGGTACATACAGCTCCCAGGCTTGCCACCGAAGCCGCGCCTGAGTTCCAGAGAACTGGAAGCCAAACCCTAAAACAAAAATCTGTCCGCGTCGTGTTGATACCCCTTGGCAAATGGCTCCGCCGAAGTTACAATCCCGCTGCAAGGCCGCCGCTCCGCTCCATGGCTGCGAGTCCTCCTCGGGGCGGGCCGGGGGAGCGGGGAAAGGAGAGGGAGGGAAAAGTCATGAAGCGGTTTCTCCAGCCGAACCAGCAATGCCTTCTTTGTCGACGCGGGGGCGGGCATTTGGAGAGGATCCCTAACTTGGCCGAGAGGCAGAGCGTGTGTGCGCGTGTGTGTGTATATATGTATGTTGTGTATTGGCAGTGGGGTAAGTGGAGGTTGGGTGGCTCCGACTCTCTGACGCCAGTGAGACCAGATCAATCCAGGCGCAGCGGCGGAGCGAGCGCTGGGCTGCTCAACTGCGGCGGCGGCTCTGGAAGCGAGAGCGAAAAAGCAGCAGCGGCAGCGGGTGGGACTTTGCCCGCCTGTCCAGCAGCTGCGACGCGCTGCCGGGGCGCTTTGCATGATCTTTTCTCTTATTCCCTTATCGCCTCGTCCCTCGCGGACAGCTGGTAAGAGCTGGGCTTTGGCTACTACTCTCTGCCACTCCGAGCTTGCCTCTTCCTTGGGGAGTCATCCCCCCACCCGATTTTGTGTCCTTTCCCCTCCCTTTTTTTGGGGGGGGGGAAAGCCTCCTTTCTTCTCTTTTCTGCCGTTTCCTTGCTGGCTTTCTTTTAAAAAAAACAATGCGCCTGCCAGAATGGAAGAGGGGGCAGGCAAGGGTGAGGCTGAGCGGCGACAATCTTGAATCGCGCGCGTGCGGAGCGATTAGGGCAAAGGAGAGCTTTCGCTTCTCTCATGATGGCGGCTGTGCGGGTAGAAGAGCCGAAAAGAGCGAGGCGGCTGCAGCGGCGATGATTTTAACGCTGTAAAAAGTTTCCTCTCCTCCTCCCTCCTCTGAAGGGTGGGGAGGAGGAGGAGGTGGAGGTAGGGAGACCTTTTTGTACCTCCAGAGGTAAAATAGACCCGCCATCCCCCCTCTCCCCCTTCTCTGCCTTCCACTTCCTTTCGGCTGCCACTTCTCAAGTAGGGGGAGAGGAGAGGGAAAGCAATGGAAAAGCCAGTCTGGTTCCCAGTCAGGAGGTCCTGCGCCCCCCCTCCCGGTATTCCGAGCCAAAGTGAAGAAATTGGCCTCCAATTTGGCTTCAGTAGTTAAGATGAACCAACCCAACACAATGGAGCCACCCTCTCCTTGCAATTCAGCATTTTTCCTTTTCTTGTCTTGATGCTTTGTATATGTTATGTGTCTCTCTGTGTGTGTGAAGGGGGACGTTTCCCAAGCCCGATTTCTTTCCTTTTTGAGTGGCAGGTTTCTCTGCCCAAACTTCCCTTTTTGACGTTGTTAGCGATGACCCACTCGGGAGTTTTTTTTGTTTGCTCATAGTAGAAACCGTGCTTTCTCCTCCCACCCATCCTCCGGGTTTATTTGGCGAGGTTTATGGGAATTCGTAGCGGAAAGCTATGATAAACCGAGGATAGCAGTTTCTTTCTGCCCTTTGTTAATAGTGGATGAGGCTGCGTGTGTGGGCTGGCTTAGAATTTCTTAATACAGGGTATGAATATGAAAAGCTGCTTTAATTTGAGGAGTGGCTTTATGCTTAAGGATAAGACAACAGATCTTTACTGTGGCTAAATATATATGGATGCCAGGTTTAATCCACATTTATTTTCATTGTACTGTTTGCCTTAGGAAGGAAAAGTAGATATAAACTCATGGAAGAGTTCCATAGTGAAAATGGCCAGAGTCCAGCTGGGTCTAGGACACTCCAGCATAGTAACAAAAAGAGTTGGTGCTTGAATTATAGCCATAAAAAAGCTCAATCGCCTTTACGAACAACTGGCAGAGACTTTGTTCTATCTAACCTGATGCCCCTTCAATTGTGTGTCTTTATTTAAGAATTTAAAATGAACTTCAACTGCGGGTGGTTCACTTCCAAGCATGTGATCCCAAAGGTGCTTTTTCAAAGTGGAAAGTCCAGGTACCTTTTGAAAAAACACCTTTAGGACAATGGTGATTTGGATGACTTGAGAATCTCCATAGACTTCCAAGAACTAGTTGTTTAGTTGCAGCAACAATAAGACAGCATTCCTCTAGGCAGTTGCCACTTTAAACCTATGCAATTCTTATTTTTATTGGTGTGCTTTGCATCCAGAAAGGGTTGAGGTTGACCTGCTGAGGGTTGAAGAGGCCATTTAGCATAACTATTGTGACTTCTATTTGAAAAGCTTTTGGAAATGCCTAACTCCTCTTGATAATAGGAATACTTGGTCCTTCTTTTCTCAAGGCATAACTAAGTTTTCAGGGCATGATCGTACAAGCTAAAACAGCCTGAAAAACTTCCTAGCCATGGTCCCTGATAAGATCACTTTGGTTCAAGGCCAGATCGTGTTACAAGGGTACTGATTTGTCCTTGTTTTAATTCTGACCCTTTCAACCCCCTCTACATAATCAAATATAGTTCTCTTCTGCAGTGCCCTTCTCTTTACTTGGTGGAGGGGGTGTTGTGCATATCCTTGATCAGATGACTCCACTGTTTACAGAGGCTAAGACAATACTGATTTGAGATAAGTATACTGATGTTGAGAACCTCTAAGGTTACAATTCCACTGAAGGAAAGTAGAATATATATTTACGGATGGAAACATTTTTATTTTTCTGCTTTCCCCTACATCACCCCTCATTCTTTGTTAATGCATATTTGCCATTCGTAAAGGATGCTTTTTCTGGATCCTGCCTTCACACTCTCCAATGAATATATTTGCATATGTATTTCCATAGCTATAAATTATGTCACCCATCATTTATTTGTACTTTTACTTTCAGTAAAATTGATTGTGGGAGAACTCTCTGCAATGTCTCTAAAATGCTATATACATTCCCTATTGCAGTAATAAGGGAGGGGAGGAAAAGGGTGGCCGAGATTTTAATTTTTTTAACATTGGTGAAACTGAGAAAGTGCTTTCCTCTTTGTCCTTCCCATGTGTGTATGTATATGGTTTGCTGGAAAGAGATTTCCTAGGAAGAAACTGGTCCTTGATGTATATAAGCTGTAGGAAATAATTCTGGTGGAGATATTCACGTGTAGGAAAATTGAATTATTGATGGCTGTACAGCAACATAGACAGTAATTACTACCCCCTTTAAATGACTTTGGTATTAGCTTTATGAAAAGCCCAGTGTTTTTCACATGTTCAGCATATGCTGGCAGAAAAAGAAGTGGCAGGAAAAATTCTAATTCTCAAAAGAAAGGCATAAACTTTAAAACTGACAGTGATTATTTTCAAATAAATTTCTCATTGCAATCCTGCTTAATGTGTGTAAACAGAAGGCAAGATTGGTCTAGGGAGTAGGTAAACTTGAATTAAGCTGTGCTGGTAATGCAGTATAGCTTGTCTTGTCAAGTATAAGTGGTTTCTCTTGGTGTGTAATCTTGCAGGGCTAATGGAGGCATCATCCAACTTTATAAATAATGTACGCTGTGTATAATGTGGACTCTCTAGAGACTGCAGAGAGCATCATTACTAGCATTTCCAACCTGCTGTAGATCTCAAATTGACTTACAGCAGTAAAATGCAAAGTGATACATCAGGATGACGTGAGGGGGTCAGCTTGTGAGTGTGTTAGTTCAGTTATCATAATTAAATATATTAAGAGCTCAAATATTAAAATTGTTACATTATCATTTATTTGTAGGCAATATGAGGTGAAGATTTTTAAAACTACAAAGAGAATATTGTTTGTTTCTGTAATACTTTTCTCTTTTGTTCCCCAAAACAGCAGGTAGTAAGTTATTAAAAAATAAACAAGAGAAAACCATTGATATGACTAAATGCATTTCTGAAAAGTTGCTGTATCTTAATTTTTCAGTGGATTACCACATGTTCAATAGCTTTGTAATGCTAAAAATAGAACATTGAGGAACTTAGCTTTAAGTCCTTGGTCATCTATAGGATTTAAGTTTAGCTTTTGTCAAGTTTCTATCCACTGAGTTTGACTATGAACTGTATATTTGAAGAGTTGCTGTAAGGGGATTAAAGTGCAACAAATCTGCTAATGAAAGCAGCTTTGTCCTTAGGTAGATATTTTGTACTTAATTCAGATTGTGACTGCAACAAACTTCCTGGCAATTATGAAATTGTAGTATCAAATAACACGCATGCAAAACTAAACTCTGTGTTACTCTTTTGTATGTGCAGTTCAGTTCGTGGCACTGGTAGATTGTTGTACACAACAAACCCACCAAGGTTTCTGCTAACCAAGGAAGATTTGCATCAACAATGATTTTGTGGGCCACTACAAATTTATTAATGAGGTTGGAAAAGAGACAATTGAATTACCAGAAGTCCCTGGAATGTACTTTCACTTGAATTAGGAGAGTTTGTTTTCCAGTTTGGATCAGGAAATGATCATACCGAATGAAGGATGGAAATCTTTCTCTAACAGATTTCTTTCTGGTAAGCACGTGACTAATCACACATCCAGATTGGTATGAGATCAAAAGGAATGAAAAGCTGTTCTGTCAGCTGCTTTAGCATATGTACAGCAGCTAAGGTTTTAGGGCAAGGCAGATGCAAGTGTAAGTCCGCCCTCAATTATGGAACTTTACTACTCACTTTAGGTCAGTCTTCCTCTCTGTCTAAATCAACATCATTAATAAAACCACTGTTTCTTTAGACTCCTAGGAAGAAAGGCAAAATATGGACATGTGAGTACAAAATAAAAGACATGTTTACTTATTTGGCTATGGAATCCAAGCTGTGCTATACAATCAGCATCCTATGTGTGCACACAGATGGGTGGTGTATAACCAAACATTCTTGAATTCAGTGCTTTATAAGATGCTGAAAGTGTATTTCCAAGTATATATCTGGGGCTAATGTAGAGAAGCCCTGCTTCCTAGTCTATGATCCATTTTGGGGGGGAGCATTATCCTCACTAGACCTTTCTAGATTGCTGCCGAAGAGATAGAATTACAAGAAGGTCTGTAATATCTCTGGAGCTGCTCCAGTTGGGGCTCTATATGATCTGCAGGTAGTCTTGACTTATAACTGTAATAAAGCCCAGAATTTACACCCTATGTCCTTGGTGGTGAACCTATGGCACACATGCCAGAGGTGACACGCAGAGCCCTCTCTGTGGGCATGCGCGCCATGACCAGCTGCTCTTCCAGGTTTTGTAGTGCGCATACGCACTGGCCAGCTGCTCTCTTCTGGGTTCTGGCGCTATGGTGCACACGCATGTGCTCCAGTTTTAGCACTCGGTGCCGAAAAGGTTAGCCATTACTGCCCTATGTCATGACAGTCATAAGTTGAGGCACCCATTTGACCGACCCAATTTTATGATGTTTTTTGAGTCTGTCATTAAGCAAACACCATAGTCACAATGTGAACCCATTGTACATAATGGATATTTTTTTTTTACCAAAAGCTGGAAGCAAAATACTGGTTGGCAGCAAAAAAAATGAAAATTGGATTCATGTGATCACAGGATGTTACAAATAGCCATAAATTCAACCTGGTTGCCAAACAACCAAAATGCGACATGTAACAGCATTGACATTGTTTATGAACAGAGATTAGACTATAGCTACCTGTCCAGCCGGAAGTTACACTTAAAACTTTCAGCAGATTGATTTGGTGGCAATCATAGTAACTTGTCTTCCTTTCAGATGGTTTGCTGAAAGCCCCTTTTTCCTACCCAAAATATTTGTAATGTTTAAGAATCTGCAGCTTGAATTGTGTTTGACTCTTTAGCAACCACAGCTGTAATCTAATAAAATCCTAATTGATTTATACACACATATATATATTTGTAATTCTGAAGTATATTCTATTGTTTTAAAATGTTATATTTAGAAAATATGATTATTTTAATGCAAATACTTCTCCAGAGTATTTTAAAAGCTACATAAATAAAATGAGTAGAGAATCTACCTGAGAGTTTAGACAGTTGAAAATGCTGAGTACAGTACATGACTCCAAACTAAGGCATCCTTGAAGGATAGACATTACCTGTTCCTGAACACATTCAGTGAAGCACAGACCACACCTTTAGGGTTTTTTTCTGAATTTCCACCTTTGTGTAAAATAAAGTTCATACCTTGCCCTTTTGGAGAAATGGAAAATGGGACCTGTCTTTTTCTGTGAGCCGTCCTTTTTCTCAAGGCTAGTCATGCCCAGCTCCTTAACTTTCTTTTTGTATGGAGTTTCTTATTCCCTAATCATATACTTGCCCTTTATTAAACCTGTTTCAATTTCTTGTTTAACTCTTGTTAAAATATTGTGCCCAGAATATTGGGCTAAGGTCTGATCACCATCAAATGGAATGGTATTAAAACCTTCTTTTTGTTGGAAGTTTCATTTCTGTTAATGCAGCCTAAAGGTTCACATGTCTTTTTTGTAGCTAAATCAGACTGCTGAGTCATGGTTGATTTGTAATGAGCTACTATTCAAAACAATTTTTTTTGACAACCACTATTATTGTGCATTTGATTTTTATTTCTTAACAAAGAACATCACTTTTTTTGATTAAATTCCATTCTGTTACTTATAAACCTTTATAAAATTATTTTATTTTTTCTTCTTATTTAATAGAACAAAATTTCACAGCAATATTGTATCTTTTGCAAATCAGATAGGCATTTCTATATCTTTACTGAAGCAGAACTAAGATTGAAGATTCAGCATCTATTTTCGTGTACCATCAAGTACAAGTTCTGCCTTTTGGAGAAATGGAAAGTGGGACTTAGCTTTTACTATGAGCCATCCTTTCAATTCTTTTTCAGAATTTTACCTTATTGTATTTTATTGGATATCTCAGTTTGGTTTGATGAGCACTTTTTATTTCATTGCAGTAATAATCAAATGTCAAAAAAGTAAATACAAAAGAACATATATATTTAAAAATACCCCCCCCCAAAAAAAAACTTTAAGAGGAGAAAACAAATTCACATATGGACATAATTTAAAACAAAAGCAGAATAGAGACACAATGGCAACTCCATTTTTAAGCAACAAATTAAAACCTTGCTTATACAGAATCAAATTGATAAGTTTTCCCCCATTTTATCAATAAAAAGCCAGTTTAAGAACAGAAAGTGAACATGTATCTTCATTCTAGGATTTTAATTAATTTTTTTCAAGAAAGCAAAACAATAACTGACTACACACCAAGGTCTTTAAATCTGATGTTTAAAGTAAATTCTAATTTTAGGTACACAGTTGAACAGTACACCAATCTATTTAAATCATATGAACAATGATTTGAATATCAGACTAAATGAAAGTCACGCAAATCCAAATTATATTTGTCAAAGTCCCTTCAAATAATTAATGGCTAGCATAAAAAGGTTATCCAATATCCAATATTCTCCATTGACTAGTACCAAACTTTTTGACATCTTCACTTATTGCAATTTCTTGTTCCTTAGCCTGCTGAAATATTTATATTTAATACCTTTACTTAATGGGATTCAAAATAGAATAAATTTGCTTTAACTCCTATTTCTGTCCTGTAAGTTCAAAACCTGGTATCTTATTTCTGGAAAAATGCATTTTGATCCCTTTTCACTTGCTAAATTAACATTACCAAAATGCTTTATGGAAGGATGCTGGGAGCTTTATGTTGGATCAACTGGTAGATAATAACTTAGTTTTAAAGATTTTTCACTTTTAGGATAAATTTCATTTGTCAGTTGCTACATACTGACAGTATTTACAGTTACAGCAATGGTTGAAATCTTGATTTCGATCAGTAGCATTTTCAGTTGTTATATGAGATAATTTATTTCTGTGAGATCAAAAAGCCTGTACTCATTCTTTATAAATATTTATAAATAACCTAATATGAAGACTTTAACTTTTTGGAGAGCCCTATTTTCCATAAACAGTGGGAAAATGTTTTACCTTTAATATCAAAATCTTTTAGATCCTAGGTTAAATATATGCAGCAACAATTATTTGGAAGTATTAGACTCCATTGTGTTTATACAAAAAAGTATGAATAAATCACTGTTAATAAATTTTCAAAAACAGGATATTGATTTATTAAGGTTTTGCAAGTATATTCTAAATTTTTTAAGTTGTCTTAAAAAACATTTATATTTAGAAATCCTTCAAAACTTTTGAATAAAATGTGTAACTTGAGAGTTTCAAAAGGCACTAATGCAGCCAGGCAAACGGAGGGGGAAAAAATGAGTTAATTCAGTATACTGCCAGATGTATCAGCCCACCCTTTATTACCAGAATACAAGGTACTTTCTTGAATAATTTATTGGATTCGAGGTATGTTACATCTAAAATGTCTGAAATCCAGTAAGGATATTCAGTCATAAATAAGATACAATTAGCCTGGCAAGGCCTGTTCTTCCTAAATTTATGCTGACTTTTGGTAATTACCAGATGGTTTTTAAGGTATTTACTGATTATTCTCTATGATCTGCAATAGAATTTTTTCCAAGGATTTTCTCTGACTGGATAGTACGGTATATAGTCCTCGATTTATGACCCAGATTTGAAATCCCCTCCCAGTTATATAACTGCATTTAGGAACTCAGCAACTGATCACATTTTATGATAGTTCTGCTGAAAACTGGCATTTACTTACAGTTTTTGGCAAAACTGCCTATGGTGAGACAGTGATTCACTTAATGACTGCAACATTCACTTAGCAACCACCACAAAAAAGTTTGTAAAAGCAGGTCAGCATACTTGGTGAATTGTCATGAGTTACGACCATGATGGGCAGGCTATATTATGGTGGTAGCTCAAGGACGTGTAGTTCTCTGCATCATCCTTTCCTCTCTTTTTCAAGGCAGGAACATAATATGCCCTCATTGAAGTGTTTGGTATTTCTCTTGTTCTCTATGATTTGTCAAATAAGTTATATAAGAATTCAGCCAGACATGGTTTCCACAGTATTGCTAAGTTTATCTGAATACTGAGCAGGTGAGGATACTTTTGGCATATAGTGCAACTTTTCATTCCTTTCTATTGCTTTTCTTAATGTTGAACTAATAATTCAAAATGTCTTATGCCAACAGAATGATTTTGAAGGTGGAAACAAGACTATTTTGGAAAGATGTTTAGACTTAACCCTAGGCAAGGCAACACACTGTAGCATTCCACTCAAACCTGGGTTCAGCAATTTGATTACAGAAGAAATGTTATACATATGATATAATTGAATAAGATGCTTTATTACAGACAAGAAGTAATACATTTATTTATTATAACACACTTCTAAATCTCACCTCACGTAAGTAATTCTGGACAATTTACACAAATAGAACTGTTTTCTAGTTGAAAACAGAAATGTTTGTATGTGTCTTCTGCAGGGTTTAAATTCTTGGTTCTTTCTCCTTCAAGTCAATCAGTTTTGGCCCCTTCTTTTTCATCCTTGAGAATCAAAAAAATCTCAGAATCTTTATGGTTCTGTCTGGTCATAAACTGGAAGTTTCTATTGTATCAACATTAGCTTTTAGAGAAGACACCCAAAGGCAGTAGTTGCCCCCTACTTCAATCAAGGCTTTAAAGCCTGTGCCCCACCTCCTTGCAGCCGCTAGTGCTGCCTTTGCCACATGCGCCAAGGGATTGATTCCTTCTTTTTTCCTAGTCAGTATTTGTGAAGAAAAGGCTGAGCTTTTACTAGAGGAAACAAGAAAATATACAAAACCTAAAAGAGGGTGCAGGGCTGGTGCAAAGATTTTGTGTTTGGCTAATACACTGCTTTTTTCTCTTATCATGCCCACCTCATACACTTACCCACTGGTTGCTCTAACATGGATAAACAAGCAGTGAGGTTGGGCAAAGTTCTGGGGTGCCGCCTCTTGATGGTCTGATTTGCATGCTGTTCTGCTTCTGATTGGTTGGACTAGTCCATGTTGCCCGCCTGCAGGGAGCATATTCCTCCCACCCCAAAAATTTCATCAACTTTGTAGGAGGAAGCCTGAGCTGAGAGTGAGCAGAGGGGTCTGTGGGCTTTTGTCTACCTCTTGCTAAAGCCCACAGACTCTTTCTCCAGGAATATTTGAGATGAAGTATATGCGCTGCTCCTCCCAGAAGCCCACTTTTCTCCCCTTCTTCCAATTCTATCATTATCCCAAACAACACCTCCCATATATATTCCCCTTTCGGCCTGGGAACTGCCAATGAACAGTTCTCCATGCTCTCACTGCACACATCCTAGGGCTATACCCCACTTAGCACCTACCGTAAATCCTGCACCACCAGCAGGAGGAAAATGTTAGCTGTGGGCAGTGGGGGACACCGGTGCAGGGGGCATCAGGAGTATGTGACAAAGTACAGGGCACCCAAAAGGGCAGACATGGGGGAGAAGATAGGCATGGCTGGGGTTGAAGCAAAGGCCAATGTAGCAGAGCAGAAAAGCATAAGGTGCTTCCCTAATCACTGCATCTGGCATTACTGGAACTGCCATTGCTAAACAGTGTGATCAAGAATTTTTCACATAATAACTGTAACGCTTAGCAACAAGTTCTGGTCCCAATGGGGGTTGTAAATTGAGAACTACTTGTAATATACTTTTACACTATATTAAGAAACCATCCCATTTACATTGAGAAACTTAATTAACCAATGTAAAAGATAAATATAAATACTACTTCTGTTTGAAAATTCACAAAATATTGAATCTATGAAGCCATTTTTAAACCTCTGTAGTTTATGTTATCAAATTACTTTCTTTTTATAAGGAATTATTTTTGAAGCATGGTATAATTCCTAGTTAAATCTGAGAGAATCTAAACTGTGTTATATATCCAATTTTATGTATTTACTTGTACTTATCCATTCTTGAAGCTATATAAATTCAGGAGACAATCCTATTTTGTAAAACATACATTTTTAAATAGGATTCTTCTGGCTGATAGAACCATTTCTCTGGTGTTTGATATGTTCAAAATATGGTTAATAATACGGTTAATTTTCACTGTAGTTAAAGCACTTTATGTATGTATGTACATACATATGTATGTCTGAATTATCTGTTCAGAGATACAACCATTTTATATGTATGAGAACAAATAGGGGAAAACAGGCATTTACTGTCAGCAATGTTTAGCTTACAATTTAACACTTGCTCATACTGGCATTCCATGAGGAAACCATGAGCATGTCTAGTTCTGTCAGTATTCCAAACAGTTTGAAGATATGTAATGCAAATTTGATTAGAGACGAATGCACAAGTTATAGCTTGTTTCATTTTTCACTGAAAAAAATTTTAGGCTTTCAAAGTGAAAGGAAACTATGGGATTTCTTTTCAGCATGTTTTCGTATCCTTGGATTTAGGCTCAAGTGAAGGAGTTAATATAGTTTGGAGTAGGAAGCTTGAAGATGATACTGTAATGATAATTCTGCAAATTTGGGAATCAGAAAAGGTTCTGATTTGGAGATTGCTTAATCAGATTATTGCCTAGAGTCTTTCAAGTTATAAAGAAAAGTGCAACTTGATGGTTATACCATTGATGGTATAACCATTATACCATTGGTTAATGCATGGGTAGCCAACCGTTTTATACCTACTGCCCACTTTTGTATCTCTGTTAGTAGTAAAATTTTCTAACCGCCCACCAGTTCCACAGTAATGCTCCGTCTATCTGCGCATGTCTCTCACGCATCGTGGATTGGGTTGGGGGGAGGGCGCCAGCAACCAGCTTTGCTTGGCTGTTACAGCTGGGTGGGGTGGGGGGAGATGCGTGAGCTATTCTAGGGCGAGGCTCTTTTGTTTGCATTCATACTATAGCACCATTTAGTTTCACTTACGTAAAGTGAACTAAACTTATGCGCGGGTGATACAAATAGTATATTTTCAGAAATTTAAATTGTCACGGGGAATTTTATGAAAACCTAATGAAAATGTTTTTAAATAATGCTATGAAAATGTTTTTAAAAGTCAATTAAATTAAAAAAAAGGAAAGTGCTTGAGTATCGGATAAAACCCCTACCGTCCACCATGAAAGCTGGAACGCCCACTAGTGGGCAGTAGGGACCAGGTTGACTACCACTGGGTTAATGGTTAATGGTATATTAAAATTAGATAAAGTCAAGAGTCTAAGTGTACAATTTATCTTCAGATAATATTAAGTGCTTATATTTATATATAATAGAATCTGAATTAATGGGACTTTGTTTTTTGGCTTATCAAATGGCTTGAAAGCAGCTGTGGCGAACTGTAAACTAGAGTTTTATAAATGGTAAGATTCTGTTAATGGAACTTTACCACAGAATAAAAGTAGTTTATCTGGTCGTATTTCCTATCTGGTCTGCCTAATAAACTTGGAATCTGAAAGTACCATACATTTCTCCTCCCATCTCCTTTACGGTCTAAGAAACTAGGGAGTGTCTCTTGAGCCAGCTGAGAGCTATTCTTTTATCTGACCATATCTTAGGGCAGGGTCCCCAGCTGGCTGAGGAATTCTGGGAGTTGAAGATTACAAGTCTTAAAGTTGCCAAGGTTGGAGACTCCTGCCCTAGGAAGCATCTCTTCGCCTGTCTCCAAGGTCGTTCCTAAGGTCATACCCAACATTACAAAAGTTCATTAATGACAAATGTCTGCCCTCTTTTTCTTTGTTCACCGTCCCTTTTCACCTGTTTGCAAGGCTCCATCTTCCTTACTCTTCAAATCATAAAAGGAAATGTCTTTGGAATGGATAAAGAAATAAAATTCCCTGCCCTTCCTAAAGAAGATATTTAACAATTGAACAGAGTAGCATGAGACCATGTGTTGTTCTGTAAAAGGATATGGCTTGTAAAGATGTTTCCTTTGAATGCTGGATGAATATGGATGTATTTCCGTTGCAGAAGATTCTGATGAAATTATGCAATTACAGCTGACCGGGCAGATCTAAATATAGATGGAAGTATCTGTTCTTTAGCCTGTGTGTTTCTTAATACACCTACACAGATTATGAGAAAACTGCTATTTAAAAAAGCAGATGTTTGTAAGTGTTGCTGTCCAAAATGGGAATGGATCTCTGAAAAAGCAAAAGCTTAACTTATTTTGCCACCCCTTTCTGAAAATATTTGCTATTATACCATATTCTAAATTTGTAAAACTGTAAATTTTATTGTAAATTGTAAATATTTGCTGTTGTATCATATTTATATACTGAGGGAATGAATTATTAAGAATATAAATTGTGTCTGAACTAGTTATGCTAAGGCAATAATTCCAAATTTGGTACCTTGAAATCTGTACGAATTACAATTCTATGCTAGACAGGAATTCTGGAAAGTGTAGCCTGGGCCCATTATATGAGGGACAATGGGTTAAGAAAATTTGCCTTAGTACCATCTGCTCAAATGCTTGTGTGAAAAACTGGTCTTCATAACTGCACCTGCCAAAACCATTACTTTTAGTGTATTTGTACCATTGGTTTCTGCAGTTCTAGA
This sequence comes from Ahaetulla prasina, assembly GCF_028640845.1. Lineage (NCBI taxonomy): Eukaryota > Metazoa > Chordata > Lepidosauria > Squamata > Colubridae > Ahaetulla > Ahaetulla prasina. Next base: position 35,460,837 of record NC_080546.1, on the reverse strand, counting down.
CCAGGTATTACTCTTTTTTAAAAAAATTCTAGTAATCATAACATAGAAATTGTTATAGTCCAATTCTTAGCACTTAAGATACCAGTGCATTTGATTGTCGCATGCTTGATTGCCTCTGCTAAAGCTCTAGGTCTAGCACTTGGCAGCTCTTTTCAGATGTCCCATTATCCTTCCCTGACATGGCCAATGGATAAGGATTTCTTAATGCAGTTTTGTAGCAAACTAGAGTAACCCAATTAGTTTTTGATATATGCCGCTAGTCTTCTTAATCCTGGGGCCTAATTTAATTGAAGGAATTCCTTCTTGAATGCTATGCTCACAAACTGGGGGTTGCCTCCTCCTTCCTAACAAGTTAGACTGGGTTTTCTTCATATACACACACACACACACACACACACACACACACACACACTTTAAAATTGACATTTCTCCTTTCTTTCCTGCAAGTCAGCTATTCAAGCTTAACTGCAGTAAATAACAGATGCTGAAACAAACTCTTCAAAATGTTTTGCTTTCCACACGTCAGTTATAGACATGTTTTGATCTCAATAGGATTCATTTGGATGATTGCCCCTTTTGACACTACCCTTGCACAAAATGATTTAGATTACCCCAAGAACTTTCCAAGTATCAATATCGGAATATCAGGATCTGTACTTTCCTGCTTTTTTTCTGTTCTTTAAAGACTGGAACATCAGTCATCTGGCACTTCACTGGTTCATCGGGTTTTCTTAATATGTGTTCAGCCAAACCATTTGTTAGTGCCTTCAGTACTCTAGGATGCATTTGGCTTCAGAGACTTGAGATTTATTCTCAAGAGACTTCTTGAGAATAAATATTTTCTTATTATGTTGCTGCTAAGTGATACTGCTCTTCTCTAACGAACATAGATTTTTCTCACTCACATAGACTAAATTTCAACACTTCCTGATAAGTATATCAAAAACTTTTTAGATCCTAGATTAAGTATATGCAGCAACAATTATTTGGAAGTATTAGAATCCATTGTGTTTATACAAAAGGCTATAAATAAATCACTGTTAATAAAATTTCAAAAACAGGATATTGATTTATTAAGGTTTTGCAAGTATATTCTAAATTTTTTAAGTTGTCTTAAAAAACATTTATATTTAGAAATCTATCAAAACTTTTGAATAAAATGTGTAACTTGAGAGTTTCAAAAGGCACTAATGCAGCCAGGCAAACGGAGTCAATTGTTTATATATTTCCTATCCTTACATTACCTTACTAAAAGTTTTCTATCTGCTTGTTTATAATTTTCAATTGGTCAAAATTGGTAGATATACGAAGGGGGGGAGAAGGAGTGGAGATATAGGAAGAGGGAAGGAAGGGAGGGAGGGAAGGGAGGGAGGGAGGGAGGAAAGAAGCAGGGAGGGAGAGAAAGAAGGGAAGAGGGAGGGAGAGAAGAAAGAAAGAAATGAAGGGATATTTCCAAAACTCAATGGAGAAGCCAGCAGGAAGTCAGAAGTCTCTCTAATTCCCACTGATATTTTTGGCTGCTTATAGTCATTCTCTTTCTCTATTTAAGTAAGAAAATATTTCTGAAATAATACCTAAATGGGTCACAGGTTGTCTAGTTAGTATCCCAGTATATACAAAAGCTGTATTTCTGAAAAAAGCAGTATAAACCTTTGTTTAGCCATTTTTTTTCCTTTTGGTGTGAGATAGATAGACTTACTGACTGACTGACTGACTGACTGACTGGACTGAATATAGTAATACTTGGCTAGCTGGATGTTTAAAACTTATTGGCTAGCTCATAACAAGTAACAATATAATAAATTTTTTCATAATTATGAGTGGCAGTTTTATAAGTGTATATGATTAAACTAAATAGTTGTTCAGACTGTTACAGTTTATTACTGTTGACTATAAACTCTATGAACAAATTCAGGTGTGGAATATCTGCCATCAATGTTCTGAATTGCTAACGAACTGTTCAGACTAAATAACTGCTGATCGACTTCAAAGATTGATAGAAATCACATTATGTACTTTTAACTCTTTCAGCTATTTAAACTAATGAAGACTATTTTGAAACAGGTATGTATAGTATATGAGGAATAGAAACAAAAAAGGAGACCCCAGCTTAGTCGAAAATTACAGACCGATCTCTTTGCTGATCTCACCTGCAAAGTCATGGAATCAATCATCAACCAATCCATTACCTCACACTTAGAAACTAACAACCTACTCTCCAATAAACAATTTGGTTTCAGGAAAAAATTATCATGTAACTTACAACTTCTCCACTGTAAAAACATATGGACTACAAATCTTGATCAAGGCAAATCAATAGATGCAATCTACATAGACTTCTGCAAAGCTTTTGACTCAGTAGAACAAGATAAACTTCTCCTAAAACTAATATCCTATGACATCTCAGGACCCCTACACAAATGAATATCTGCTTTTCTGTCTAACAGACAACAAGTGGTCAAAATTGGCAATGCTTTATTAAATCCTGTTCCTGTCAAGAGTGGCGTTCCTCAAGGCAGCGTCCTTGGACCAACACTCTTTATACTATACATTAATGATCTTTGTGACCATATCTCAAGTAATTGTGTTCTCTTTGCTGATGATGTCAAACTATTTAACACCACAGACAATACTTCTATCATTCAAAACAACCTTGATCATCTAACCGCTTGGTCTAAAAATTGGCAGCTCCAAATTTCAACCAGCAAATGCTCAGTCTTACATATAGGAAAAAAGAACCCAAACACTAAGTACATACTAGATGGACATTACCTTACAGACAACCCCCATCCCGTTAAAGATCTTGGAGTTTTCATGTCAAATGATCTAAGTGCCAAAGACCACTGCAACTACATAGCAAAAAAAGCTCTAAGAGTTGTAAACCTAATTTTGCACAGCTTCTTTTCCAAAAACACCACACTACTAACCAGAGCATATAAAACATTTGCTAGACCAATTCTAGAACACAGCTCGCCTGTTTGGAACCCTCACCACATCTCTGACATCAATACAATTGAACGTGTCCAGAAATATTTTACAAGAAGAGTTCTCCATTCCTCTGAAAACAATAAAATACCCTATCCCACCAGACTTGAAATCCTAGGCTTAGAAAACTTGGAACTCCGTCGCCTTCGACAAGACCTAAGCTTAACTCACAGAATCATCTATTGTAATGTCCTTCCTGACTACTTCAGCTTTAATTGCAATAATACTAGAGCAACTAATAGATTTAAACTTAATGTCAACCGCTTTAATCTAGATTGCAGAAAATATGACTACTGTAACAGAATCATCAGTGCTTGGAATACTTTACCTGACTCTGTGGTCTCTTCTCATAATCCTAAAAGCTTTAACCAAAAACTGTCTACTATTGACCTCACCCCATTCCTAAGAGGACCATAAGGGGCGTGCATAAGCGCACAAACGTGCCTACCGTTCCTGTCCTATTGTTTTTTTTCTTTTCTTCTTCCTATATATATATATGCTTATACCTCCTTATATTTACTCATATATGTGTTTATATACTATATAATCTTTTTTGTATGATACCTGACAAAATAAATAAATAAATAAACTAATATTATATGATAAATCTTCACTAGGGTTCAGTAATAATAAAAAATGTCCTGTCAGAGTCAGAATTTTGCCAATGAAGTAGAAAAGATATGCTGTCAATATTGGCAAAGTTATATTGTTTTAACAGAACTTGTTTCATTTCTCCCCTCCCCCTCCCCCATTTTATGTTCTGTAGGTACCTGGCTAAGTCCTGGAACCTCAAAGACATCTATCAGACTGGAATGTTGGGTTCATTTTGCAAGAATTCAGAACTGGAAAAGATCATCTGAATTTATTCTGGACAGTTGTTGAAAGAAGACATAGGACTTTTTTAATAGAGAAATTGTGCTCCAATATTTCCTTCTAACTAATCACTATGAATGTAACAAGTTTGTTCTCCTTCACAAGCCCAGCTGTTAAAAGACTGCTGGGGTGGAAGCAAGGGGATGAAGAGGAAAAATGGGCGGAGAAAGCTGTTGATGCCTTAGTTAAAAAACTAAAGAAGAAAAAAGGAGCAATGGAAGAGTTGGAAAAAGCATTAAGTTGTCCTGGTCAGCCAAGCAACTGTGTTACAATTCCTCGTTCCTTAGATGGCAGACTTCAGGTTTCTCATCGCAAGGGGCTTCCTCATGTAATTTATTGTCGTGTGTGGCGCTGGCCCGATCTTCAGAGCCATCATGAACTTAAACCACTGGAATGCTGTGAGTTTCCCTTTGGTTCAAAACAGAAGGAAGTCTGCATCAATCCCTATCATTACAAACGAGTGGAAAGCCCAGGTAGGAAATTTCATTATATGTTCATTTCTCCTTCTTTCCCCATTTACCATTACTTTTAACAAGTCCATAGCACCAAGTGGGATTAATTCAACAGAGGAGGAGGAAGATTTTACTTTTCCTATTCTACCATTACTAAACTGTAATCAAGTAACAATTTATTACATTTATATTTGTTAAAGGCAGACTTTTAACGTGGTTGGAATCGATGGCATGATAGCAATAATACAAAACACCTTGACTTGTTTTTTTTTCTTGCAGATATTTCATTACCCAAACTAGGTAACATCCATCAGTGCTAGTAGGGAGTGGGGTTTACTCTCCTTTTATATTTTACTGGCTTGCCCAGTCAGAGTTACTGGGAATGGTCTTGGTAGTTCTTGGTTAGGAAGTTTACTGTTAGCTTTTTTGTAGTTTCTTTAGCAATTCATTTAAATCCTTCTCTCTCTCTCTCTCTCGGTACTTTGACTTCCTTTTAAAGCTTCCCTAAGGTAGTTATACGGCAGTTGTCCTGTGAGGGAGGTTGGAAACATGAAAGCACCAGTGTATGATTTTCATCAGTTCCTTTTTATTTATTTATTTATTTATTTATTTATTTATTTATTTATTTGTCATAACAGTATATGTAAGCATAAGCATGAAATAACTATACGATATATAAGCATATATATAAGCATAAGTATAAAAAGACTATGCGAATTGGATACAATCAAAGGGGACATTGGGACAGGAACGGTAGGCACGTTGGTGCTCTTATGCACGCCCCTTACAGACCTCTTAGGAATGGAGTGAGGTCAATAGTAGATAGTTTTCGGTTAAAGCTTTGGGGATTTTGGGAAGAGACCACAGAGTCAGGTAGTACATTCCAGGCATTAACAACTCTGTTACTGAAGTCATATTTTCTGCAGTCAAGATTAGAGCGGTTCACATTAAGCTTAAATCTATTGTGTGCTCATGTAATGTTGCAATTGAAGCTGAAGTAGTCTTCAACACAGTGGTTCCCAACCTTTTCTTGTTTGAGGCACCCTTGGAAAGCCTTTCAAAAGTTCCCGGCACCCTTATAAGGAAATAGGCCACAGGCCCCAGTCAAAGTTACGACGGCATTGAAAAAAAGTGACTCCCAACCATTTTCCACACTTACAACCATTGCAGCATCTCTTTCGGTGACGTGATTTTACATTTGGATGCTTGACAACAACCAGTTTGTATTTATGCCAGCTGCAGTTTTCCTGGAGGTCACATGATCCCCTTTTGTGACCTAGTCAATGGGGGAAAGCCAGATCCACTTAACAACCTGCGTTACTAACAACCGCAAACTTAACAACCGCAGTGATCCACTTAACAAACAGGACCAGAAAGGTTGCAAAGTGAGGCAAAACTCACTTAATCCATTTTTCCCTTAGCAACATCAATTGGGGGGGGGAGAGGAAGGCTCCTTTGGGGTCGTAAGTCGAGGACTACCTGTACTGTATATACGGGATACGGTACCTCAACGTCAACCCCCTCGAGGCTGGTAGGGAAAAATAAAAATAAATGAAAATAAACTAGAGAATGAAAAATCGCCTCCCAGGAGGGCATGCAAACAGCACCCACTCTTTTGACGTTAAGCCTGTGGCTTTTAGCCTGTGGCTTTTATTCCGACTGGAATAAAGAACCCTGCCCAAGCATGCCTTGCAAACGGGCGGTATTCCTTCCTGTTAGGGTCCTCGCGGAGGAATAGCAAAGGAGAGACCCCCCCCTCACCCTCCCTTACCTGCTCTGACCCTAGTCCTCACTCTCCACAAACCCGGCGCTGCTGCCAGGAAACCAAAAGCCGGAGGTGCGCAAAAAAAAAGAAAGAAAAAAAAAGACGCGTTAAGTGCAGCAACTGCGGCGACGCATTCTTTTTTGGCCGCAGTTCTTATTTCTCCCGCCCACAATTTCTCGGAGCAAAAATTTTCCTGAGGTCAGTGCTTGGCGCATGCGCAGAGAGCGGTGTCTTGCCTCGAGACGCCTTTTGCGCATGCGTTGATCGGATAGCGTCACTTCACAGCCCTTGTAACGAGATCCTCTGGTCTCGCGCGTGCGCGCGAAGTCGAGTCTGAATTGAAGAAGGGGGTTCTTTTTTAAAATAATAATAATAATAAAATAAAATAAAAAGAGCCGGGCGAGTTAGAGCAAACCTTGATCGATGCTTTCTCCGAGTGCATCGGTAGTCCCCTCCCTCCCCCTCTCCCGCCAAGAGAGAATGCAATTTTTTCCCCGAAATTTTGGCGGCACCCTCAAAAGATCTCACGGCACCCCTTAGTGCCGCGGCACACCGGTTGGGAACCACTGCTTCAACAGGAAGGACATTGTAACAGATTATTCTATGAGTTAAAATCAGGTCATATCGAAGTCCGCAAAGTTCTAAATTTTCTAAACCCAGTATTTCTAGTCTGGTGGCATAAGGTATTTTGTATTATTCAGAGGAGTGGAGAACTCTTCTTGTAAAATATTTCTTGAGTTTGCTGAGTTTGAAGTGAACTTGCTTAGGTGAGATAGAGCCTTGAGCAGTGACTTCCAAATTAGATTTGGGTGCATCCGCTCTTTAAAAATCTGCTGCACTTCATTTGGGAAGTCTTCTCTGAGTTTACCGAAAAGGCTATATAAGACATACTTACCGTATATACTCGAGTATAAGCCGAGTTTTTCAGCACGTTTTTTGTGCTGAAAAACGTCCCCTCGGCTTATACTCGGGTCTATACGGCTTATACTCGAGGTTTTTTTTTTTTTAAGCCCCTCGGCTTATACTCGAGTATATACGGCTTATACTCGAGTTTTTTTTTCTTCTTTTTTTCACATTTTACCGGACGGAAGCCCTGCCGGTGCAGTGAGAGGGCGGGGCGGGGGAGCCGCCAGCCTTCCCAGCTGAGGGAGGGAGGCTTTCCCCAACCGGTAGGTGCCTCATTTCCCACCCTCGGCTTATACTCGAGTCCCCAGTTTACCCCAGTTTTTGGGGTAAAATTGGGGACCTCGGCTTATACTCGGATCGGCTTATATTCGAGTATATACGGTAGTTAGTTCTTGATTGTGATACGTTTTTGGTTTATAAGAAATTACATCCACTAAATTAATGAGAAAAACTAAGTTTCATGTTGTTTGAAGATTTGTGGCAAGTTGGCAAACAATACATAGAAACTCTTTTCTTTGTCATCAGATTTAAAGAACTGTATTATAGGTCACAACAGTAAGGAAGTTGCTTGAATTGTTGAAGCATTGTTGTTACTGTATTTCTGAAACCAAGAGGAGATACTGTTAGTCTTTGAAAGCAGTCAGCAGTCTGGTAAATCAGCTGGAAATTGAAACATCTAGAATCCAGCGAAATTTTAATGGGCAATTCAAAGCTTGGAGAGGCCACCTTTGTCAGACTACTTCCTGAAAGACTGCTGCATATGTGTGGTTATAGGAGGAAGAAGAAATGATGGAGGAAGCTTGCCATCAGTTGGCAAACACTCCTGCACAATTGTCGGAAAGAAAGGCCTTGTACAGGCATTTCTGTAACAGACTATATGAAACTATTTTTGTGCTATGTATACAGAAATATGGAAGCTTAAAGATGATGCCAAATCTATCTGGCACATTAAATGTGCTTTTGTATCTGAAGTAAACATAACTTATTTAAATGGCTTTACTAAAAGGAATAGGGAAAACGTAAGTTTAAATGATGTAATGAGAACATCGTAGTTCATTGCACACTATTAAAGTTGATTCTAATTTTAATGTTTTTGTTTTGCAAAGTCTTTAGGAGGCCTTTCTATCCAAAATACAAAGCAGAATACATTTTTCAGGCACTTAAAATCTTCCCATGACATATATCATACACTACATTTTAAGTAGATGGGTAGTACCTTGTATAACTCCCCAAATAATACTCTGTTTTTAACATTTTTAGGCTAATGGTACAAAGGATAAATTTAGGTGGGCCGTAGCTGCATTGCATTTCTTTTTTTTAAATAACTATTAAGATTTTAAAAAAGAGAAAAGTCAAGAGAAATTAATAATTAGAAGAAAGAGAAGAAAGAAGTAAAAGAAAAGACAAAGGCAAAAGTATAGAAAAATGAAAGAAAATATAAAAAATGAGTTGTGATATTCTTTTATAAGAATTATAACTGTACATTAACCTCTTACTCTGTTCATAGCACAACTTTCATTTTTAATCTATTTTATTTATCTACTACAAGCATACATTATAAATTGTTTTTTTTTCCTATTTCAAATACAGGGTCTGTACAGGGTTTTCCATTAGTAACAAACTTAGTTAATGCCTTTTCTATGGTGAAAGATGTTAATTTGGCTATCCCAGCACATTTTATCTTCTTCATCATCGATTTCTGCATTGTGGGTAATGCCAAGTCTTTCCACCTTTATGGCATCTAAAAGAATTAATGCAGCTTGTTTTTCATTTGTGCTATTCCAGATATTGTAGAAAGTTCAACACAGTTCAGATACAGCCTTTAACTGTATTTTAGGTTAAAAAAATTATTAATCTTCATAAATAAATTATTGCAAGATTATTTTCAGTCTATCAGCTAGAATCATTGTGAATAACTTATAATAATTCAATAATAATAATGGTCTGTATTTTCTTGTAAAGTTAAATCTTATCCCTTTTAGCCATTAGTGCTATATTACCTCTTTCCAAATTTCCAGCATTTTTCCTCTCTGTAAAAGAGAATTTATTGTATTTTGCAGCAGAATGGGACAACTTGCCTCTATCACCTCACCCCGGCCAAATCACCGCAAGCCTGGACCTTCCACTCTGCTTCCCAAAGCTGGCCTGGCTTAAGGAAGGTGAAAGTTCCTGCCAGCCCACACTTCTTTTCCGAAGGCTTCCTCACCTTGCTTTACAGCACCCCTGCACAAAAAGCAGTCTAAGCGGAAATTATTGTTCCACACATACACAGAAACACACACCGTTCCGAGTGTGTGGAGTTTTATCCGCACCCGAGCTGGCAAGAGAAGAAGGTCCAGGCTTGTAAAAGTTGTCCCCACAGCGAGTTGTCCAGGGCAAGATGGCCGAGGCGAGATGGTAGCGGCAAGTTGTCGTAGATCCTTTTTCAGAAGTTGTAAAAGTTCATCTTCAAAACATTTATAATAAGAACTTGATAATCCATCTGGTCCTGGTACTTTTCCTGGTTTGATTTTCAGAAAATTCCTTTACTGTTATAGGTCCATTCATAATCTCTGTTTGCCTGTAATCCTTGGTAGATTTTGTATTTTTAAATACTTATTTTCTCCAAAGAAATATTAAGTCCTTTACAGAAGTTGCAGTATTACTGATAAAATATTTTTATAGCCACATTATCCATTAATGAACGTCTTTCTCTTGCAGCTTCAATATCATTTTCGTTTCCTTTTCTCAATTTATATCCATGGTTTGTTGGCAAATTCAATTTTTTTTGCTTTGCTTGGTTTTTTTTATTTCCATTTTTCTTATTTTCCATTTTTAACATTGAAATCTGTTGCTGTAAAAATTTAATTTAAGGATAAATACTTACCCTCTCTGATGATTTCTTTAATTTTTCTTTTTATCTCATCCAAAATAGCCTATGTTTTCCCATGGTTCTTTTTTTTTAAGTTTAATATTATGTTGCATGAATAACCTCTAACAATATATTTACTTGCATTCAAAAACCATTTTTAAATCAGTGTCTTTATTTAGGTTGCTTTTAAAAAGTGCTGTTTTTTTAATAGTCCTCCACTATTGCTTCTTTATGTAACATTGTTTCACTTAATCTCCATCTAAAAGAAGTAGAATTCCTTTCATTAATCAGACTTTAAAAATATTAGTATGCATTTCTAAGACATAGATGATTTGAAACAGATCCTTTTGGTACTACAGTTATATTGCACATGGAAGTAATGAGCAATTTACTCAATTTGTTGAAGTAATGTGTGAAAGTTTAGGCAATGCTTCACATTAATTGGATCCAGACATCATTTCTGAATTACTTTAGCCATTTGATGATATTGAAAAGCCCAATGATTTAAGCTCTTCATAAATTTTTTGAATCTTTGCATGTTGTGAAAGGAAATATTGAAGGAACCAAGTGTCCAGGGATATATAGAAGAACAGAAAATCTACTTGGAAATATGTATGTGCCATATTAACTTTCTTTCCACATCAGAGGACAACCTTTCAGATTTAAGAGAGTAGTACATTTTTAAAAAGAGGTCTGAGAACAGATTAAACAGATATTTTTTCTATTCAAAACCCATCTGAGCAAAAAGCTGGCCGTGTTGGTGGTGATTCTAAAATCCCTCTGCCTGTTGACTTGGAATTTTGCAAACCTCGACTAATATATACTTTATTTAATACTGCTATCTCACTTTTCATTCAATAGTTCAGTGCAAAATATGTCACCTCCTTTTTTTATTATTTCCTGCAACAGCCGTATGAGGTAGGTTGTAATTTGAAGACAGCAGTTATCTGTTTTTCTTGTGTATATTAATAACTGTGATAATATTTTCCAAACTTGTTCCTTTGTACAATTAGAATGAAACATAACACTAACATATTTGGTATTATAAATCAGAAATCTCAGACCCAAATCATTTAGAAACAAAATTAAGAAAATTATATCAGAATACTTTTATATGTTGACTTTTGCTTGTCGTTCTTTGAATTTGCCCAGCTGGGCATTTAGAGGAATGAATTTTCTGCCCTTGAAGTAAGTTAATTTAATTTTCTGATGGAATGACAGCAAATTTTTAGTTGTTCTGCTTCTTCTTGATTGATATGTTTTGAATTGCTGAGGCAAAAACAAGCAATCTCTCTCTTTTTAAAAATGCATTCTCTTTAAAAAAAAGTTATCACCCAAATGTAAATGTTTGAAAGAAGATGCAATTTTAAAAAAATATATAGAAATAAAGGTCTTTATTTAGATGTCCCCAGAATACCATTATATTACATAATAATAACCTGTTTCCCGAAAAATAAGACCCAAGTGGAAAATAAGTCCTAGCATGATTTTTCAGGATGCTCGTAATATAAGCTCTACCCCAAAAATAACCCCAGTTAAGTTTGTCAGCCAGATGGATGAATTTAGTACAGTATTTTCCCCAAAATAAGACCTAACCAGAAAACAAGCCCTAATGCGTCTTTTGGAGCAAAAATTTAATATAAGACCTGGTCTTATTTTCGGGGAAACACGGTAGAGGAAGTTGTCCTGTATTAGCTAAACTTTTGGTCCATTGAATCTGCTAATGTCAGGGCATATAAGATTCCGCTCCTTTTGAATTTTAGGTAGGAATTCCAGCCCTTCCAGAAGATGAGCAAATATTCTTTCGAGTGATTTTTCCCAAGTGAAGACCTGTGGGAAATCCTTTGTTCTGGATGTGTCTGTCTTCAGTATCCAGGATTTTTAAAATTTATTAAATTGATGTTCTTGATTTGTTTTTATAGCTCTGATAGTCTACTTTAATAATTAATTAAAACAATTTTCAAATGCATTTTCCTCTTGCGATATATGAAGTCTGATGGTGTTTAACACAGTTTTACAGTTTACAATATTAAAAGCTGCCTTTTCAACTTTGCAGTATCTATAACAATTTTTGTTTGCATGATGTACTACTATTTTGATAATTGTTGCTGAGTTCCTGAATTAATCCTTCTAAAATGTTTAAAACCAGTTTCTCAGTTATAACATCAGTATTAATCTTCCACAAATCCAAGGGTGAATCTGCTAATCATACTAAATAATATCTACAGATTTTGGTATGATTTCACATATTATATGAAGTCAGTCAGTTGGGGCTTCTTCAACAAACTATGGCTTATAGTTAAAGACATCCAATCTTCTAAAAACCCAGAGGAAACTTTCTGCCATACTGAACCTTCCTATTACAAAAGAATATGAAGAGGAAAGATGGACTGAGAAATACTTAGTATCGGTAATTCTTTGCCTTTGCTATTTGGTGTATACAGATATCTGTAAATCTGTTAATGGTTTTATGTTGATGAATTATGCTCTGTTGCTTGGATGTGGTTTGTAATTTAGTGAAATAGTTTGGCTTTTCAGAGAGGGAATGATTATTTTAGCCTCAGTTTACACTTAATTAAAAAGGGTGAGTTGTAACTAGCCCTTTTAGTATATTATGAAACTTCATGCGCACATTTTTTTTGGACATACATTTATTTATAAGTGTTAATGTGTAACCTACCTAAACACTGCAATTCTCAGTGTATTTATATTGGTTACCTAATCACCATTTTAAGCAAAATTAAAATGGGGTGGAGGGGGTATTTGCGTAGTCATGTTGAAATTTAACATTAATACAGCTGGTGAGATTAAATTTTATTTCATTAAAGTAGCTTCAGTTTTAATTAAGCTCCTCACATATTTCAGTAAGTTGCACCTAACTAACTGTTGATAACATTAAAACTACAGGTATCTTGGCTTAATGATGGTAAGTGGGAGTGGCACATGACCATGACAACTGATTGACGGTAGTTTTAAGCAGTTTCAGTTATTTTGTCTTATTTTTAGGAGGTCTCAGTTTTACGGATTGAAAGAGAGGAACAATATCAATACTCACCTTGTGATTTTTAGGGCTTTTTGAAACTGTTCTCTTAGCAGTCTAGCCCAGCCTGTTCAGATACTTCTTCCCCTTCCTCTTCTTTCCTTTTTCTTTCCTTCCCTTATTTATTATTTATTGATTAAATTTATATATCCCCATCTCATTCTGCAAAGGACTCTTCTATTACCTTCCTAAGGCAACCACTCCCCCCCTTTTAAAATAATTTTCTTTCTGTTGTTTCAGCTTGAAAGCGGAACAGAAATGCTTGATGGGCTGTTGTAAAATTTGTGCATCCATGAAAGAAATGGGAATTAATTACTTTATAATTGGGGTATTTTATTGGTGTAAATACTTTTGATCAATACTTATTAAATTGGTTAATACATTTTTTTTGTTTTGTCTTGCTTTTTCTGGAATGTAGCTTCTGGTACTAATTTATACATGCACTCATACATAAATATTTATTTATACAAAAGTGTCACATGTGTATTTGTCATTTCAATTGAAGTTGGCAAGATGGGCATTGTGCAAGATTTTGATCTTGTGTTTATAATTTTGTAATGTCAGAGATATTAACTGATATTACTTGGAAGCCTGCATTATACATGAAGCAAAATCAGAAGATTTTTTTAACTATGATTTCTTGGGCAAAATATAATCTGGTTCACACATAATACTAAATCATAATATGTGGTTTTTGCAGATCATACTAGGTAAAACACTATTGGTGGTCATATATTAGATTTGATTTTTGTCTCAGATTGTTGAAATGTGATTTGAGGATCAGGGACATTAATATATGTCTGTTGTCACAGTCTTTCTAGATCCATAATCTAACGTCTGTCAGTTCCATTGGAAGCAGTTTTTGAATTCCTAGCTTGCACACCCACCAGTTGAGAATTTTGGAAGTTTGTATTTGGAAAATACAGAGCTCCAGAAGATTGCTTAGGTCCAAGATATAAAGTGCTCTATAGAGTGCGGTAGAGCATTTTCTTTAGACTAGGCAAGAGTTAACACCTCTACAGCTTTGCCCTCCAGGGGCTCACAGCCTCTCCAAAGAGCAGATGTGGGCCTCTTGTTTGCTTTGTGGCAACAGGTGTGCTTGGCTGAATACAGCAGAAGTCTCATGCTGTCTCTTCAATTATATCTCTTCCCCTGGGCTGGCAGCGATTTCTGAAAATCAGCATTCTCCCCTACTATGTGCATTTTGTCCCTTTATTTTTTACAGTGAAGATTCTGAACCTGATCAAGCTTTACAATATGTATTTTCCTGATTAGGTTACCATCATTGATCAAGTTCAAGCAACATTTCTGGTTTATTTTACAAACCACTATTGATGGGGTTTACATAACACATTAAACCATAAGCAATGGTTTAACAAATGGTTGGATTCACACATGGTTGCAGTCAGGGGTGGGTTCCATTTACCTTTGCTACTGGTTCATAACAGGAGCATGCGGGCACAGAGCATCCGTGATGACGTCCGGTCGGGTAGATGGAGCCTGGCCATATTAAACACTATGCCTATTTAGGGCCTGAACCTCTTGAAATGTCTTACATGTCAGTGGGAATATCTGACTGTTTCACTATGATACAGTATTACTAGGCCTCAGGAAACACACATCCTCTCATTAGTCTTCCTTGGTGACTTGGAATAAGTTCTTGTCTCTCAGCCGAATCTACCCAGGTTGGTTGTTGTGGATAAAAAATTGGAGAAGGCAGCACTATGTATATTGACTCAAAAAGAGGAAAAATGGGGTATAAGTCGTGTATAATGGAATAAACCTAAACTATTCTAGATTTAATCTAGAAAGTTCAATTAGCACTCTTAGTAGCTAAGTTTAAATTCATGGATGCCAGTACCCAATACTTTGCATATATTAAAGACTGGTCCTTGTATACATTTCTTTAGCTTTGGGAGTTGAAAATGAAGAAAGTGAGGGTAGGTTATCTTTGCTATTCTTCTTAATTGTGAATACCAGGGCAGCTTCACTACTCTGCATGCAAAAGTAACCATCTTTCTCCCAGTTGCTGTGAAAACTAAACTTCTAACTTTGGGATCCTGGCAGTTGCTGCATCCAGCAAAAATTTAAGTTATGTAGTAACTAAACAGAAGGAAAGATTTTTCCTTAGTCCTGCTTGTTCTTAAAATAAGACTTCTTCATTAACTGCAAGTGAAATTATGATTGTACAGCTATAGAGTGTACTGGTTTTCAACCCTCCCCTTTCTCTTTCTCTTTCTCTTTCTCTTTCCTTTTCAGTTCTTCCTCCTGTGCTTGTTCCTAGACACAGTGAATACAACCCTCAGCACAGTCTCCTGGCACAATTTCGCAACTTGGGACAAAACGAGCCTCATATGCCACATAATGCTACTTTTCCAGACTCCTTCCAGCAACCCAACAGTCACCCATTTCCCCATTCACCAAACAGTAGCTATCCAAATTCGCCTGGAAGCAGCAGTGGTACCTACCCTCATTCACCTGCCAGCTCTGACCCAGGAAGCCCTTTTCAGATGCCAGGTAAGCTTCCTCTGAGAAGTCTCAGCAGCAGCTTCTTAGCATTGACAATGGTCTTGGGACAGCACATCAACCAGAGGGAGGCAAAGAGTGGAAATACAAAGGATTATGTTCCAGTGGTTTTAGTGCATTTATTAAACCAATAAAATATTTCCAGAATTTTTGATAAAATGTGCTTTCTAGTAACTGCATCGTTTTTTTGCAGTGGAACTAAAACATTCTGAAGTGAATATATCCCTCACATTCCAGAAGTGGAACTAGAAAGGATTTAGATGTTCCTCCTAGTAGGATAGTTTTGGCCTTGCTTTGCTCAGGCCACCATCCTCCAGGCCAAGACAGACTTGTTTATTTATTTTTTCTTACCTCAGGTTTGCTTAATTCTATCTAGGCTTCGTCGAGTCTACAAAATAACTATCTATCTATCTATCTATCTATATCTATATATATATAGAGAGAGACTGCTTACATAAATCATATGGATGGTTTTCCTCCAATCATGAGAGGGTATAGGATGAAGTGATAAGTTGACAGTTACTATATATCACTAAGCTATTTGTGCTTAATTAAAATTTAGAATAAATCTCCCAAGATCATGAGGCATTAATGTGTTCTAGGCCCACCAGCTGTTTGAAGGTAGAGCTTTAATAAAATTAATAAAGCTTATTTTTTGGAAGTAATATGATCATTCCTATTTAGCAATAGCATTTAGCAATAGCATTTAGACTTATATACCGCTTCATAGTGCTTTTACAGCCCTCTCTGAGCGGTTTACAGTCAACATATTGCCCTTAACAATCTGGGTCCTCATTTTACCCACCTCGGAAGGATGGAAAGCTGAGTCAACCTTGAGCCTGGTGAGATTTGAACTGCGGAACTGCAGCTAATAGTCAGCTGAAGTAGCCTGCAGTACTGCACTCTAACCACTGCCACCTCAGCTCTTTATAACATACACCTTTGCAGTAAGCTTTAAATGACTACTCGTCAGAATTTTTTTTTATAGAATTGCATTTCTATTCTGGGTTGAATTTATGGAAAAAAACAAACAAAACCCTTAACTGCTTCTATTATACTGAGATTTAGCCATGGAATCTCCAGAAACTAGATTTAAGCAACCAGAAAAAGGCAGTAGTCACTAAATAATGCTATAATATATGCACTATAGCATTATATTCTCCATTATTTCAGAAAAGAGATGTAATTTTATTTAGCCACCTTAATAGCAAAGGGTGTCCTTTATAGAAAAATTAGGTAAACAAGAATGTCCTGGGAATGGCTATCTGTCCATTTCTTAAGATGGGAGAATGGCAACCTCCAAATTCCCCCACTAAGTACGGTAAATGCTTAGTTCCTACAATTTTTTCCCCTACATTTTGGGTGTTGAAACCTAAGGATGAATTCAGTTGACAATAGCATACTTTTGGTTTAAGAGAACATTAGAAATAAACACCAGGGCAATGTTAGCATAAAAATAATATAGCGATAATCACCAGTGGCTGCAGACCAGTAATATTAAAAGTACCATACTTTTCGGAGTATAAGACACACTTCCCATCCACCCAAAAGAGGGTAGAAATGTTGGTGCATCTTATACACCGAATACAGCCATTTTCACCTCCCAAAGCCCCGCCCCGTGCATCCCGTTTTCGCCAAAAACAGAGGGTTTGGGAGGCCTGCAGAATGTTCCTAGGGGCTAGGGAGGGCAAAAACGTGTCATGTGGGGGGTTTGGGAGCCCATAAAACAGGCCCATTTTTTGTAAAAATGGGGCCGTTTTTGTTCTCTCCAGCCCCCAGGAGTACTCTGCAGGCCACCCAAATCCTTTGCTCACTCCGTTTTTCACAAAAACGGGACGTGCAGAGGGTTTGGGAGGGTTGCAGAGTGCTCCTGGGGGTTGGGGAGGGCAAAAACTTTTTTTTCCTTGTTTACCTTTTCGAAATCTTGGTGCGTCTTATATTCCAGTGCTTCTTATAGTCCGAAAAATACGGTAAGTCTTACATTGATGTTCCTTGCCATTGATTATTACATTTTAATGCCATCATCAATAAGTTGTGTTTTAAATTTGTTGTGCATTAGGATGTATTTGTCTGCTGATAAATATATTGGAAAAGATGACCTGTATGCAGATCATCAGCACTTCTTTCTCATATATAGGAATTTGATCTATTTGCTTCAGAACTTTCTGAAACCTATTTCCCCCAAGGAAAAGTAAACTTAGGTATAATTAATCAAAGAGTAATAATTTCTATGTTAGCCATGTTAACAGAGATGAGTAAAAAATGATGGTTTTGTTTTACCTTAGCTGATACTCCCCCTCCTGCTTACCTACCTCCAGAAGATCAGATGACCCAGGATGGTTCACAACCAATGGATACCAATATGATGGCACCTTCAATTCCTTCAGAAGTAAACAGAGGAGGTGACACTTCATATTTCAGTTATGAAAAATGTCTACATACGGCATTTTTATTTCCTCTTTTACATTTTCATTGCATTAATTGTCTTATCTTCCTGCTAGAGACATGATAAAAATAACATATATCTACTGTAAGTGTTGCACTTAAAAACAACAGTGGATATGCTCAGATTCTTATGTTAAAATTTGTGCAAAATGGTACAGCAGGCAAAGTTGCATCTAATTGAGCACTAGCATTCAATATATGTTCACACATTTTGTTTTACTTGGAGAAACTTCAATCACAATATGGCCCTATCAAGCTGTTGTGACTAGATATGCAACCACCTGGATAACTTGCCTGCTACTAAGTCTAGTAAGCAACTGAAAAGTATTTGAAAGATAAGAGTGAGCAACAAGTTCTTCATGTTACTTTAAAGCAAATTTTTAGTAGATAAATGCAAACACTTGGTAATTTTGTTGATCTGTTTATTGTAGGTAGTCCTTGTAGCTGACAAAGGCAAATTTACCAGTGTTTTGCTTTAACTATGATTTTCTGCAGATTTTATTTTTTTTATAAATGTACTATATCTTCAACCCTAAAATATTTTCAGTCCTTAGGACTGTCTCCCTCTTCTATTGATGTAAGCTGAGAGATTTGGTCATTGAGTTTTTAAGGGGTATGGTATGAGTTGCCACAAATTAATTACATGAGGGAAAGAGACAAGTGCACATACCCTTTGGCATTTAATTGAATTGACTTTGAATTTAAGAATATGAACACATTACAGTTAGTCCTTGGGTTAATAACTAGTTCTATTCCCTAAACCCAAATTTGTATTTAAGTCGGAATGTACACAGTGGCAAAAGGCCTATTACTAAAAATGGCAAATGGCATTGTCCTTCTTCCAGCAGATGAAAGCACTGAAGCAGTGCAATGTTTTTAGGAACCAATGAAAATGGCTGAAAACAGGCTGTAGCTTAAAAACATATGGCTTTTGGCAGTTCTGGAAATATTGTGCAGTTTCAGTGTTTTTTGAGCTTGAGGAAAAGAATGCCATACACCAGTGGTGAAATCCAATTTTTTTTACTACCGGTTCTGTGGGCCTGGCTTGGTGGGCATGATGTGGCTTGGTGGGCGTGGCAGGGGAAGGATACTGCAAAATCCCCATTCCCTCCCCACTCCTGGGGGAAGGATATTGCAAAATCTCCATTCCCATCCCACTCTGGGGCCAGCCAGAGGTGGTATTTGCTGGTTCTCCAAACTACTCAAAATTCCCGCTAATGGTTCTCCAAACTGCTCAAAATTTCTGCTACTGGTTCTCCAGAACCTGTCAGATTTCACCCCTGCTATACACCTTTTTCAGTAATGGGCAGCTTGTTCATATCCTTAAGGACAGCCCCTAGTGGTCCTTAATGATTAAGCCAAACATTAATCTGGGGATTGGCAGTACATTGGCCACCAGGGCTATGTTGTATTGAGTTGGATGCCAGCTAGATCCCAATTACACCAATTTCAGGGGAGTAATTATACATTTGCTAGAATTGGCATCAGAGTAAACGTCAATGTCTTTCTATGTGTTAATCTTGGATTATATTCCCCACCATCCAGTCAGAGTTGAACAAGCTTCTTGGATGAGAAGCAAAATGTCTTCAAAGAAAAACCAGAAAGTCCAGTTGCTTCTTGAAAAAGCACTTTTGGGACTTGGGATTATATTGTTTGGCAGGGAGCAAATGAGATGAAGCAAATTGCATTTAAGAATGCAGAAAGAGTAAAGTTGTCAACCTGATTCCTACTAGTAATATTAGTAATTAAAATACTATAATTAGAGTGATACAATACCTTCTCTTCATTTTATGAAGGGGAAACAGACTCTTCTTTCCATTCATATTATTTATTCCACACCTGTTTCCGCTAATTCAGCGAGCTTTTTATCTCTGCCCCATACCTCTACCTGATGTGCATGGTTACATCCTTTGTTTAATAGCCTTTCAGAAAGGTCTGCTGCAGTTCATGTTTATGAAGGGCACGAGCAATAAACGCAAACCCCGGTGCTCTCTGGCTACAGACATTTGGAGGCCTGTTTCTTGTGAAGATTTGTTAGTCTTAAGAGATTTTACTTAACAAGCTGCATCCTGTCAATGAAGTTGGGTAATTCCTATTGTTGGCTCATGCTGGGAATGGAGAGACAAAACGCACCTGCTCTGCATGACTTAAGGCAAATGTGAGGAAGTTCGTATGAAATCTGCCTCTTTGTGTGTGTGTGTGTGTCTGAGAGAGAAAGAGAGAGAGATGATTTCACTCTTCAGGAATGGCCAGCTGGCAGGATTTCTTCCTGAGTTTGAGAACTAGGGCAAAGCTGTGCAGCAGTAATAGTTACTGGCATCTTGCTGTGAAAAGTGCACGGAGTTACTAATAATTAAAGATTGCCTAACAGTGACTTGAAAGGATTAAAAATGCGTGAATTGTTTGCATCAGCACTTGGCCTATCCTTAACATATTGTGCCACCCCAACCATCTGTAGTTTTTTCAATAAACCATTTTTAAATGAACCGTGGCCTAGCATAGTGTTTGAACCCAGCTGTTCAATTTCATTTGTGAAAACCATATTGGGAACTCTCCTTTTTTTAAATATTGAATCATGTATTGGTAAATTCTTATCTATGCCAAAAAAATGTCTGGCTTTACATATTGTGAAAGCAGTTGTGATTTGTCAAATAAATATGGGGGAGAAGGTGCAAACCCCAGATTGCTCATTAATGTCACTGAGTAATGGTGAACAACTCCCATGTTTTTATTCTGGATCTACCTGATAGGATGGGTATGAGAATAAAATGCAAGGAAGCCCATGTATGTTGCCTCAAGCTGCTTGGATAAAAATAACATTGTGTAAACAGACAGTATCAGTCATATACATTTGAATTACTCTGGGTAAAGATAACTATCAAAGAGAAAGGCAAGAGTTCCTGGAAGCAATCAGTTTCTTTAGCCAGAAAAAGCAAAAACATCTTTCTTAAATTTGTAGTTCAGTGGGTCAAGAAGAGATTATTGTTGCTATTCATAACAAAGCAGCACTTTCCCTCTTAACACTTTAATGAGATTGTAAATTAAAAACTCATCAAAAACAAATTGGCTGCATGAACACAACCTGAAAATTATAGTGCAGAATGAGTGGATTCACTCCTCTTATATGAATGCTTCCAAAAAAAATGGACCTTGTATATCTTTCAGTTTCATTAGTCTTTGTTAAGATGTTTGAGTATTTGTAGCAGGAGGTCCTGTAGCTGCATTAATATAGTTATGTCAATTTATTATTCCCTTGTTGAACAGGGGAGCAGGGATTTTTTTTTTTTCTGGCTAGAGGCAGTTCTGGTCGCTGAGAGGAAGGAATGGTTATTGTTGACTGGAATTCTTCCTTAGTTGAAATCTGTAAAAAAAAGAAAAGATTAATAAATGCATCTCTTAAATAAACATTCCAAAACTACAACTCCATTATATTTTGTTTAGAATAATTTACAGTGTTTATACATTGCAGTAACCCATAACATGGGTTGGATTTGGAGGGGTCTCAAAAAAAAAAAAAGAATATCTATCTATCTATCTCTCAGGGATGAACTTAGGAATCCTTAGTGCTCCCTGAGCTTGGTTGTTTGCTTCTGACATTTCATTATATGACTAGGTTACATCAGTGCAAGTGAGTGTGGAGTTTGCCTTGTTTATATATAGCAGCTTGCCTTAGTTGGATAATGAAACATCTACAAGCAAACAACCAAACTCAAGAGAGCACCAAAGACTCCACAGGTTTGGATTCTGTATACAGTCAGATCTTGTGGTTTATAAAACAAAATTTATACCTTACTGTATTGTATGAACAGTCATTAAAGGTGATTCAATAAACCATGGGTAAACCAAACCTCAGGAACTGTAATAATTGAGACATAATTATGTGTTCACTTTGTTACAAGACTAAATTTGGTAAATAAATTCTTAGGAAGAGAACTTACTGTCTATTCCATAAGAATTTACATCATAAATTCTTTGTTTGTTGTCTTTAAGAACTATGCACCCCCTTTATTTTTGTAAGCCAACATGCAAAGCTGCTTAGAACTGTTCTTTTTTTTAAAAAAAAAAGAAATCTTATTTCAGCTTGCTCAAATATCTGCTCCACCTCCTTTCCATTTCTCAAAGCTTAGAATGCTTTGATTGAATTACTAATATGGTTTAAATATATCATATAATGGGACACTGTGGGAGAATTTCTAATTAGAAGCTACACCACCAGATTTTCTCCCCATGATCTTAAGCCAAAGTCTACACAATGAATATAAATAAATTAAACTTTAAAGCTCAGGAACTCATTAATTCTAGCATTGCTGATTTCTGTTTTTCTTCTGTTGCAGATGTTCAGGCAGTTGCTTACGAAGAGCCAAAACACTGGTGCTCTATTGTCTATTATGAACTCAATAATCGTGTTGGAGAGGCTTTTCATGCCTCTTCCACAAGTTTGTTGGTGGATGGCTTCACTGATCCCTCCAATAACAAGAACAGGTTTTGCCTGGGGCTCTTGTCAAATGTTAACCGGAATTCTACTATTGAAAATACTAGGCGGCATATTGGCAAAGGTATTGTTGGTTCTGATCATGTCAATACATTGGGGATGCAAGCTACATTTAACAGCTTTAAGGCTTCGTTGTGAAATAAAAGTATTCAACATTATTCATAAGTTTATCATTACAAAATGCTGGTAACCTGTAGGAATGGGATTGCACCTTTGTCCCAATGTGATGGAAGTATCTCCAGAAAAAAACTGATCATGCTGCCCAGAGATAGTGAGAAATATACCATGTTTCCCCGAAAATAAAATCATGCCTTATATTTTTTTGAACCTTGAAATAAGCACTTAACCTTATTTTCGGGGAGGGCTTATTATTTTGGAACACACGGGCTCCTCTTGCAGTCTTACCTGATTTCTAGCTCTGTCTCCCTAACCCTAACCAGAGGAAATGGCGGGGACCGGCTGAACATGCGCTTAAATATTTTCAGGGAGGGCTTATTTTTTTGGGGGGGGGGCTTATTCTAGCGCATGTGCTTATTATCCGGAGAGGTCTTATTTTTGGGGAAATACAGTAGTCTAATGCAGATTAAGGAAAGCTGCTACAACATTTTCTAGAAATAATCCATTTGAAAAGAATCTGAGCTATGGCTGAAATACTGGGTTTAATGGTAGGTCCGTATTATTGGAGGCTGAAATATCTATTGAGCCTCCTGAATACAGAAATATTAGGGTATTTTGTGCAATAATATAGGAATAAGGGAAAAGTAATTGGATGTGTCTCTTTTTAATCCACAATTGCAAATTGGAATTTTTAAGTTGTTTTTTTTTAAAGGCAAACAACTTTCATTTGAATTGGCAAAATTATATAACTTTAGTAGCATGCTGTATCCCTACTTCTAAGAATTGAAGTGGATAGTAGCGGTTTGGATTTGGGTTTTTTAGAATCTTTTTTTAATGATGAAGACTTGGGATGGATTCTATGGAAAAATAATTTTCTGAGTAATTTTGATGAATGGCAAAGGCATTTGTTGAAAAGGGAAGCATTAGCACACAGTTGTGCTCAAAATACTTTTAAAAGTATGTACAAGTAAGAGATCTTTGTTCCCTACCCCCCATTGGTAGTTAGGAGAGAAAGGATTTTTTCCAGATGTGTGTAAGACAATTGCATCCCAGTTAGGCATCATAAAGAAGTTGTAGTTTTGACTAATTGCAAGCAGATTGGCTATATTAATGCATGTGAATTCATGAATTCTTGTCTTTTGATAGTTTTAGGCTGCCAAAACAAATATCTAGAAGTATTCCTGTAGTTCATAATTGGGGAAATACTTAGGTGTAAGAGTATATGCAGATGACTAAATCCTTACTTTCCTTCCGCAGCTGCTAAATTGATTGAGGTAAATGCAACTCCTCATTTATATTTTGTGTCAGAAATAGAAGTTTCTACAATTTCAGAGAAATTCTAATAAACTTCTGTCTCTCTTATAGGAGTTCATCTGTATTATGTTGGTGGAGAAGTCTATGCAGAATGCCTTAGTGACAGTAGTATATTTGTGCAAAGCCGAAATTGCAATTACCATCATGGCTTTCATCCAACTACCGTCTGCAAAATTCCGAGTGGCTGCAGCTTAAAAATTTTCAACAATCAAGAATTTGCTCAACTTTTAGCTCAGTCAGTGAACCATGGCTTTGAAACAGTGTATGAACTCACTAAGATGTGCACTATTCGTATGAGTTTTGTAAAGGTAAGCAAGGCTTTCCATCTTTGTGTGTGAATGAGTGACTTTTTGAGCTAGAGCAGAGGTTCCCAATCTTTTTCGCCCGCGGCTCCCCCGGAAATCCGACCTGCAACTGCGCATGCGCACCAGACGCCCCAGAAATGGCGCATCAGCGCC
Organism: Ahaetulla prasina; assembly: GCF_028640845.1. NCBI lineage: Eukaryota > Metazoa > Chordata > Lepidosauria > Squamata > Colubridae > Ahaetulla > Ahaetulla prasina. The sequence continues at coordinate 35,436,613 of NC_080546.1, read as the reverse complement.
AGACCCAGCGGGCGCAGATATTCCGCGGCGCCCCCATGACGATAGCGCGGCTCCCTGGGGAGCCGCGGCTCACACTTTGGGAATCACTGAGCTAGAGAAACAACAAGAATGCAAGTTGCTAACACTTCACTTCCTGATCTCCAAACATTAAAATTCAAAAGGCATTAATTTGCCTAAAACCTTAGAGTTCAGCTGAATTTCTCTCACATATGTGCATGTATACAAAAAGAGAGAGTTTCTCAAATCTGAACTGCGATCTGGATCTGCACAAAATGTGTTTGGGAAAGGAAGTATTGGTGGTTGTGGCAGCTGAAGTGTCCTGACAGCAGTCACAAACAGTCCTCCAAGCAGATGTATGAGACTTCTAAAGGATACAGCTGCTTTAATGCTTTGAAGAAAGATTTGCTTATTCCAGTACCTCTTTGGAATGTTTTGCATAGTTATTAAACCATATTTTGAAAAAGAATCTTGATCAGAATTTCAGATCAATTGAATGTTGGAATCTTTGCCATTCAGTGGAAAGTCAGTGGAATAGAATGGTGAATAATGCTCCTCTTGAAGATACTACATATTTTAGCAGTTTAATTTTGGAAGATAATATCCTATCGGGAATGATTTAACAATTAATGCATAATTTCTAGTAATTAGATGGATATTAAATAGATACTTATTTTTTTTGTCAGATTTATATCCTGTTTTTCCTTTAGGAGTTCAAGCCAGTGTACATAGCATTCCTTCCTCCTTTTTCTCCCCACAGGAATCACTTGCAACCATTGTGATTGTAAGTCAGGTTTTCACACTTGCAACCATTGTGGTTGTAAGTCAAGGACTACTTGTACATTGATGCATATTTTCCCCCGGGAAATAGAAATGGAATATTTATTACAAATCCCACCAGTGATATATACTGAGTTCATTGGAAAATTGCTTTATTTATTTATTTATTAGATTGTTATACCGCCCTTCTCCTGAAGGACTCAGGGTGGTGCACAGCCAAGTAAAAACAACATGCACATAGACAAAATTAAAAAGCATATTAAAAAACTGATTATAAAATGGCCAATTAAAACAATCCTAAAACCCCACTTAAAATTTCCTCAAGCTAGCCCGCACGGTGGAATAAGAAAGTCTTGAGCTCGCGTCGGGGAGTTGATGCAACCCTGGAGGCAACTCATTCCATAGGGCTAGAGCCCCCACAGAGAAGGCCCTCCCCCTGGGGGCCGCCAGTCGGCATTGTTTGACTGATGGCACCCTGAGGAGGCTGTCCCTATGGGAGCGCACAGACCGATGGGAGGCTATAGGTGGCAGTAGGCGGTCCCGTAAGTAACCCGGTCCTGTGCCATGGAGCGCTTTAAAGGTGATGACCAACACCTTGAATTGCACCCGGAAGACCACCGGCAACCAGTGCAGGCTGCGCAAGAGCGGTGTTACATGGGAGCATCGCGGTGCCCCTCCTATTACCCGCGCAGCCGCATTCTGGACCAGTTGGAGCCTCCTGGTGCTCTTCAAGGGGAGCCCCACTCCCAAACCCCCCAACCGCCGCAGCAAGATACCATGGTCGATGGTATTGAAAGCCACTGAGAGATCTAATAGGACCAGGACAGAGGAACAACCCCTGTCCAGAGACCTCCAGAGATCATCAACCAACACGACCAAAGTCGTCTCCGTGCTGTACCCAGGTCTGAAGCCGGACTGGAACGTGTCCAGATAGACAGTTTCATCCAGGAACCGGGGAAGCTGACATGTTTTCTCTCTGTCAAGCCATGCTTTAAGTCCATTACTGATAAACATGCAAAAAGTATAACATGACAATACACCTTAATTCATTAAAAAAGAAATATCATGCCTAATTATTAGTATTCCCTACTGCCTTTGTATAATAGCAACTATTATTATTATTATTATTTATTCAATTTTTATACCGCCCTTCTCCCGAAGGACTCAGGGCAGTGTACAGCCAAGATAAAACAAAACGGTACAAAAATATACAATTAAAATACAAATTAAAAAACTTATTATATAGTTGGCCTAAAAACTTTAAAAATATATAAAACTAAAAACCCCATTAAAATTAGTAATAAAGTTAAAACCAATAAAATTTAGGCCAGCCCCGCGCAAATAAATAGATGCGTTTTCAATTTGCTGCAGAAGGTCCGAAGGTCAGGTATTTGGCGTAAACCCGGGGGAAGTTCGTTCCAGAGGGTGGGAGCCCCCACAGAGAAGGATCTTCCCCTGGGGGCTGCCAGCTGACATTGCTTGGTGGACGGCACCCTGAGAAGTCCTTCTCTGTGAGAGCGCACGGGTCGGTGGGAGGCATGAGGTAACAGCAGGCGGTCCCGTAAGTACCCTATCCTATTGCAATGCTATGGCACCATATTTTGGTGATTTTATCATGGTTTTACTTTAATATTTTATCTCATGTACTCATATGTATTATCCACATATCATATGCTGTATAAACTGATGATTTATTTAAACTTATATTTGCGTTTGAATGTATAATGTGTTTTATTAAGTGTTATGTATCAGTGATTGCATCACCTCTGCAGATACCGTATGCTAAATAAATAAAAACTGCCTTTTTATTATCAAGATACTAATATCATCAGGATACGAGTAACTAACAGGATACTACTAACATTAAGACTTTTCTGTTTCCTAGGGTTGGGGAGCTGAATATCACCGGCAAGATGTCACAAGCACACCATGTTGGATTGAAATTCATTTGCATGGTCCCCTTCAGTGGCTGGATAAAGTTCTTACACAGATGGGCTCTCCTCATAACCCAATCTCTTCTGTGTCTTAAAAGAATTCTGAATTTCAGAATCTAGTGAGCCTTGCATGTACTTGAAGGATGTTTGGGTCAGACACATGAACAAAACTGGCAGCAGCCTTTATACTTGATATCTGTGACCAATTGTTAGATCAGGAAGAAAGCTCCTACTAAGTTATTTTTAAACATTCAATTTTCACAAATAGTAATCTCTTTCCAATCTTTAGGTAGGGGATTATAAAAGCTAGGGATGGCCAACTTAATGTCAATTGAACACTGTTCTCAAGCAGTGTTATTTAGCACATTAAATCACTGTATGTGACTCATTCATTGTAATTTGTCCTGAAATGAATACCCAACATTGACAGTTATACACTCAAAGGAAAGTTTGCAGTGGTATTTGAAAGTCTTGGTAATAGTAACTATCTTGGAGGAAAAAAAGGCTTCTGTGTATCTTCTGAAAACTGTGTATTGACCATAATGCTGCAAGAATGTTTTAAGTATGCTCTCTCCTAAATGTATGTACAGTGTAATTGGAATTTAGAGATGGACAAGAAATTAGATAAATGTGGGAAGTGGGTGGGAAGTGAAGCTGACAAAGGACAGGTAGAAATTATACTGTTAAACATAGCTTGTTAAAACAAGACCAAGTCTGTCTGTGTGCATTTCACTTTTAATAGTGGCTTCATCTTAATATTAACCAATATTTCTACCATCTCCAGCTTCATAGAGAAAGGGTGGGTCAATGCTTTTGTCGTGTACTGCACGGTCTGTAGATTTCAAGACAAAACTGTACAGTCTTTAAAAAATCGGGCAGTTCTATTATGCAGTTCACATAACAGAAGCAACTTTTTCATTTTGTAAAAATATTTGTGTTTTGCCAACTTAGCAGATATTAGCTTATGTTGGGAGGACTTAATCAATCTATTCAATTGTTTCAAACTAAAAGGTGTTTTTTTTTACTATTTTAATTGTTTTCTTTCTGCTAATGTTTTATATTCATTCAAGCTGTAGTACTTTTTCAGTATTTTATTTTTTAATTCCAAAACATGGGGGGGGGTTCATCCTTATTGAAGTTCAAATAAACATATTGCTTACTTTGATTAAAACAATCTCTTCTGCAACTTTGTTTATAATCAAGATGAAAAAGCCTATTAGTTTTGAGATAAATGAATGTGGATACCTGAAGAGTTGTTAATGTTTGTTCAGGAGTTCAAAATCATCACCATGCAAGAATGGATACTTAAAGTTCCCTTTATGGCTACTTAACACTTGAATAATTTGTCCACCTTCATATTGTGAACTTAATGGGAAATAGTTTTGCCTAAGCTGTTGTTATGTTATATTCATCATAGTTATGAGAGAAACACAGATAACTACATACGAGCTTAAGTAGTATGCTCTGATGGTCATTGCTCTAAAAAAAATTAGGAATGCCTGGTTTTTACATATTAAGTACAGTTCTGGCTAAATATTTATCTACATCTAGTCATTTGATTTCTAAAGTAATATGTTGTGCAAACTCACTTTTGCTTTATTTAGTAAAGGGCTGGTAAAATTATAATGTACAAATCACTCACAGCAACTGGAGACAAGGTATTGTAGCTAGATTCAAAACTGTAAAGGGAAGCATTAAAAAGTTCAAATCTCCTTTGAGTCAAACTCAAATTGTGGTAACTTCCAGAATTGCTTTAGTAGATTAAAAAAAATCCTTTCCAATACAGTATTCCCTAAAAGACTTCTATCCAAATGCTTATCAGGCCTTAGAATCCAATTCTGGACAAGATCAGCCATCAGCTGTGATAAAGAAAAGCATATCTACACAAACATTTTAGAGTCATGGACATAATTTTATTTCAAAAGCATTTTTGTAGATGCTGGTCAGATGAGTTTGAATATTTCACTTGAATATTCCAGGACCTGGTGCCTCTAGACTAAAAAGCATATTTTACTCACACTAAATAATGTTAAAGTGTCCATTCTTTATACAAGAATTTTAAAAAAACTGTTAGCAGAGAAATAATTTAATTAAAACATGTGTGTTTGTTCTCTTGGCTTTGAATAGAGACAAAGCCTTCCTGTCCCATTACAGCTGTTAATTTGCCTAACACATTAACATAATCTTATCAGTTGTTGTGTTTGTGAATGATCATTGCCTTCATAAGGTAAGCTTCAAGTGTCTATAACTGCTGTTTACAAGTCTTCCTATTTTAATCCCTTAGTTAACATTCTGCCTACCCATTGGCTCCAAACACATTTGTGATTGTCAGTTTAAGATTAAATGTTCATGCCTATGAAATGGTTCTTAGACTTCAAGACTTCAAAGTACTCAATTATATTAGTAGTTGACCCATTCTATGAAGAATGACTTCCTTTTGTCCACTTGGCTCCTTTTAATCAATTGTCAAATTTAATTATCATCTTCCAGAAGCAATCTTTCTATCGAATATTTTTCTGGTCGGGTATAACAAGGTCTGTCATTTATTGTTGGGAGAAGGAGTGGATGGACGAGACGAAGAGACCTGTGATTCTGGCAGCCTAAATGTTGTACAAGTAGACCTTGACTTACAACAGTTCATTTAGCGATCATTCAAAGTTACAATGGAACTGAAAAAAGGGACTTATGACCATTTTTTATACTTACGACCGTGCAGCATTCTTATGGTCACAATTTATATTCGGATGCTTGACAACTGGTTCATATTTATGATGGCTACCGTGTCCTGAGGTTATGTGATCCCCTTTTGTGACCTGAGAAGCAAAGTCAATGGAAAAGCCAGATTCAATTAACAATTGTGTTACTAATTTAACAAATGTGGCAAGAAAAGTCGTAAAATAGGCCAAAGCACAAATTTCTCACTTAACAACATAAATTTGGTGCTCAATTTTGGTCTTAAGTCGAAGACTCCCTTTATTCCCTTCAACATTAGCTGAAAAATGATTACCATGGGTGACATGCCTAATTACAAGGAATAAATTTATCATAATATTATCTATGCCTCCTTCTAGCAATATACTCCCCTCCTGCTTATGGTTATTTTTCAGATCATCTGGGCAGACTTCCAGACAAAGCGCTGGTTTCTGGTCTCCATTTCTTCTGTTGTCTAAAATACTTATGGATCTCAGATGCATTATTGGAAAAACAATGGCTAGACATAAACATTTGGCTTTGCAGTGTGCCAGGTTCATTTTTTTACTTTAAAACATTTTTAAAATAAAAGGTTAGGTGGAGTTAGAAACTTGGCAGGGTGAAAGGAGGTGTTTGTGGGCATACATTGCAATGTTGTGAAACCTTATTGTGTTAAAATTATACCTCCTGGATTCAGGATACCATAGGAAACAACTCAAGGTATTTCTATACATTTATACTTTATAGTTTCACAGCAAATAAGCCAGGTGCCTCCATAAATTTGAGATGTTATCATGCCTACATGCTGTGACTAGGTAATTTAAATCTATTGGTTAGCAACAATACGTAGAAATTTTTTGTGTAGGAAGTACAGTGAATCAAAACGCTTTGTAAGTACATGCCAAAGCAGCAAATAAGGTATTTTTCCCAATCTCTTTTTGTAAATTTGGGAATCCAAGAGGTTTTATGCCCAACTTAATTTTGTTTTTGGTTTTAGGTTTTTACATTTTTAAGACTCAAGTGGGACATCAGCATGCTGCAAAATAAAACAATAGCCTCAAGAATAATCTTGATGCTAATAGAAAATACTTGTATCTCGATTTACTTGGTGCTCTCTGAGCTTGCTTGTTTTCTTGCAGATATTTCATTACACAAACTAGCTAACATCACCAGTGCTAATATAATCTTGATGTCTGTTGATACTACTGGGATCTTACATTTTAAAAGGCATTTACCAAAAGCTGCACAGCCAAGGGGAGCTCTTAAAAACAAAGCTGCCCCCTCCCCTCAGAGCTAGAGTGGGTGATGAGCCTCTTGGGTATTACATGGCTCTGCTTAGAGACTGAATTCTTTTCCAGACATATTGTTGTTCTTATGTGTTTTTAAAGGCTTTTCATGCTTTACTGAGTTGCAATAGAGTCTGGTGGCCTTATGTATTTAATTAAATAAATAGTAAACAGGTGGCTTGTAACTAATCATGTCCCTCATACCAGCTGTACATGTCCACAACATGCTCACAACATCCCAAATACTCACTTTGTTTTACTTTCTGCTTTGACATTTTGTTAGTCCAATAAATAAATAATAAAATTATACTCCAAAAGGATGGAGACAGTAGAAGGTACACAGTAGTGACAAATGTGTTTTTAGGATTGTGTTAAATTTGTAAACCCTTATAAAGGCATGGTTTGCTATCCAAGCAATGGTTTTACATAATATGTACATCTAATCAAAATCTTTAAATAGAATGAGAAATGTAATTGATAGATCTGTTTCTATCAAGTGAGGAGTGTACTTTACATTTAAAATTATAAAAACTGTTGGAATAATAAAACAATGATTGATTGTTCATTTTCGAAAATATAAAATCTACATCTCAGAACAATCTTAAATGTTGTTATGCATGCAAAAAGTGCAACATCATGAAAGAGCTCAGTTATAATGACATAGGAAAGTTTAATAGTAAAAGCATAATGAAATAAACATAAGAAACCCAGCCAATTCATATGAAAATGTCATGGTCATCACTATTCCTTTGGGATAAAAGAAGCAGTTCTGCTATTGACAATTTACAATGGGTAAATTCTGCCTTTTCATTGTACAAAGATTATTTCTTCTATAGGTGAAAAATGTCAATTGCTTTTAAGCACCATCAAGTGGCCAGAATGAATACTACTTTTAGACCAAAACAGTGCAATTATATGTATGCATACTCGGTTTGCTTTCTTTCCCTTTAATTCTTTGTTTCCTTCCTTTCTCCACAAATAATGCCGGGTATGTACCTAAAAGTGGTCTTTGGTACTTTTTTTCTAAAAAAGACTTGTCCTATATACACAGGCATGGTGGATTGCATTCTAAGTTGTTTCAATTTGCAGGATATAATTGAATAACTACAAATGGTAGTTAAGTGGACAATGTTGACTATAATATAGTGAGATGCTTCAGGTATGTTAATGTAAGTATGGACGCAGAAGGAATGATGTAAATAGAATAGAATAGAATAGAATAGAATAGAATTTTATTGGCCAAGTGTGATTGGACATACAAGGAATTTGTCTTGGTGCATACGCTCAGTGTACATAAAAGAAAAGATACGTTCATCGAGGTACAACATTTACAACACAATTGATGGTCAATATATCAATATAAATCATAAGGATTGCAAGCAACAAGTTATAGTCATACAGTCATAAGTGGAAAGAGATTGGTGATGGGAACTATGAGACGATTAATAGTAGTGCAGATTCAGTAAATAGTCTGACAGTGTTGATGGAATTATTTGTTTAGCAGAGTGATGGCCTTCGGGAAAAAACTGTTCTTGTGTCTAGTTGTTCTGGTGTGCAGTGCTCTATAGCGTCGTTTTGAGGGTAGGAGTTGAAACAGTTTATGTCCAGAATGTGAGGGATCTGCAAATATTTTCACGGCCCTCTTCTTGATTCGTGCAGTATACAGGTCCTCAAAGTATGTAAAACTGCAGTCATGCATACTTTGGGGGGAAAATCAACAAATTCCCTGCGATTTAGCTTAGCATGTTGGCTATATCAACACATTAATCCATCAGTCCACTATTGACAAACCTCAGTGGCTATGTTCTCATAACATGCAAACCAGAACTAAGTACAGTATGTAATATGATTTTGGGTTAGATAGTCTGGCTCCCAAACGATGCCTTATAGCACATTATCTTTCATAAATGAGCATGAACAAGTATTAAGATATGAGAACAAAAGAAAAAGGTCCTATAAATGTGGGATATAGGTTTCTGCCCTGTCTTCAACAAAATGTAGAAGAATTAAGATTATTACAATTATTACAAGATAATAATTACAATTATTATAATTACAATTATATTACAATTAAGATAATTACAATCAGTCACATGAAAATAAGTCTTCTTCAGCATACTAATTTTCTGGTACAGAGTCGGACATTTGCCAATTTGAGAAGCCAACATAACCTTTGATCAAGGTGATGGATTTCTAAATCAGGAAATTTTTATTCAGCATATGAATAAAGATGCTGGTTTGCAGCAATGTATGACTTTGGAGTTTAACATTCAGGCTAACACAATAAGGTAAGACTAAAATGTGATGTATGGTTTATTGAAAATCCAGGCAATGAGCCATGGTGGTGCAGTGGTTAGAATGCGGTACCGCAGGCTAACTCTGCCCACAGCCAGGAGCTCAATGCTGACCGGCTCAAAGTTGACTCAGCCTTCTAAGGTCAGGAAGGACCAGTGGTGGGATTCAGCCAGTTCGCACCACTTCGGGAGAACCGGTTGTTAACTTTCTGAGCAGTTTGGCAAACTGGTTGTTGGAAGAAATCATTAGGGCAGAGAACCGGTTGTTAAATTACCTGAATCTCACCACTGGGAAGGACCCAGATTGTTGGATTCTATAAACTGCTTAGAGAAGGCTGTAAAGTATTGTGAAGTGGTATATACGTCTTAAGTGCTATTGCTAAATGAATGAATAAAGGAGAATATTTGTAGCTCAGAGTTGAAATGAGGGGTCCTTGGTGCTCTGAGCTTGGCTGCTTTCTAGGAAACATCATCAGTGCTAGTTAGAACAAACCCCACTCTTTGCTAGCACTGATGTTACCTAGTTTGGGTAAAGAAATATCTGCAAAAAAACAACCAGAGCACCAAAGGACCCCTCAAATAAATTAATTTAGTAAACAAGTATTCAATCGGCGATGGCTGGTGTAACCAGGCAAATACATTAATATCTGCCATTGGGGGAGAAACCAAAATGCATACTGGAAATTCCCTGAACCTATGCAACTTCTTGTATGACAGGCAAAACGGCTTCTTCCTTAGAAGGCAAAACAAAGAAACGAACAAACCCCAATCCAGTTGCCTTTTGAAAAAGCACATTTGAGATTCCTGCCTTATAGTAGAGAGTTCAAGTACTAGGTAGAGATGGAAACTGAAGATTTGGAAGAAATAAAAAGTGAGAAAATATAAAGGGACATTGTCCTAAATTTTATGTAGTGTACGTGTCTGTGTAGGTTGCTTCCGTTTATCTCGCCTTCTCCATCACCCTTCGCTCTTATCGGTTCTCTAGTAGCAAAAATTGCCCCCCACCCTCCACTCTTCCAGCCGGCTGCAGAGGGGGACGAGGAAGGATGGAGCAACCCTAAGCCAGTTTCTTCTGAAGCGAGCAAAGGATTCAAGTCACGCCTCCTCGGAATTGACTTCCGTATTTGGGGGGTTTAGGGGCAGATCTGTACAATTATGGGAAGTAATGCAAAAAAGGGTTTGCTAATAAGGCATTCTTCCAAATGGCTGGCTTCTGCTTCTCACTAGTCTCTATTTAATACCTTGGGGATTTAAAAAAAATGACTTTCCAGTCTGGTGTTCTCGGATAGTTTCTCAGATAAATGCTAATTATGGCCAACACTGCTTATTCTCGGAATAATCGGGTCCAACTATTATCGCAAGTTTCCCCAAGTGAAAAAAAAATCTGCCAGTTAGGTTCTTTTTCTTTCCCATCGTTCATCCACCGATACACTCAATTATTGGAAACCGGAAGTTTCCCTGGTGGTGAATTACTCTCATTCAAAAACCCATTCTCAGCCCGGGAAGTGTGATCTGCAGACAAAAGAACTGTCCTCTAAGACTTCCTCATAGCCCGCCGCAAACGCCAATAAGAGTGAAGAGTTTGCTTGCGCTTGCGTAGATGGTGCGCTGCCTCCATCTCCCAGGCTGTCACGCAGGCGCAGCCTAGCAGATTGTTAGCAGGTGGAAGAGTGGGGTAAACTCTGCGTGGATGTGACACTCGAGACGGGGTTGTTTCTATCTGGTGGGTTCACGTGTCCGTAAAGAAAGGGTTTGCCTACGATTCGGGGGCTTTCGTTGGGTTGTCGGGCGGTGGCGATCTTTGTTCCGTGTCATTAATGGAGAACAGTTCTCAGTTGTTTTATGTTTGAAAAGCAAATAAATTTTGGCATAGGTCGAATGTACAGTGTTAGGGAACGTGGTCTGGATCTTAATGGAGCATTGCTCGTAAAATTGATTTTGGAATGGGTTCTTAAATCCAGTGTTAATTTACAATGTTTGCATTTATGGTTTACCCTGATACGTGAATTCAATTATTTTGTGAGTTCTCAGTCAGGATGTAGAGATCTCCTGCACATTTCTGTCCCGAGTAGAATTAAGTTATAATGAATGATAGACAGTAGCATATATTTAAATTAAAATATGAATATCAGTTAAAAATATTTTAAGATTAATTGCTTCTGTAGTGAAAAAGCAGTGTTTTCCTTATGAGGAATGCTTAAATCCTAATTCCTCCCCCCCCCCAAACTGATTACAATTGCAGTGTTGACATCCAGGTTAGAAAAACATGTATGGCAATATATACATTTTAGTCTCTTTTTAGAAGCTGCATGTTCAGTTGTAAATTTTTAAAAAATGTGTGTATTTAGGTATAAGGCTATATAACTAAGTTTCAAGAAATCTAATTTTATATTTGAAGTTTAGTTATTACATTTTGCACCCTGTAATATAACATCATTACATGTTTGTTTGGTTAGTTAATAAATGTTTACTTATATGTTTACATACTACTTTTTCAATGTTCATCATAATATCTGTTCAAATATATATTCCATTGTTATAGTGAATGCCTTCTAAATAAGTATTTTAGACCACAATATTTTCTGATCGGGAATGCTTTTGGTTTACTGTGCCTTTATATATACAGAGTAATCTTGAACCCTTATTGAAATTTAATTATCAAAAAACAGAGTATTGTCAACATTATGTTGTTTTTACATTTCGTTTCTATTTCTGAGGTCTTCTAGATATATGACTGCAACTATACCTCTGATTTCCTAGACAGCATGGTCAGGCAGTATTGCTGGCTGTGAATCCTGCAGTTTATAGCCTCTGTATCTGGAAAGTATCAGACTGTAGACCAGGGGTCTGCAACTCTCGGCTCTGGAGCCGCATGTGGTTTTTTTATCCCTCCACTGAGGCTCCCTCGCTCAAAATATGGGTCACGATCACCAATGTGTGACACCTGCCAGCACGAGCTTTTTGACCCATCTTTTTTTTCGGAGTTCAAAATGTTTTTGTTTCATGCAGAAATAAAAATTTGTTTTCTGTGTAGCAGTTCATTGATTTCATAAATGCAACACACTATAGTTTTTTTATACATAGCATAAAGGTAAAAAACGATATATGCAATTGTCTTCATTTTAGATGTCAAAAGGGTTTTGTGGCTCCCGGTGTTTTGTTTTGTTTTTCTGTGGGAAACGGGTCCAAATGGCTCAGTTTAAACACTCAGTTTAAGGTTGCCGACCCCTGCTGTAGACCATTCAATTTGAAAACATAGGCGTATGCATGAGAAGCATAATCACAGTGAACCATAGTGACAAAGTACTGAAAATAATAGTGAGATGGCTAATTTTTCAATAAAAGGTTCAGATGAACAGGGATAGTGACATACAGTATTTTTAACAGAATATGTTGATGATCTTATATGTAGGTAATAATATAGAGTTCTCCCAAAGTTGCTTTTTCAAAAGGCAACTGGACTTTGTTTTTCCTTGAAAACAAGGGAAAAACAAAGTCCAGTTGCCTTTTGAAAAAGCACCTTTGGGACAACCATGACCTAAATGACTGAGAATCTCCATAGACAAATATAGCATTGTATTAATTTTCTTCTTTCTTAGCCCTGTTTCAAACAAAATTTCAACTAATATGTCTTAAATATTCACATTTTAGAAATCCACCTTGTTTGAAAAACTTGCAGGCTGATTTTAAGGATTTCAAATCCAAGGATTATGGTTTGACAAAAAGAATAAAAGCAATTAAACATGTAGACCTACGTTACAAAGAGTCTTCCGGTGTTCCATCTTATGGTTGAAGCAGAACTGGAGAGGCTATAGTCTGATCTTAAGTCATGAAAATTTAGATTAATCTCTCACTACTTCACAAAGTTCTTATGGTGGTAGAATTAAGGAAAGAAAATGTGAAAAAAAATATGTTTTCTTTTGTTATTAGGCTCTTTAAAAACAGGCTTTTCTGGCTCAAAAGAAAATGAATAAATCATCAACACTGCTGCGGTTTCCTCTCTACCAGCTTCTTAAGAACTTTAGGAAGCCTTCTTGGGAAAACGTCTGCTGGAAATCTAGCAGTGGGTTTACTTTTCCATATGGCCAGCGAGTTAATCCACCACAATCCTTTTGTTCATGGAGGAAGATGTTTTCAAAGGGGTTGAAATTTGGGCTGGGGTGTCCAGCAGCATCAGAACAGCAAACACCTGAGCTCTCTGACAAGGAGCAAAGACTTCTGAGCAATTTGTACACTGGACTGATCCAAGGACACAGGGCCTGTCTGGCGGAAGCCATTACACTCATAGAATCAACCCATAAGAGGAAAAAAGAAGTTGCGCAAGTTCTTCTTCAGAAGGTATTATCCCACCACCGAGAACAAGAACAGTTAAATAAAGGAAAGCCACTAGCCTTTAGAGTGGGTCAGTTCTTTCTTGTTTGTGCAGTTATTGCTATTCTGATTCAAAGCATTCTTATTTGCCTATTGCTATGGTAATAGTTTATTTAACTCCAAAGTTTACACAGTTGATTATTATGTGATGTAAGTTTGATACTATTGAATTGCTGAATGCCTGCATTGTGAAATATTCCCTTCAGGCATTGCCTCTGGTAGCTAGGTAGAAAGTCATCTCAAGACATTATACTTTCAGATGCTTCTAAAAATTGCTCCCTCTGAACGGTCTTCTTTCTCTGAAAGGAAGTCTTGTGTGGGGCTGCTTAGCTTACTGCTGGTTGGTTTCCTTTAACTCCAGAAAATGTTGTTAACTTTTGTATAAAACATGCTTCTATATAATATGTTTTTAGATAGAGGGGGAAAAAATCGTGTCAGGTTTATTTTGAAAATGTGACTCCTTGAATTCAATCTTTTCAATTTTTGAATTCAATTTTTATTTGTGGGATGGATTAGTACTTAGCTCCTGTTTTGCCATCTCTGGTGCCCTTCCACATGAAAACCTGGCAGCAAATTAACAAACAGCAATGGAACAACGTTGCTCTTTATTTTTACAATATGAAGAAATCTAAGTGAGTTGAGTATCTAGTAATGAACAATCTAAAACGTTGAAAGTAAGAATGAAAGACCAGTCCCTTTTCCTGTGGTGGCTTCATTGCCTCTCAGCCAGTGGTGGTATTCAGCCAGTCTATCCGGTTCGAGCAAATCAGTAGCGGTGGCTGTGGGTGGCTCCACCCACCCACCCGGACATAATCATGTCCCATTTATCCATGTTTTTGCACACTGCGTGTGCACTCACTTTTGCAAACCAGTAGCGAAGATAAATGGATACCACCCCTGCTCTCAGCCCTACCTTGCAACCCTTGACGATAATAATAACAATAACTCCCTTTTTATGACCCCCATAGTCCCTATTCAGGGTAGAGTCGGACTGCACAAAGGATGCCAGATGTATATAAATGGACAAACTATAAATACATGTGCAACTTTGGAGAAAGTGTTTTGCTTAAAACAATCCATGTTGTTGGTAGCAAATATGTTGCTTACATACCTGAATTGTATCAGTCTGCTCACTATTTTTGTGAAATCAAATAGATATTGATGATGTTGCTGCCATTTAGGATTATCTGGCCCCCCTGGTGCTGGAAAATCAACATTCATTGAATGTTTTGGGAAAATGCTGACTGAAAGAAGACACAAAGTATCTGTCTTGGCAGTAGATCCTTCCTCTAGTACTACTGGTGGTGAGTATGTTTGACAAAAGCATTATTTACCTTTCATTCTTTTTATAATGAATATAGAATTTATTATATAGGCAGTATGTATTTAATGGAGTAATTTTTAACTGACTAGTTCCATTCTTTTTATTGAAAATATAATTTAAAAGTTTATTTTAAAAGCTCAGTTGAAGTGTCTGTGCTGAAGATAGATACAAGATTATTCAACAGTATCCTACTATTATTAGTAAAGAAACATTATAAAATGAATTGCATTAAGTTCTCTTCTGAAATTACATGATTGTCTGATAAACTTCATTCCAACTTTATTAATTAGGATAAGGTGGTGGAAAAATTTAATAGATATGTTTTCTGTATTAGTAAAAACATCTTAAATACTTGTCCAAGAACTTCCATCTGCAAGGGATTTCCACAACAAGCTGCAAAAATAGAAAATGTGTATTGTGACATCACAAGACAAGCTCTACTCTTTTGTACTCGTGTTGGAAATACACTGGTCATGATGGAAGTACGAAAGAGGTGGAGTTTGCAGCATAGTGTATATTTTATTATTTTCTCCATTCTGGAATAATAATTCTCTGTTGTTTTGGGCAGAAGTCTGTTTTATTTGAATGGCTGGTCTTTCCTTTTATGTAATGTTTAAGGGTCACTCTTGGGTGATAAAACACGAATGACGGAATTGTCAAGAGATCTGAATGCTTACATCAGACCATCTCCAACCAGAGGAACATTGGGTGGGGTAACGCGGACTACAAATGAAGCCATTTTGTTGTGTGAAGGAGGAGGTTATGATATTGTTCTTGTTGAAACAGTAGGTGAGTGAAATTCCTTGTCAGTTTTAGATATCATGCTCTGTAGCTTAAAGTGGGTAACCCATAGGTAGTATGTATTCCTTCAACCATTTCTGTGGCCACCATAGTCCTCCAGATTACACCATAAGAATTCAGCAAATGAAATAGATATTTTTTTAAAATGTTGCATTCTTTTATAAAAAAATACCACATAAAATTGTTGTTCTTGTTGAAATTCTACCTTTTCTCCACCATATGTGCTGTATGCCCCACCATAGTTCACACAGCAAAGCTATCGTGACATCATGTGATATGTTTGTGTGGACGTGTTTCAACTGGCTTGTAACAGAGCCTAGTGCTGATACTAGCTTATAGAGAATTACTGGCCCTGGGTCACCAACTGGCTTCTGTGTCTTAAGAAGGACTTGAATCTGGGTCTCCCCGCTTTTTGTCCATTATCTTAACCATCACAAAATATTGGCTGCCTTAGGGAGAGGGAAGGAGACTAATGGTTTCATCTGGTTTTTTAATGTAATAACTACAGGATAAAAATATAGGTCATTGACCAATATGCCTGCAGCCCTCAGAAACTGCAAAATACTGTGGCCAAAATACTACCCATCTGTGCTTAAGTGGTTGAACAAGGAAGGTGCTGAAGCTTCTTGTGGAATTGAAATTAGCAACTCTATAGTAATATGCTATTAGAAACAGGCACAAAGTACCAATAGTCTTTTCATCAGCCCTCAGGATATTATTCAATCTCTTCAGGGAGAGGGTCTCTACGTTTACAATTTAAATTTTGGTCCTGAACAGTCTACTTCTGTTCTTCATTCTCAGGAGTGGGTCAGTCAGAGTTTGCAGTTGCTGATATGGTGGATATGTTTGTATTGCTGCTGCCACCAGCAGGAGGTGATGAGTTACAGGTACGTTGCATTCCTTGAAAAATTGAGTTAAACAAAACCTTATCCCAGGTTTACAACTTTAAGTCGTGTGGACTTCAAGTCTCAGAATTTCCCAGTCAGCATGCTGGCTGGGAAATTCTGGGAGTTGAAGTCCACATGTCTTAAAGTTACCAAGGTTGAGAAATCCTGCTGTAACCTACAAGAGCTATTTGGTACTAGCTCAAATCAAGCTGGTCTACCAGAAATGATAAGCAAAATATAGCAGTCAGTTCTACCAATCTTTGCTACCGTAGTTTTAAGTAAGGATTTTGTCTTTTTCACTATTGTATATTAGGAGAATACAACTTTAAGTGGACAATTGTTCATTATTTATAATAATAATTTTGTTTGCTTTTTAATACTCTTTATATGCCCTGAAAACAATCCATCTAATAATAAGTGGTGCTTTTATATGTTTATTACTTGGTTTTACATAATTTAATTTTAATTACTCAATTTAAATATTGCCTGATTCCAGGCGACTCTAGGTGGCTCACAGTGTAACAATAGTAAAATACAATATAGGTAATCAGAAAGAAAGTAAAAAAGAACAACAAAAATAATAAGGTGTAGTAGTAGTAGTGTGCTCTTAAATACAGTATTTAGCATATTAAACAGATAGTTCTGAACAGTTTTCTGTACTTCAGATTTTTATTAATACATTGTCCTGACAGCTGATTAAATAGATAATTTAAAATATTTGAAATAAATATGCCATGTGAGGATTAGCAGCGCTAATTCTGATTTTTAGAAATGCACCTGAGTTATTTAAGCACAGGATAACAGTTTTATCTATATTCAGTTCTGGTACAGTTTTTCTTTTGAAATCTTTTAAATGCAAATATGCTGTATGTTTTTTATATACCAGTATTAGATAAACCGAGGGGATGCGGTGGCTCAGGGGCTAGGACGTTGAGCTTCTCAATCCAAAGGTCGGCAGCTCAGCGGTTCGAATCCCTAGTGCTGCCGTGTAATGGAGTGAGCTCCCGTTACTTGTCCCAGCTTCTGCCAATCTAGCAGTTTCGAAAGCATGTAAAAATGCAGGTAGAAAAAATAGGGACCACCTTTGGTGGGAAAGTAACAGCGTTCCATGCGCCTTTGGCGTTGAGTCATGCCGGCCACATGACCACGGTGACGTCTTCGGACAGCGCTGGCTCTTCGGCTTTGAAATGGAGATGAGCACCGCCCCCTAAAGTCGGCAATGACTAGCACGTATGTGTGAGGGGAACCTTTACCTTTACCTATTAGATAAACCATTTCATAATTTGCATTTCCCCTCCAGAAGGTAATTGTTAAAAATTAGTTTCTTTTTAAACTCTGTAAAAATGAAGAGTTCCTTTTAAAAGTTATTTAGTTTCATTTGGTTATTAAGTCTCATTTTTATTTTTCAGGGTATCAAAAGAGGTATCATTGAGATGGCAGATCTTGTTGTTATAACCAAAGCAGATGGAGATCTCATTGTGCCAGCACGGAGGATTCAAGCAGAATATGTTAGTGCTTTAAAATTGCTCCATAAGCGCTCAAAAGTTTGGAGACCAAAGGTTAGTATATTAAAAATAGTTTAGAGAATATATAAAGAATATGTAAATAATTGCCACAAATATTTATATTTGCCCTTTGATATATTTATCAAGTGTCATAATTAATGCACTATATATCTCCCTCAATGTAGTTTGTAATAACACTAAAATAACCCAAATGCTATTTGTCCCATGTGAAATTAATTATTTTACTTTTTTACGCTTAAGTGCTAAGTCTGAGGCATACACATCTGTATATAAAAGCTTTTCTCCTGGGAATATAATTAATCTGTATATCCGCTTTCCCCTAAAATAAGAAATCCCCTGATAATAAGCCCAATCGGGCTTTTGAGCACATGCACTAAAAATAAGCTGCCACCACCTCCCGAAAAAAATAAGCCCTCCCCAAAAATATTTAAAAACATGCCTAGCCGGTCTCCGCCATTTCCTCTGTTTAGGGTGAGGGAGACAGAGCTGGAAATCAGATAAGACGGCAAAAGGAGCCCCATCTTGCTCCACGTACCCCAAAGTAATAAGACATCCCTGAAAATAAAGCCAAGCACTTATTTCAGGTTTCAAAAAAATATAAGACGGCCTTATTTTCAGGGAAACACGGTACTTCCAAAGCTACTGTTTTCTCTTAATACAAAAAATTATCTAACTCTCCTAGTGTTAATATTTTAGTATCACATCCAATTACAAGCTGAACTTACAGAATGATGTCTTTTTTTCAAAGTATTTTGACAGTAAACTTAACCTTTATATTAAACTTGTACGTCATTCCGCAAAATTATAAAACATACACATATAAAACTATAAAATAGGCAAGGTTAAAATCAGAAGCAATAACAGACCATTCAAACAAGGGAACAGCATGTCAGTTTCTAAAAAGTCAGATTAAATAAAGGGTGGGAATATATTATCTGAACTTCAAGGATTTTGTTAGCTAGTAACTTAAAGTGCAGTTTTAGACATACCTACTAAAATGAATCTCATACATATTTATTTATTAGATTTTTATCCCACCTTTGTTACTTTATAAGTAACTTGAGGCAGCCAACATACATAATATCCCTTCCTCTTCCTATTTAGTAGGATAAACCCAAAAGAAGGTAAGTATATGAAATTGCAGTTAGGAGACAGTAATTGTATAGCCCAAGTGGGGCTTACCTTGAAAAATCAACATCTTGAATTAAACCTTGATATAAATGGATAAACTCTGTAGAGGTACCAGAACATGTATCAGTTATTCTATTAACATTACATATTTTAAATATGTTTTTAGAGGTGGCAATTTTTTTTGAAACTGAACCATTTCAAATTCAGTGTGTCCTGTATCCATTTGAAATGGCTTCCTTAAACACTTCAGAACTGCTCAAAATAGTCTTATCCCAGGTTTAAACAATAAACAATTGCCCCTTGATAAACAGTGTTAATTTGGATCAGGAAAATTTTCTCCACCTTCTCTTCAGAGGTGATTGACATTGCTTGGTAAGTAGAGTTATCTTCTCAATCTAATAGGTAATGCGCATCTCTGCCAAAACCGGAGAAGGCATTTCGGATGTATGGGATAAGATGACAGAATTCCAAGAGCTCATGCTTACAAGTGGTGAGTTGCTTGCCAAACGCAGGAGGCAGCAAAAAGTGTGGATGTGGAATGTAATCCAAGAAAGCATGCTGGACCATTTCCGGCAACACTCAAAAGTAAAGGATCAAATTCCTCTCCTGGAAGACAAGGTTGTTGATGGGATCCTATCTCCTGGGCTAGCTGCAGACCTACTGCTCAGGGCTTTTAAAGAGAAATCCTGATTCTTTTCTGTATATGACCTGATGATATGAAATAAATGATATAAATGTATATAGCATTTTATTTTAAAAAATGTCTGAGCCATGAACTTCTTTATTATCAAATTTGTACCTGTACATTTCCAGCAATACCTGCCTTGATTTGCAGCAATAATTACCATAAAAACCTATACCTACAATATTAAAACGACAATTGTTGCCCGATATAAAGCGGCCCTCAAAAAGGAAATGCCGGTTTATAAAAAACAAGCTTTCAAATTGCCATCGGAAGTGTGCAGAAGGGGAGAAGGCCATTTTATTAGAAAAAGGTAGTTTTATTATAGCAGTGGTCTCCAATCTTGGCAACTTTAAGACTTGTGGACTTCAACTTGTGGAGTGGAAGTCCACAAGTCTTAAAAAAGTATTATTGGGTTACAAGAATCTTGCAAGTCCAGATGTATCTCCTTACTTTCTGTCTCTTATCTTAAAGAGAACAAGGGAGGGTCAAATCTGAGACACTTTTCCAAATTATATTTCTGCCCCAGACTCAAATTTCTCTTAACTGACACTTGCCTTGACTGCAGCCATTCCTTCTGTTCCTCAACAGAGAGAATTTGATAGCATTGCAGCTGCCACAGATTAAGTCCAGGACCCAGTTTATTTCTGTTGCATCTCTTTCCTGACCATCACCCCATAGGCCTTAGCTGATGAGCAGAACTCCTTGTTTGTCATGTAGGATAAGTAGACAAGTTCTGAATTGTGTGGTGATTTCTGTGTTCGAACAATCACTCCAAATTTGATTTGGAAACCTGGTGTCACTGCCTTCAATAAGGAATACCTATCAGAAGCTGGACCACTGCATCCTGTATCTATTACAGCTTCCAACTTCCTTACAGAGGCTTCCCATATAACACACATTATGTGGGGGTAACCATAGCATGGATCACAGTGTTGGGTCAGCACTATTCAAGAAGCAGTGAAAGTGGTAAATTTGCTTCAGCTGGTAGAAGGCATCCCTCACCATCACAATCACCTGCTGTTTTCTGTCCCTGAATTAGCTTACCTAAACTGATAACAATTTATTGTTTTAGAAATATTCATCTTTTAGTATTTCAATGGTTCCATGCTGTAAGCCACCCAGAGTTGTTTCAATACAAGATAGGCAGCAAATAAATAAATAAATAAATAAATAAAATGTGAATATATACTAGGCCAGCATATTTAGGTACATTTCTAGAAATGGAGTAATTACAGTGTGCTAGTGTGAAAATGAGGAATTGCCTGTTCAGTTTCTATTTAATCTGCAGAGAACTCTAGCAATGTATTAAGATGCATTGCACGTGGAATTGAACTGACTTGTATATGAGTCCTTAACAAATTTTATTTCTACAGCATCACTAAATTACTGGAAGTTAAAGATGGTTGAAATCTTTCCCTATGCAGCATTAAAAAAATTGCAATTGCCACATTATTGTACAACTGAATTAGACCTTATGACATCTTGTTATAAGTTGATGAAGCATAATTACCTATACATCACTGTGCTATCAATCCATGGAGTTGCACATATGCTTTATACCAGGGGTCTCCAACCTTGGCAACTTTAAGACTTGTGGCTGAGGAATTTATTTATTTATTTATTTATTTTGTCACAACAATATATGTAGGAATCATACAAAAGATTATATAGTATATAAACATATATGGGTAAATATAAGGAGGTATAAGCATATATATAGAAAGAAGAAAAGAAAAACAATAGGACAGGAACGGTAGGCACGTTTGTGCGCTTATGCACGCCCCTTATGGTCCTCTTAGGAATGGGGTGAGGTCAATAGTAGAAAGTTTTTGGATAAAGCTTTTAGGATTATGGGAAGAGACCACAGAGTCAGGTAAAGTATTCCAAGCACTGATGATTCTGTTACAGAAGTCATATTTTCTGCAATCTAGATTAAAGCGGTTGACATTAAGTTTAAATCTATTAGTTGCTCTAGTATTATTGCAATTAAAGCTGAAGTAGTCTTTAACCGGAAGGACATTACAATAGATGATTCTGTGAGTTAAGCTTAGGTCTTGTCGAAGGCGACTCTATTGTTTTCAGAGGAATGGAGAACTCTTCTTGTAAAATATTTCTGGACACGTTCAATTGTATTGATGTCAGAGATGTGGTGAGGGTTCCAAACAGGCGAGCTGTATTCTAGAATTGGTCTAGCAAGTGTTTTATATGCTCTGGTTAATAGTGTGATGTTTTTGGAAAAGAAACTAAGTGTTGTGTCTTGCCCGCCCTCAGAGCAGCCGGGGCCTTCTTACCTGCTCCCGCACACTGAGGAATGTATGCCTCCCGGTCCCAGTCCTGGCTCCATGCCCACACAAACTGCAGAAGGAGAATCTCCCTGCCCCAGCCCTGACTCCATGCCCAGGCAAACGGAGCAGCTAGACCCCTCCCCCTCCTCCACAGCAGGTGAGCCTGAGGAGGGTTTACTCCCAAGAACAGCTGATTGGTGTGACCCTCGCATCAGAAGATTGGAGAGGCGGAGGCTACAGAGGGAAGGGAGGGGCAGGCCTTAATGAGTGCTGAGTCATGGTGCCACACCCCATGGCCTATATAAAGGAGCTACTTTCTGGCAGTCTCTGAGTCAGGCAAAAAGTCAAACTTATCTTGCTGAAGTCACTTACTGGTCTCCTGCCTGCTCTGAGGACTTTGCTAGGACTTTGGACAGAGCTGCAGAGGCACGCCTGATTCGGATTTCCCGGACCCAGCCGTCAGCGGAGGAGTGGGACACGACACTACGCAAGATTAGGTTTACAACTCTTAGAGCTTTTTTTGCTATATAATTGCAGTGGGCTTTGGCACTTAGATCATTTGACATGAAAACTCCAAGGTCTCTAACGGGATGGGGGTCATCTGTAAGGTAATGTCCATCTAGTTCTAGTATGTACTTAATTTTTGGGTTCTTTTTTCCTATATGTAAGACTGAGCATTTGCTGGTTGAAATTTGGAGCTGCCAATTTTTAGACCAAGCGGTTAGATGATCAAGGTCGTTTTGAATTATAGAAGTATTGTCTGTGATGTTAAATAGTTTGACATCATCAGCAAAGAGAACACAATTACTTGAGATATGGTCACAAAGATCATTAATGTATAGTATAAAGAGTGTTGGTCCAAGGACGCTGCCTTGAGGAACGCCACTCTTGACAGGAACAGGATTTGATAGAGCATTGCCAATTTTGACCACTTGTTGTCTGTTAGACAGAAAAGCAGATATCCATTTGTGGAGGGGTCCTGAGATGCCATAGGATATTAGTTTTAGGAGAAGTTTATCATGTACTACTGAGTCAAAAGCTTTGCAGAAGTCTATGTAGATTGCATCTATTGATTTGCCTTGATCAAGATTTGAAGTCCATATGTTTTTGCAGTGGAGAAGTTGTAAGTTACATGATAATTTTTCCTGAAACCAAATTGTTTGTTGGAGAGTAGGTTGTTTGTTTCTAAGTGTGAGGTAATGGATTGATGATAGATTCCATGACTTTGCAGGTGACACAGCAAAGGAGATCGGTCTGTAGTTTTCACTAAGCTGGGGTCTCCTTTTGAAGATAGGGATGACTGTGGCTAGTGACCAAAGTTTGGGAAGAGAACTGGTAGTGAAAGCTTTTCAAAGATAATACTTAGGGTTCTGCTATATTAGTGGAAAGTTTTTAAGAAGTATGCGCACAGTCCATCGGGTCCAATAGATAGCGATGGTTTTAAGTTGTGAAGAGCTTTTCCAACGTTGTCTTCTGTGAAATCTATATGAGTTAAATCATCATAATCATTGCTGGTACGTTTGTGGAAAGTCGGATATGTGTTATCGGAGTTAACAAAAACTGAGCCAAAGAAAATGTTGAAGAGGTTTGCTTTAATTGTTTCGTCATTGCATTCTTTGTTGTTAGAATCTTTTAGTGGTGGGATGGATCTAGAGTCTTTAAGTTTATTGTTAACAAAATTATAAAAGGCACGATTGGAATTTGTGCGCAGAAGATTCTCTTCTTGCTTGGTGTGGTAATTTGTGCATTCAGTTTTTATTTGGTTGCATATATTTCTGTAGCGGTTTTTGAAATTGGCAACATAGCCTTTTTTGTTTCTTTTCCAGAGGGATTTTTTTTTTGATTGAAGCTTTTTTATTGATATGGATAGTTTGTTTTTCCTGTTCATGGTAGTCATTTGTGGAACATATAGTTTAATGACTCTATTGATTTCAAGTAGGAAGATTCTATAGTGGTCTTCGGCGGTTATGCAGGTTGCAAACAGATTTTGCCAGTCCAGAAATGAAAGATCGTTGTTTATAAGGTCGTAATTGGCTTTTTTGAAGTTGTAGTTGGGAATACTGTTGTTATGACGATTTAAGTATGGACGTATATTGAAACGAAAATCAATCATGCAGTGGTCACTGTTGGAAAAAGGTTCTTTAATTTGTAGTCCATAAATTGAGTTTGAATTGTTGCAGAAGATGAGATCAAGGCAGTTGTTGAGTCTTGTATTGTTAGTTACAAGTTGTTCAAGGCCTAGGTTTGTAACAGCGTTGTATAGTGTAGTATGGATTGGGTCAGTTGAACATTCATTAGTTGTCCAGTTAATGAGAGGTAGATTTAGGTCACCCAGGAAGATGAGAGGATATGGGCAAGAGGTAGCCCATGTTAGCATTGAGGTTAGCATATTTGCATGGGTAATGTCATAGTCAGGGGCTCTGTAGCATAGTAAGAATCGAAGAGTAGTGTCAAGTTATAGGTCGCATACAATAGTTTCAGGAAGAGAGAGTTTATGTGCTACTTGGATATTTTTCAGATTCAGTGACTTTTTGTAAAAGATAGCCACTCCACCACCTCTTCGGTTTTCACGATCTGATCGATAGACTTGATATTCTTTGTTTGAGATAATGGAGTCAGGAAGGGATGAGTTCAGCCATGTTTCACAAACAAAAATGATATCAAATGTGCCACTGTTTAATAATTCAAAGCTGGCTGAGGAATTCTGGGAGTTGAAGTCCACAAGTCTTAAAGTTGCCAAGGTTGGAGATACCTGCTTTATACAGATGTCTGTCATATCAAACTCTGTATGCACAATTACTTCTGACAGTGTGAAAGCACACATTTTATTTGACATTAAGGTCTTCTGCAAGAATTCAAAGAAGAGGTCACAGACCATGACAGGTTTAAGAACAGAAAACATTAATATGATTCAGATTATATAAAATACGTGTGCTGGTCCTTATTCTTATAATCCTATTGGGGCTATGTGTAATATATTTGAAATTCTAGTGGATAAGTTTCAAGACAGTAATTGAAGCTAATTTAAAACCAAACCTAATGATACAAATATATCGAAAACAATCCATAGAGATATCAGGGACACTTTAAATCTCACAACACTGATATAGAACAGAACAGAACAGAACAGAATAGAATTTTATTGGCCAAGTGTGATTGGACACACAAGAAATTTGTCTTGGTGCATATGCTCTCAGTGTACATAAAAGAAATACATTCGTCAAGAATCATAAGTACAACTCTTAAATGATAGTCATAGGATACAAATAAGCAATCAAATCATATTAGGAAACAGTCGAAATAAATCGTAAGGATACAAGCAACAAAGTTACAGTCATATTGCTAATTTTGAAATATATTTAGTAGATTCTACAGTCTGATTTTTCTGTACAATTTAGCAGCTTGAGAAAACTACCACACTTTGGCACCAGTATTGTTACCATTGCTCTTATTAGGAAGTTTCTCCCTGTATATCTAATCTACACGGCTCCTTTGTAATGAATTCCTTCCTGTAATACAAGTTGAGTGGCCTTTAATATGCATAGCCCTTCTGCATATTGCTTCCTTTCTCTGTATTGCTATTACCTATTCAGCTGTTCTTTCTAAATGGTTATGTAGTAAATATATATTTCTCCTGCTTTGCATGTTTTTATGCATTTAATAAACTTAGCTAAATAAAATTAAATAGAATACATTTTCAGTGTATTAAAAAGTGATACAAATGTTGCTTTGGAATGTTTCATTTGTAATTTTAAAATAATGCTAGGGCAATTTTATTGCTGATCATTCTCTTTTACATAGAAGTAATAGAATCAAAAACATTTTAAAAGTTATAATCAGATGATCTTCTTTTGGTGCCTTCAAGTCATTGTTGTCTCCTGTTGACTGCCTGATGAAGTCTCTGCAATTTTTTTGCAAGGTATCAGAAATGGTTTGCCATTGCCTCTTTGCTAGGCTGAGAGAAAGTGACTGGCACACATTTACCCAGTGGCTTTGTGCCTAAGGCAGGATTAGAACTCACAGTCTACCGGTTTCTAGCCTGATGTCTTAACCACTACACCAAATTGGGTCTCAGTCAAATAATATACCCTGCTAAAAAGCAGCCCTAAATGTGGGGGAGGGGGAAAATGAAACTAGAAAGGATAGTACAGGTAGTCCTCAACTTATGACCACAATTGCGCCCAAAATTTGTGAATAAGTGAATTTTGCCCCATTTTATTACCGTCCTTGCCACAAATGTGAAAAAAGGTCCTAAGTCCGTTGTAACTTTGAACCATCACTAAATAAACTC
The DNA here is from genome assembly GCF_028640845.1 of Ahaetulla prasina. Lineage (NCBI taxonomy): Eukaryota > Metazoa > Chordata > Lepidosauria > Squamata > Colubridae > Ahaetulla > Ahaetulla prasina. The sequence continues at coordinate 35,410,330 of NC_080546.1, read as the reverse complement.
TTGTAAGTCGAGAACTACTGTATGCAACAGCTGTTTCATGATGGTATCTTAAGTTTGCTCAGTTCTGTATCTTAAATGTAGAGAAGAATATATTTTCATTACATCTTATGTTTTTAAAAAACCCAGAGTTATTACAAGCAATAAGAATGTACAACACATTCCAAATAGAAAATTACAATTTCCAGATATTCCAAAGTTTTATCTCAACAAGTCTACATGCATGTTTGAATGTTATTACATGTACCTTTTTTAAAATTCTACCATGAACACTTGGATAGTGCATTGTTCATAAGAACAAGGAGTATAATATCTTCCTGCCTCTTGGCTGGAACTAGAACTAGTTAAGAAGTGGAGATAGGTAGGATTACGGGGAAGCCACTGGAATTCATGTGCCTGAGAAACATCTTAAGAAAAGAATCCCTACCTGATCTTTTCAAATCTTTGCTATAGGAACTTGAAATCCATGGGTTGAAATAGGATGTTTTCCATGACACTGCATTTTTCTGTTACGTGATTTACCGGTACTGGCTGTATTGTTGAAATTAATCAGTTATTGTTTAATAGCTTCTTTGGTTCTATGGCTGATTATTTTGCATGTTAGCCCCAAATAGTATGCTTAATTGCTGCTTATTTATTTGCTATGAGATTTTTTAAAAAATATGTGTGGGTTTTTTTTCAAATTATGATCAACAACAATTTATTATTATAGTCTTACATCAGAACAAACAAGCACACTGAGTATATATACACTTAAACTTCTAGTATAAAATAATAAATAACAACTAAAATCTATAATAAAATCCAGTGTCAATTATCCATTGTCTTGATAGTTGCAATCCCTAAACTGTGTGGCCTGTTGTAGGTTCAATGCTAAAAGGGAAATGACTAAGCAGTCATGATTATGATCATTTTTCTATATATTGGTCAATAAATATCACTCAGTATAGACTACCATCCCACTTCTAGCACTAAAACAAGGAATAACAAACCTGTGTTGTATTTCTGTTGTTTTCTATATCCAAATATTCAAAACATTTAAGGTTTAAATGGCTGAGGAGAGGGAGCAGATGCATATATGTACCTTCTGTAACTAAGCATTGAAAATAAACATATGTACCGGTATATAAGAGAACGTTCCAAGGTGGCAACAGAATTAAGACCTGATCTTGTTGCAACACTTCTGCTCTTGCAGAAGTTCTATCTCATATCCAGAAGCAGTGATGAGAAATGTCCAGATAAGTGGTGTTCATCAAACTGGATTATTCCATATGCTCTGGAGCAGGGGTCTCCAACCTTGGCAACTTTTAAGACTTGTACACTTCAACTCCTCAGCAAAGCTAGCTGAGGAACTCTTGGAGTTGAAGTCCACAAATCTTAAAGTTGCCTAGGTTGGAGACCCCTGCTCTGGAGTATTAAAATTGTAATCTAACACATTTGGGCTAGTGAAAGAATAGTCTGGACCAGGGGTGAAATGTAAAATTCGTTACTACCAGTTCTGTGGGCATGGCTTGGTGGGTGGGTGGGAGTATTGTGACTGGGTGGGTGTGGCCAATTTTTTTTTTACTTTTAAAAGCATTTTTTCTACAACCTCTTCTGCCAAAGTGTTGCAGAAGTTCTCCACTTCCTTGGCATCCAGTGGATCAAATGCATTACAAATGATTTTTGCAAGATGTCATTCCAGTCATCAGATTTTGCCTGAAGGTGCCAAGCTCAAGTACATATAAAGGATTTATTTTTGAAAAGCTTCTGAACAAGTCAAGTACTCTCCAGGTATGTGAAAGGATGAGTCATCTTAAAGAAGCACATCACAGCCACAATTATGGCAGAGAAGTACTGATGTTTTTCTGCCCTTACTGTTACAGTGTATGGCCATTTGGATGTATAAATTATCATGTTTGATCCTCATTTTTTCCTTTTGTAGTAAGATAATTTTGTTCATAATGTTGTTTATTGGGTTTTGAATGTATATGATCTATGGATCAAGAAATTGCACATTTATACATCTTCAAGAACTATATGAATTCAGCTACTTGTGGTTCATTCAACAAACAATTCAAGTGTAGTTTGATGCAATGTATGAACTAGGTTAGCACATAAAAGGAAATGGAACACAGACAGCTCCACATGTACTAACAGTGCCATGTATACTAACATGAAAAGTTAGGGTAAAATAGAACTTTTCTAGAGTACACTGATTAAATCTTGAAGCTCTATTTAACATGGTGGGACTTACTCTTAAGCTAACAGGCAAAATATGACTAGCCCTTTAACTTGCCCTGCCCTTTTGCCTTTTATGCTGTTCACAATGCTTGTGATCTGTCAAGTTGTTGCTTAGCAACGTTTATGAACAAGGACAAGGCTATGCTTTCCCTTTTCTTTCCTCTTGGCAGGATTTTGTAGACCAGTTCATGAGAGGCTATTGGCAGGAGTGTGGAAAGAGGTATTCAAAAGTGGAACTTGCTATTGATTGAACAAAAACTTCTCATGGCCAAGTATCTGTTTTTGGCACCCAGGTTGCCTGTGCCATATAGCCCTCTTTCTCCTGAAACTTTTGAAGAGATCAAATGTCTTGTGGGCAAAACCTGGGCACAACACACCCAGGAATATGAGCGGGACTCCCCTTCCTATGCTGCTGCTTTTTGGAAATAAAAGATTGGATGCTGCTATAAGGGGTCAGGTCAGCCCCCTTCCTCTCCTACCAGAGTACACAAACCTCATCCACCAGAGTAAGTTAGCTACAATATTATTAGGAAGCAAACGGGTCTCTGGGTAGATTGGTGTATGTATGTGAGAGAGATCAGTCTAAAAGTTGGAACTGATAACTGTTACTGAAACCACCCAGAGTCACTGGGAGTCAGGTGGCACAGTCAGACAGATGTTTAGAATGCATTTGGCATTTTTATTCACCTATTGAATAATTTCCAAGGACCTGGGCTAGGCAGATGTTGTTTGATGATGTTAATGGTATTGCTGCAGAGTGTAAACCAGGGGTGCCAAACTGGCGGCCCACAAGCTGGATGCATCACACACAAGCCATGGCCATCCCGGCTCTGCAAGGGCAAAAAAGTCACAATATGTCATATAACATGATTGAGTTTGACACCTGTGAAGTAAATTCTTCCAAGTAAAGCTGCCTTTTGCAAATGACTGGTTGTGATTCTATCAGTGTCGATGGTGTTCAAGTGATGCTCCAGACACCTTGGAATTGAACCCAAGGTGCCTATCACTATTGATACTCTCATTTTTTTTTACTACTGTCATTCTGTTTGCAGATCTTTGTATTTTGTAATTTTCTCCAGTTCTTTCTCTTCTATTTTGCTGTCTCCAGGTACTGTCATGTCTGTTATGATATTTTTGTCTTTCTTACTGAAAATTATTACCGGTAAGTCTGGTATGTTGCGTGGCAGGTGCTTGTCTGTTTGAAATGTTATATTGTGTTGTGTTGTGTTGTATTAATATTATAATTATTCTATTATTATAATGTTATAAATGTATCTATTTTATTTGGGCTTGGAACAATTGTTTTATTAAACAATCAAAAGAAATTTGAAATATCAAAAGTGGGAGCCTAAATTTAAAAAAACTGGTGCTATTTTATATTTAACTGATATTTATGAAAAAATATTTCCCTAAATTTTTGGATGTTTTCAGCCATTTAGTAAATTATTGGGCAGTTGAAACGTCTTATATACTTCCAATTGGATTGGATTGTATTAGTATGTTAAAAATGTATCGACTCAACAGTAGGCATGGACAAGTTCACTGCACTTACCTAGGAACACCTGAATCTTATATACTGTTTAGATTTATAACCTACCTTTCAGGGGTGAAATGCTCCCGGTTTGGACCGGATCGCATGATCCGGTAGCGATGGGGGCAGGTAGTTCAGAGAACCGGTAGCAAAAATCCCTGCCCCCCACCACTGCCCACACCTTGCTGTTTCTCTTCTCTGTCCCTGAAGTGCTCAGTGGTGATATAGCTGCAAACGGCCTTAAATGACTACAGCTGATCAGCACTGTAGGCAACAAGTAGACCGGTGCCTCAATTTTTAAAGAAGGTAGACTGCCTTTTTTGGTGCCTGCCAAAAAAAGGCACTTGGTAGACTGGTGCCTCTCAGTAAAACGCAATTGGTAGACCGGGGCCTCTATTTTTAAAGAAGATAGACCGGTGCCTCCCAAGTTTTGTATACTTTATTATTTTTATTATTTATTATTATTGACCATGCCCATTCAGTCACCTGACCACCAAGCCACACCCACCAATTAAGCCACGCCCACAGAACCAGTAGGGAAAATTTTTAGATTTCACCCCTGCTACCTTTCCTACAAAAGTGGTACTCATGTATAACCCAGTTGCAGCCAGCGTAAATAATGGAATTTCCAATGGTTGACTGTACTGAGATAACATTTTGACTTCACACTGTTTGAAGCTGACATTCAAGAAATACTGTTTTTATGTAAAACATTCAGCTCAAAAGTATTTCTTGTGCAAAACTCTTGATAGATGAGTGGCCTCATGAAATTGTCCTCAGAACATTCAGGTTAATACAGTTTGCATCATTCTTCCCAATGTGGCATCCTTCAAATATGTTGACTCTAACTGTCAACTCTAACAGTTCTAGAAGATTTTGTTCAAGAAACCTACCTTACTTTCAGCTGCCTTGGTGGATAGGTATTCTTTACAGCTTACAATCTTTGAGTTTTAGTAATTCGTGATCTGAAGCACAGCTTTATATATTCTTCCTGATCCAAAATTTAAACCAAAGCAAATTTCCTTCATTGATTCAATTGTTTCTGAATAGAATGGGAGAGCACATATCAGACTAGAGAAAATAAGTGTAAAAATGGTAAAATATATTGCTGGAAAGGTCACTGTGTCTAGGGGACAGAAGCAGGGCCAGTTCTCTGCCCGGTTGCTGGGTGGGCGTGGCCTACGTGGCCTCATGCACCATGGGCGGGGTGGTGGTGGCATTTTCACCCTCCCCAGGCTCTGGAAGCTTTCCTTGAGCCTCCAGGAGGGCAAAAACAGCCTCCCCTGGACTCTGAAGGCTCTCTGGAGGCCAGAAATGGGCCCATTTTCGGACTTCCAGAGCCTCTGTACAGGCCCTGCACTTACCTCGCATCCAAAATTGGCCGCATGGAGACTCCTAAGAGGGGTGGAATGGGCGGGGTGGGGCCAGTCAGTCCTTGCAACTACCGGTTTGGTGAACCAGATGTAAAATTAGCATCCGGTTTGCCCAAAACAGTCCGAACTGGCTGAATCCAACCCCTGGACAGAAGGTAGTGTGGAAGAATTTTTGGAACTTGGTTCTCTCTCTATACAATGCTTATGAATTTACATTTCTTCCAAGACTCTTCAATTTATACATTCCCAAACCTCTCTAAAGAAAAGGAACAAGCAAGTGATGTCTAATCCCTCATGTTTTGAAAGGATGAATGTCAGCTGTTAAAAGTCAAAAGTATGTCTATCCTGTAAGTAAGAAGACTGCTTAGTTTTATTTCAGTTTTCATCAGCCAAAGGATCTGTGAATAATTTGATTTTGTAACCTAGCATTATAATTTAATCAAAGCCAAAGTAGATAGGATTACATAAATAATAGAACTATTTATATGGAAATAGAGTCCCAAATAATAATAGAATCTCAGCAAAGGTGATGGAAAATTCTTCTTGGCAGAATCCTGAAGTTGAACAATTGAAGTCAGTTATTTTACAAATCCTAAGTTATCTTAGCCACAAAAAGAAAAGAAAAAAAAATGCAAATTACAGAAACAATACTTCTATTAAGCCAGTGCAATTTCTAAAATAATTACACCCAGAATTTCTAAAATAATTGCACTCGTTTGAGTTTCCTAGAACTCTACAGCTGTTCTGTTTTTAAATTAAAATACTGTAAGCATAATTCTGCATGAGGCAGCATCTGTCCTTAGAGAAAACCAAACAGCATATATAAATTTCAACTGCAGAATAAACTTCACACAGGTAAATAGTACTTTCAGGTTTATGTGATTTATTCAAAGAACCATTGTTAACTTGTGGTTTAGAATGATGATGAATTAGCCTTTTCTTTTTCGGAATTTGCTGAGGCTACAAAACCTGTAGTCCAAAACATCTACCAGATGAGAAAAGTCAAATTAGAGCATTTTTTTCTGTTTTCCATATTACTTGCTGCCCAAGAAGTTTACAGTACAGTGACACTAATGACTAATGCAGATACAGAAATCTATTGCTCTTTAATCTTGCCCTGCCATTGTCAGTAGATACAAGACAATCTTGATATGTCAGCAATGAAATGTCTCCTTTTGGGCCAGGCTGTCTTTGGGTTGCCCTTCTGTAAAGTTACGTTTACCCCAAAGGATTGCAAGCTACAATTTCGTGTCTCATTATTCTTCCATATCATCTGTGGCCAAACTGAAATGTGAAGCTGGATGCGAGTAGAAAATATCACTCAATAGCATTCTAGATGAACATGAACATATATATACAAAATAAAATTTTAAAGTAGCCTCACGGTTGCTGGATATAGGAGTACTAGAAATAGAACCCATTTCATCTATGGCATGTCAAGATAGTCCAATTACACCAATTTTCTGGAACTAGGTGTGACTTTATCATGGCTTTGCATGCAAATACATGTTATGTATGTTAAAATATGTTCATGGTTGCAATTTTTGAGTTTGAAAAAAAATTAACGTAAGATCCTAGATGCCTAAGAGTTGGCTGATGCTAGTTAGAACTTTCAATATTACTATTGAGTGCCATTCTACACATTACACTTATTTCACATCATTTTATCATGGGTTTTTAATTGCTTTAGACAGACTCCAGACAACTGTAGCAAATGAGCCTATGAGGTTGAAAGACAGGATGCTGTTCGGGCAGGTAAGTCCAGCCACCCCGTCATGGCATCAGGTTCAAGAGAGGGAGCTGAGGCTCAGATTCCACATGGTGGGCTGAACCCTGCTTGGTGAGGAGGGGTGCAGTGACCCAATCACAGTCCTCTCTATCCCTGAAAGAGGAAGAGGAGAACAGCAATGAGGAAGAGGGCTGTATGAATTGGTTGTGGCCTCTAAGCACATTGGGATGGAATATGACCAGGGGTATTTGAGCCCAAGTTTGTTTCTCAAGGTCAGGAAAAGGGAGACGTCCTTGGGAGAACATGCCGTAGAGGCCAGTGAACATTCATCACAGCAGCCAGAATCAGAGAATGGCCACCAACCTCAGAGACCCCTGGACATGGTAAGTTCCCAGAGGAAGACCCATACATCCCAGCCGAGCTGAGATTGACATATGTTACTTTGGGCCACAGCACAAAGGAGGTAATGCTCACCACTAGAAAAATGTCCAAATGCAGCTCACTGAGACAACTAGGAAGGAGGACCCATTCCTGGAGCAATGTATTTTGGTGAAGGAGACAGCAGAGACCAACAGGGAATAAGGCAAAGTAAGCAGAAGAGGAGGCAAGAAGAGAGTAAGAGGTGGGAGAATACAGTACAGAGCCAGAAAGGAGAGAAAAGAGAAGGGCGGAAGGGCTTATTGGTGAAGCAGGTGAGTGATCAAGTCAGTATCCAGAGTGGGTGCCAGATGCAATGGCAGACAATGGAGACAAATTGATCCAGATCAGTGGGCAGGCCAGTGACCAGAGAGGACATGCCACACACTGGAAGATGGCAGAGATGAGCTGGTCCACGTGAGTGGGCAAGCCAGGGAACAGAGAGGGTGCCAGACGCACAGATCAATGGCAGAGACAAGTGATCCAGGTGAGTGGGCAAGCCAGTGACAAGAGGCAGCCTGAGATGTACCAGCAGACAACAGAGACAAGCTGACCAAGATGAATGGGCATTACACGAATAGAAAGATGGCAGCGGGCATTACATGAACAGGAAGATGGTGGAGATCGGCTGATCCAGGTGAGTGGATGAGCCAGTGACCAGAGGGGGGAATCACTGGAAATTATTTTATCTGGGCGAGCAAGCCAGCAATGACAAGGAGGCAGCAGACACACCAGGAGACAGTGGTGACAAGCTGATCCAGGTGAACGGATGAGTCAGTGATCAGCTAGGACACAAAATGCATGGCAGATGGCAGAGAAAAGTGGATTGAGGTGAGTGGCTGAGCCAATGAAGAGAGATGGCTCCAGATGTATGGAATATGGAAGAGGCAAGCTAATTGAGGTGAGTGGGGGAGTCAGTGACTAAAGGAGGTGCCAGAAGCACATGGACAGCAGAGATGAGCTGATCTAGGTGACTGGGTGACTCAGTGACCAGACACAGCCTCAGATGCACGGCAGATGAACACAAGCTGATCCAGGTAAGTGAATGAGCCAATGACAGGAGGGGACACCATACATATCGGAACATGGCAGAGAAAAGCTGATGTAGTGAGTGCTCGAACAGATGCACCCGCAGATGGCAGAGATGAGGTGATCCAGGTCAGTGGATGAAGCAGTGACGAGAGGGCACCAGAAGAACAGAAAATGGCAGAAATGAGGTGATCCAGGTGAGTGGATGAGGCAGCGACAACAGGAGCTACCACATGCAATGGCAGGGGAAGATGAGATGATCAGGTGAGTGGACGGGCCAGTGACCAGGCAGGACACCAGAAGCACAGAAAATGGCAGTAATGAGGTGATCCAGGTGAGTGGATGAGGCAGCGACAACAGGAGGCACCGGATACAACGGCAGGGGATGATGAGCTGATCCAGGTGAGTGGGGAAGCCCGTGACCAGAGATGGCAGCAATGCACGGCATAAAGAAGAGACGAGATGATCAGGTGAGTGGAGGGGACAGTGACCAGAGAGGTCACCAGAAGCGCAGAAAATGGAAGTAGTGAGGTGATCCAGGTGAGTGGATGAGGCAGTGAGAAGAAGAGGAACCAGATGCACGGGCAGGGGAAGATGAACTGGTTAGGTAAGTGGAATAGCCAGTGACCTGCGAGGACCCCAGAAGCACAGAAAATGGAAGTAATGAGGTGATCCAGGTGAGTGGATGAGGCAGCGAGAACAGGAGGCACCGGATACAACGGCAGGGGAAGATAAGCTGATCCAAGTGAGTGGGTGAACCACTGAGCAGAGATGGCAGCAGATGCACGGCATACAGACGAGATGAGATGATTAGGTGAGTGGACGGGCCAGTGACCAGGCAGGACACCAGAAGCACAGAAAATGGCAGTAATGAGGTGATCCAGGTGAGTGGATGAGGCAGTGACAACAGGAGGCACCGGATGCAAAGGCAGGGAAAGATGAGCTGATTCAGGTAAATGGAGGAGCCAGTGACCTGCGAGGACACCAGAAGCACAGAAAATGGAAATAATGAGCTGATCCAGGTGAGTGTGTGAGCCAGTGACCAGAGATGGCAGCAGATGCACGGCATACAGAAGAGATGAGATGATTAGGTGAGTGGACGGCCAGTGACCAGGCAGGATACCAGAAGCACAGAAAATGGAAGTAATGAGTTTATCCAGGTGAGTGGATGAGGCAGCGACAACAGGAGCTACCACATGCAATGGCAGGGGAAGATGAGATGATCAGGTGAGTGGACGGGCCAGTGACCAGACAGGACACCAGAAGTACAGAAAATGGCAGAAATTAGGTGATCCAGGTGAGTGGATGAGGCAGCGACAACAGGAGCTACCAGATGTAAGGGCAGAGGAAGATGAGCTGATTCAGGTAAGTGGATGAGCTGGTGACCAGAGAAGACACCAGAAGCACAGAAAATGGAAGTAATGAGGTGATCCAGGTGAGTAGATCATGCAGCGACAACAGGAGGCACCAGATGCTCTGGCAGGTGAAGATGAGCTGATCCGGGTGAGTAGACAAGCCAGAGATGGCAGCCGATGCACGGCATACAGCAGAGATGAGATGATCAGATGAGTGGGCAAGCCAGTAACCAGAGAGGACACCAGAAGCACAGAAAATGGCAGTAATGAGGTGATCCAGGTGAGTGGATGAGGCAGCGACAACAGGAGCTACCACATGCAATGGCAGGGGAAGATGAGATGATCAGGTGAGTGGACGGGCCAGTGACCAGACAGGACACCAGAAGCACAGAAAATGGCAGAAATTAGGTGATCCAGGTGAGTGGATGAGGCAGCGACAACAGGAGGCACCGGATACAACGGCAGGGGATGATGAGCTGATCCAGGTGAGTGGGGTAGCCCGTGACCAGAGATGGCAGCAATGCACGGCATAAAGAAGAGACGAGATGATCAGGTGAGTGGAGGGGACAGTGACCAGAGAGGTCACCAGAAGCGCAGAAAATGGAAGTAGTGTGGTGATCCAGGTGAGTGGATGAGGCAGCGACAACAGAAGGCACCGGATACAACGGCAGGGGAAGATGAGCTGATCCAGGTGAGTTGGTGAGCCCGTGACCACAGATGGCAGCAATGCACGGCATACAGAAGAGATGAGATGATCAGGTGAGTGGGCAAGCCAGTGACCAGAGAGGACACCAGAAGCACAGAAAATGGAAGTAATGAGGTGATCCAGGTGAGTGGATGAGGCAGCGACAACAGGAGGCACCGGACGCAATGGCAGAGGAAGATGAGCTGATTCAGGTAAGTGGACGAGCCGGTAACCAGAGAAGACACCAGAAGCGCAGAAAATGGAAGTAGTGAGGTGATCCAGGTGAGTGGATGAGGCAGTGAGAAGAAGAGGAACCAGATGCACGGGCAGGGGAAGATGAGCTGGTTCAGGTAAGCGGAATAGCCAGTGACCAGAGAGGACACCAGAAGCACAGAAAATGGAAGTAATGAGGTGATCCAGGTGAGTGGATGAGGCAGAGACAACAGGAGGCACCGGATACAACGGCAGGGGAAGATGAGCTGATCCAAGTGAGTGGGTGAACCAGTGAGCAGAGATGGCAGCAGATGCACGGCATACAGCAGAAATGACATGATCAGGTGAGTGGACGAGCCAGTGACTACAGAGGACACCAGAAGCACAAAAATGGAAGTAATGAGGTGATCCAGGTGAGTGGATGAGGCAGCGACAACAGGAGGCACCGGATGCAAAGGCAGGGGAAGATGAGCTCATTCAGGTAAATGGAGGAGCCAGTGACCTGCGAGGACACCAGAAGCACAGAAAATGGAAATAATGAGGTGATCCAGGTGAGTGGATGAGGAAGCGAGAACAGAAGGCACCGGATACAACGGTAGAGGAAGATGAGCTGATCCAGGTGAGTTGGTGAGCCCGTGACCAGAGATGGCAGCAGATGCACGGCATACAGAAGAGATGAGATGATCAGGTGAGTGGACGGGCCAGTGACCAGACAGCACACCAGAAGCACAGAAAATGGCAGTAATGAGGTGATCCAGGTGAGTGGATGAGGCAGCGACAACAGGAGCTACCACATGCAATGGCAGGGGAAGATGAGATGATCAGGTGAGTGGACGGGCCAGTGACCAGGCAGGACACCAGAAGCACAGAAAATGGCAGTAATGAGGTGATCCAGGTGAGTGGATGAGGCAGCGACAACAGGAGGCAAAGGATACAACGGCAGGGGATGATGAGCTGATCCAGGTGAGTGGGGAAGCCCGTGACCAGAGATGGCAGCAATGCACGGCATAAAGAAGAGACGAGATGATCAGGTGAGTGGAGGGGACAGTGACCAGGCAGGACACCAGAAGCACAGAAAATGGCAGTAATGAGGTGATCCAGGTGAGTGGATGAGGCAGCGACTACAGGAGGCAAAGGATACAACGGCAGGGGAAGATGAGCTGATCCAGGTGAGTTGGTGAGCCCGTGACCACAGATGGCAGCAATGCACGGCATACAGAAGAGATGAGATGATCAGGTGAGTGGGCAAGCCAGTGACCAAAGAGGACACCAGAAGCACAGAAAATGGAAGTAATGAGGCGATCCAGGTGAGTGGATGAGGCAGCGACAACAGGAGGCACCAGATGCAACGGCAGGGGAAGATGAGCTGATTCAGGTAAATGGAGGAGCCAGTGACCTGCGAGGACACCAGAAGCACAGAAAATGGAAATAATGAGGTGATCCAGGTGAGTGGATGAGGCAGCGACAACAGAAGGCACCGGATACAACGGCAGGGGAAGATGAGCTGATCCAGGTGAGTTGGTGAGCCCGTGACCAGAGATGGCAGCAGATGCACGGCATACAGAAGAGATGAGATGATTAGGTGAGTGGACGGGCCAGTGACCAGACAGGACACCAGAAGCACAGAAAATGGCAGTAATGAGGTGATCCAGGTGAGTGGATGAGGCAGCGACAACAGGAGCTACCACATGCAATGGCAGGGGAAGATGAGATGATCAGGTGAGTGGACGGGCCATTGACCAGACAGGACACCAGAAGCACAGAAAATGGCAGAAATTAGGTGATCCAGGTGAGTGGATGAGGCAGCGACAACAGGAGCTACCAGATGTAAGGGCAGAGGAAGATGAGCTGATTCAGGTAAGTGGAGGAGCCAGTGACCTGCGAGGACACCAGAAGCAAAGAAAATGGAAATAATGAGGTGATCCAGGTGAGTGGATGAGGCAGCGACAACAGAAGGCACCGGATACAACGGCAGGGGAAGATGAGGTGATCCAGGTGAGTTGGTGAGCCCGTGACCAGAGATGGCAGCAGATGCACGGCATACAGAAGAGATGAGATGATCAAATGAGTGGACGGGCCAGTGACCAGACAGGACACGAGAAGCACAGAAAATGGCAGTAATGAGGTGATCCAGGTGAGTGGATGAGGCAGCGACAACAGGAGCTACCACATGCAATGGCAGGGGAAGATGAGATGATCAGGTGAGTGGACGGGCCAGTGACCAGACAGGACACCAGAAGCACAGAAAATGGCAGAAATTAGGTGATCCAGATGAGTGGATGAGGCAGCGACAACAGGAGCTACCAGATGTAAGGGCAGAGGAAGATGAGCTGATTCAGGTAAGTGGAGGAGCCAGTGACCTGCGAGGACACCAGAAGCAAAGAAAATGGAAATAATGAGGTGATCCAGGTGAGTGGATGAGGCAGCGACAACAGAAGGCACCGGATACAACGGCAGGGGAAGATGAGGTGATCCAGGTGAGTTGGTGAGCCCGTGACCAGAGATGGCAGCAGATGCACGGCATACAGAAGAGATGAGATGATCAAATGAGTGGACGGGCCAGTGACCAGACAGGACACGAGAAGCACAGAAAATGGCAGTAATGAGGTGATCCAGGTGAGTGGATGAGGCAGCGACAACAGGAGCTACCACATGCAATGGCAGGGGAAGATGAGATGATCAGGTGAGTGGACGGGCCAGTGACCAGACAGGACACCAGAAGCACAGAAAATGGCAGAAATTAGGTGATCCAGATGAGTGGATGAGGCAGCGACAACAGGAGCTACCAGATGTAAGGGCAGAGGAAGATGAGCTGATTCAGGTAAGTGGATGAGCTGGTGACCAGAGAAGACACCAGAAGCACAGAAAATGGAAGTAATGAGGTGATCCAGGTGAGTAGATCATGCAGCGACAACAGGAGGCACCAGATGCTCTGGCAGGTGAAGATTAGCTGATCCGGGTGAGTGGACAAGCCAGAGATGGCAGCAGATGCATGGCATACAGCAGAGATGAGATGATCAGATGAGTGGGCAAGCCAGTAACCAGAGAGGACACCAGAAGCACAGAAAATGGAAGTAATGAGGTGATCCAGGTGAGTGGATGAGGCAGCGACAACAGGAGGCACCGGACGCAATGGCAGAGGAAGATGAGCTGATTCAGGTAAGTGGACGAGCCGGTAACCAGAGAAGACACCAGAAGCGCAGAAAATGGAAGTAGTGATGTGATCCAGGTGAGTGGATGAGGCAGTGAGAAGAAGAGGAACCAGATGCACGGGCAGGGGAAGATGAGCTGGTTCAGGTAAGCGGAATAGCCAGTGACCAGAGAGGACACCAGAAGCACAGAAAATGGAAGTAATGAGGTGATCCAGGTGAGTGAATGAGGCAGCGACAACAGGAGGCACCGGATACAACGGCAGGGGAAGATGAGCTGATCCAAGTGAGTGGGTGAACCAGTGAGCAGAGATGGCAGCAGATGTACGGCATACAGCAGAAATGACATGATCAGGTGAGTGGACGAGCCAGTGACTACAGAGGACACCAGAAGCACAGAAAATGGAAATAATGAGGTGATCCAGGTGAGTGGATGAGGCAGCGACAACAGAAGGCACCGGATACAACGGTAGGGGAAGATGAGCTGATCCAGGTGAGTGGGTGAGCCAGTGACCAGAGATGGCAGCAGATGCACGGCATACAGAAGAGATGAGATGATCAGGTGAGTGGAAGGGCCAGTGACCAGGCAGGACACCAGAAGCACAGAAAATGGCAGTAATGAGGTGATCCAGGTGAGTGGATGAGGCAGCGACAGTAGGAGCTACCACATGCAATGGCAGGGGAAGATGAGATGATCAGGTGAGTGGACGGGCCAGTGACCAGAGAGGACACCAGAAGCACAGAAAATGGCAGAAATTAGGTGATCCAGGTGAGTAAATGAGGCAGCGACAACAGGAGGCACCGGATACAACGGCAGGGGATGATGAGCTGATCCAGGTGAGTGGGGTAGCCCATGACCAGAGATGGCAGCAATGCACGGCATAAAGAAGAGACGAGATGATCAGGTGAGTGGAGGGGACAGTGACCAGAGAGGTCACCAGAAGCGCAGAAAATGGAAGTAGTGAGGTGATCCAGGTGAGTGGATGAGGCAGTGAGAAGAAGAGGAACCAGATGCACGGGCAGGGGAAGATGAGCTGGTTAGGTAAGTGGAATAGCCAGTGACCTGCGAGGACACCAGAAGCACAGAAAATGGAAATAATGAGGTGATCCAGGTGAGTGGATGAGGCAGCGAGAACAGGAGGCACCGGATACAATGGCAGGGGAAGATAAGCTGATCCAAGTGAGTGGGTGAACCAGTGAGCAGAGATGGCAGCAGATGCACAGCATACCGAAGAGATGAGATGATCAGGTGAGTGGACGGGCCAGTGACCAGGCAGGACACCAGAAGCACAGAAAATGGCAGTAATGAGGTGATCCAGGTGAGTGGATGAGGCAGCGACAACAGGAGCTACCACATGCAATGGCAGGGGAAGATGAGATGATCAGGTGAGTGGACGGGCCAGTGACCAGACAGGACACCAGAAGTACAGAAAATGGCAGAAATTAGGTGATCCAGGTGAGTGGATGAGGCAGCGACAACAGGAGCTACCACATGCAATGGCAGGGGAAGATGAGCAGATCCAGGTGAGTGGACAAGCCAGTGACCAGAGAGGACACCAGAAGCACAGAAAATGGAAGTCATGAGATGATCCAGGTGAGTGGATGAGGCAGTGAGAAGAAGAGGTACAAGATGCAAGGGCAGGGGAAAATGAGCTGATCCAGGTGAGTGGACGAGCCGGTGACCAGAGATGGCAGCAGATGCACGGCATACAGCAGAGATGAGATGAGATCAGGTGAGTGGACAAGCCAGTGACCAGAGAGGTCACCAGAAGAATAGAAAATGGAAGTAATGAGCTGATCCAGGTGAGTGGGTGAGCCCGTGACCAGAGATGGCAGCAATGCACGTCATACAGAAGAGATGAGATAATCAGGTGAGTGGACGGGCCAGTGACCAGAGAGGTCACCAGAAGAATAGAAAATGGAAGTAATGAGGTGATCCAGGTGAGTGGATGAGGCAGCGACAACAGGAGGCACCAGATGCAACGGCAGGGGAAGATGAGCTGATTCAGGTAAATGGAGGAGCCAGTGACCTGCGAGGACACCAGAAGCACAGAAAATGGAAATAATGAGGTGATCCAGGTGAGTGGATGAGGCAGCGACAACAGAAGGCACCGGATACAATGGCAGGGGAAGATGAGCTGATCCAGGTGAGTGGGTGAACCCGTGACCAGAGATGGCAGCAGATTCACGGCATACAGCAGAGATGAGATGATCAGGTGAGTGGACGAGCCGGAGATGGCAGCAGATGTACGGCATACAGCAGAAATGACATGATCAGGTGAGTGGACGAGCCAGTGACTACAGAGGACACCAGAAGCACAGAAAATGGAAATAATGAGGTGATCCAGGTGAGTGGATGAGGCAGCGACAACAGAAGGCACCGGATACAACGGTAGGGGAAGATGAGCTGATCCAGGTGAGTGGGTGAGCCAGTGACCAGAGATGGCAGCAGATGCACGGCATACAGAAGAGATGAGATGATCAGGTGAGTGGAAGGGCCAGTGACCAGGCAGGACACCAGAAGCACAGAAAATGGCAGTAATGAGGTGATCCAGGTGAGTGGATGAGGCAGCGACAGTAGGAGCTACCACATGCAATGGCAGGGGAAGATGAGATGATCAGGTGAGTGGACGGGCCAGTGACCAGAGAGGACACCAGAAGCACAGAAAATGGCAGAAATTAGGTGATCCAGGTGAGTAAATGAGGCAGCGACAACAGGAGGCACCGGATACAACGGCAGGGGATGATGAGCTGATCCAGGTGAGTGGGGTAGCCCATGACCAGAGATGGCAGCAATGCACGGCATAAAGAAGAGACGAGATGATCAGGTGAGTGGAGGGGACAGTGACCAGAGAGGTCACCAGAAGCGCAGAAAATGGAAGTAGTGAGGTGATCCAGGTGAGTGGATGAGGCAGTGAGAAGAAGAGGAACCAGATGCACGGGCAGGGGAAGATGAGCTGGTTAGGTAAGTGGAATAGCCAGTGACCTGCGAGGACACCAGAAGCACAGAAAATGGAAATAATGAGGTGATCCAGGTGAGTGGATGAGGCAGCGAGAACAGGAGGCACCGGATACAATGGCAGGGGAAGATAAGCTGATCCAAGTGAGTGGGTGAACCAGTGAGCAGAGATGGCAGCAGATGCACAGCATACCGAAGAGATGAGATGATCAGGTGAGTGGACGGGCCAGTGACCAGGCAGGACACCAGAAGCACAGAAAATGGCAGTAATGAGGTGATCCAGGTGAGTGGATGAGGCAGCGACAACAGGAGCTACCACATGCAATGGCAGGGGAAGATGAGATGATCAGGTGAGTGGACGGGCCAGTGACCAGACAGGACACCAGAAGTACAGAAAATGGCAGAAATTAGGTGATCCAGGTGAGTGGATGAGGCAGCGACAACAGGAGCTACCACATGCAATGGCAGGGGAAGATGAGCAGATCCAGGTGAGTGGACAAGCCAGTGACCAGAGAGGACACCAGAAGCACAGAAAATGGAAGTCATGAGATGATCCAGGTGAGTGGATGAGGCAGTGAGAAGAAGAGGTACAAGATGCAAGGGCAGGGGAAAATGAGCTGATCCAGGTGAGTGGACGAGCCGGTGACCAGAGATGGCAGCAGATGCACGGCATACAGCAGAGATGAGATGAGATCAGGTGAGTGGACAAGCCAGTGACCAGAGAGGTCACCAGAAGAATAGAAAATGGAAGTAATGAGCTGATCCAGGTGAGTGGGTGAGCCCGTGACCAGAGATGGCAGCAATGCACGTCATACAGAAGAGATGAGATAATCAGGTGAGTGGACGGGCCAGTGACCAGAGAGGTCACCAGAAGAATAGAAAATGGAAGTAATGAGGTGATCCAGGTGAGTGGATGAGGCAGCGACAACAGGAGCTACCACATGCAATGGCAGGGGAAGATGAGCAGATCCAGGTGAGTGGATGAGCCAGTGACCAGAGAGACACCAGAAGCACAGAAAATGGAAGTCATGAGATGATCCAGGTGAGTGGATGAGGCAGTGAGAAGAAGAGGTACAAGATGCAAGGGCAGGGGAAAATGAGCTGATCCAGGTGAGTGGACGAGCCGGTGACCAGAGATGGCAGCAGATGCACGGCATACAGCAGAGATGAGATGAGATCAGGTGAGTGGACAAGCCAGTGACCAGAGAGGTCACCAGAAGAATAGAAAATGGAAGTAATGAGCTGATCCAGGTGAGTGGGTGAGCCCGTGACCAGAGATGGCAGCAATGCACGTCATACAGAAGAGATGAGATAATCAGGTGAGTGGACGGGCCAGTGACCAGAGAGGTCACCAGAAGAATAGAAAATGGAAGTAATGAGGTGATCCAGGTGAGTGGATGAGGCAGCGACAACAGGAGGCACCAGATGCAACGGCAGGGGAAGATGAGCTGATTCAGGTAAATGGAGGAGCCAGTGACCTGCGAGGACACCAGAAGCACAGAAAATGGAAATAATGAGGTGATCCAGGTGAGTGGATGAGGCAGCGACAACAGAAGGCACCGGATACAATGGCAGGGGAAGATGAGCTGATCCAGGTGAGTGGGTGAACCCGTGACCAGAGATGGCAGCAGATTCACGGCATACAGCAGAGATGAGATGATCAGGTGAGTGGACGAGCCGGAGATGGCAGCAGATGCACGGCATACAGCAGAGATGAGATGATCAGATGAGTGGACAACCCAGTGACCAGAGAGGACACCAGAAGCACAGAAAATGGCAGAAATTTGTTGATCCAGGTGAGTAGATGAGGCAGGCAGAACAGGAGCTACCAGATGCAAAGGCAGAGGAAGATGAGCTGATTCAGGTGAGTGGACGGGCCAGTGACCAGAGAGGACACCAGAAGCACAGAAAATGACAGAAATGAGGTGATCCAGGTGAGTAGATGAGGCAGGCAGACAGGAGCTACCAGATGCAAAGGCAGAGGAAGATGAGCTGATTCAGGTAAGTGGATGAGCCGGTGACCAGAGAAGACACCAGAAGCACAGAAAATGGAAGTAATGAGGTGATCCAGGTGAGTAGATCATGCAGCGACAACAGGAGGCACCGGATGCAAAGGCAGGGGAAGATGAGCTGATTCAGGTGAGTGGACGATCCGGTGACCAGAGAGGCTACCAGAAGCACAGAAAATGTTAGTAATGAGGTTATTCAGGTGAGTGGATGTGGCAGGAGAACAGGAGGCACCGGATGCAATGGCAGGGGAAGATGAGCTGATCTTGGTGAGTGGGTGAGCCAGTGACCAGGGATGGCAGCAGATGCACGGCATTCAGCAGAGATGAGATGATTAGGTGAGTGGACGGGCCAGTGACCAGGCAGGACACCAGAAGCACAGAAAATGGCAGTAATGAGGTGATCCAGGTGAGTGGATGAGGCAGCGACAACAGGAGGCACCGGATGCAAAGGCAGGGAAAGATGAGCTGATTCAGGTAAATGGAGGAGCCAGTGACCTGCGAGGACACCAGAAGCACAGAAAATGGAAATAATGAGCTGATCCAGGTGAGTGTGTGAGCCAGTGACCAGAGATGGCAGCAGATGCACGGCATACAGAAGAGATGAGATGATTAGGTGAGTGGACGGCCAGTGACCAGGCAGGACACCAGAAGCACAGAAAATGGAAGTAATGAGTTGATCCAGGTGAGTGGATGAGGCAGCGACAACAGGAGCTACCACATGCAATGGCAGGGGAAGATGAGATGATCAAGTGAGTCGACGGGCCAGTGACCAGACAGGACACCAGAAGTACAGAAAATGGCAGAAATTAGGTGATCCAGGTGAGTGGAAGAGGCAGCAACAACAGGAGCTACCAGATGTAAGGGCAGAGGAAGATGAGCTGATTCAGGTAAGTGGAGGAGCCAGTGACCTGCGAGGACACCAGAAGCAAAGAAAATGGAAATAATGAGGTGATCCAGGTGAGTGGATGAGGCAGCGACAACAGGAGCTACCACATGCAATGGCAGGGGAAGATGAGATGATCAGGTGAGTGGACGGGCCAGTGACCAGACAGGACACCAGAAGTACAGAAAATGGCAGAAATTAGGTGATCCAGGTGAGTGGATGAGGCAGCGACAACAGGAGCTACCAGATGTAAGGGCAGAGGAAGATGAGCTGATTCAGGTAAGTGGATGAGCTGGTGACCAGAGAAGACACCAGAAGCACAGAAAATGGAAGTAATGAGGTGATCCAGGTGAGTAGATCATGCAGCGACAACAGGAGGCACCAGATGCTCTGGCAGGTGAAGATGAGCTGATCCGGGTGAGTGGACAAGCCAGAGATGGCAGCAATGCACGGCATACAGCAGAGATGAGATGATCAGATGAGTGGGCAAGTCAGTAACCAGAGAAGACACCAGAAGCACAGAAAATGGCAGTAATGAGGTGATCCAGGTGAGTGGATGAGGCAGCGACAACAGGAGCTACCACATGCAATGGCAGGGGAAGATGAGATGATCAGATGAGTGGACGGGCCAGTGACCAGACAGGACACCAGAAGCACAGAAAATGGCAGAAATTAGGTGATCCAGGTGAGTGGATGAGGCAGCGACAACAGGAGGCACCGGATACAACGGCAGGGGATGATGAGCTGATCCAGGTGAGTGGATGAGGCAGATGGCAGCAATGCACGGCATAAAGAAGAGACGAGATGATCAGGTGAGTGGAGGGGACAGTGACCAGAGAGGTCACCAGAAGCGCAGAAAATGGAAGTAGTGTGGTGATCCAGGTGAGTGGATGAGGCAGCGACAACAGAAGGCACCGGATACAACGGCAGGGGAAGATGAGCTGATCCAGGTGAGTTGGTGAGCCCGTGACCACAGATGGCAGCAATGCACGGCATACAGAAGAGATGAGATGATCAGGTGAGTGGGCAAGCCAGTGACCAGAGAGGACACCAGAAGCACAGAAAATGGAAGTAATGAGGCGATCCAGGTGAGTGGATGAGGCAGCGACAACAGGAGGCACCAGATGCAACGGCAGGGGAAGATGAGCAGATTCAGGTAAATGGAGGAGCCAGTGACCTGCGAGGACACCAGAAGCACAGAAAATGGAAATAATGAGGTGATCCAGGTGAGTGGATGAGGCAGCAACAACAGAAGGCACCGGATACAACGGCAGGGGAAGATGAGCTGATCCAGGTGAGTTGGTGAGCCCGTGACCAGAGATGGCAGCAGATGCACGGCATACAGAAGAGATGAGATGATTAGGTGAGTGGACGGGCCAGTGACCAGACAGGACACCAGAAGCACAGAAAATGGCAGAAATTAGGTGATCCAGGTGAGTGGATGAGGCAGCGACAACAGGAGCTACCAGATGTAAGGGCAGAGGAAGATGAGCTGATTCAGGTAAGTGGAGGAGCCAGTGACCTGCGAGGACACCAGAAGCAAAGAAAATGGAAATAATGAGGTGATCCAGGTGAGTGGATGAGGCAGCAACAACAGAAGGCACCGGATACAACGGCAGGGGAAGATGAGCTGATCCAGGTGAGTTGGTGAGCCCGTGACCAGAGATGGCAGCAGATGCACGGCATACAGAAGAGATGAGATGATCAAATGAGTGGACGGGCCAGTGACCAGACAGGACACGAGAAGCACAGAAAATGGCAGTAATGAGGTGATCCAGGTGAGTGGATGAGGCAGCGACAACAGGAGCTACCACATGCAATGGCAGGGGAAGATGAGATGATCAGGTGAGTGGGCCAGTGACCAGACAGGACACCAGAAGCACAGAAAATGGCAGAAATTAGTGATCCAGGTGAGTGGATGAGGCAGCGACAACAGGAGGCTACCAGATGGGGCGGGCAGAGGAAGATGAGCTGATTCAGGTAAGTGGATGAGCTGGTGACCAGAGAAGACACCAGAAGCACAGAAAATGGAAGTAATGAGGTGATCCAGGTGAGTAGATCATGCAGCGACAACAGGAGGCACCAGATGCTCTGGCAGGTGAAGATTAGCTGATCCGGGTGAGTGGACAAGCCAGAGATGGCAGCAGATGCATGGCATACAGCAGAGATGAGATGATCAGATGAGTGGGCAAGCCAGTAACCAGAGAGGACACCAGAAGCACAGAAAATGGAAGTAATGAGGTGATCCAGGTGAGTGGATGAGGCAGCGACAACAGGAGGCACCGGACGCAATGGCAGAGGAAGATGAGCTGATTCAGGTAAGTGGACGAGCCAGTGACCAGAGAAGACACCAGAAGCAGAAAATGGAAGTAGTGATGTGATCCAGGTGAGTGGATGAGGCAGTGAGAAGAAGAGGAACCAGATGCACGGCAGGAAGATGAGCTGGTTCAGGTAAGTGGAATAGCCAGTGACCAGAGGACACCAGAAGCACAGAAAATGGAAGTAATGAGGTGATCCAGGTGAGTGAATGAGGCAGCGACAACAGGAGGCACCGGATACAACGGCAGGGGAAGATGAGCTGATCCAGGTGAGTGGTGAGCCAGTGACCAGAGATGGCAGCAGATGCACGGCATACAGCAGAGATGAGATGATCAGGTGAGTGGACGAGCCAGTGACCAGAGAGGACACCAGAAGCACAGAAAATGGAAATAATGAGGTGATCCAGGTGAGTGGATGAGGCAGTGACAACAGGAGGCACCGGATACAACGGCAGGGGAAGATGAGCTGATCCAGGTGAGTGGGTGAGCCAGTGACCAGAGATGGCAGCAGATGCACGGCATACAGAAGAGATGAGATGATCAGGTGAGTGGAAGGGCCAGTGACCAGGCAGGACACCAGAAGCACAGAAAATGGCAGTAATGAGGTGATCCAGGTGAGTGGATGAGGCAGCGACAGTAGGAGCTACCACATGCAATGGCAGGGGAAGATGAGATGATCAGGTGAGTGGACGGGCCAGTGACCAGAGAGGACACCAGAAGCACAGAAAATGGCAGAAATTAGGTGATCCAGGTGAGTAAATGAGGCAGCGACAACAGGAGGCACCGGATACAACGGCAGGGGATGATGAGCTGATCCAGGTGAGTGGGTGAGCCCGTGACCAGAGATGGCAGCAATGGACGGCAGAAAGAAGAGAGGAGATGATCAGGTGAGTGGAGGGGACAGTGACCAGAGAGGTCACCAGAAGCGCAGAAAATGGAAGTAGTGAGGTGATCCAGGTGAGTGGATGAGGCAGTGAGAAGAAGAGGAACCAGATGCACGGGCAGGGGAAGATGAGCTGATCCAGGTAAGTGGAATAGCCAGTGACCTGCGAGGACACCAGAAGCACAGAAAATGGAAATAATGAGGTGATCCAGGTGAGTGGATGAGGCAGCGAGAACAGGAGGCACCGGATACAATGGCAGGGGAAGATAAGCTGATCCAAGTGAGTGGGTGAACCAGTGAGCAGAGATGGCAGCAGATGCACAGCATACCGAAGAGATGAGATGATCAGGTGAGTGGACGGGCCAGTGACCAGGCAGGACACCAGAAGCACAGAAAATGGCAGTAATGAGGTGATCCAGGTGAGTGGATGAGGCAGCGACAACAGGAGCTACATGCAATGGCAGGGGAAGATGAGATGATCAGGTGAGTGGACGGGCCAGTGACCAGACAGGACACCAGAAGTACAGAAAATGGCAGAAATTAGGTGATCCAGGTGAGTGGATGAGGCAGCGACAACAGGAGCTACCACATGCAATGGCAGGGGAAGATGAGCAGATCCAGGTGAGTGGAAGCCAGTGACCAGAGAGACACCAGAAGCACAGAAAATGGAAGTCATGAGATGATCCAGGTGAGTGGATGAGGCAGTGAGAAGAAGAGGCACAGATGCAAGGGCAGGGGAAAATGAGCTGATCCAGGTGAGTGGACGAGCCAGTGACCAGAGATGGCAGCAGATGCACGGCATACAGCAGAGATGAGATGAGATCAGGTGAGTGGATGAGCAGTGACCAGAGGACACCAGAAGAATAGAAAATGGAAGTAATGAGCTGATCCAGGTGAGTGCGTGAGCCCGTGACCAGAGATGGCAGCAATGCACGTCATACAGAAGAGATGAGATAATCAGGTGAGTGGACGGGCCAGTGACCAGAGAGGTCACCAGAAGAATAGAAAATGGAAGTAATGAGGTGATCCAGGTGAGTGGATGAGGCAGCGACAACAGGAGGCACCAGATGCAACGGCAGGGGAAGATGAGCTGATTCAGGTAAATGGAGGAGCCAGTGACCTGCGAGGACACCAGAAGCACAGAAAATGGAAATAATGAGGTGATCCAGGTGA
Organism: Ahaetulla prasina; assembly: GCF_028640845.1. Lineage (NCBI taxonomy): Eukaryota > Metazoa > Chordata > Lepidosauria > Squamata > Colubridae > Ahaetulla > Ahaetulla prasina. The sequence goes on along the minus strand of NC_080546.1, from coordinate 35,386,404 downwards.
GTGGATGAGGCAGCGACAACAGAAGGCACCGGATACAATGGCAGGGGAAGATGAGCTGATCCAGGTGAGTGGGTGAACCCGTGACCAGAGATGGCAGCAGATTCACGGCATACAGCAGAGATGAGATGATCAGGTGAGTGGACGAGCCGGAGATGGCAGCAGATGCACGGCATACAGCAGAGATGAGATGATCAGGTGAGTGATGAGGCAGCGACAACAGAGGCACCAGAAGCACAGAAAATGGAAATAATGAGGTGATCCAGGTGAGTGGATGAGGCAGCGACAACAGAAGGCACCGGATACAACGGTAGGGAAGATGAGCTGATCCAGGTGAGTGGGTGAGCCAGTGACCAGAGATGGCAGCAGATGCACGCATACAGAAGAGATGAGATGATCAGGTGAGTGGAAGGCCAGTGACCAGGCAGGACACCAGAAGCACAGAAAATGGCAGTAATGAGGTGATCCAGGTGAGTGGATGAGGCAGCGACAACAGGAGCTACCAGCAGAAGATGAGATGATCAGGTGAGTGGACGGCCAGTGACCAGAGAGGACACCAGAAGCACAGAAAATGGCAGAAATTAGGTGATCAGGTGAGTGATGAGGCAGCGACAACAGGAGGCACCGGATACAACGGCAGGGGATGATGAGCTGATCCAGGTGAGTGGGTGAGCCCGTGACCAGAGATGGCAGCAATGCACGCATACAGAAGAGATGAGATGATGATGATCAGGTGAGTGGAGGGACAGTGACCAGAGAGGACACCAGAAGCGCAGAAAATGGAAGTAGTGAGGTGATCCAGGTGAGTGGATGAGGCAGTGAGAAGAAGAGGAACCAGATGCAAGGCAGGGGAAGATGAGCTGATTCAGGTAAGTGGAATAGCCAGTGACCTGCGAGGACACCAGAAGCACAGAAAATGGAAATAATGAGGTGATCAGGTGAGTGGATGAGGCAGTGACCAGAGAGGCACCAGATGCAATGGCAGGGGAAGATGAGCTGATTCAGGTGAGTGGGTGAACCAGTGAGCAGAGATGGCAGCAGATGCACAGCATACAAGAGATGAGATGATCAGGTGAGTGGACGGGCCAGTGACCAGAGCAGGACACCAGAAGCACAGAAAATGGCAGTAATGAGGTGATTCAGGTGAGTGGATGAGGCAGCGACAACAGGAGCTACCACATGCAATGGCAGAAGATGAGATGATCAGGTGAGGACGGGCCAGTGACCAGACAGGACACCAGAAGACAGAAAATGGCAGAAATTAGGTGATCAGGTGAGTGGATGAGGCAGCGACAACAGGAGCTACACATGCAATGGCAGGGGAAGATGAGCAGATTCAGGTGAGTGGAGGACACCAGAAGCACAGAAAATGGAAGTCATGAGATGATCAGGTGAGTGGATGAGGCAGTGAGAAGAAGAGGAACCAGATGCAAGGCAGGGGAAGATGAGCTGATCCAGGTGAGTGGACGAGCCGGTGACCAGAGATGGCAGCAATGCACGGCATACAGCAGAGATGAGATGAGATCAGGTGAGTGGACCAGTGACCAGAGGACACCAGAAGAATAGAAAATGGAAGCAATGAGGTGATCCAGGTGAGTGGGTGAGCCCGCGACCAGAGATGGCAGCAATGCACGCATACAGAAGAGATGAGATGATTCAGGTGAGTGGACGGGCCAGTGACCAGAGAGGTCACCAGAAGAATAGAAAATGGAAGTAATGAGGTGATCCAGGTGAGTGGATGAGGCAGCGACAACAGGAGGCACCAGATGCAACGGCAGGGGAAGATGAGCTGATTCAGGTAAATGGAGGAGCCAGTGACCTGCGAGGACACCAGAAGCACAGAAAATGGAAATAATGAGTGATCCAGGTGAGTGGATGAGGCAGCGACAACAGAAGGCACCGGATACAATGGCAGGGGAAGATGAGCTGATCCAGGTGAGTGGGTGAACCAGTGACCAGAGATGGCAGCAGATTCACGCATACAGCAGAGATGAGATGATCAGGTGAGTGGACGAGCCAGATGGCAGCAGATGCACGCATACAGCAGAGATGATGATCAGGTGAGTGGACAAGCCAGTGACCAGAGAGGACACCAGAAGCACAGAAAATGGCAGAAATTTGTTGATCCAGGTGAGTAGATGAGGCAGGCAGAACAGGAGCACCAGATGCAAAGGCAGAGGAAGATGAGCTGATTCAGGTGAGTGGACAAGCCAGTGACCAGAGGACACCAGAAGCACAGAAAATGGCAGAAATGAGGTGATCAGGTGAGTGGATGAGGCAGGCAGACAGGAGCTACCAGATGCAAGGCAGAGGAAGATGAGCTGATTCAGGTGAGTGGATGAGCCGGTGACCAGAGAAGACACCAGAAGCACAGAAAATGGAAGTAATGAGGTGATCCAGGTGAGTAGATGAGGCAGCGACAACAGGAGGCACCGGATGCAAAGGCAGGGGAAGATGAGCTGATTCAGGTGAGTGGACGAGCCAGTGACCAGAGAGGCTACCAGAAGCACAGAAAATGGAGTAATGAGGTTATTCAGGTGAGTGGATGAGGCAGCGAGAACAGGAGGCACCGGATGCAATGGCAGGGGAAGATGAGCTGATTCAGGTGAGTGGGTGAGCCAGTGACCAGGATGGCAGCAGATGCACGGCATACAGCAGAGATGAGATGATTAGGTGAGTGGACGGCCAGTGACCAGGCAGGACACCAGAAGCACAGAAAATGGCAGTAATGAGGTGATCCAGGTGAGTGGATGAGGCAGCGACAACAGGAGGCACCGGATGCAAAGGCAGGGAAAGATGAGCTGATTCAGGTAAATGGAGGAGCCAGTGACCTGAGAGGACACAGAAGCACAGAAAATGGAAATAATGAGCTGATCAGGTGAGTGATCCAGGTGAGTGGATGAGCCAGCGACCAGAGATGGCAGCAGATGCACGGCATACAGAAGAGATGAGATGATTAGGTGAGTGGAGCCAGTGACCAGGCAGGACACCAGAAGCACAGAAAATGGAAGTAATGAGTTGATCCAGGTGAGTGGATGAGGCAGCGACAACAGGAGCTACCAGATGCAATGGCAGAGGAAGATGAGATGATCCAGGTGAGTGGAGGCCAGTGACCAGACAGGACACCAGAAGTACAGAAAATGGCAGAAATTAGGTGATCCAGGTGAGTGATGAGGCAGCACAACAGGAGGCACCAGATGCAGGCAGGGGAAGATGAGCTGATTCAGGTGGAGGAGCCAGTGACCAGGCAGGACACCAGAAGCACAGAAAATGGAAATAATGAGGTGATTCAGGTGAGTGGATGAGGCAGCGACAACAGGAGCTACCACATGCAATGGCAGGGGAAGATGAGATGATCAGGTGAGTGGACGGGCCAGTGACCAGACAGGACACCAGAAGCACAGAAAATGGCAGAAATTAGGTGATCAGGTGAGTGGATGAGGCAGCACAACAGGAGCTACCAGATGCAAGGCAGAGGAAGATGAGCTGATTCAGGTAGTGGATGAGCTGGTGACCAGAGAAGACACCAGAAGCACAGAAAATGGAAGTAATGAGGTGATCCAGGTGAGGATGAGGCAGCGACAACAGGAGGCACCAGATGCTCTGGCAGGTGAAGATGAGCTGATCCGGTGAGTGGACAAGCCAGAGATGGCAGCGATGCACGCATACAGCAGAGATGAGATGATCAGGTGAGTGGGCAAGCCAGTGACCAGAGAGACACCAGAAGCACAGAAAATGGCAGTAATGAGGTGATCCAGGTGAGTGGATGAGGCAGCGACAACAGGAGCACCACATGCAATGGCAGGGGAAGATGAGATGATCAGATGAGTGGACGGGCCAGTGACCAGACAGGACACCAGAAGCACAGAAAATGGCAGAAATTAGGTGATCCAGGTGAGTGGATGAGGCAGCGACAACAGGAGGCACCGGATACAACGGCAGGGGATGATGAGCTGATTCCAGGTGAGTGGGTGAGCCCGTGACCAGAGATGGCAGCAATGCACGGCATAAAGAAGAGACGAGATGATCAGGTGAGTGGAGGGACAGTGACCAGAGAGGACACCAGAAGCAGAAAATGGAAGTAGTGTGAGTGGATGAGGCAGCGACAACAGAAGGCACGGATACAACGGCAGGGGAAGATGAGCTGATCCAGGTGAGTTGGTGAGCCCGTGACCACAGATGGCAGCAATGCACGCATACAGAAGAGATGAGGATGATCAGGTGAGTGGGCCAGTGACCAGAGAGGACACCAGAAGCACAGAAAATGGAAGTAATGAGGATCCAGGTGAGTGGATGAGGCAGCGACAACAGGAGGCACCGGATGCAAAGGCAGGGAAAGATGAGCTGATTCAGGTAAATGGAGGAGCCAGTGACCAGAGAGACACCAGAAGCACAGAAAATGGAAATAATGAGGTGATCCAGGTGAGTGGATGAGGCAGCAACAACAGAAGGCACGGATACAACGGCAGGGGAAGATGAGCTGATCCAGGTGAGTGGTGAGCCAGTGACCAGAGATGGCAGCAGATGCACGCATACAGAAGAGATGAGATGATTAGGTGAGTGGACGGGCCAGTGACCAGACAGGACACCAGAAGCACAGAAAATGGCAGAAATTAGGTGATCCAGGTGAGTGGATGAGGCAGCGACAACAGGACCTACCAGATGTAAGGGCAGAGGAAGATGAGCTGATTCAGGTAAGTGGAGGAGCCAGTGACCAGGAGGACACCAGAAGCACAGAAAATGGAAATAATGAGGTGATCCAGGTGAGTGGATGAGGCAGCGACAACAGAAGGCACCGGATACAACGGCAGGGGAAGATGAGGTGATCCAGGTGAGTTGGTGAGCCCGTGACCAGAGATGGCAGCAGATGCACGGCATACAGAAGAGATGAGATGATCAGGTGAGTAGACGGGCCAGTGACCAGACAGGACACGAGAAGCACAGAAAATGGCAGTAATGAGGTGATCCAGGTGAGTGGATGAGGCAGCGACAACAGGAGCTACCACATGCAATGGCAGGAAGATGAGATGATCAGGTGAGTGGACGGGCCAGTGACCAGACAGGACACCAGAAGCACAGAAAATGGCAGAAATTAGGTGATCCAGGTGAGTGGATGAGGCAGCGACAACAGGAGCTACCAGATGCAATGGCAGAGGAAGATGAGCTGATTCAGGTGAGTGGATGAGCTGGTGACCAGAGAAGACACCAGAAGCACAGAAAATGGAAGAATGAGGTGATCCAGGTGAGTGGATGAGGCAGCGACAACAGGAGGCACCAGATGCACGGCAGGGGAAGATGAGCTGATCCAGGTGAGTGGAGGGACAGTGACCAGAGATGGCAGCAGATGCACGGCAGGGGATGATGAGCTGATCAGGTGAGTGGGCAAGCCAGTGACCAGAGAGGACACCAGAAGCACAGAAAATGGAAGTAATGAGGTGATCCAGGTGAGTGGATGAGGCAGCGACAACAGGAGGCACCGGACGCAATGGCAGAGGAAGATGAGCTGATTCAGGTAAGTGGAGGAGCCAGTGACCAGAGAAGACACCAGAAGCGCAGAAAATGGAAGTAGTGAGGTGATCCAGGTGAGTGGATGAGGCAGTGAGAAGAAGAGGAACCAGATGCACGGCAGGGGAAGATGAGCTGGTTCAGGTAAGTGGAATAGCCAGTGACCAGAGAGGACACCAGAAGCACAGAAAATGGAAGTAATGAGGTGATCCAGGTGAGTGGATGAGGCAGCGACAACAGGAGGCACCGGATACAACGGCAGGGGAAGATGAGCTGATTCCAGGTGAGTGGGTGAACCAGTGAGCAGAGATGGCAGCAGATGCACAGCATACAGCAGAAATGACATGATCAGGTGAGTGGACGAGCCAGTGACTACAGAGGACACCAGAAGCACAGAAAATGGAAGTCAGGTGAGTGGATGAGGCAGCGACAACAGAAGGCACCGGATACAACGGCAGGGGAAGATGAGCTGATCCAGGTGAGTGGGTGAGCCAGTGACCAGAGATGGCAGCAGATGCACGGCAGAAGAGATGAGATGATCAGGTGAGTGGAAGGGCCAGTGACCAGGCAGGACACCAGAAGCACAGAAAATGGCAGTAATGAGGTGATCCAGGTGAGTGGATGAGGCAGCGACAACAGGAGCTACCAGATGCAAGGCAGGGGAAGATGAGATGATCAGGTGAGTGGACGGGCCAGTGACCAGAGAGAGGACACCAGAAGCACAGAAAATGGCAGAAATTAGGTGATCCAGGTGAGTAATGAGGCAGCGACAACAGGAGGCACCGGATGCAACGGCAGGGGATGATGAGCTGATTCAGGTGAGTGGGTGAGCCCATGACCAGAGATGGCAGCAATGCACGGCATAAAGAAGAGATGATGATCAGGTGAGTGAGGGACAGTGACCAGAGAGGTCACCAGAAGCGCAGAAAATGGAAGTAGTGAGGTGATCCAGGTGAGTGGATGAGGCAGTGAGAAGAAGAGGAACCAGATGCACGGGCAGGGGAAGATGAGCTGGTTCAGGTGAGTGGAATAGCCAGTGACCAGCAGGACACCAGAAGCACAGAAAATGGAAATAATGAGGTGATCCAGGTGAGTGGATGAGGCAGCGAGAACAGGAGGCACCGGATGCAATGGCAGGGGAAGATGAGCTGATCCAAGTGAGTGGGTGAGCCAGTGACCAGAGATGGCAGATGCACAGCATACAGCAGAGATGAGATGATCAGGTGAGTGGACGGCCAGTGACCAGGCAGGACACCAGAAGCACAGAAAATGGCAGTAATGAGGTGATTCAGGTGAGTGATGAGGCAGCGACAACAGGAGCTACCACATGCAATGGCAGGGGAAGATGAGATGATCAGGTGAGTGGACGGGCCAGTGACCAGACAGGACACCAGAAGCACAGAAAATGGCAGAAATGAGGTGATCCAGGTGAGTGATGAGGCAGCGACAACAGGAGCTACCACATGCAATGGCAGGGGAAGATGAGCTGATTCCAGGTGAGTGGACGCCAGTGACCAGTGACCAGAGAGGACACCAGAAGCACAGAAAATGGAAGTCATGAGATGATCCAGGTGAGTGGATGAGGCAGTGAGAAGAAGAGGAACCAGATGCAAGGGCAGGGGAAAATGAGCTGATCCAGGTGAGTGGACGAGCCGGTGACCAGAGATGGCAGCAGATGCACGGCATACAGCAGAGATGAGATGAGATCAGGTGAGTGGACAAGCCAGTGACCAGAGAGGTCACCAGAAGAATAGAAAATGGAAGTAATGAGCTGATCCAGGTGAGTGGGTGAGCCCGTGACCAGAGATGGCAGCAATGCACGTCATACAGAAGAGATGAGATAATCAGGTGAGTGGACGGGCCAGTGACCAGAGAGGTCACCAGAAGAATAGAAAATGGAAGTAATGAGGTGATCCAGGTGAGTGGATGAGGCAGCGACAACAGGAGGCACCAGATGCAACGGCAGGGGAAGATGAGCTGATTCAGGTAAATGGAGGAGCCAGTGACCTGCGAGGACACCAGAAGCACAGAAAATGGAAATAATGAGGTGATCCAGGTGAGTGGATGAGGCAGCGACAACAGAAGGCACCGGATACAATGGCAGGGGAAGATGAGCTGATCCAGGTGAGTGGGTGAACCCGTGACCAGAGATGGCAGCAGATTCACGGCATACAGCAGAGATGAGATGATCAGGTGAGTGGACGGGCCAGTGACCAGAGATGGCAGCAGATGCACGCATACAGCAGAGATGAGATGATCAGATGAGTGGACAAGCCAGTGACCAGAGGACACCAGAAGCACAGAAAATGGCAGAAATTTGTTGATCCAGGTGAGTGGATGAGGCAGAACAGGAGCTACCAGATGCAAAGGCAGAGGAAGATGAGCTGATTCAGGTGAGTGGACGGGCCAGTGACCAGAGAGGACACCAGAAGCACAGAAAATGACAGAAATGAGGTGATCCAGGTGAGTAGATGAGGCAGGCAGACAGGAGCTACCAGATGCAAAGGCAGAGGAAGATGAGCTGATTCAGGTGAGTGACGGGCCAGTGACCAGAGAGGACACCAGAAGCACAGAAAATGACAGAAAATGAGGTGATCCAGGTGAGGATGAGGCAGGCAGACAGGAGCTACCAGATGCAAAGGCAGAGGAAGATGAGCTGATTCAGGTAAGTGGATGAGCAGTGACCAGAGAAGACACCAGAAGCACAGAAAATGGAAGTAATGAGGTGATCCAGGTGAGTGGATGAGCCAGTGACAACAGGAGGCACCGGATGCAAAGGCAGGGAAGATGAGCTGATTCAGGTGAGTGGACGATCCAGTGACCAGAGAGGCTACCAGAAGCACAGAAAATGGAGTAATGAGGTTATTCAGGTGAGTGGATGTGGCAGGAGAACAGGAGGCACCGGATGCAATGGCAGGGAAGATGAGCTGATCTTGGTGAGTGGTGAGCCAGTGACCAGGGATGGCAGCAGATGCACGCATACAGCAGAGATGAGATGATTAGGTGAGTGGACGGGCCAGTGACCAGGCAGGACACCAGAAGCACAGAAAATGGCAGTAATGAGGTGATCCAGGTGAGTGGATGAGGCAGCGACAACAGGAGGCACCGGATGCAAAGGCAGGGAAAGATGAGCTGATTCAGGTAAATGGAGGAGCCAGTGACCTGCGAGGACACCAGAAGCACAGAAAATGGAAATAATGAGCTGATCCAGGTGAGTGTGTGAGCCAGTGACCAGAGATGGCAGCAGATGCACGGCATACAGAAGAGATGAGATGATTAGGTGAGTGGACGGCCAGTGACCAGGCAGGACACCAGAAGCACAGAAAATGGAAGTAGTGTGGTGATCCAGGTGAGTGGATGAGGCAGCGACAACAGAAGGCACCGGATACAACGGCAGGGGAAGATGAGCTGATCCAGGTGAGTTGGTGAGCCCGTGACCACAGATGGCAGCAATGCACGGCATACAGAAGAGATGAGATGATCAGGTGAGTGGGCAAGCCAGTGACCAGAGAGGACACCAGAAGCACAGAAAATGGAAGTAATGAGGCGATCCAGGCGAGTGGATGAGGCAGCGACAACAGGAGGCACCAGATGCAACGGCAGGGGAAGATGAGCAGATTCAGGTAAATGGAGGAGCCAGTGACCTGCGAGGACACCAGAAGCACAGAAAATGGAAATAATGAGGTGATCCAGGTTAGTGGATGAGGCAGCAACAACAGAAGGCACCGGATACAACGGCAGGGGAAGATGAGCTGATCCAGGTGAGTTGGTGAGCCCGTGACCAGAGATGGCAGCAGATGCACGGCAGAAGAGATGAGATGATTAGGTGAGTGGACGGGCCAGTGACCAGACAGGACACCAGAAGCACAGAAAATGGCAGAAATTAGGTGATCCAGGTGAGTGGATGAGGCAGCGACAACAGGAGCTACCACATGCAATGGCAGAGGAAGATGAGCTGATTCAGGTAAGTGGAGGCCAGTGACCTGCGAGGACACCAGAAGCAAAGAAAATGGAAATAATGAGGTGATCCAGGTGAGTGGATGAGGCAGCGACAACAGAAGGCACCGGATACAACGGCAGGGGAAGATGAGGTGATCCAGGTGAGTTGGTGAGCCCGTGACCAGAGATGGCAGCAGATGCACGGCATACAGAAGAGATGAGATGATCAAATGAGTGGACGGGCCAGTGACCAGACAGGACACGAGAAGCACAGAAAATGGCAGTAATGAGGTGATCCAGGTGAGTGGATGAGGCAGCGACAACAGGAGCTACCACATGCAATGGCAGGGGAAGATGAGATGATCAGGTGAGTGGACGGGCCATTGACCAGACAGGACACCAGAAGCACAGAAAATGGCAGAAATTAGGTGATCCAGGTGAGTGGATGAGGCAGCGACAACAGGAGCTACCAGATGTAAGGGCAGAGGAAGATGAGCTGATTCAGGTAAGTGGATGAGCTGGTGACCAGAGAAGACACCAGAAGCACAGAAAATGGAAATAATGAGGTGATCCAGGTGAGTGGATGAGGCAGCGACAACAGAAGGCACCGGATACAATGGCAGGGGAAGATGAGCTGATCCGGGTGAGTGGACAAGCCAGAGATGGCAGCAGATGCACGGCATACAGCAGAGATGAGATGATCAGATGAGTGGGCAAGCCAGTAACCAGAGAGGACACCAGAAGCACAGAAAATGGCAGTAATGAGGTGATCCAGGTGAGTGGATGAGGCAGCGACAACAGGAGGCACCGGACGCAATGGCAGAGGAAGATGAGCTGATTCAGGTAAGTGGAGGAGCCAGTGACCAGAGAGGACACCAGAAGCGCAGAAAATGGAAGTAGTGATGTGATCCAGGTGAGTGGATGAGGCAGGAGAAGAAGAGGAACCAGATGCACGGGCAGGGGAAGATGAGCTGGTTCAGGTAAGCGGAATAGCCAGTGACCAGAGAGGACACCAGAAGCACAGAAAATGAGGTGATCCAGGTGAGTGAATGAGGCAGCGACAACAGGAGGCACCGGATACAACGGCAGGGGAAGATGAGCTGATCCAAGTGAGTGGGTGAACCAGTGAGCAGAGATGGCAGCAGATGCAGCATACAGAAGAGATGAGATGATCAGGTGAGTGGAGAGCCAGTGACTACAGAGGACACCAGAAGCACAGAAAATGGAAATAATGAGGTGATCCAGGTGAGTGGATGAGGCAGCGACAACAGAAGGCACCGGATACAACGGTAGGGGAAGATGAGCTGATCCAGGTGAGTGGGTGAGCCAGTGACCAGAGATGGCAGCAGATGCACGGCATACAGAAGAGATGAGATGATCAGGTGAGTGGAAGGGCCAGTGACCAGGCAGGACACCAGAAGCACAGAAAATGGCAGTAATGAGGTGATTCAGGTGAGTGGATGAGGCAGCGACAGTAGGAGCTACCACATGCAATGGCAGGGGAAGATGAGATGATCAGGTGAGTGGGGAGCCAGTGACCAGAGGACACCAGAAGCACAGAAAATGGCAGAAATTAGGTGATCCAGGTGAGTAATGAGGCAGCGACAACAGGAGGCACCGGATACAACGGCAGGGGATGATGAGCTGATCCAGGTGAGTGGGTGAGCCCATGACCAGAGATGGCAGCAATGCACGGCATACAGAAGAGATGAGATGATCAGGTGAGTGGAGGGACAGTGACCAGAGAGGTCACCAGAAGCGCAGAAAATGGAAGTAGTGAGGTGATCCAGGTGAGTGGATGAGGCAGTGAGAAGAAGAGGAACCAGATGCACGGCAGGGGAAGATGAGCTGGTTAGGTAAGTGGAATAGCCAGTGACCTGCGAGGACACCAGAAGCACAGAAAATGGAAATAATGAGGTGATCCAGGTGAGTGGATGAGGCAGCGAGAACAGGAGGCACCGGATACAATGGCAGGGGAAGATGAGCTGATCAGGTGAGTGGGTGAACCAGTGAGCAGAGATGGCAGCAGATGCACAGCATACAGAAGAGATGAGATGATCAGGTGAGTGGCCAGTGACCAGGCAGGACACCAGAAGCACAGAAAATGGCAGTAATGAGGTGATTCAGGTGAGTGGATGAGGCAGCGACAACAGGAGCTACCACATGCAATGGCAGGGGAAGATGAGATGATCAGGTGAGTGGACGGGCCAGTGACCAGACAGGACACCAGAAGTACAGAAAATGGCAGAAATTAGGTGATCCAGGTGAGTGGATGAGGCAGCGACAACAGGAGCTACCACATGCAATGGCAGGGGAAGATGAGCAGATCCAGGTGAGTGGACAAGCCAGTGACCAGAGAGGACACCAGAAGCACAGAAAATGGAAGTCATGAGATGATCCAGGTGAGTGGATGAGGCAGTGAGAAGAAGAGGAACCAGATGCAAGGGCAGGGAAGATGAGCTGATCAGGTGAGTGGACAAGCCAGTGACCAGAGATGGCAGCAGATGCACGGCATACAGCAGAGATGAGATGAGATCAGGTGAGTGGACAAGCCAGTGACCAGAGAGGTCACCAGAAGAATAGAAAATGGAAGTAATGAGCTGATCCAGGTGAGTGGGTGAGCCCGTGACCAGAGATGGCAGCAATGCACGTCATACAGAAGAGATGAGATAATCAGGTGAGTGGACGGGCCAGTGACCAGAGAGGTCACCAGAAGAATAGAAAATGGAAGTAATGAGGTGATCCAGGTGAGTGGATGAGGCAGCGACAACAGGAGGCACCAGATGCAACGGCAGGGGAAGATGAGCTGATTCAGGTAAATGGAGGAGCCAGTGACCAGAGGACACCAGAAGCACAGAAAATGGAAATAATGAGGTGATCAGGTGAGTGGATGAGGCAGCGACAACAGAAGGCACGGATACAATGGCAGGGGAAGATGAGCTGATCCAGGTGAGTGGGTGAACCCGTGACCAGAGATGGCAGCAGATTCACGGCATACAGCAGAGATGAGATGATCAGGTGAGTGGACGAGCCGGAGATGGCAGCAGATGCACGGCATACAGCAGAGATGAGATGATCAGATGAGTGGACAACCCAGTGACCAGAGAGGACACCAGAAGCACAGAAAATGGCAGAAATTTGTTGATCCAGGTGAGTAGATGAGGCAGGCAGAACAGGAGCTACCAGATGCAAAGGCAGAGGAAGATGAGCTGATTCAGGTGAGTGGACGGGCCAGTGACCAGAGAGGACACCAGAAGCACAGAAAATGACAGAAATGAGGTGATCCAGGTGAGTAGATGAGGCAGGCAGACAGGAGCTACCAGATGCAAAGGCAGAGGAAGATGAGCTGATTCAGGTAAGTGGATGAGCCGGTGACCAGAGAAGACACCAGAAGCACAGAAAATGGAAGTAATGAGGTGATCCAGGTGAGTAGATCATGCAGCGACAACAGGAGGCACCGGATGCAAAGGCAGGGGAAGATGAGCTGATTCAGGTGAGTGGACGAGCCAGTGACCAGAGAGGCTACCAGAAGCACAGAAAATGGAAGTAATGAGGTGATTCAGGTGAGTGGATGTGGCAGGAGAACAGGAGGCACCGGATGCAATGGCAGGGGAAGATGAGCTGATCTTGGTGAGTGGGTGAGCCAGTGACCAGGGATGGCAGCAGATGCACGGCATTCAGCAGAGATGAGATGATTAGGTGAGTGGACGGGCCAGTGACCAGGCAGGACACCAGAAGCACAGAAAATGGCAGTAATGAGGTGATCCAGGTGAGTGGATGAGGCAGCGACAACAGGAGGCACCGGATGCAAAGGCAGGGAAAGATGAGCTGATTCAGGTAAATGGAGGAGCCAGTGACCTGCGAGGACACCAGAAGCACAGAAAATGGAAATAATGAGCTGATCCAGGTGAGTGTGTGAGCCAGTGACCAGAGATGGCAGCAGATGCACGGCATACAGAAGAGATGAGATGATTAGGTGAGTGGACGGCCAGTGACCAGGCAGGACACCAGAAGCACAGAAAATGGAAGTAATGAGTTGATCCAGGTGAGTGGATGAGGCAGCGACAACAGGAGCTACCACATGCAATGGCAGGGGAAGATGAGATGATCAGGTGAGTGGACGGGCCAGTGACCAGAGAGGACACCAGAAGCACAGAAAATGGCAGAAATTAGGTGATCCAGGTGAGTAAATGAGGCAGCGACAACAGGAGCTACCAGATGTAAGGGCAGAGGAAGATGAGCTGATTCAGGTAAGTGGATGAGCTGGTGACCAGAGAAGACACCAGAAGCACAGAAAATGGAAGTAATGAGGTGATCCAGGTGAGTAGATCATGCAGCGACAACAGGAGGCACCAGATGCTCTGGCAGGTGAAGATGAGCTGATCCGGGTGAGTGGACAAGCCAGAGATGGCAGCAGATGCACGGCATACAGCAGAGATGAGATGATCAGATGAGTGGGCAAGCCAGTAACCAGAGAGGACACCAGAAGCACAGAAAATGGCAGTAATGAGGTGATCCAGGTGAGTGGATGAGGCAGCGACAACAGGAGCTACCACATGCAATGGCAGGGGAAGATGAGATGATCAGATGAGTGGACGGGCCAGTGACCAGACAGGACACCAGAAGCACAGAAAATGGCAGAAATTAGGTGATCCAGGTGAGTGGATGAGGCAGCGACAACAGGAGGCACCGGATACAACGGCAGGGGATGATGAGCTGATCCAGGTGAGTGGGGTAGCCCGTGACCAGAGATGGCAGCAATGCACGGCATAAAGAAGAGACGAGATGATCAGGTGAGTGGAGGGGACAGTGACCAGAGAGGTCACCAGAAGCGCAGAAAATGGAAGTAGTGTGGTGATCCAGGTGAGTGGATGAGGCAGCGACAACAGAAGGCACCGGATACAACGGCAGGGGAAGATGAGCTGATCCAGGTGAGTTGGTGAGCCCGTGACCACAGATGGCAGCAATGCACGGCAGAAGAGATGAGATGATCAGGTGAGTGGGCAAGCCAGTGACCAGAGGACACCAGAAGCACAGAAAATGGAAGAATGAGGTGATCCAGGTGAGTGGATGAGGCACAACAGGAGGCACCAGATGCAACGGCAGGGGAAGATGAGCAGATTCAGGTAAATGGAGGAGCCAGTGACCTGCGAGGACACCAGAAGCACAGAAAATGGAAATAATGAGGTGATCCAGGTGAGTGGATGAGGCAGCAACAACAGAAGGCACCGGATACAACGGCAGGGGAAGATGAGCTGATCCAGGTGAGTTGGTGAGCCCGTGACCAGAGATGGCAGCAGATGCACGGCATACAGAAGAGATGAGATGATTAGGTGAGTGGACGGGCCAGTGACCAGACAGGACACCAGAAGCACAGAAAATGGCAGTAATGAGGTGATCCAGGTGAGTGGATGAGGCAGCGACAACAGGAGCTACCACATGCAATGGCAGGGGAAGATGAGATGATCAGGTGAGTGGACGGGCCATTGACCAGACAGGACACCAGAAGCACAGAAAATGGCAGAAATTAGGTGATCCAGGTGAGTGGATGAGGCAGCGACAACAGGAGCTACCAGATGTAAGGGCAGAGGAAGATGAGCTGATTCAGGTAAGTGGAGGAGCCAGTGACCTGTGAGGACACCAGAAGCACCGAAAATGGAAATAATGAGGTGATCCAGGTGAGTGGATGAGGCAGCGACAACAGAAGGCACCGGATACAACGGCAGGGGAAGATGAGCTGATCCAGGTGAGTGGGTGAACCCGTGACCAGAGATGGCAGCAGATGCACGGCATACAGAAGAGATGAGATGATCACGTGAGTGGACGGGCCAGTGACCAGACAGGACACGAGAAGCACAGAAAATGGCAGTAATGAGGTGATCCAGGTGAGTGGATGAGGCAGCGACAACAGGAGCTACCACATGCAATGGCAGGGGAAGATCAGCTGATTCAGGTAAGTAGATGAGCCGGTGACCAGAGAAGACACCAGAAGCACAGAAAATGGAAGTAATGAGGTGGTCCAGGTAAGTGGATGAGGCAGCGAGAACAGGAGGCACCGGATACAACAGCAGGGGAAGATGAGCTGATCCAGGTGAGTGGACAAGCCAGTGACCAGAGAGGACACCAGAAGCACAGAAAATGGAAGTCATGAGATGATCCAGGTGAGTGGATGAGGCAGTGAGAAGAAGTACCAGATGCACGGGCAGGGGAAAATGAGCTGATCCAGGTGAGTGGACGAGCCAGTGACCAAAGATGGCAGAAGATGCACGGCATACAGCAGAGATGAGATGATTAGGTGAGTGGACGGCCAGTGACCAGGCAGGACACCAGAAGCACAGAAAATGGAAGTAATGAGTTGATCCAGGTGAGTGTGTGAGCCAGTGACCAGAGATGGCAGCAGATGCACGGCATACAGAAGAGATGAGATGATTAGGTGAGTGGACGGCCAGTGACCAGGCAGGACACCAGAAGCACAGAAAATGGAAGTAATGAGTTGATCCAGGTGAGTGGATGAGGCAGCGACAACAGGAGCTACCACATGCAATGGCAGGGGAAGATGAGATGATCAGGTGAGTGGACGGGCCAGTGACCAGACAGGACACCAGAAGTACAGAAAATGGCAGAAATTAGGTGATCCAGGTGAGTGGATGAGGCAGCGACAACAGGAGCTACCAGATGTAAGGGCAGAGGAAGATGAGCTGATTCAGGTAAGTGGATGAGCTGGTGACCAGAGAAGACACCAGAAGCACAGAAAATGGAAGTAATGAGGTGATCCAGGTGAGTAGATCATGCAGCGACAACAGGAGGCACCAGATGCTCTGGCAGGTGAAGATGAGCTGATCCGGGTGAGTGGACAAGCCAGAGATGGCAGCCGATGCACGGCATACAGCAGAGATGAGATGATCAGATGAGTGGGCAAGTCAGTAACCAGAGAAGACACCAGAAGCACAGAAAATGGCAGTAATGAGGTGATCCAGGTGAGTGGATGAGGCAGCGACAACAGGAGCTACCACATGCAATGGCAGGGGAAGATGAGATGATCAGATGAGTGGACGGGCCAGTGACCAGACAGGACACCAGAAGCACAGAAAATGGCAGAAATTAGGTGATCCAGGTGAGTGGATGAGGCAGCGACAACAGGAGGCACCGGATACAACGGCAGGGGATGATGAGCTGATCCAGGTGAGTGGGGTAGCCCGTGACCAGAGATGGCAGCAATGCACGGCATAAAGAAGAGACGAGATGATCAGGTGAGTGGAGGGGACAGTGACCAGAGAGGTCACCAGAAGCGCAGAAAATGGAAGTAGTGTGGTGATCCAGGTGAGTGGATGAGGCAGCGACAACAGAAGGCACCGGATACAACGGCAGGGGAAGATGAGCTGATCCAGGTGAGTTGGTGAGCCCATGACCACAGATGGCAGCAATGCACGGCATACAGAAGAGATGAGATGATCAGGTGAGTGGGCAAGCCAGTGACCAGAGAGGACACCAGAAGCACAGAAAATGGAAGTAATGAGGCGATCCAGGTGAGTGGATGAGGCAGCGACAACAGGAGGCACCAGATGCAACGGCAGGGGAAGTTGAGCTGATTCAGGTAAATGGAGGAGCCAGTGACCTGCGAGGACACCAGAAGCACAGAAAATGGAAATAATGAGGTGATCCAGGTGAGTGGATGAGGCAGCGACAACAGAAGGCACCGGATACAACGGCAGGGGAAGATGAGCTGATCCAGGTGAGTTGGTGAGCCCGTGACCAGAGATGGCAGCAGATGCACGGCATACAGAAGAGATGAGATGATTAGGTGAGTGGACGGGCCAGTGACCAGACAGGACACCAGAAGCACAGAAAATGGCAGTAATGAGGTGATCCAGGTGAGTGGATGAGGCAGCGACAACAGGAGCTACCACATGCAATGGCAGGGGAAGATTAGATGATCAGGTGAGTGGACGGGCCATTGACCAGACAGGACACCAGAAGCACAGAAAATGGCAGAAATTAGGTGATCCAGATGAGTGGATGAGGCAGCGACAACAGGAGCTACCAGATGTAAGGGCAGAGGAAGATGAGCTGATTCAGGTAAGTGGAGGAGCCAGTGACCTGCGAGGACACCAGAAGCACAGAAAATGGAAATAATGAGGTGATCCAGGTGAGTGGATGAGGCAGCGACAACAGAAGGCACCGGATACAATGGCAGGGGAAGATGAGGTGATCCAGGTGAGTTGGTGAGCCCGTGACCAGAGATGGCAGCAGATGCACGGCATACAGAAGAGATGAGATGATCAGGTGAGTGGACGGGCCAGTGACCAGACAGGACACGAGAAGCACAGAAAATGGCAGTAATGAGGTGATCCAGGTGAGTGGATGAGGCAGCGACAACAGGAGCTACCACATGCAATGGCAGGGGAAGATGAGATGATCAGGTGAGTGGACGGGCCAGTGACCAGACAGGACACCAGAAGCACAGAAAATGGCAGAAATTAGGTGATCCAGATGAGTGGATGAGGCAGCGACAACAGGAGCTACCAGATGTAAGGGCAGAGGAAGATGAGCTGATTCAGGTAAGTGGATGAGCTGGTGACCAGAGAAGACACCAGAAGCACAGAAAATGGAAGTAATGAGGTGATCCAGGTGAGTAGATCATGCAGCGACAACAGGAGGCACCAGATGCTCTGGCAGGTGAAGATGAGCTGATCCGGGTGAGTGGACAAGCCAGAGATGGCAGCAGATGCACGGCATACAGCAGAGATGAGATGATCAGATGAGTGGGCAAGCCAGTAACCAGAGAGGACACCAGAAGCACAGAAAATGGCAGTAATGAGGTGATCCAGGTGAGTGGATGAGGCAGCGACAACAGGAGCTACCACATGCAATGGCAGGGGAAGATGAGATGATCAGGTGAGTGGACGGGCCAGTGACCAGACAGGACACCAGAAGCACAGAAAATGGCAGAAATTAGGTGATCCAGGTGAGTGGATGAGGCAGCGACAACAGGAGGCACCGGATACAACGGCAGGGGAAGATGAGCTGATCAGGTGAGTGGTGAGCCCGTGACCAGAGATGGCAGCAATGCAGGGCATAAAGAAGAGACGAGATGATCAGGTGAGTGGAGGGGACAGTGACCAGAGAGGTCACCAGAAGCGCAGAAAATGGAAGTAGTGTGGTGATCCAGGTGAGTGGATGAGGCAGCGACAACAGAAGGCACCGGATACAACGGCAGGGGAAGATGAGCTGATCCAGGTGAGTTGGTGAGCCCGTGACCACAGATGGCAGCAATGCAGGACACCAGAAGCACAGAAAATGGAAGTAATGAGGCGATCCAGGTGAGTGGATGAGGCAGCGACAACAGGAGGCACCAGATGCAACGGCAGGGGAAGATGAGCTGATTCAGGTAAATGGAGGAGCCAGTGACCTGCGAGGACACCAGAAGCACAGAAAATGGAAGTAATGAGGTGGTCCAGGTAAGTGGATGAGGCAGCGAGAACAGGAGGCACCGGATACAACAGCAGGGGAAGATGAGCTGATCCAGGTGAGTGGACAAGCCAGTGACCAGAGAGGACACCAGAAGCACAGAAAATGGAAGTCATGAGATGATCCAGGTGAGTGGATGAGGCAGTGAGAAGAAGTACCAGATGCACGGGCAGGGGAAAATGAGCTGATCCAGGTGAGTGGACGAGCCAGTGACCAAAGATGGCAGAAGATGCACGGCATACAGCAGAGATGAGATGATTAGGTGAGTGGACGGCCAGTGACCAGGCAGGACACCAGAAGCACAGAAAATGGAAGTAATGAGTTGATCCAGGTGAGTGTGTGAGCCAGTGACCAGAGATGGCAGCAGATGCACGGCATACAGAAGAGATGAGATGATTAGGTGAGTGGACGGCCAGTGACCAGGCAGGACACCAGAAGCACAGAAAATGGAAGTAATGAGTTGATCCAGGTGAGTGGATGAGGCAGCGACAACAGGAGCTACCACATGCAATGGCAGGGGAAGATGAGATGATCAAGTGAGTGGAGGCCAGTGACCAGACAGGACACCAGAAGTACAGAAAATGGCAGAAATTAGGTGATCCAGGTGAGTGGATGAGGCAGCGACAACAGGAGGCACCAGATGCAAGGCAGAGGAAGATGAGCTGATCCAGGTGAGTGGATGAGCTGGTGACCAGAGAGACACCAGAAGCACAGAAAATGGAAGAGATGAGATGATCAGGTGAGTAGATCATGCAGCGACAACAGGAGGCACCAGAAGCAGAAAATGGCAGTAATGAGGTGATCAGGTGAGTGGATGAGCAGCGACAACAGGAGCACCAGATGCAATGGCAGGGGAAGATGAGATGATCAGGTGAGTGGAGCCAGTGACCAGACAGGACACCAGAAGCACAGAAAATGGCAGAATGAGGTGATCCAGGTGAGTGGATGAGGCAGCGACAACAGGAGGCACGGATACAATGGCAGGGGAAGATGAGCTGATTCAGGTGAGTGGATGAGGCAGTGACCAGACAGGACACCAGAAGCAGAAAATGGAAGTAATGAGGTGATCAGGTGAGTGGAGGGCCAGTGACCAGACAGGACACCAGAAGCAGAAAATGGAAGTAATGAGGATCCAGGTGAGTGGATGAGGCAGCGACAACAGAGGCACCGGATACAACGGCAGGGGAAGATGAGCTGATCCAGGTGAGTGGTGAGCCAGTGACCAGAGATGGCAGCAATGCACGGCATACAGAAGAGATGAGATGATCAGGTGAGTGGAGGCCAGTGACCAGAGAGGACACCAGAAGCACAGAAAATGGAAGTAATGAGGTGATCCAGGTGAGTGGATGAGGCAGCGACAACAGAGGCACCAGATGCAACGGCAGGGGAAGATGAGCTGATTCAGGTGAGTGGAGGGCCAGTGACCAGAGAAGACACCAGAAGCAGAAAATGGAAATAATGAGGTGATCCAGGTGAGTGGATGAGGCAGCGACAACAGAGGCACCGGATGCAATGGCAGGGGAAGATGAGCTGATCCAGGTGAGTGGTGAGCCAGTGACCAGAGATGGCAGCAGATGCACGGCATAAAGAAGAGATGAGATGATCAGGTGAGTGGATGAGCCAGTGACCAGAGAGGACACCAGAAGCACAGAAAATGGCAGTAATGAGGTGATCCAGGTGAGTGGATGAGGCAGCGACAACAGGAGCTACCACATGCAATGGCAGGGGAAGATGAGATGATCAGGTGAGTGGACGGGCCAGTGACCAGACAGGACACCAGAAGCACAGAAAATGGCAGAGGAAGATGAGCTGATCCAGGTGAGTGGATGAGGCAGCGACAACAGGAGGCACCAGATGCAATGGCAGGGGAAGATGAGATGATCAGGTGAGTGGATGAGCTGGTTCAGGTAAGCGGAATAGCCAGTGACCAGAGATGGCAGCAATGCACGGCATACAGCAGAGATGAGATGATCAGGTGAGTGGGCAAGCCAGTGACCAGGCAGGACACCAGAAGCACAGAAAATGGAAATAATGAGGTGATCAGGTGAGTGGATGAGGCAGCGACAACAGGAGGCACCAGATGCAACGGCAGGGGAAGATGAGCTGGTTCAGGTAAATGGAGGAGCCAGTGACCTGCGAGGACACCAGAAGCACAGAAAATGGAAATAATGAGGTGATCCAGGTGAGTGGATGAGGCAGCGACAACAGAAGGCACCGGATACAACGGCAGGGGAAGATGAGCTGATCAGGTGAGTGGGTGAGCCAGTGACCAGAGATGGCAGCAATGCACGGCATACAGAAGAGATGAGATGATCAGGTGAGTGGGCAAGCCAGTGACCAGAGAGGACACCAGAAGCACAGAAAATGGAAGTAATGAGGCGATCCAGGTGAGTGGATGAGGCAGCGACAACAGGAGGCACCAGATGCAACGGCAGGGGAAGATGAGCTGATCAGGTGAGTGGAGGAGCCAGTGACCAGACAGGACACCAGAAGCACAGAAAATGGAAATAATGAGGTGATCCAGGTGAGTGGATGAGGCAGCGACAACAGAAGGCACCGGATACAACGGCAGGGGAAGATGAGCTGATCCAGGTGAGTTGGTGAGCCCGTGACCAGAGATGGCAGCAGATGCACGGCATACAGAAGAGATGAGATGATTAGGTGAGTGGACGGGCCAGTGACCAGACAGGACACCAGAAGCACAGAAAATGGCAGTAATGAGGTGATCCAGGTGAGTGGATGAGGCAGCGACAACAGGAGCTACCACATGCAATGGCAGGGGAAGATGAGATGATCAGGTGAGTGGACGGGCCATTGACCAGACAGGACACCAGAAGCACAGAAAATGGCAGAAATTAGGTGATCCAGGTGAGTGGATGAGGCAGCGACAACAGGAGCTACCAGATGTAAGGGCAGAGGAAGATGAGCTGATTCAGGTAAGTGGATGAGCTGGTGACCAGAGAAGACACCAGAAGCACAGAAAATGGAAGTAATGAGGTGATCCAGGTGAGTAGATCATGCAGCGACAACAGGAGGCACCAGATGCTCTGGCAGGTGAAGATTAGCTGATCCGGGTGAGTGGACAAGCCAGAGATGGCAGCAGATGCACGGCATACAGCAGAGATGAGATGATCAGATGAGTGGGCAAGCCAGTGACCAGGCAGGACACCAGAAGCACAGAAAATGGCAGTAATGAGGTGATCCAGGTGAGTGGATGAGGCAGCGACAACAGGAGGCACCAGATGCACGGGCAGGGGAAGATGAGCTGATTCAGGTAGGTGGATGAGCTGGTGACCAGAGAAGACACCAGAAGCACAGAAAATGGAAGTAATGAGGTGATCCAGGTGAGTAGATCATGCAGCGACAACAGGAGGCACCAGATGCTCTGGCAGGTGAAGATTAGCTGATCCGGGTGAGTGGACAAGCCAGAGATGGCAGCAGATGCACGGCATACACCAGAGATGAGATGATCAGGTGAGTGGATGAGGCAGCGACAACAGAAGGCACCGGATACAATGGCAGGGGAAGATGAGATGATCCAGGTGAGTGGATGAGGCAGCGACAACAGGAGGCACCAGATGCACGGGCAGGGGAAGATGAGATGATCAGATGAGTGGGCAAGCCAGTAACCAGAGAGGACACCAGAAGCACAGAAAATGGCAGTAATGAGGTGATCCAGGTGAGTGGATGAGGCAGCGACAACAGGAGGCACCGGACGCAATGGCAGAGGAAGATGAGCTGATTCAGGTAAGTGGACGAGCCGGTAACCAGAGAAGACACCAGAAGCGCAGAAAATGGAAGTAGTGATGTGATCCAGGTGAGTGGATGAGGCAGCGACAACAGGAGGCACCAGATGCACGGGCAGGGGAAGATGAGCTGATCAGGTAAGCGGAATAGCCAGTGACCAGAGAGGACACCAGAAGCACAGAAAATGGAAGTAATGAGGTGATCCAGGTGAGTGAATGAGGCAGCGACAACAGGAGGCACCGGATACAACGGCAGGGGAAGATGAGCTGATCCAAGTGAGTGGGTGAACCAGTGAGCAGAGATGGCAGCAGATGTACGGCATACAGCAGAAATGACATGATCAGGTGAGGGACGAGCCAGTGACTACAGAGGACACCAGAAGCACAGAAAATGGAAATAATGAGGTGATCCAGGTGAGTGGATGAGGCAGCGACAACAGAAGGCACCGGATACAACGGTAGGGGAAGATCAGCTGATCCAGGTGAGTGGGTGAGCCAGTGACCAGAGATGGCAGCAGATGCACGGCATACAGAAGAGATGAGATGATCAGGTGAGTGGACGGGCCAGTGACCAGGCAGGACACCAGAAGCACAGAAAATGGCAGTAATGAGGTGATCCAGGTGAGTGGATGAGGCAGCGACAACAGGAGCTACCACATGCAATGGCAGGGGAAGATGAGATGATCAGGTGAGTGGACGGGCTAGTGACCAGAGAGGACACCAGAAGCACAGAAAATGGCAGAAATTAGGTGATCCAGGTGAGTAAATGAGGCAGCGACAACAGGAGGCACCGGATATAACGGCAGGGGATGATGAGCTGATCCAGGTGAGTGGGGTAGCCCGTGACCAGAGATGGCAGCAATGCACGGCATAAAGAAGAGACGAGATGATCAGGTGAGTGGAGGGGACAGTGACCAGAGAGGTCACCAGAAGCGCAGAAAATGGAAGTAGTGAGGTGATCCAAGTGAGTGGGTGAACCAGTGAGCAGAGATGGCAGCAGATGCACGGCATACAGACGAGATGAGATGATTAGGTGAGTGGACGGGCCAGTGACCAGGCAGGACACCAGAAGCACAGAAAATGGCAGTAATGAGGTGATCCAGGTGAGTGGATGAGGCAGCAACAACAGGAGACACCGGATGCAAAGGCAGGGGAAGATGAGCTGATTCAGGTAAATGGAGGAGCCAGTGACCTGCGAGGACACCAGAAGCACAGAAAATGGAAATAATGAGGTGATCCAGGTGAGTGGATGAGGCAGCGACAACAGAAGGCACCGGATACAACGGCAGGGGAAGATGAGCTGATCCAGGTGAGTGTGTGAGCCAGTGACCAGAGATGGCAGCAGATGCACAGCATACCGAAGAGATGAGATGATCAGGTGAGTGGACGGGCCAGTGACCAGGCAGGACACCAGAAGCACAGAAAATGGCAGTAATGAGGTGATCCAGGTGAGTGGATGAGGCAGCGACAACAGGAGCTACCACATGCAATGGCAGGGGAAGATGAGATGATCAGGTGAGTAGATGGGCCAGTGACCAGACAGGACACCAGAAGTACAGAAAATGGCAGAAATTAGGTGATCCAGGTGAGTGGATGAGGCAGCGACAACAGGAGCTACCACATGCAATGGCAGGGGAAGATGAGCAGATCCAGGTGAGTGGACAAGCCAGTGACCAGAGAGGACACCAGAAGCACAGAAAATGGAAGTCATGAGATGATCCAGGTGAGTGGATGAGGCAGTGAGAAGAAGAGGTACGAGATGCAAGGGCAGGGGAAAATGAGCTGATCCAGGTGAGTGGACGAGCCGGTGACCAGAGATGGCAGCAGATGCACGGCATACAGCAGAGATGAGATGAGATCAGGTGAGTGGACAAGCCAGTGACCAGAGAGGTCACCAGAAGAATAGAAAATGGAAGTAATGAGGTGATCCAGGTGAGTGGATGAGGCAGCGACAACAGGAGGCACCGGATACAACGGCAGGGGAAGATGAGCTGATCCAGGTGAGTGGGTGGGCCCGTGACCAGAGATGGCAGCAATGCACGGCATACAGAAGAGATGAGATAATCAGGTGAGTGGACGGGCCAGTGACCAGAGAGGTCACCAGAAGAATAGAAAATGGAAGTAATGAGGTGATCCAGGTGAGTGGATGAGGCAGCGACAACAGGAGGCACCAGATGCAACGGCAGGGGAAGATGAGCTGATTCAGGTAAATGGAGGAGCCAGTGACCTGCGAGGACACCAGAAGCACAGAAAATGGAAATAATAAGGTGATCCAGGTGAGTGGATGAGGCAGCGACAACAGAAGGCACCGGATACAACGGCAGGGGAAGATGAGCTGATCCAGGTGAGTGGGTGAACCCGTGACCAGAGATGGCAGCAGATTCACGGCATACAGCAGAGATGAGATGATCAGGTGAGTGGACGAGCCAGTGACCAGAGAGGACACGAGAAGCACAGAAAATTGAAGTAATGTATTGATCCAGGTGAGTGGATGAGGCAGCGACAACAGGAGGCACCGGACGCAATGGCAGAGGAAGATGAGCTGATTCAGGTAAGTGGACGAGTTGGTAACCAGAGAAGACACCAGAAGCGCAGAAAATGGAAGTAGTGAGGTGATCCAGGTGAGTGGATGAGGCAGTGAAAAGAAGAGGTACCAGATGCACGGGTAGGGGAAGATGAGCTGGTTCAGGTAAGTGGAAGAGCCAGTGACCAAAGATGGCAGCAGATTCACGGCATACAGCAGTGATGAGATGATCAGGTGAGTGGACGAGCCAGAGATGGCAGCAGATGCACGGCAAAAAGCAGAGATGAGATGATCAGATGAGTGGACAAGCCAGTGACCAGATAGGACACCAGAAGCACAGAAAATGGCAGAAATTAGGTGATCCAGGTGAGTGGGTGAGGCAGCGACAAGAGGAGGCACTGGATACAACGGCAGGGGAAGATGAGCTGATCCAGGTGAGTGGGTGAACCCGTGACCAGAGATGGCAGCAGATGCACGGCATACAGAAGAGATGAGATGATCACGTGAGTGGACGGGCCAGTGACCAGACAGGACACCAGAAGCACAGAAAATGGCAGTAATGAGGTGATCCAGGTGAGTGGATGAGGCAGCGACAACAGGAGCTACCACATGCAATGGCAGGGGAAGATCAGCTGATTCAGGTAAGTAGATGAGCCGGTGACCAGAGAAGACACCAGAAGCACAGAAAATGGAAGTAATGAGGTGGTCCAGGTGAGTGGATGAGGCAGCGAGAACAGGAGGCATCGGATACAACAGCAGGGGAAGATGAGCTGATCCAGGTGAGTGGACAAGCCAGTGACCAGAGAGGACACCAGAAGCACAGAAAATGGAAGTCATGAGATGATCCAGGTGAGTGGATGAGGCAGTGAGAAGAAGAGGTACCAGATGCAAGGGCAGGGGCAGATGAGCTGATCCAGGTGAGTGGACGAGCCAGTGACCAAAGATGGCAGCAGATTCACGGCATACAGCAGAGATGAGATGATCAGGTGCGTGGACGAGCCAGAGATGGCAGCAGATGCACGGCATACAGCAGAGATGAGATGATCAGATGAGTGGACAACCCAGTGACCAGAGAGGACACCAGAAGCACAGAAAATGGCAGAAATTTGTTGATCCAGGTGAGTGGATGAGGCAGCGACAACAGGAGGCACCGGATGCAACGGCAGAGGAAGGTGAGCTGATTCAGGTGAGTGGACGGGCCAGTGACCAGAGAGGACACCAGAAGCACAGAAAATGACAGAAATGAGGTGATCCAGGTGAGTAGATGAGGCAGGCAGAACAGGAGCTACCAGATGCAAAGGCAGAGGAAGATGAGCTGATTCAGGTAAGTGGATGAGCCGGTGATCAGAGAAGACACTAGAAGCACAGAAAATGGAAGTAATGAGGTGATCCAGGTGAGTAGATCATGCAGCGACAACAGGAGGCACCGGATGCAAAGGCAGGGAAAGATGAGCTGATTCAGGTAAATGGACGAGCCGGTGACCAAAGAGGACACTAGAAGCACAGAAAATGAAAGAAATGAGGTGATCAAGGTGAGTAGATGAGGCAGGCAGAACAGTAGCTACCAGGTGCAAAGGCAGGGGAAGATGAGCTGATTCAGGTAAGTGGAAGAGCCAGAGACCAGAGAGGACACCAGAAGCACAGAAAATGGAAGTAATGAGGTGATCCAGGTGAGTGGATGAGGCAGCGACAACAGGAGGCACCGGCTGCAATGGAAGGGGAAGATGAGCTGATCCAGGTGAGTGGGAGAGCCAGTGACCAGGGATGGCAGCAGATGCACGGCATACAGCAGAGATGAGATGATTAGGTGAGTGGACGGGCCAGTGACCAGAGAGGACACCAGAAGCACAGAAAATGGATGTAATGAGGTGATCCAGGTGAGTGGATGAGGCAGCGACAACAGGAGGCACCGGATGCAATGGCAGAGGAAGATGAGCTGATCCAGGTGAGTGGGCGAGCCAGTGACCAAAGATGGCAGCAGATGCACGGCATACAGCAGAGATGAGATGATCAGGTCAGCGGACGAGCCAGTAACCAGAGAGGACACCAGAACGCACAGAAAATGGAAGTAATGTGGTGATCCAGGTGAGTGGATGAGGCAGCGACAACAGGAGCTACCCGATGTAATGGCAGGGGAAGATGAGCTGATTCAGGTAAGTGGACGATCCGGTGACCAGAGAGGCTACCAGAAGCACAGAAAATGTTAGTAATGAGGTTATTCAAGTGAGTGGATTTGGCAGGAGAACAGGAGGCACCGGATGCAATGGCTGGGGAAGATGAGCTGATCTTGGTGAGTGGGTGAGCCAGTGACCAGGGATGGCAGCAGATGCACGGCATTCAGCAGAGATGAGATGATCAGGTGAGTGGACGAGCCAATGATCAAAGGGGGCACCAGAAGCATAGTAGATGGTGGAGAGAAGCTAATCCAGGTGATTGGGTGAGGTAGAGACAATAGGAGGTATCAGATGTACTGGCAGGGGGAGATGAGCTGATCTCGGAGAGTGGTGAACCAGTGAAAAGATGGGCTGCAAGACGTACCAGGAGAGAATGGAGACAAGCTGATCTAGGTGAGTGGGCGAGGCAGTGAGCAGAGGGGCCATCAATTTCAGAAGCAGAAAATGGACATGAGCTGATCCAGATGAACGGGCAAGACACTGAATAGAAGAAGCACCAGATGGACTGGCAGATCTTCAAAAATGAGCTGATCCAGGTGAGTGTATGAGGCAGTGACAACAAGGAGTACCAGATGCACTGGCAGGCGGAGATGAGCTGAGGTAAGTGGGTGAACGAGTGAGCCAGAGATAGCTAATACAAGGTAATCTAGGTAAGTGGGTATGTCAGTGACCAGGAGTAGTGTCCAGACACAGATCTGTTGATTGATAGAAACTGATTAAGGTGAGTGGATCAGCCAGTGAGCAGAGAGAATCCTAGAAGCACAGAAAATGGCAGAAATGAGCTGATCCAGGTGAGTGGGTGAATCAGTGACCAGAAGATGTGCCAGACACAGTAGAAGTGTGGAACCAGAACGCACCAGGAGACATTGGAGAAGAGCTGATAATGTGAGTGGGTGAGCAGTGATAAGAGGGGGCACCAGATCCACAAGCAGATAGAGAATGATATAGGTGAGTGGGGAAGCTAGTGAATAGAGGGGGTGACAAATGCACCAGCAGATGGAGGAGAGAAATTGATCTGGGTGAGTGGACGAGCCAGTGACTAGATAGGGCTCCAAACACACAGGCAGTGGAAACGATCAAGTGAGGGGGAACAGTGACCAGAGCAGGGGTGTCAAATTCAATTTCATTCAGGGCTGCATCAGGGTTGGGGGGACGGTGGGGCATGGTCAGTTTGATGTCACTCGTGTTAGGGGTGCCTGTGGTGACCTGAGTGCTCTGCCAGTGAAAATGAGCTCCTGAGCTCCGTTTTCAGTTCTGACGACCTCCTGCAACCCTCTGCCAGGAGGGAGGGAGCTCTGTTTTACTGGCAGAGGCACCACGGGCTGGTCATTTGTTGCTTCCAGGGAGGCCCATGGGCCAGATCTAAGCACCCCGTGGGCTGAATCCGGCCCCTGGGCCTTGAGTTTGACACCCCTGGACCAGAGGGTGCTCCAGATGTACTGGAAGACAGTGAAGATGAGCTGGTCTAGATAAGCGCTCAAGCCAGTAACCAGAGAGGATGCCGGACACACCGGGAGATGGCGAAGACAAGATGACCTAGGTGAGTGAGAAATTATCTTGTGACTAAATGCGCATTCCTAACCACATGTGATGGAATGAAGATACAGCCTAACTTTCACCAGTTGTATCACTGTATAAAGGGAGAAACTTTTGGAAGAAAGCAGAAACTTCATGCCACATACTCAGGTCTGCTCACCAGACACTTTACAGGGCATTCTCACATCTTATTGAAAGTGGAGGTTTATCACATAGACAGTGATACATGTTATTCACGTATCTTTCCTTATTAATAAAGTCAGAGTATCAATGCTGAAAAAAAGTCACCAAAAACTTTTCCTGGCAGTTTGGTGAACAGAGTAGTTTTAAACTGGATCACATTTTTCAAGGTAAGTTCTCTTTCTTCTTCCCCAGAAAAGGAAATTAAATGATTTCAGAGAATGCTTTCATTGGCCAAAGTATTCCAGTTTTACTGGCTTAATGCTGATATAAAATTGCATGAGTTCTTCACTAGCTAAAATGACAGTAATTTAATATGCCACAGTATTGGTTTCTAGCCAAATTCTGACTGAAGTGATATTTATAAAGAAAGGCATGAGTCTTTCCTCATCTTATGTATTTAACTTCTTAACTGTTTTTAATCAAAAACCAGACTGAAGTCATACAATACCAAATTAGAGTTATGAATAGCTGCCATGCAATCATAAATGAGACAATATTGCCAATTTTTTTGGAGAAGGTTGCTGTTTTTCATTATTTCCATCTTGTCTACTGTAGCATTGTGGGCATAGTGTCAATTGTGGAAGAGAGATACTTCAAGAAAAATGATGTCCCAAATTTCTATAGAAATCTTTAATATCCTTTAATATCTCTGTTCTTTTTCAGAATGTTTGTTTGAGGACAGTATAATTTATTATTGAATTGCTGATTCAACAACTCTCCAGACTGGATATTATCCGGTATTAAATCTTTGCTGTTTAGCTGGTTTATGTCTCTCTCTCTCTCTCTCTCTCTCCCTACCCAACTTTTCTGGTTAGAGTAAGATATTCTTTTAATTCTGCTGGGGCTTCTGGGTATATTCTTTTCTTTGGATTCAATAACTATGTTCACATCTGTTCACAAGTCAAGGAGAAGATATATGCACAAAGAAAAGGATATACAGTCTTCCTCCTTAATTCCTTAAGTTTCCTCTGTTTATCAAAAGGTATTATTAGCTTATAAAATAGCCACAATATATACTAAGTAATTCATATGTAAAATTAGTGCAGTACTCTTCCTTCTAGTAATATGGATTATACCCTGTGCAGTTTAAGAGGCTAAACAAATTTTAAAACGGACTTCATAAATTAAAATTGGTTAAATAAGACATTTCATTTTGTGTTTCCTCTATAGAGTATTTTTTGGTAAAACAGCTTTACAATCTCCCTGGACATTATGGAAAGAGAAAAGGTACTGCAGAAATTAAAGATGATGAAATATAACAACCACTGTTTAAAGATATGAAAACTGGATAACTATATATATTATTGATCGCAGCTTCAAAACAGGCTTGATTTAATGAGTTTTAATTTGTTAGCAACATCCAGACAATCAAATAAAGTTTTATTTCCAAAGCAGTTGAGTGCAATTGCTCCGTTGAACTTGATGGATGAATTAATAAATGGAGGAAGAGGAGGTCGTAGTGGAGAAGGAAGAGGAAGAAGAGGAGGGGAAAAAAAGCATCTCCATCATGGCCAGGTATGTCAATACTGCCAATTTTACCTGTAAAAATGATCTATTTCTGCTGTTTCTTATAGGCAAGACTGTCCCCCACCCTGCCCCTTGCCAAGTTTTAGCACCCCAACTAATCGCAATCATTGTTCTGAGTGGAAGATGATATTAAAGTGCACATTTTAATTTAAATATGAAAATATAAAGTTAATCAGCCATTATTTGGCAAAAGAAGAAAGTCTTAGGAGTATATAAGAGAATATAAGAGAAACTTTCATTAATTCAGTCTGAAAGACCAAGACTCTTACTCAGGGGTGTCCAAACTACGGCCCGCGGGCCAACTGCGGCCCGCGGGTCAGTTTTTATTGGCCCGCAGCAAATTCTGAAAATATAATTGAATATGGCCCGCCGCCTTCACCATTCTGCGCTGTTGCAAAGAGGGTTGGGGCAGTTCAGCCGCCGAGCAGCAGGGGGAGCTCGCGCAGCAACGGAAAGGTGGCGCCTGCGTAGCTGCGCCGCCAAAATGGGCGACTCTGAGGATGAATTTCGGTGGCGGGATCCGCTGGGGCGGCGGCGGGGGGAAGCGGCGCGCGGGATAGGCACAGGCGCTGCTCCCGCCGCCGCCCCGTCCCCCGTCCCCCCGGAGTGCGGACTGAAGCGAGGCGGTGCCCCTCGGCTGCCCGGGAGGAAGAGGCAGCGGGAGGCGGACGGAGAGCCGCTGGTGGTTCCGGCCAAGTTCCGCTCGGAGGCCGGGCCAGGCGGGAGGCGGCCCAGGGCTGGTGAGTCAGGCGGGAGGCGGGGAGTGGGGGGGAAGAGGCTGAGGGGATCGCCGCCTGGGAGCCACTGACTGCCACCTGCTCTCCGCCTAGAGACGAAGGGCCACGGGAGGCCGCCGCCCCCGCTGCTGCTTCAAGGGCCGGAGGACGCCAGCCGTGGACTCAAGGTCCGGGCGGCCCTACTGCTTTTGGAGGCCCCGGCCGCGCCCCGCACGCCCCCGCTGCCCACCAGCTGCTGGAAAGGGGCCCGGCTAATGCGAGGCCGGGCTGGCTGTGGGAGCTGAGCTCGCTGACGGGCACCCTGGCGTAGCTGCGCCGCCAAAATGGGCGACTTGAGGATGAATTTCAGTGGCGGGATCCGCTGGGGCGGCGGCGGGGAAGCGGCGCTGGATAGGCACAGGCGCTGCTCCCGCCGCCCATCCCCGCCCCCGGAGTGCGGACTGAAGCGAGGCGGTGCCCCTCGGCTGCCCGGGAGGAAGAGGCAGCGGGAGGCGGACGGAGAGCCGCTGGTGGTTCCGGCCAAGTTCCGCTCGGAGGCCGGGCCAGGCGGGAGGCGGCCCAGGGCTGGTGAGTCAGGTGGGAGGCGGGGAGTGGGGGGGAAGAGGCTGAGGGGATCGCCGCCTGGGAGCCACTGACTGCCACCTGCTCTCCGCCTAGAGACGGCGGGCCACGGAGCCCGCCCCCCCGGCTGCTGCTTCAAGGGCCGGAGGACGCCAGCCGTGGACTCAAGGTCCGGGCGGCCCTACTGCTTTTGGAGGCCCCGGCCGCGCCCCGCACGCCCCCGCTGCCCACCAGCTGCTGGAAAGGGGCCCCGGCTAATGCGAGGCCGGGCTGGCTGTGGGAGCTGAACTCGTTGACGGGCACCCCGGGCGTAGCTGCGCCACCAAAATGGGCGACTCTGAGGATGAATTTCAGTGGCGGGATCCGCTGGGGCGGCGGCGGGGGGAAGCGGCGCGCGGGATAGGCACAGGCGCTGCTCCCGCCACCGCCCCGTCCCCCGTCCCCCCGGAGTGCGGACTGAAGCGAGGCGGTGCCCCTCGGCTGCCCGGGAGGAAGAGGCGGCGGGAGGCGGATGGAGAGCCGCTGGTGGTTCCGGCCAAGTCCCGCTCGGAGGCCGGGCCAGGTGGGAGGC
Organism: Ahaetulla prasina; assembly: GCF_028640845.1. NCBI lineage: Eukaryota > Metazoa > Chordata > Lepidosauria > Squamata > Colubridae > Ahaetulla > Ahaetulla prasina. Next base: position 35,353,936 of record NC_080546.1, on the reverse strand, counting down.
GGCCCAGGGCCGGTGAGTCAGGCGGGAGGTGGGGAGTGGGGGGGAAGAGGCTGAGGGGATCGCCGCCTGGGAGCCACTGACTGCCACCTGCTCTCCGCCTAGAGACGAAGGGCCACAGGAGGCCGCCCCCCCCGCTGCTGCTTCAAGGGCCGGAGGACGCCAGCCGTGGACTCAAGGTCCGGGCGGCCCTACTGCTTTTGGAGGCCCCGGCCGCGCCCCGCACGCCCCCGCTGCCCACCAGCTGCTGGAAAGGGGCCCCGGCTAATGCGAGGCCGGGCTGGCTGTGGGAGCTGAACTCGTTGACGGGCACCCCGGGCGTAGCTGCGCCACCAAAATGGGCGACTCTGAGGATGAATTTCAGTGGCGGGATCCGCTGGGGCGGCGGGGAAGCGGCGGGATGGCCACAGGCGCCGCCCCCCCCCCCGCCCCGTCCCCCGTCCCCCGGAGTGCGGACTGAAGCGAGGCGGTGCCCCTCGGCTGCCCGGGAGGAAGAGGCGGCGGGAGGCGGACGGAGAGCCGCTGGTGGTTCCGGCCAAGTCCCGCTCGGAGGCCGGGCCAGGTGGGGGGCGGCCCAGGGCTGGTGAGACAGGGGGGGGGGGGGGAGGGGGGGGGGGAAGAGGCGGAGGGGACCGCCGCCTGGGAGCCACTGACTGCCACCTGCTCTCCGCCTAGAGACGAAGGGCCACGGGAGGCCGCCGCCCCCGCTGCTGCTTCAAGGGCCGGAGGACGCCAGCCGCGGACTCAAGGCCTGGGCGGCCCTACTGCTTTTGGAGGCCCCGGCCGCGCCCGCACGCCCCGCTGCCCACCAGCTGCTGGAAAGGGGCCCTGCCAATGCGAGGCCGGGCTGGCTGTGGGAGCTGAGCTGACGGGCACCCCGGCCGTAGCTCCTGGGAGGCCGATCAGGTGCGTGGCTGCGGCGGCGTCGGGCTCTTCTCCGGGTCCTCCTTCCCTTGGGGGCAGCTGAGCCGTCGCTCTTTGCGGCGTTTCTGTCCCCGGAGCATCCCGAGGCCGAGTTCGCCTTCAATCCAAATATTACATTAAAATCAACATAACACAAACACACACGTACACAAACATAGAGATACACATGCACATATATATAACTCACACACATATAGTATACTTAAGCCTAAACTGTGCATAGGGACTACCCAGACGGCTGAAAAAAGTGATTTCTGACAGGTTCTCACACTTTTGACTGGTCCTCACACGTACAACTATCTTTACATTTTGCACCCTATCTTGTAACCGTGGTGAAGAGAAGCAGTTGTGAAATGAGTGATATGGTTGTTAAAAATGCTGCAATGGGCATAAATGTGAGGATGGTCATAAGTGTGAGGACTGGTCAAAAATTACTTTTTTTAGCCCTCTGAGTAGTTTCTATGCCCATAGCCACATCCACTCAGTCACATGAGCAGTTAGCCACGCCCACCAGTCACATGACCACCAAGCCACACCCCAAAATAAGCCACGCCCATTCCCCCCCCCCCAATGGCCCGGGCCTTTGCTTATTTTTCTGTATTTGGCCCTCACTCAGAAAAGTTTGGACACCCCTGCTCTTACTTGTTAGATTTAAACAGTTTTTAAGAAAACATGCTGAAGCTGCCCAATCTTATTTAGAAAGAAAACATTCACAGGGGAAATCATCCCACAAATATTCTTCCATTCCTTACATGAAACCCATTTTTTCCTACGGTACAGAATTCTGTGGCTTACAATTCCTGAGATTTGCGCAGTTACATATCTCTTATTTAGTAACTTATGCAACATATCAGAGAGAGATAATGGCATCACAGGATTAGTTCCCTAATTGTAACCAATAATGGTTCCTAAGCAAGCGTGCCCTTAACAGATAATGTTCCTTCTTCATCTAGCAACACCAATGCTAGAACCCGCAATGTATTACATGCAGTAGAGCAGATAGCAATAGCACTTAGACTTATATACTGCTTCACAGTGCTTTACAGCCCTCTCTAAGCCGTTTACAGAGTCAGCATATTGCCCCCAACAATCTGGGTCCTCATTTTCCTGACCTTGGAAGGATGGAAGGCTGAGTCAACCTTGACTCAGATAATTCACACCTGAGTTGCTTCCTCATCTATGAGGTCCCCCAGCCTGATCAGAATGGGGACACCTCTACATATGCTCAGGGACAGTCATTTACATCAATGGCCCCCAACCGTTCTGGTTTCATATATTGACAGCAGCAGCAACAGTGGGAGAGAGGATGGTTTCGCACAGGCAATCTAGCTCCTGCACAATCCGCCGCCAGGGCTGTGTGGAGCGCCGCTGAGGTGATCAAATGCGCCGAGACTGCCAATCCGCCACTGGGGCTGTGTGGAGTGCCGCCGAGGCTGCCAACTGCCGCCGGGGCTGCATAGACTGCATCCGAGGCGGTAACCACCGCTGAATCCACCGCTGAGGGGCCACCACCTCCGGAGCTGCATGGACTACCGCCGAGCCGGTCACCGCCACTGAATCTGCCGCTGAAGCAGACATCCAAGGCCACTGAAGCCTCTGAGACTTCAGAAAGGGTGAGTCACCAAAGAAGTACCACCCCACCATAGGCCCCATTCTCTCACTCCATTCCATTCTCTCGCCCACCCCTTCGCCCACCTCCATTCAACCAAAGAAGGGCAAGGAAAGAAAGAAAGAAAGATTCAGTGAAAAGGACTTCCCCAGAAAGATTGAGGAGAGAAATTATCTCAAGAAAGATTCCCCAAGAAAAATTGAGGAGAGTAACTTCCCCCACCAGCTAAGGAGGCCCCTGGGGAGAGAAATTTTTCCAAAAAAGATTGAAGAGAGGAATTCTCCCTACCAACAAAGGAGGCCCCTGGAAGACCACGTGGGAAGATCCAAGAATTTAAAAAGTAGCAGACAAAATTATTCTGTAAAATACACACTGATCATTGACCATGCCAGGCAAAAATTCAAACAGATCTGCCAAATACCCTCAAACAAAAACTATCACTACAAATAATGATCAAAATGAATCAAATACATGTTGTATATGCAACAATATAATAAATGAAAATGAAGAATCCGAGATATGCCGGCTATGCTTCGATTATGTCCACCACTCCTGCCTGAAAATAAACAAATCTACAGATAACTTCCTATCAGATCCCACATTTATCCATTTTTGTCAGTCTTGTTCACCTAAATTAGACTACCTAATTTCCATGTCTAATAGACTCCACATCATAGAAACAACTTTAATGTCACAACAAACCATCATAGAATCCACTCAATCAAATTTAGAAAAAAAATTCTAGCATGTTTAAAATCACGTATCACAAACCTTGAAAATAGAATTTTTACAGTACAAAAAAATGGAAACTCCACAGAACAAAATCTTTTCCCAATCCAACAAACACTGCCTAATCCACAACCTAAACCACAAATATATTCTAATCAATCAATTAAACAAACAACATAGCCATTTTAATTAAAGATACCATTGAAAGAGAACAGAAACATCAAAATGCAATATTATTTGGATTAGATAATACCAATGAATCAGATATTACTCAAGTTCTTAACTTTATTAAAAATTACATTTCACCCACCCTCTCCCCTGAAGATATAATGGAAGTCTCCAGAGTTGGACCTGAATACAAAAACAGCGATGGCTCAGTAGCACCAAAATTCTGTAGAGTCATCTGCATAAATGAGATCAACAAAAAAAGTTCATTTAAGCCATAAACAAAATTGCCAAAACCAACCTCAGCCTCAACAAACTTAGAGCAAGACCTGATCTATCTTTTCTTCAACGGATTCGCTCTCGTGAACTTCTCACAGAACTCAAACAAAGGCAAGACGAAGGAGAAACTAACCTTTACATTGACTACCGTGCTGACTGCATAAAAAGAAAAACCTACAACCAACTGGCCAACATCCAACCCCCCACCAATCAAAGCATCCAACCAACCATCACACCAAACTTCCAATCATCCGTCGTACAAAAATCTCAACCAACCGTCGCTCAACCAACTAACCTCCATCCACCGGTCCATCCACCCGTCATATAGAACCCCCAACCACCCATTGTTCAACCATCCATTGTTCAACCAACCGTAGCTCAACCAACCAACCTCCAAATGCCCGTTGAACAAAACCTCCAACCATTCGTAGCTCAACCAACCAACCTTCAAATGCCCTTTGAACAGAACCTCCAAACATTCATGGATCAGAACCTTCAACCAACTATCATCAACAAATAGGTACGCACGCCCCTTATTTCCTCTTAACTAAATGTAGCAGATCTTAAATGCAAATTGATAAACACAAGAAGCATTGTAAATGAATTGCCTGAATTTATCCTCATGTTAAACAATGGTACATTTGATATTATATTTGTATGCGAAACATGGCTCAACTCATCCATCCCTGACTCCATTATTTTAAACAAAGAGTACCATGTTTTTAGATCAGATCGTGAAACCCGCAGAGGAGGTGGAGTAGCTATCTTTCATAAAAAGTCACTGAATCTAAAAAATGTTCAAGTTGCACATAAACTTGCTATCCCAGAAACTATTGTATGCGAACTGTCCCTTAACACCACACTTCAATTCCTACTATGCTACAGAGCCCCTGACCTAGACATCGCACATGAGAACATGTTAATCTCACTACTAACTTGGGCTACCTCTTACCCATATCCTCTCATCTTCCTGGGTGGCCTCAATATACCTCTTATTAACTGGATAACTAACGAATGTACAACTGAACCCATCCATACTACCCTATACAACGCTGTTACCAATCTAGGACTTGAACAACTAGTAACTAACAATACAAGACTCAACAACTGCCTTGACCTCATCTTCTGCAACAACAAAAACTCAATTTATGGACTACAAATAAAAGAAGCCTTTTCCAAAAGTGACCACAGCATATAGACTTTTGTCTCAATATATGCCCTTACAAAAATCATCATAATAATAGTATTCCAAACTACAATTTCAAAAAAGCCAATAATAATAATAATAATAATAATAATAATAATAATAATAATAATAATAATAATAATAATAATAATAATAATAATAATAATAATTTAATTTATAGACCGCCCTTCTCCCGAAGGACTCAGGGCGGTTTACAGCCACTATAAAAACAGAAAACAACACATACAATGCTAAAAACAACCCTTAAAAAACTTATTCAAATGGCCAATTTAAAATACAGTATCAACCCTATAAAATTAAAAATTTAAAACCCATATTTAAAAATTCAAGCCAGTCCAGCAAGGCGGAATAGATAGATTTTAAGTTTGCGGCGAAAGGTCCTGAGGTCAGGTAGTTGTCGAAGTCCAGGGGGAAGTTCGTTCCACAGGGTATGACCTTATAAACACCTACCTCTCATTTCTTGACTGGCAAAATCTATTCTCAACCTGTATCACTGCTGAAGACCACTACAGAGTTTTCCTACTCGAAGTCAATAGTCATTAAACTCTATGTACCACAAACCACCACCAAAATCAGAAAAAACAAATTACCCATATCAATAAAAAAGCTTCAATCCAAAAAAAAAAAATCCCTTTGGAGAAAAAAAAGGGACATGTAGCTAATTTCAAAAACCATTACAGAGATATATGCAACCAAATAAAATTTGAATGCACCAATTACCACACCAAGCAAGAAGACTTTCTGCGCTACAAATTCCAATCGTGCTTTTTATAATTTTGTGAACAACAAACTTAATGACTCGAGATCCATCCCACCACTAAAAGAATCTAATGGCAAAGAAAATAATGATGAAACAGTTAAAGCAAACCTTTTTAACACATTCTTCGGCTCAGTCTTTGTTAACAGTAATGGCTCATACCCGACATTCCCCAACAGCACCAACAACAACCTGACACATATAGATTTCACTGAAGAAAATGTTGAAAAAGCTCTTCACAAACTGAAACCATTCCTATCTATAGGACCTGATGGACTATGTGCATACTTCTTAAAAAAGCTTTCCTCTAATATAGCAGAACCCCTAAGCATAATCTTTGGAAAAGCCTTCACAACCAGTTCCCCTCCCAAACTTTGGTCACTAGCCAAGGTCATCCCTGTCTTCAAAAAAGAAGACCTCAGCTTAATTGAAAATTACAGACCTATCTCTCTATGCTGTGTCACCTGTAAAGTTATGGAATCTATCATCAACCAATCCATTACCCTCCACCTAGAAACAAACAATCTACTCTCTAATAAACAATTTGGTTTCAGAAAAAAATTATCATGTAACTTACTACTTCTTCACTGCAAAAACATATGGACTACAAATCTTGATCAAGGCAAAACAATAGATGCAATTTACATAGACTTCTGTAAAGCTTTTGACTCAGTGGTACACGACAAACTTCTCCTCAAACTAAAATCCTACGGCATCTCCGGACCCCTCCACAATTGGATAACAGTGTTCCTGTCAGACAACAAGTAGTCAAAATAGGCAGTGCCTTATCAAATCCTGTTCCTGTCAATAGCGGCGTTCCCCAAGGCAGTGTTTTTGGAACTACACTCTTTATATTTCATTAATGATCTCTGTGACATATTAAAAGTAATTGTGTTCTCTTCGCTGACGATGTCAAAATATTTAACACTACCAACAATACAGCTTCCCTTCAAAAAGACTTTGACTTTGTGTCAGAATGGTCAAAAACTTGGCAACTCCAAATCTCAACCAGCAAATGCTCTGTCTTACACATTGGAAAAAAGAAACTAAACACTAAATACAAACTCGATGGACATTACCTTACAGATGACCCCCACCCTGTTAAAGACCTTGGAGTTTTCATATCCAATGATCTAAGTGCCAAAGCCCACTGCAACTACATTGCAAAAAAGGCTTTAAGAGTTGTAAACCTAATCTTACGTAGCTTCTTCTCCAGAAACACTACATTGCTAACCAGAGCTTATAAAACATTTGCTAGACCAATTCTTGAATATAGCTCGCCTGTCTGGAACCCATACCACATTTCAGACATCAATACAATTGAACGTGTCCAGAAATATTTTACAAGAAGAGTTCTCCACTCCTCTGAATACAACAAAATATCATGCCACCAGACTTGAAATCTTGAATTTAGAAAACTTAGAACTCCGCCGCCTTCGACAAGACCTGTGTTTAACTCATAGAATCATCTATTGCAGTGTCCTTCCTGTTGAAGACTACTTCAGCTTCAATCATAATAATATAAGAGCAAACAATAGATTTAAACTCAATGTTAACCATTTCAATCTTGATTGCAGAAAATATGACTTCTGTAGCAGAGTTATTAGTGCTTGGAACATACTACCTGACTCTGTGGTTTCTTCTCAAAATCCCCAAAGCTTTAACCAAACACTCTCTACTATTGACCTCACCCCATTCCTAAGAGGTCTATAAGGGGCGTGCATACGAGCACAAACATGCCTACCGTTCCTGTCCTATTGTTTCCTTTCATTATATCCAATTAATATAGTTATTACATACTTATGCTCATATATATGCTTATATATTATATAGTTATTTTCATGCTTATGCTTATATATACTGTTGTGACAAATAAATAAATAAATAAATAAATAAAGCTTTGCGCACTATCCTACCACTTGTGTGGACCAGTTCCCAACAGTCTGTGGACCAGTACCAGTCTGTGGACTGGGGATTGGGGACCCCTATTTTACATGATTTCCTGATCTGACTTAAAATAAAAATAATGTGAGACAAGCATTGATTCTGCAGCAAAGGGATATTTAGAAAAAAAGCAGGTGCATTCAGATTTTGGTTGAAAATGTGCACCCGCCCCCCCAAAAAAAGTAAAAAATAGCTTTAATGGTAAGGGACTCTGGGAAGTCTTAAATGTTCACAAGTTTCTACTACTGATAAAATAGTGCCTATCCTTGTTATAAATTCTTCCTATAGCTTTCCTGGAGAGGATTTATAGAATTTTATACATGCTATATTCCTCTTAAGAGCTAAAATACATTGGGTCAGAGATGGTATTCAGCAAGTTCACCAGTTCTGGAGAACCGGTAGCGGAAATTTTGAGTAGTTTGGAAAACCGGTAAATCTGACTGGCCCTGCCCCCATCTATTCTCTGCCTCCTGAGTACCAGCTGATCGGGAGGAAATAGGTATTTTCCAGTATCCTTCCCCTGGAGTGGGGTGGGAATGGGGATTTTACAGTATCCTTTCTCTGACACACCCTCCAAGCCACGCCCACAGAACCGGTGGTAAAAAAAATTTGTATCCCACCCTGCATTGGATGCAAGAAATGTCATACAAAATCTTAGCACTTCACAACCCTCTTAATTTTCAAGTAATATCCAATTTACTGCAAGCCAAACCCACTTTTTCTTTGTTTTGTCCTCCCCAAATGTATATCTACATTGATTGGGTGAACATATAATGTGAGTAAAGAAGGAGGGAGTGCAACAGATAGTATGTCTAATGAAGAATGAAAGCACAGGGAAATGTATACTCTATTGAAAGTAGAGGTTCAGATAAAAGGAGAAAAGGCAGACTGTCTAAAATATTTTGATGCTTGCAATGCGCCAGGACTTATTTGCAGCCAATGTTTTGCAATTGGGAGTTAAGTAACCCATAGCAGATGTGAGGGAAATCCTCTTGTGGTTGAATTCAGAATTTCCCCCCATGCTATTGAGACATACTACATATCTTCTTAATGGAAAAAGGACCTACAACAACAGCAAATAGAAAAATCAGGTGGCAAAGAATTAAGACAATGATAAATGAAATAATTTTCATTGGATTATATCAACTGAGTGATTTTTTTTCATTTGCAATTGTTAATGAATCTCTCATGGTATTTTTTTAAAGATTTGGATTTGAGACTACCATAATTCATAAAATGAAGGGAAAAAGAGGTCTTCATTTTCTCTTTTATGCCCCCAGGAATTCATCCTAATTTTGTAGAGGATTCAAGTGTCATGAAAAAGTTTCAAGTCTGTCCAGAGAAAGTAAGTAGAAAACAAGTTAAGCATTAGATATTGGAACATGTATTGGATTCAATGACCATTTCTTTTTATATGTATATATATGTAGGAAATTACAAGTAGACAGTAGATAGAAAAAATAATTTGGACTGGAAAAGTGACTTTACAAAAATGATGAGGTGTTTTTTTGTATGATTCTTTCTCCCCAGGATGTTTAATGAATATTATTTTATTTTAGCAAAGCTGGGCATGAGAAGGAGTTCCATGGGAGACACTTACAAAAATATGATGGCTACAGATATCTTAAGTTCATTTTGTAAACCTTGCTATAGATGGTTGCTTCTTTGAGCTATGAGAACTGGGAAGAATATGTTTGTATATGGTATCTCTATAGATCTTAGATTTGTGGATGAGTATTTTAATCTCCTACTAAATTAAGAATGTAATGACAGAATGTATAGTGTACGAGACAAATTCAGCCATTCTTCTTCTCCTTTTCATGTCTGATTACAAATAACCAATCTTGTGACAGAAGACCTCTGTGTGTTGTGCCTCGCTCGCTCCCCCCGCCGCAGCCGGGCCCCTCTTATCTCCTGCCAGACACTGATAGTGCTGAAGAATGTCCTGGCATGCCTCCAGCCCCCAGCCCTGGCACCATGCCCGGACAAACCGAACAAACAAACCTCCCTCCGATAGCATGTGCGCCTGAAGCCAGCCACGAGCTGGGATTACCAACAGCTGGAGATGAAACGATGCAATGGATAGATCCACGCTTCCGGAGAATGGAGAGGCGACGTCACCAAATGGAAGGGAGGGGCAGGCCTGGATAAGTGCTGAGTCATGGAGCCACACCCCATGGCCTATATAAAGGATCTGCTTTCTGGCATTCTCTGAGTCAGGCAAAGTCTAATCTGGATTGCTGAAGTCACATCTTGGATTCCTGCCTGCCCTGAGGACTCTGATAGGACTTTGGCAGAGCTGCAGAGGCACACTTGATACGGACTTCCCCGACCCGGCCGTCAGAGGAGGAGTGGGACACGACACTGTGTCTAAGGTAGATGGGCTAGTGAAATATGCATAGATAGAAGAAAGGATAAAAACAAAGAACAAATGATTAGTTTCATAATATCTCAGTTTTAATTAGAAATCCCTGATTCACTATTCAGATAGTGATAAATGAATGGTATGTGGGAAGCTATCAATGGTAGCATTGATAACAATACGTACCGCTCTTCCTGCTTCCTTTAGCCAATTTGCAAAGTAAATCTTGTTCACTTCAGCCCATCCACTTCTGTAACCCTTAAATGGGAGGCGGGGTGGGAAGGGACTGACTTACTCAAGTTAAAATGTCCCCTTCAGAGGAAGTGAAGCCAGAGATACTCCTGTGCTCCTATACTCTTAGTAAATGCAAGCTGTCCCTTCCATTTTATAGATAAAATTTGGTGATGGAAATATTTTTCATTTCTAGTAATAATATATATTCCTTGCTTACATACCACTTTAAAGAAATATACTACTTTTCTCCTTACTGCAATACTAAGGTTGAGTTCATACATTGTAGTCAACACTATTGTGTGGTTAGCTATAGGTTGTTGAATAAACTACCATTGCCTTGATTCACTCAACATATTAAGCCATGTTTACAGCAATCGTAGTATATATTACTACTAGGTTATGTAAATCAGACCTATTTTTTTCTGCATAGAAACAAAATAGTGATTAGAGCACAATATATTTCTGTAAAATCAAGGGGCTGTTGTCTTTATTGTCCTATGGGATTTTAATTTTATATATTTGAAAGCCAAACTGTTGGCCCATTAGGCCCGAGCTGCAGTAATGAGGATAGCCAGTAGATGGCAGCAAAGAAATTCAGAAAATTGTCTTTGCTATGGTTTAATGATCATTTGGATTTCTGCAACCCAGATCTGGTAACCCTACATTTTGAAAAATTTTCTGGAGAGACTAATCATCAATTTTGGGTAAGGGTCCTTTAGAAAGGTAGGTCAATGTATTATTATCCCCCTTTAGAAATTCTTAGACTGTGTTTTCTGTGGGGCTGAGATCTGCTCTTTTGTACTGCATAACACAACAGGATAATGAAAAAGGCACAGTATGTAATTCCTGGCATAACAGGATGGGGACCATGTTCCCAGTGAGCTGCGTTTCAAATTAAATTCTGACAAGAGAGAGGGTGTTTCAGCCAGGGTAATAATTACTGTTTTCTCTTGGTGAGGAGGAAGCTGAACATGGAAACAATGGGGAGTGTTTGCATTCAGTGTTCTGCTTTTTCAGTTGCGATTCTTTTGAGAAAGTGAGGGGTGCAGGGCTTCTATAGAACCCGTTCTGTTAACAGGAAAATAAAGAATAACCCCGAGCATGTACAGAGTGGATGTTCTACATCACTAAGTAAACTGAACTATCAGCGACTTCTTATGCAGATATTTTAATAAATGTAGGTTATCCAGATGATGCACTAATGGCCTGATTCTTTATTTTACAATCTAGGACAAAAAATATATCTCTTAAATACTACATGCAGTGGCAGATATTTTACTTAAAAAAATGTGTTTTAGATGCTCACTACCATCTGTTTCTTTTCTTTTGGAAAAAAAACCCTCCTAGATTAAATACAATGCAGTTGCCGCTGCATCTCCATTAGCACCACTTGAGGCAATTCAGAAGAGGATAAACTATGCCAGTTTAAAGGGTGAGTAGTGCACTCCAATGCACCTTGTCTGAGGTTTCTTTCTTCTACTGTATTTTCCAGGATAAATTCCTTTAAAGAATTCTTTTTCATTCATGACAGGGAGCCAAACTGAGGACAAAAACTTTGCTTCATCATCGTGCAGCCAGGATATGCTGAGCGGATGGCATGTCACAGGAAAAACTCAGTTTCTGGTAAATGCAGACCCCTGCAGTCAAAGATTTTTAAGATGATCTTTTTTTGTGTGTGCTCTATATCGGGGATTTTCAAAGTTGGCAAGTTTAAACGTGTGTAGACTTAAGATGTGTGAATTGCTGGTTGGGGAGTTCTGGAAGTTGAAGTCCACACATCTTTAAGTTGCCACCTGTCAAATATACTACTCTTATTACTTGACTGGTTTGTAGTGATCCTAGACATCATTTAATTTACAAGTGGCTAAAACTACTTTTGCCTGAAGTTTTATGAAGCATAGCTACAATGGATTTGGAGCAGTGGTGGGTTGCCCATGGTTTAGACCGGTTCTTGCGAACCATTAGTAAAACTGGAGGTAGGCTCCGCCCACCGACCCCAATGCCATCAGGAAGCTTCTGCGCATGTGTAGAAGCAAGTGTGTGTGAGTGAAGCAGGTGCGCGCGTGCGTGATCCCGCTACGAACCAGTAGTAAAGATAAGTAAAACTCACCCTGGTCTGGAGGAAGGAGCCAGAGATGCTCCTGCATTCTGTGTAGGGCTGATAGAGAATATAAAGACTGACATGATTCCTGTGTCTTAAGAAGAGCAACAAAGATGATTAGGGGACTGTAGGCTAAAACATATGAAGAACAGTTGCTGGAACTGGGTATGTCTTGTTTAATGAAATGAAGGACTGGGGAGACATGATAGCAGTGTTCCAATATCCCAGGGGCTGCGATAAAGAAGAGGGAGTCAAGCTATTCTCCAAAGCACCAAGAAGCAATGGGTGGAAACTAATCCAGGAGAGAAGCAAACTAGAACTAAGGAGAAATTTCCTGACAGTTAGAACAATTAATCAGTGGAACTTGCCTCCAGAAGTTGTGAATGCTCCAACACTGGAAGTTTTTAAGAAGAGATTAGATAACCATTTGTCTGAAATGGTGTAGGGTTTCCTGCCTAAGCAGGGGGTTGGACTAGAAGACCCCCAAGGTCCCTTCCATCTCTGTTATTCTAATTCTAATTTCAATTGCATAATAGGTTATCCAAGTATGACAAAGGTATCAAAAAATCCCTCCCCCCCACTAGATCTGAGCAAATTTCAAAACTGATTTGAATCAGTATAATAAAAAGTCCAGGCATCCCGTACATATTGTCTTGTTTTGAATTCCACGGGATAGTTACAATTCAAGTTGAAAACTGAACAATACTTTCTTTCTCTTTTCTTGCAGCTGTTGGAAATGGAGAAGTGAATAAATCTCAATCTTGACTATTGCAATGCCAAGACCAGAGTGAATGCTTGTTTACTTTCTTAGAATTAGTTACTGATTTTTGGAGAAAGAAGATTCAAAGAAGGGTGGAGTAGAGATGGTATAAATGGTTCTCTGTGAAATGTGCTTTCTACGATATCCCCAAATGGAATTTGTTTATGTGAGGAAAAATGACAGATATTATAAAAATAGACAAAGTAGCTCTTCTTTCACACGCGCACACACACACACTGCACATATCACTCTTTAGTCCAAATTTAATTTACAGACCCTATTCATGTGTGAAGGAATAGGAAAAGTTTTCTTTTTTTAACCATGTGATTGCAACTCTCCATTATTGTGGAGTAATGTCCGCTTGCTCCATACATGGTGGCAGAGACATTCAACTTTTCCCACTTTGGAGGGGAAGAATCCTCTCCCCTCCTTTCTACAGAAAGGATTGGAAAAACCGAAATAGCACATCAAATTTCCTTTTGTAGATTTTTCCACATACGCCTTCATGCTTGTTGGCGATTTGGGACTTGTAGTTTCCATGCATCCAGACAGTACAGAAATAGATAAGGCCTTTAGGTCCCTTGGTCACTAATTGAATAAAAGGAGTCAGTACAATTGTATCAAAAGGAGAGTCAGAGGTCATTGCCTGTATCAGTGGTGAAATCCTCTGAAGTCTGCTACTGGTTCTGTGAGTCTGCTACCAAGCATGTGCTTTGCCCGCATGCGTGGCTGAGGCGCGCCCACGCAGCACTAAAAGAGGAACATTTTGAAGCCTTCCGAGTCTGCAAAAGTAAGTAAAACAGCAGGGGGAGAATCCACAGGGCCACGTGATTTAGACTGGCTAAAAAGTAGGAAAGTCGACAATTCTAGCTAATATAAATTGCGTGTCCCAGCTGATCGTCGCCCAGCTAATTGTTGGAAATACCAGTTTGCCCGAACCGGTAGCATTTTTTACTACTGGTTTCAGAGAAGCGGTCCAAACTGGTAGCATTTCACCCCTGGCCTCCAAATGTGTAGGTGGTTCCAGAAGCTTTACTTTCCACAGGTATACAGGATGGCCAAACTCTCCTTCATTATTCAAGGAGAATAGAAATACATGGTGAGCACTCAAACCTGGATGAAGATGCATAGGTGGCGGTAAGAAGGCCCAGTCTATCTCCACAAACCCTCTTGTACCACATATAGCCTGGTTACAGAAATAAAACATTTCAAAATGTCTTTTTAAGTAATATGAAATAAAGGATAGTTACTTGCTGCTACTGTCTTGTTACCTGATTAAACAAAGAAATTAAAAGAATGAATTTATCTGATTTCTATTACAAACATAACATTCAGCAATCTAGTGCAGATTAAGCAAAATAAGGGTTAAATATTTTTGTTGTGTGTCTTTGTTTAAATAATGAAGAGTAAAGATCTGTCCTCACATTTGTCACTTGGCCTCAACCATGATTTTCTCTATGAATACTTCAGTTAAAGAAATTCCTTTTTGCAGTTAAATGCCCTTTCTGGCATTAAAAAAAAGTGAATAATCATGTTCAGTGTGGCTGCTTGAGACTGATTGATGTAAAATGCAAAATATGTACATATATGGGATGTAGGAGGAAGAATTGATTGAAGAAACAAAGAATAGAGTAAGTGGGGTGTGAGGAAGGAAATCAATAGAGGAGAAACTGGGATCTAGAGAGTATTAAGTAGGGCTTCAAATATAGGTAGTCCTTCACTTACAACAGTTCATTTAGTGACTGTTCAAAGTTACAATAGCACAGAAAAAAGTGACATGACCGTTTTTCACACTTATGATCATTGCAGCATCCCCATGGTCATGTGATTTGTATTTGTATGCTTGCAAATTGGCTCATATTTATGATGATTGCCGTCTCCAGGGGTCATGTGACCTGACCCATCTTCTGTGACCTAATAAGCAAAGACCGATTGTAACGAACAGCAGAGAAATACTGTGTCCAAAACTCACTTTCTGAATCACTTTCATAGCAAGCAAATCAAATTGTGATGATCTAGGTGTTGCTGAACTGCAATTCTTCACATTCCTTTACTCTTTGCGTGCTGGTTCAACTGTTGGGGGTGCAGTTCAGGCTACCTTTGCAGGACCATAGGATCTCAATTTCCAATGTATAGTAACATGCAGTGGCACATTGTTAGTGCCTTTTCCAGACAGCCCAAGAATTCCTGTAAAAACTCCATGATAAATTCCTTTGGAGGATGAATCACTGGGTTAAAAGTCAACTTGAGAAGTGCAAATTTTATTTTTTCTAAAATCTGGATTTAAAAACTGGTAGGCTATTCTACCTTGAAAGCTAATAAAAAGATATGTTTTTTAGAAAATGCTCTGTAAATATGCTAAGAAAGGTAACAGAATTATCTGCAATCTTACTATACAGAATTTAGGAAAGCTCTAGGGTTCTTAAATAAAAAAGAGAACTTGTGAGAGATGCATCTCATAAAAGCAAGCAAAAATCCACTTAGCCATAAGTGAGGTTGAAGTGTATACAACTCCTAATTTCATGAGACAAGATAAACATTCAGAAGGGAACTTCATATATTGCATGGGTTGTTGCAAGTATAAATATATAAATATATAAAGCTCTAAGAGTTGTAAACCTAATTTTGCGTAGCTTCTTTTCCAAAAACACCACACTACTAACCAGAGCATATAAAACATTTGCTAGACCAATTCTAGAATACAGCTCACCTGTTTGGAACCCTCACCACATCTCTGACATCAATACAATTGAACGTGTCCAGAAATATTTTACAAGAAGAGTTCTCCATTCCTCTGAAAACAACAAAATACCTTATCCCACCAGACTTGAAATCCTAGGCTTAGAAAACTTGAAACTCCGTCGCCTTCGACAAGACCTAAGTTTAACTCACAGAATCATCTATTGTAATGTCCTTCCTGTCAAAGACTACTTCAGCTTTAATTGCAATAATACAAGGGCAACCAATAGATTTAAACTTAATGTGAACCGCTTTAATCTAGATTGCAGAAAATATGACTTCTGCAACAGAATCATCAGTGCTTGGAATACTTTACCTGACTCTGTGGTCTCTTCCCATAATCCTAATAGCTTTAACCAAAAACTTTCTACTATTGACCTCACCCCATTCCTAAGAGGACCATAAGGGGCGTGCATAAGCGCACAAACGTGCCTACCGTTCCTGTCCTATTGTTTTTCTTTTCTTCTTCCTATATATGTTTATATGTGTATATACTATATAATCTTTTTGTATGATGTTGTGACAAAATAAATAAATAAATAAATAAATAAATAAATAAATAAATAAATAAATAAATATCTTACTTTATAATCCCTGTGTTGCTCAAATGCAAATCAGGTTCCAAACTGTATTCACAAAGTTAGATGGATTGTATGAATGAGAAAAAAATCTGCATGATAATGATGTCAGAGATAAGTTAGAAGAAAAGGAATAAAAGGGGACAAATATTTAAGATTTATTGGTACCAATGCAGTTTTAAGACCCAAAAGGAAATTAATGCAAGGGTAGTTGTTCAACTGTCTACTTCCTATTATCGTGTGCAATTCAGAGCTCTATCAGCATGCAAAACCTCTCTCACTGCTTTGTTTTCCCTTAAAAGTGTTTAACACCAACCTATGCTTTAGTTTTACATGGAGATGAGGTCAGCTATTGCCATCAAGAAAGATTATACAAGCAATACACACTATTAAAAACCATTAAAACCCACTTTACTTTTTTCTCTTCCTGTGTAAAGAAAAGAGGTGGAGAGAAAAGGGGGGAAGCAGGTCACTTTTTCCCACTCCCTTTCTAGCCACGGTTGGCATGAGAAGCAGGGAAGAGGGCAGAAGGCAGGAGAGAAATGAGGGGGAACAGCTCCTTTGGTGCCAAACTACTCTAGTCTCCATGGACACTCCATGTCTTTTGTTGCCAGCTACTGGTGCCAAAGAAGGCACTTCCCATTCCACTCCTATTCTGCTTCCTAGCTAAGGCATAATTGGTTTGGGAAGTGTGTGGCCAGCCCTTTCAATAAGCTAGCAAGAGTTTTCTGTTGGCTCCTGCACTGCATAGCATTTTCATGCTACCATGCTGAAGAACCCTAGGGATGCATATTTAGACAAAGTAGAAATTGATTCCATTGACAGTATCAATACACTTTTAGAAACCGTAATATTCTAGGAAGGAAGCACCACAAATAGATGCAAGACTCAACAGTCCCTAGAGCAGGCACTGCAGTTTTAGTGACATCCTCCCTCACCCCATATCTGTGTGAAATAAGAATGGTGTAGTAACATTCTAAAGTCAAGTATCCATCAACAAGCTAGACAAAATTCGCCACCAACCTGTCAGGTTTCCAGAATCTCAAGAGTTTATAAGCCAGCAATGCCTCCATAGTTCATGGAAATCATGTAGGCAAATTAGACTTTAAAATTACCTCAGCTGTTTGAACTGCTAGAGTTAATATCCAATAAAGTATAATTCTCAGATTACATCAGACTCATTCTTAGTGTTATCTATTACTGCAGGGTTAATACAGATCTCTTGCCCTTACAGTGTTAGATATACATAAAGCCTTCAAGAGATTTCATCAGGGTTGTTTTTAAATCTAAATTAACAGAAAAAAGGATATGAATCATTAAAACCATCTTTTCTTATGTACCAAATCTTGACAGCTACAATTAGGGTTAATAGACCTGATTAAAAAAAAAATATTTAGCAAGGCACTACACAAGAACGCTCATTTATTCTTGCTGCTTTTATTTTATCAATGGAATCTCTTAGCAAAAATATCCCAGAAAAATATAATCTTGTATGATTCAGATCAGGAGAGAGGAACTTCTGGTCTTCAGATTATGTTGAACTACAACTCTCAGCAGTTTCAGAAAAGATAAAAACCTGAAAGAATAAATAAAAGGCATCTTCTTTTTGGGAAACTGTCCTAGGAGGGGGAAAGCCACCTCCTGAATGGATTGTTGTAATTGATTTTTCCAACTGCTTGTTCCCTTTATAGCAAGATAAAGCTAATGTTCAATTTATCGTTGCAGGACCTAAATTCTTGGAGAAGAATTTCTCCTCATTCACTACAGCCCCTTTTTCATGGAAACCCAAGAAAAAAAGGAGATTCTACAGTATCTGTATTATATAGTCATAGGTTTGCAGAAATAAGTCTTCCAGTCATATTTTAAGGAATATTTTTGCAGGATTGCATCCTAAATAAAATGATATAAACAAAAAATAATATGCATAATGTGAAAAGTCAGGTGATCCTAAATTCAGAGTTCTTTTAGGCAGGTGAGTCTTTTTTCTAGTAAAATATTATAATATTATAATATAATAATATAAATATTATTTTTATTTTCTAAGAATGCATCAGGGTCTATATAGGGCCAGGACATTTTTTAGAAATAAAGGTTGTTTGGAATTCGGCACTTTTCTTTTGCAGCATGCTATCTTCCCATACATTATATTATACCTTTTAATTTAAAAAATACTAAAGAAACCCTTTATTATATATTTAGGTGGAGAATAGAGCTCGGTGGACAGGTGCCGAAAGAGGTACCAGCAGGCAACATTAGTCATTTAGTTATAACATAATCTATAGCTCCATTCTGACCTCCCTCAGACCTCCTCTGCTGCCCAGTGACATTCAAACAACAGGACTTTATGATTAAATTGTGCATAAAATTAAAAAAATAAATAACAGAGCAAGACAACAACAGCCTCCTACTTTGATCTGAACTAAGGAGTTGGAAGTATAAGTACAACTTTATTATGGAATGTAGAACAAGTCTCAATAATGTAAATAATAAAACAATGCTGAAAGAAAGACAAAGCTGGTGGCAGAGTATAGACAACTTTGCTTTAATTTGAGTATATATACTTCCAAACTGGATACACTAGAAATTGGCAATGCAACGTAAGATGCAGAGAAATATACTAATTACTGTCAAAATGACCCTGTACAGCCTTATAATGCAAAAAAAGCTTTATACATTACAAATTTCCATTAATGTACACAAACCTTGACAGTGTGATATTTGAATATGATACAGCAAGTTAAAAGAAAAAGGGAAAGCAAGAAAGGTGCTGAGAATCTAACCAATCGAAAACAAGAAGCCAGCCTATTTTAAGGAGTGCATAGTGGGGAAAAACAGGTACAAAGTGAACTGTTGGTACAAACATTTAAGTTTTTTTTAACAAGCAAAAGGTATATTAGTGAGCATTCCTAGTTTTAGCGTCAAACCGCAAACCAATTCTTGGGTATGCAAGGGCTTTGATAAATACTGTATATTTTTTCTTAAAAAAATAAAAACACCTCAAATTCTTTTTTTCCTCTTAAACAGAAACAATGCATAATTAACTTTCCAGAAATAATTCAGTGGTCAAAGTGCTAAATAAAGCTGCCCAATTACATTAAGCATTACCATGACAAACAAATACAAAAGGAAACTGGTTAAACCCAAGGCATTAAATTGCTCATAGCATCATAATACTCTCATTCCTTGAAATCCCCTATGTATATTGCACTATTTGGTTTACAGAAAAAAATGTTTATAACATTCCTATGCATGCGTAGCTTACTTGCTGACACAATACTTATATTTTTTCTTTTTTATAGGGTCGCTGGTTGTTTGGAAATTATCTTAAAACACCTTGAATATATGTAGTTAAACGGCAGTAGCCACTTGTAGGAAAAAAATCTCCAATTTCCCCTCCCCCCACAAATTGTTAATTATTATTAACAATTATAATTTTATAATTGTTTTATAATTCTAAATTATTATGCTCCCTAACGAGCATGGCATTAACTTCATTTCTTCCAAAATCATCAGTCGAAGAGATTTATGAAGCTTATACTTTAATGGCAACTGTAGCTGAATAATTGCTTCAAGATTACTCCCAAAACAAGTTTCCCAAACCTCCAGAGTTTAGGTTGCTTCAGTCTGGTACCATCCACATGAACTGATGCGTAACTTTAATCACGGCCAAAGTATGCTGTCTGGGACGGAAGAAAGCTGTAATCCAACATGCATGGAAGGTACTGGGTTGGGGGAGGCCGGATTAGATAATTGAGCTCAAACTCTTATTCACTATTTGGCAATGCTGTTGCAGCCACATTCTGGGTAAGAGAAATTGGCCAGATCATGTTTATTGCAAAATCCCACCTGTACTATTAGAACACCATTACTGTTGGACAGCTGGATCTGCCACTAATCTACTCCCATAAGACAGAGTACTATGTAGCTTTCATATTCCAGATCACATCCCATTCTTTACCAGTCTTCTGTTGCTAGGCTTCAGGAGTCATGAGGTTGTTAAGAGTGCGCAGGAGCCCTATTCCCCAAGATGTGCATCACTGGAAACAAGTAAAGGAGGGGGTTATTAATGGCCCTTTCCCCATGACACTTATCTGGCCAACAGGGGTAACTTATGGGTTAACTGAGATAGCAACCAGACACAAGGGACTTAGAACTAGCCATAAACAAGTTTGCAAAGAATAAATTAATTCCCTCTGGTTAGCCATGTTGCCGCTGGCCATAGCTTAAGTTAACACTGATCTTGCCTAGGGTAGGATGAAATGCTAGAGAGGCTTGTGAAGGGTTTTTTCCCCTAGACATTCCATCTATATGGCTGATTTTGGTTTCCACCCTCGTGACTGCACAGCAGGGAAAAAAAAGCACAGGTAGGAAATTGATAAAAACATCCTTTTCTGAATTTATTTTTTCACTCTGATGTAAGGTGAAAAAAAGGAAAAGCAGAAAAATAATAGTCTTCTGGCTGCCTCAACAGGGACCCAATTTAAAACATTGGCTCCCATCCCATGGACCAATCCATCCTTGATTGTTGCTTGCACACAAGCAACATGGTGGTGACTATAACTTGGCACATGGATGAGGTTAATCATGTCATGGGAACAGGATCAGAAACTCAGCCTTCCTCTATTTTATGTCTTCAGGGTGCATTGGGCTTCCACAACGAAGCAGCCTCTGCCAGCATGATGGATGGCTGGGTTAGGCTCCAAGAAGTGATGCTGACTATTGCCACTAAGGTGGCATTGCAATGTCACAGTTCATCGCATTATATCAATCTTATTTCAATCATCCTTTTGATAATAGTTCCCAAAATTTCTGAAAGTATTTTTTATCAGAACTTAGTGCAATAAACAGGGTCCCAAAACTTTTCTTAGGAGATTTAAACTTTTTCATGAACTTTCATTATTTTGATTATTCTTATGTTACTTTAGTGTTATAAATGGCTAGTATTTACGCTTTCTCCTTCCATGTTCTTTGATTTAAGATCTTTGAACACCCCCCTCCCTCATATTTCTTCAGTGGGGAAAACATTTATGATAGTGATTTATAGTAAATGTGCATGGGCATTTTTTAAAAAAAAAATTAGGAAATGTTAATATTTTAGATCAACCACTAGGAATGCAACATTTGCTTCTACTGCAATAAAGTGCAATATTTATGTCATTTTAATGACTAAAAATAAGAGCCTTAAGAAAATATAGTTACCTTCCTAGAAGAGTATACTTGAGTAAGCATTAGCAAATGTTATAAAGGAATACAAATAACATGAAGGGGATAGAACACAAAGTTGCCAGTATAGCTGAATAGTTGGACATATAAAAGAGAATTCTATAATTAAACAGCACCTTTTTCTCCTTCCATTTGAAAGAACTTGCACTTACTTTTCAAATGTACATGATATTTTTCTGTAAAAAAAAGAAACATTATCTTTGATATGTTTCTTACTTTTACTCTTTTTTTTGCTAGTGAGAAACATACTAGTGCAAGACTCAACCACTGTGCAAAACCTGCCTTTATTTAGTCTGAGCCTTAATGCCCAGAATTTAAGAAATCTTTCCTTTTTAAAATTCCTTCTTCTGGATTTAATCAATTCTAAATGTGCATCCTTACCCTCACAGTCTAAGCTAACCACTGCATTCAGACCAACTGAGAATGTATAGATGTGATTTTGTGGCCTGAGGGCTGTTTGCTATATTTTTCTGTAGTTGCCTTGGTCAAATTTGAATAGTGCACATATTTTTAAATCAGATATTTTTCTTTGTTGACTAGAAGAAGCGAATTGGCAAAATGATCAGGTTTCTGCCT
The DNA here is from genome assembly GCF_028640845.1 of Ahaetulla prasina. Taxonomy (NCBI): domain Eukaryota; kingdom Metazoa; phylum Chordata; class Lepidosauria; order Squamata; family Colubridae; genus Ahaetulla; species Ahaetulla prasina. Next base: position 35,331,752 of record NC_080546.1, on the reverse strand, counting down.
CCAGTTATCTGACCAAGGAAAGCAGCAATTTAAATGTAATGTGTTACGTCCAGTCTAAAGCAAATGCCTTATCATATGTACCTTGCTCTTGGGTATTTGCATCCAAAAGTGTTTTTAAAAAGGACCAAGTCATGAATGTAACCAAACAATCAAATTGGGGGCATGTATGCAACGCATAAATCTAGCTGCCTTCTCATACACCACTGTTATGTATTCAGGACTGCTTTAAGCATTATCTTTTTTCCTTCATAGAGATAATCACATTGACTGTATTATTTCAAGGGTAATAGGAGTGTTTTCTTTGCTGGGAAGGGTCAGAACATAAATAATTCCACGGAGCAGCAGGTATGAAAACTTGGCTACCCAAATGTGTACACAGAGAAAAGCCCTTCATATTACATGTGTACATGCAGTGGCATACAGAATATCTCCATGTAAGAAAAAAGTTACTATATGAAATAGCATCACCTTGCAAGGCTAAAGTAATTTCCCCTCTTCTGCTTTTGCCCTGATCATCAAACTCTTTTAAAATGTGAGACTAACCTAGCCTGCCATTAACGTAGCAAATTCCCAGCAGGACTGACTGCCATGCTAGTTCTTCTTGATTGCTGTTCTTACATTCCATAACTGAGCAGTAAAAGAGAAGCAGGCAAGGTGAGCAAGCCTGGATGACTGCCATGTTTCACAGGGGTGGGGCTACAGCTCAGTGGTAGAGCACATGCTTTGTATGTATAAAGATCCCAGATTCAGCCACCAGTATGTCTAGTTAAGAAATCTCAGGAAGCAGCTGCTAGAAATGACTTCTATCCTGGAGAACTGGTGTCAATCGTAATAGACAATACTGGATAGACTGTCTGATGCAGCATAAGGCAGCTTCTTAAGTTCATATTAAATAAGCCAGTACAAAAGGATGTGCAAAAGCAATGCCATGGCACACAGACTCTTTTTTTAGAAACGCTCAGATTCACAACCCAAAGTCAAATGCATCGAAGGGTCATCTTAGCTAGTGCTGACTGCCATTAAGGACACTCTTGTTCAGCTTAAGAGACAAAAAATGTTTCTCAGGTGAGAGTACGGAAACATGCCTCTGAAAGTAGAAATATGCAGGTCGTCTGTCTGAAGATTTAATAACAAAGCAGCCTTCATGGCCATGTATTAAGGAGACGAGTGGCGCCATTTTCTTTGCTGTAACTTACCACTAACGATATATTGTACAATTGGTTGGGCAGCCAAACTCTTGGATCTATGATTTGAAATAAAACCTGCTTGGAGTATTGGTGGGTGTGTCATGGGTGCAGTGTGGAGGATTTTTGGTACAGAGGGGGCTGTCCTAGAGAGCTTCTGCTCTTTCTGTTAGTCCGAGATAAGCAAGGAAGGAGTGCTTCGGCGAAGGGTCATCCAAGCGTAGGGTCTGTGGTTGAGGTGAATGGAATGTGATTTCAAAATGGTTTTTGGGGAAAAACATGGTCAAGGGAATGAGGTGGGCAAACTCAGAGTTCCGGTATTTATCAAAGCATAGGGAAGTACCGTTTATGGTCAAGGCCCTCAGCGCCAGGTTTGGCTCTGTCCCACCACTTTGAGCGGCTGACATGGCCACTGTCTGTAGAGCATGGGAGGCTGACATCACTGAGAGAGGGGACAAGAGGCTGCGGGAACTGTTGGCCATGAACAGGGGGCTGGCTTCCGTGGAATTCACACCCTGCCCCTTTTTTTCCTCTTCAGAGCAGTCTCCATTTTGATGTTTCTTCACATGGCGGCTGAAGACAAATGGGTGGGTGGTCTTGAAGAGGCACTCTTCGCAGCTGAAGGTCTGCCGGGGCGCATGCTTGAGTTTCTTGTGCAGGTTGAGATTGTCTTTGCGTTTGCAGCTGTAGCTGCACTGGTCACAGTGAAAAGGGCGTTCCCCTGTATGCACACGCACATGCTCTATCAGCTTGTTGGCAGTCTTTGAAAGATAGCCACACTGATCGCACTTGTAGTGGTTGCCAAGGCGATGCTCTCGAATGTGCATTTCCAGCTCGAGCTGATTGGCTTTCACTGCTTGGCAGATCCGGCACTTGTACTCCATTTTGTAGTGGGTTTTCAAATGGCATTCCATTGCTGCTGGACGGTTTGTGGAATAAATGCAGAAGGGACACCTGTGAAAATGTAAAATATAGATTGATACATGGATCTAGATCAGCTGGGAGCAATTTATACCACATATAGAGTTCCCAGAACCTTTCTGTGTCCCTCAGAGTGGGCAGGGCTGATTTCTATAGCATGCTTTTAGTTTCTTTAGGTATGACAAATTTGATGACTAAAGTTTTGCAGAAATTTAAGCCACTCTCTTCACTATTTCATTCTTCTCTTCGTACAATCAGGCTGATTTTTTTTCTCCACTTTGGGAGCGACAGATGAGGGGGAATGAAGCTTGCTGTAAGGCCCTGAAAGGGTCAAGTTCCAAATGTTCAAACCAGGACAAAATGATGACTATATATTTTACTGCCCTCCCCAAATCCCTCAAAGGGTTAAGATTCAGTTCACTTGTTCATATCGTCATATCACTGATCAAATCCCTTGGAAGCTTGATTGGGGGGGGAGGGGCAAAGTGCAAGGCCTGACTATAAGCTACTAACCCTGCATTTTTTAAAATCAATTTTTAAACTATTATCTCGCCCCCACACAGCATCTGACTACGCAGAAAATGGGAAGATTTATCCAATGATACATTTTAAATTACAATATTGATATAACCAGAATATAAAGTATGAACGAGGCTTTTAATTCAGCTTCAGTCTGATCACTAACATTTTATTAGTAAATAAACATTTATTAGTAAATAAACATTTACTGAGTTTGGTGTAATCATATTGCTGCTTAAGGTTTTCTTCACTGCAACATCTATCTCTCAACTTGCTTTTAAAATTTTTACCTTGACAGATCCAACCTCTCTCCTATTTTTTTAAAAAACCAAACCTTACGGATTATTTATCTCAATAGGGTGATATAATCATTTCTATGGTAACCTTGCCCCGCAATGACTATTGGAGAAAAGAGTTATTTTCCAGATGAGCCACTGCAAAGGCAAGAAGACCAGAAAGTGCTGTATTTCAGCGACTTTGGCCCAAAAGAAGCAAATGCCATTGCAAAACTCAAAATTAAATAGCAAGTGAACTGAGGGCCGAGCTTTTAAGGGAGACTTCAGGAGAATGCCAGCTGCTTTTTTACAATGCCAAGTAATATTTAAAATTAAACAGTAGGTGCTGAAGCAGCAAAAGCCTTCCATGACTTGCTGGTTGGCAGCAGCTGGAAAAACAAAGGGCAATCCTGATGGCCACAACAGGGATGCAATCTGCCACTCCTTCCAACCTGCTGGTTGAGCCACAGGACTCATGCGGCAAGTGCTCCTTATGGGCTCAAATTCCAGATTTTGTTTTAATCTCTTTTCTCTGCTACAGTGCTGCCTGGAGTGATTATTTTCTCCTCTCGTATGACATGGACTTTCTAGGGCTGCTTAATAGATCTGTTCAGCAGTTCAACCTTACGAGGCAAAAAGGAGCACTGGAAGTAGAAGGTGCTGATGTGCAGCATCTGTCTACCTTCCTAAACATCACACCAACAATCCCCAAGAAAAGGGAGGGGCTATACTACACTCCGTCACACTCTATAGCAGGGGTCTCCAACCTTGGGAACTTTAAGACTTGCGGACTTCAACTCCCAGATTTCCTCAGCCAGCTTTGCTGGCTGAGGAACTCTGGGAGTAGAAGTCCGCAAGTCTTAAAGTTCCCAAGGTTGGAGACCCCTGCTCTATAGGGTCTCCTTGCCTTCCATCCCAAAGGGATGCTCCCTCCTACTGCTGAACACATGAAATCACAACGCAATCTGAGAATACACAGAACCGACTGATATAGATGGATGAACCCTTTTCATCTGCTGTATTTCTTCAATTTAAAGACAAGAGGGACGAGGGCCAGAAAATATTCCAGGATCGAACCTTTTTTTTTTTTTTTGCAAAATGTTCTCCCACTTCTTCAAGAATATTTGGCAGTTTTAAAGTTGTACCTTATTTTCAGGAGAACAATCTAAAAATTGAGAACCTGATAGGATGTTGCAATTGCTTATTTGTCTTACTGCCTATCACTTTTCCAATTATTCGAATAAAATATTTTCTCTATACATCAAAATATTTAATTAACTTTAAATGTAATTTTCAAATTTCATAAAGTAGTGTAGATTTAACTTTATTCACATCAGATAATGCAGCCCAAGAACTTTTGCAAACTAGATAATGAGATAAATAGGCTAACTGGAATAGTTAATTGCTTGTAGCCTGCAAATAGTCACCCTGATTCAGCAGCAGATAAATCCATTTCACAGGGTGCATTAACTACTTTTTGAACTTGATACTGACTTTGATCATAAACCACCCCCACCCTCCAAAAATTCCTGCTCATGACTAGCTCCCATTGCTCTTAATATACCCCTGCAATTTCCTGGCAGTTTCTGGAGGGTAGTTAAATATTCATCCCATCCTGCCACATGGTTTCTTTTTCTCTTGTGCACACCTGCATGCAGAAGAAAATGATTGCTTGTCCTGTTTTTAGTCTTTTGCAACTCCATTTGAGAAACCCAACTTTTGCTATGTCCCTGCCTGTGCAAAAAGGTTAAGATTTATACAGGCTGTGCTAAATCCTCTGTTGCAAATCTAGTGAAGAAGAGTGTGGCAGAACTCTGGCTTCTGTGGGGACAGTCCTCTCATCCAAGGGATGCTAATCATGCTCAATGCTTTGAGAAATTTTAAAAGCAGTATGCTATATTTCACAATGAAAGGGGTGCCTCAGAGCATTTTTTAATTTGATTCTAAATCTTGAAAGGAGCAATTCTAAACTTTTACAGGAAGAAGTTAAAATTCACTGAAACTCTTGAAGGAAACACTTAAATCAGGTGTGTACAACCATGGCAACTTTAAGACCCGTGGACTTCAATTTCCAGAGTTCCCTAGCCAGCCACACTGACTGGGAAATTTTGGGAGCTGAAGTCCACAGGTCTTAACAGTTGCCAAGATTGGGCACCCCTGACTTTCTCTGCACTGACCTTGTATAATAACCTTCTGCTTTTGATAAACACTTTTTCAAGGGGTTGTTTACTTTATGAGAATGTTTTTACTACATTCACATTTTTCTTTGAAATTATTGTATTTTATTGAATTTTTATTGGTTGCACTGATGTATTTTTGTATCAATAGATATAAAAGGTGGTAAAGAAATCCCACCGAGAGGGCTCTGCACTGATAGCAAACTGTACTACTATCATTGGTTGTCTATTTCTGTACCAATGGGGGCAGGGAATGCTACAGTAGGATAATTGTACAAAAGCACTGTTAAGCATGTACTTAATCTGCTGCTGACATCAACGGAATTTCAACATGTTTACTATTATCCATAACCAAGGCCACAGCCTTGAAAATACCATCTTCATTTTCAGTGGTATTAATATTTTTGAATTAGTGGTGTTCAAGAAACCATCACTGACAATTTGTTATTACCTTTATTATTGATCATTTAAATTTTATTGCATATTAAATTGTGGTTTGTCATCTAATGTCTGTAGAAATTGGGGCAGTCTTTAAATACTTACATAAACATATAAATAATACAAATTTAGTGAGGCCCCAGCTATCAGTTGAGTAGAGTAAGACTTACAAATATAAGACTTACTTCTCAGAAATTCTTGCATTAGATTAATTATTAGTGACTTTTAATAGTGTAATGAAGTTAACAGTTTAGAGGTAATAGAAATTACTGAAAATACTTTACCATCAGTTATCATGTGGAAGTTCTAAAATGTTACAGATGTAAACATTTGGCCCATGAATGCTTCTAGTTCTATTAGGAAAGCTTTGGTAAGCGGAAAAGTCTTTGTAACTATTTGTAACTCATAATGAATCTGAGAATGCTGCATTTATGCTTTCACACATTTGAGAGTACCTGTTCCCAATCATATCATTGCATATTAATATTTTATCCCAGTGATTTGCTACTACTGATGGCACGTGCCTACTCCATTTCAAACCAGGTTACCATGTTTTGGTAGCATTTGTCTTTATTAGGCTGAAAACAATAGCTTAAAGTAATTCTAATATAAATTTGAAGCCATCATTGGTAACCTATGTTAAAAATTATCAAATAAGTCAGGATTAGTCAACCTAGCACTCTCCAGGTACATTGGGACTGCATTCTGGAATTTCCAGTTAACACAGTACTTATAAGTAATGTAACATATCTTTGTAACATACCATGAAGACCTACCAACAGTAGATAATATTTACTTATAGCAACAATAATCCAATCAATATGTTTGTCTATATTTCTTTGAATTAGTTAGTTTTGCAACTGTTAATGTCATTATCATAAGAAAATGTTTAAGAATTTTCATATATCTGAAAATGTATTAATCCCAGTCTGACCTTATGCAACTATTTGCAACTACAGAGACACCAAACATTTATGCCACTGTTGGTAAAAATAAAAACAGTAGTACTCAATACTATTATTCCTGTTTAGTGTAGCATCAGTGCACCTAAGAGACCAGATGAGTTTGTTTTCTAGTAGTCACTAGGGAACGTGATATTTCAAATGGCACTGAACTACAACTCCCACCATCACTATTAACCATGTTTCCTTGGGTTGCTGAGAGATATAGTTCAGCAACATCAGAAGTGCCACACATTGCTATATGTTGCCCATTCCTGATTTACAGCAACTTAAATTTGTTCTTCATAATGAGCTCTCTGGCTTTATCTCCCCCAACATTTCCATGTTCTCCCATGCAAGTATCTCCGTTTCTACTTCCACAGTGATCAAGGTACTTAACACAGTAAAAGTTTGTGTACTTGCTTTCCTTACTTGAGCCCACCAGTGGGGACAGTATGGCATTTCTTGTGCTCCAATAATTGCTCAGGAGTCTTCATGAACTTGTGGCACACATCACATTCAAACATCCGTGTAATCAGGTGGATTTGCAAATGGCGCTCAAACATGGTTTTTGTTTTGCAGACAAAGTTACAGAAAACACATTCAAAACCTGCAGAAGGAAATTACAGACACTATTACCTAAGTCACGCACGACAGCCTTGAGAAAGTGGAGGGAGTCACTTTGCATTCCTTCGCCAACTTTTTACCTTTCTCTGATTTTTCTTCCGCATTTAATAGAGTCTGACTACCAGGCACTACAGAAATAACTAGCAGGTTATTGGATCCCTTGGGTTTGGGGCTGATATCTGCATCTTCTTTACTATTGGCAGAATCACTAAGTGCTGACAAGGAAGAAGAAGAAGGACTGGTTGAATCACTGAGTGTTTTCCTTTCTTCACCTACAAAAAAAGAAATCAAAGGAATCAATGATAAACATTAACATTAAATGCAGCCTCCTCTTTAATTAATTAAGCTAAACCAATTTAAGTTTTCCTGGGTACAACTACATTTCCTTGTAACTGAGATTAAGCTCTTCAAGCTATTACTTCTGTCTCTCTTAGTAAACCGAATGGCTCAACTTATCTTCACAATCCTTCCCACAGCCTCTGCAAAAGGTCAATTGATTTAAATATCAAACCAAACTGATTATGGATGGGTGGTGGACATTGGTAGATGCTGGTTTATTTTTGTCCTCCTACTGAGCAGCTGAAGAGTAGGTGCTCTGCAAAAGACATTTGCATTTTAAGGAGATAAAGAATTAATAAGTTGACCAAGTCAAATGGCCCTGTTTAACAGCATGTTTTTATGTTATGGCTAGTGTTGGATTAGGTTAAATTAGTCTGCAGTTTTGCACCAACTTTATTTTACAGTTAATATAAGGGAATTAAGCTGAATCTGATTTGGGAGAGAAGGTTGCCTAGCTACCCTGAGAATGTAGCCAAAGCCCCCAGGCTGATCATATCATCTATCTAAAAACTAAGCTTTGAACTATTTATTGCACAGATAACACTGATATAATTTTGTGTTTTATTTTAGGAATATGACATTTCTTGTACCATAGGCTCCTATTAAATTTTAATGAGTTCTTATAGTTTCACTTGTTAGCAATGTTGTTTTGGAACCATCAGGGTAAAAGCCAGCTTTGCTAAGGAAGTTAAATTTCCAACAGGTAAAATCAGAAGCTAAAGGATAAAACAGTTAGTGTGCTTTGGAGTTGCCTGGAGTCACTTCAGCACAGTCATTATGTGCGCTGATCGAGCACATGGCTAAAGGAAATTATTGGCAGGAGGTTTTGATCTTTTTAAATAAGATTTTCTTTCTGAAATGAAGTAGAACTTTTTTGGGGGGAGGGGTGGTTAGTGTCCAATGTATATCGCATTCTAGATTTAAAACCCAAATGGATGCCTCTTTTGCCTGTCTGATCTTACTTTGCAGGCTCTGCAAAACAAGGGTGAACTAAAAATCTTGTGATATATCTTCTGGGTCAAAGATGATCACCAGCCAGCTTGAACTTGTTTCTGAAGAGCCAGAGAGCAAAAAAGATGATGGGGTTGGAAGGACTTTTATCTCAGTGTTTCTATCGCCTCTACAGTTAGGTAAGGTTTCTAGCTTTTTTTTTTTGTAGTCAAAATGCTGCCTTTTCTTCTTCCTTCTGTAATTACCAAGTCTACAGTAATCACTTCCATGTAACTTTTTGTAGAAGATTGTGTCCAGACTGTTTAAGGTGAATCCGTGTATGGCACATTTGTAGACAATTTTATATTTGGGAACAGTAGTTGGATTGATTAGTATTTGTTACTTGGCTGAATAGTTCTATGTATCCCACTTATAATAGTAGGATTTTTACATCAATGAGTTTTAAAATACAGTTAGCTGTCTATGGTGTTTTTGTACCACTTGCACCAATTTACAGTTATTTTAAAGCAGTAAGGCTGTGGCCTTTGAGTGACATGTCAGAGGCTGCCCTTCCAAAAGCAATGGAGGTCAGAACACAGAAGATGACAGGGTCCTGGCACAACAATCTAATTAATATACAGCTGATTTTAATTATAGTTGAACTACTTAAATATATTTAAGTTGATTAAATGTGCTTAATACTTTTCCAATTCTGTCATATTAAGCGTTATAATTTCATGGCAAGCTTATGAAGGATCTTTGAGAGGAACACAGTGACAATATAGGGACTGCTACGTTCACCTATTTCCTTTATCTGCTTGCTCTTCAATCCAGAAAAAAAGTACTAGTTTGTTCACTTCTATTATGCATACGTGGAGTTCCAAGTAAGGTTAAAATACTTCATTTTTTTTTAATCAATGACAGCCCTGTATGACTAACTTTTCCAGACACCGCCCACAGGAATTAGAGTGTTAATACAATGTTGGGATTCTAATTATTTTAATGTTTCAAATAATTACAATCAGACAAATTATATTACATTATTCCTTAGGAAAAATGAAAATCAATGGGAAATTAAGCTGTGGAACCTATTAACATCCTAACCAAAGTGGTTTGCGCCTGGCAAAATCTTTTTTCACCAACACTGAAAATGCCTAAAGACCTTTATTAAATAATAGGGTTTGCAGTACATCTAGTAGATGGGTCTTCTATTTCCAATCTGAATTAGAACTCCAAAGTATTTGGGAAGAAAACTGTCCTTCAAAAGGAGTTCTATTTTGAACAATTAAGAGTCCTTACTAATCAAAAAGAAAAGAGGAAAGGGGGCACTGGGAGGGAATGGTTTTCCTTTTCAATTTATTTAGCATCCATGTTCAGTGCAATGCACTTTTTTACAGATAACATAGTTGAGAAGAAGAAAAGCAAGTATTGGTCTAGCAAACAGCCTTATTTTGGTTTGTATTTTAATAGAAATTTGTGTAGTTCACAGTTCAAAATTTAGAGACAAAACCAAATGGAATTATAAACCAATATATGCATTTCTCCAAATCTAGTTATGCCGTTCTTAGCTCTAAAAACCCCTACAAAATGTATATTAGGACAGAAGCACGTATGTCAAACAAAACTGCTTGCCAAAATACATATACATTAGGAAAACTGTAAAGATGTGTACATTAGGAGAAATATATACAAATATGCAAGTAGGTTTTTTTGCAACATTTAAACAAATAAAACATAAATGTACATTAAAGCAGGAAAGGATCAGACAAAGCTACAGGCAGGAGGATGAGAAAATGATAGGAAACTAATACAGCAGATCATCCAGATGGTGACATGACATGAAGGTATGTCATAAGCAGTTCATTATGTTATTTTTAGCATTTTTATTTATGAGGGGGTACAATCAAGATGCTTATGAAATCATACCCACAGAAGTGTGCAAGATTGCTACCTGTACCAGCAAAGAATTTATCTACATCTGCATTCCATGTTACAAAGCATTTGCAAAAGCAGTCAGAAGTATGAAGAGCTGCTCAGTAAATTCTTGCATTCTCATACCTAATGACAGCAATTAGCACTCAAAAACTCTTCACACGGTGCTAAACAGAATCCAAATAATTTACAATATCATTTTTGCATAAGATAACATGGGTCAGAATATAAAATCCATTTGGCCATAATCACCCATTTTAGATTGCGGCTATCAGAATTTTGCAATGACTGGACCAAACTGGGATGGCATCAGTAAACCTTGATGTAGAGTAGTGGGACAGAAGCAGCAGCAGGAGACAACAAACCTGGACACAGAGAGAGGTTATCACCTGCATGCTTGGTGGCAACATGAGCCTTCATCTCCGTCTCTTCCATGGTAACAAAATCACAGGCTGTGCAGCAAATAGAAAACATCCATTGTTCTTTATCCACATGAAGCGACATATGACTGACAAACTGGACATTCAGCTCTGTTTCAAATCCACACACATGACAACTGGAAGCAGGAGAAAGTTAGAAATATTAAAAAAAGTATGCTTTTATGGATCTTCTGTGATACAGATGAACATTCCTTTTTTTTTATTATTATTCATCCTGATCAACTCCTGGTTTTACAACCTGTTCAGCTAAAATTGCACTGGGATATTCTTTTGTCTGTTGAACTGCTTCTGAACTGACAGCCTTGCCAAGCTGATTAAGGGCAGGCACAAGGCAACAATCCCGAACATGCTATAATGATGCTAAATAATCATAAAGTTAATTAACAACTACAGGTTCCAGATGCTGCACATCACCTAACTATTTCCTTTGGGCAATAAGATGTGCTGCAGCCTTGCCAAGATGTTCAGTCAGCTACTATGTGGACAAAGGGGGAGCTCATTCTGCTCTTTACAGCAATTCCCAAGCTTTGGAAATATCCAATGTCAGCTTAAGATCTAACACAGAAAAATCTGGAATTCTTCATATAAATAAGCCAAAATGGGCGCAGGAACTTTTTCTGCCTGACTAGGCAAAAGCTTAATACACAAATAGAAATAGAGGTGAGGAACATTTGGCAATCAAGTTCTTCTCTTATAGCACTGATTTGGCTTTTAAAGCCTCATATTTCCATAATTTGGCACTCTAGTTGCAAAGGATCACAACCCTCAGCAGCCCCATTTTCACACTGGATAGAGAGAACAGGAATTGTGGTCCAGCATTTGCATGAAAGTTGAAGATGTCTGACCTAAATAATCTTGGACCAAGGAATTTTAGGAGTCATCTCATGAAAATTGTCTCTGTTCATGGGATAAGGAAAAATAGATTTCTTTCCTGCCTTTTCTCTAGAAGCACGATATAATATTTTAGAGGCAAAGTCATCCAATAAATTTCTATGATTGAGGATGGATAGATCTGGATCTGTGCATTAAGCAGTGCACCAGACTCTTTATTTGGATGACCAAATTATAAAACCCTTTCCAGAACTTTCTCTATATACTTTAATTGAATAGTGAACATAAGGCTTTCTTTAGGCTAAGTACACTTAAGTAATCTCTTTTAATTCTGTTTACTACTAGATTTTATTGTTTCATTATTTTTTAAGTTCTAATTGTATGTTTTAATTTAACTGTTGTGTGGAGCCTTGACTGAGTCTTGCTTCAAAAGATAACATGCATATACTTATACTGACATTGTTTCTACACCTGACACATTTTACAGTTTTCTGCAATTTGTCTGAACATTAACAGACCAGATACTCAATTGCCAATTCATTCAACTAACCCAGAAATGGCCACTTGGAATTGCATACTGATTAAACATTTTGGCTACAGCAGCTTGCTATTTAGATCCATTGATTTAATCATGCTACTACTTCCAATACTGAGCAGTTTGTGACTTGGGGCTTTCCAGTAAAGTACTATCCATGGTACAATTTCCAGGCTATCCACAGTTTGCATCTCAAGTGCGAACCATGGCAGACTTTCAGGCAAGACCTTGGTGCAGCAGACAAATGAGACAGTGCACTTATTCAGGACCAAGTGTTGTAGCGTATTTTAGATAACTGGAAAAGTATAGCTCATATCCTAGTTTAATTCATACGTCAAAGGGTTTTCAGAAGATCAAAAGTCAAGATTTTACCCAGTAGACACAATTATAATGTACAATAATTCACTAATAGCAAAAGTGGCTTCAGTTCCTGCTAGACCAATTCTTATGTTAACAAATTTCAGAACATTCTAAGAAATGAAGTTTGTCCTAGCATACATATATGGACATAAAGTAACTTTAGAAGTAGGTTGGAAAGCACAAATTGGCAGAGCAATATCTGCAGTAAAACTGGAAAGAAGAGAATTATATAATTTCATTTTACTTCATTTTGTTTGGGTTGTACAAAATGTGATGTACTACTCTAAAAAGGTAATTACTTTGATTTGAACCTTTTTTTTTGCAAGCCATAATAAACTCATCATTATCCTGAAATGTAAATAGTATGGTGGTTGCTCTTTTATAAGCCAAAAGCCTAAACGGAAACTGAGACCTAAGCTTGGTCTTCACCAGGATCCTCACCTGTAGTAATAAGGATGCTTCTTTCCATCATTGCCTTCAGATGTGACAGCGCTGACAATGTCTTCAGTGTCTGTACTCACCAACTTCACAGAATGCACAGTCAGATGCTGGTTCAGATTAGCACGGCACTTAGCAGCATACGGGCACAAATGGCATTTATATTTTCTCTCTTCTGGAAAGAAATATTTAAAAAACAAAACACCACCCTGAGTGGAGTTCCTTGTATGCATCTCTTGTCACATATATGAGCCTGAAGCTTCCATCATTATGGAGAGTTGCTGAACCAGGTCAGCCAAAAGGAGGGATACCTGCTCGAATTTCCTTACAAAAGTTTATACTATTTATATAAAATTTATATTTCTAAGGAGAAAAAAACCATTGGGAACTTTCACAAAAAGGTTTTTTGCACCAATCAATTTTCACACCTGCACAAAGTTGTATCTGCCCCTTGGCAGCTGAAGTGGCTCAGCTGCAAGGTGTTTGAGTAAGAAGTTACTACTTTTTAAAAAATGGTTTTTTTTTGCTGCTATCTTGTGGCTATCTAGATTTTTTGAAGCCGAATTGTGAAGCTTTCAATTAATAGAGGAGACAAGTTTAAATTGAAATTCCCTGGGCTTTCCTGGGATTTAAAAGGATTTGCTACTTTGATTTTATTAAACAAAATAAATAAACAGGTGTACTAAAACATTACTTCTTTCTGCAATTTAAAAGAGTGCAGACATGCTAAAATTGCCAAAGCAATTTTATCAAAACACTAAGTGTAAAGCAATGATCTAGAACAGTTTCTCCCAATGTGGACAATTTCCTGGACCCCCAACTACAATTCCTAACCAGAGTGACCCAAACCCAGTACATCACATTGAACCCGAGTGGGAAAGTCTACTGAAGAAGAACTTGTTTGGAATACTTCAAAGAAGCATAGCTGTACAAAACAAAATGATCATAATCTTTATTCTTATATTTCCATTTGATATTTTGTTATAGACAAATAACACTTTCTACAAGAAAAAGTATAATAGTTTAATTGGATACTATCAGTACATTTCTTCCATTCTTTTTCACCTGCAAATATAATGTTTGTTAGTTATTTGGAATATTTTCTAATAATCACTTTTCTGTATGATTACAGAAGAGTACATGAGTTTTGAATGTACAGCTACAATAGAATAATGCAATGGGGCCAGATTTTCTAATAGAAACAGAAGATTCCATATTCCATTCATCTGTGGGAGGAAATAAGCAAATACTTTTCAGTGCAGAATTGAAGACATAAAGATATTTTGATTTTATTATTGTTTACTTATTTATTAAATTTATTATTAGTGAAAATCTCTTGATGGTTTACAACAGGGGCCCCCAACCTCTGGGCTGTGGCTCATTACCAGGCCGTGGTGTATTCAGAATTGGGCCGCACGAGTGGCTGGCTGGAGCGTGTGAAGGTACAGCTCAACTTGCACCAGCAGCGGGCCAGCAGGCATTCACTCGTGCAAGGGCAGTGTTCCCTCATGCGGCCCAATTTCACCACCCAAGGCTGCCAAGTTGCAAAGGTTGGAGACTGCTGGTTTATAATAAAAGCCAAAGTTATTAAAGTTAATATTAAAAATTAAAGTCTGAGTTAAAACCAAATATATTAACAAAGAAATCAAATCATAATCAAGGTAAAATGGCAATTTAAAAATTTTTATTTATTCCCTTAGCACAGTAGGGACCATGTTCCAGAGATCTGAGGTGACTACAGAAAAAGGAACATCTTTCTGTTCTTAAGCAACTGAATTCCTAAAGATGAGGATATGACAGTCCTACCTCTTATCCCATTACTAGACAACTGATTGCGTCTATAAATGTGGTTTTCTTTAAACCTATTTTCCCTTTAGATTTGCAACTAGATGGGGACAGGCAATTTTTATTACATAAATGGATTTAATGCAGAATATTCCAGTAACTGATCCTTATTTCATGGTTCTTCCAGACAATCACAGAAAGAGAAGGATATATTTTAATGATGGCTTTAAGTAATTGCCTATGATTACTGCAATGATTCCAGTTCTATTCATTCTTACTTGCATTCAAAGAAATGTTTCTCTGAAAAAAGAACAAATTCTATCCTATCTTATTTTAGAAACAAAATATTACCTGTGTGCAGGGAGAGATGTCGGGACAACGTCTGTTGTCGGCCAAACACTTTTCCACATACATCACAAGGAAAGAGCTGGTCATTAAATTTCCAAGACGGCAACCCATTTCCAGTTTCTAGTCCTATATTCTCCGTTTCTGTTCCCCCCCACAAAAAGAAAAAAAATGTCATTCTATTATTACTAAGCCAAAGGCATTCTCAATTTTGTCTACTGTGTCTTGCTGGATATACCATTGGCAACAAAAGGAAACTGTCCCACTCTCAGTGAATATGAACCAGACTTTGCAAAACTATCAATCCTATTAAGAGTTTTTAAATAATATTTCATTATTAAAGAAATCATATTAATCTGAATCCCCTCCTTTGACAGAACACAAACTTCCCCAAGTTATAATTTTAAAAGAAAGGTAAAATATAGTTAAATGTCAGAGAGTTTGGATAAGCAGGCACATACCAGCCTATATATGCTATCTTCTGCTTTTAATCTTTTGTGAACTTCTTTCACTGATCATTTCCAAGTAGCTACATCAAACTTGGAATTTGCTTTTATTTATTAATTTTATTAATTTTATTAAGCTTATTTCTAGAGAACATCAAATTCATGTTTACAACACAACTGGTTTTGTTATGTTTTACTATTTCCAGTTATCTTCTTGCTTTTGACTATTTTACATTTTGGTAAGAAGGAATAGAAAGGAGGACAAATTTAAATTTATATGAATCCCATCCACCCTGAACTACAGAGAGAAAAGTAGCTCAAACACCCCAAGTAATCCTTTCTATTCACCTCTTGTTAGCCTAAGTAGTATGCCAATTCCATCTAGACCAAATCCAGAAGCAAATCCAAATCTGGACATTCTTTCACCCCACTTCCAATAAAAAGTACATATGATCCATTTTCATATGAGTATATGTCTAACCGTTGGTTAAAATTGCCTAAATAATTAAGCAAAATCACTTATAACAGTAATTCCTCTATCTGAATATTATCAGCCTCGTACACAGACCATTCTCACTTGCAGAAACATACAAGTACATTTAAAAATGAAAATGCATTTCAGAGGGGCAAAAATAAGGAAAAACAACAGGATAGAGATGGGCTAAGGGGGAAGGATTAGATATACAGTATTATAGAGAGAATGGATGGAAAAAAGGAATGGAATGGAAAGGGAAGGGAAGGGAAGCCCAGTTTAGACTTTATAAACAGCTTTAAAATTCAGAAGGCAGGCATTTCTTCTCAAATGATGGCTACTCTTCAAAGGTTCCCATGACTTTCAGCAACAAGGTCTTCAGTCATCTATTCTTCCTATCTTTTGGTTTGTCTTCTATACTCTGCTAATATAAGTGAGGGATCCTTGGTGCTTTCTGAGCTTGATTGTTTTGTTTCAGCTGTTTCATTACCCAAACTAGGTAACACCATCAGGGCTGTTTAGTGGCAAGCCACTAGAATATAAACTGGGAGCAAACCCTACTCCTTAGTAGCATTGATGTTGTTACCTAGTTGGGTAACGAAACATCTGCAAGAAAACAACCAAACTCAGAAAGCACTAAGGATTTTAGTGCTGGACTACAAATATTCTTCTTACAACGTCTTGTATTCCTTGCCCTGCTCTAATTTCAAGATGATTATTTGAGCGGGTGGGGGGTTGGGGGAAATCAGGATTTCCTTTCTTGAGCAGCACTGAATTCCGCTGAGACAGAGTGTTTTGGGATATGTGCATGAATGCATAAGCAGTTTGGACAGGTAATATAAGTTGTGTGTGAAGGATAAATGATATGTTCTCAAGTCTTATATAATTCCCAACAAATCCCGTAAATATAAAACTATATAAAAACATAAATAATAAGTGTCTTGAGCAGAATTTTTGTTGCTGTTCTCTCTGTTTACCAGCCTATTTCAACAACAAGCAAATCATTCCCTGAAGTGCTTCCCTTCTCAACATCAAGGCCTACACAGTTCCAAATTTAGAAAAATAATGCCTTTCCACAATAGTAATTTGCATGTTTTATCCCAATGTTGATAGGAAAAGCACTAGGAGAATTTTGCATATCCAAATAGCATCAGGCTCAGTTTTAATTTGAAGCCCTTTTCTTACAGCCCCTTTTTGTTTTCTCTATTTAATTTCCTATTGCTATTAAGACATATTTGACACCTCCCCACACAAAAAAGGTTCTCATTTCAGTTTTTGAGAAAAAATTATAAGTTTAGCCTAAATGCATATTCTTGCTCTAGAGATCTTAATGGTTCCCATTGATTCCCTCTTAATAATCCATATAGTTCCCAATAACTCCCATAATGCTTGTCAATGGCCAATATCTTGGCTTCTTTCTTTCTTTCTTTTTTTTTATAATTAATTTTTATTTCCATTTTCCAACATCATATTTATGTACAAACTATTATCTATCATTAATCATCAATCATACTGATTCAGGCCTGCCCGATTGCCACTTCCTTTCTTCACACCTCCCTCTCTACCCTCTACTACTTTCACATCCTTCATCTCCTTCACTTTACTACTTCCTCTCCTCCTTCTCCACTCCTCCCTTCTTACCCTATCTAACCTTCTTATTCCCCTCCTCCTTCTCTACTCTTTCCTACCTACTTTCTTCCCTCCTTCTACTTCTCTCTCCTTTTCTTTCTGAAATGGCAATCGAGCATCTCCAATATCATTTTAAATTTTATTTTCATATCTTCAAAAATTACTATACATTAATAATCAATCCATGTATCATTTTCCCCCCCTTTCCCCCCCCCAGACTTCCCAGAGCAAATACCGGGTATTATGACCAACAATCACAAGCTAAAGTATACAAAATAAACATAACCTCCCACCTTTAAAAATTTAAAACTTTAGATCCCCTCACAATAAAAATAAAGAGATTAAAGAGAATAAAGGCTTCTTTCTGAGGCCAGCACTGAGTAGAGAATTATAGAATTGAAAGGGTTCTTTTATGCCAATGAGTCCAATCCCCTGATCAATGCAGAAATCAAAATTAATTGTATGTACAATTTAAATATTTAATGTAAGGCACCTATTTTTTCTTTTTGGTGAAAAAAAGGTTTAACCAGATATCAGCCTGCCTAAGTTATGACAAGTAGAATTATTTCTTGACTAGTCAACGTGTTTCATGAAAATGTTTTACTAGACAATGTAAGGCTATTTCAGCTATAAAACTGGCTGGACTTGAACATAAACTGTTATTATATTCTAATATATATAAATGCAAAATTTTTTGCTATTTTTGGTTTGATTCACAATTATCAGTGTTCTATGCTAAAAGGTGTGAATATTATACAAGTTTGATAGTTTTGTTAGGATATTAAAAGATTAACTCATCAAAGATTAATTCATCCAAGTATTATTTTTCAAGGGCTTGTTTATCATCCTTTTTTCCTGTCTTTATACAATTTTTGAGTTTATAATCAGCTAATAACTGAGTTGTTTCAAATGGTCAAGTGTAAAAGTTAATACTGCATATAAATTCATACTATTGATGTAGGTTCATCCTACTGATATCTAGTCATACTTAATGCTATCTTCCTTGGTAAGAAACAAATTTTCCTGTTAAACTAGAAAGTAAATATAATGGTCAAAATCGTATATGAACTTACTGAATTCCAGATTTTTGCATTCTTTTTACTTTACTTTTTTTCTTTTTACTGGAGAAAAAAAGCTAATTCAAAATCGGAAGCTTTTTTGTCCCCATATATTTTGTGTGACTAATGGAGAAACAACATTAAAAGGTCTGGAAGTTGAGTCATGGCAACTGGACCTATTTTCTTGTTGGTTTGAAACATTTTGCTCCTTATCTAGGGAAGTTGGTTAGGGGAATCCGAGTAGTAGACAGGTTGTTGGAACGTACCAACTCCCAAAATTCTTAGAGGTAGCTTTGCTGGTAAACCTGTGAAGTGGTCTTAATTTTACTGGGGACTGATGAGAGAGCAGCGTAAGAAATGCCTACTGATCAATTGCATTGGGATTTTTTATTTAAATTAATAGAGAAAATGCAATTTAGAGATTGTTTTCTTAGAATAATTAAAGCGATTTATGGAGAGCAAACAGCTCAGATTATAATAAATGGTAGTTTGACAGAAGTTATTAAGATTGCGAAAGGAACGAGACAGGGATGTCCCTTATCACCACTATTGTTTGTTTTGACTCTGGAACCATTATTAGATAAAATACGAGAATTAACGAAAATAGAGGGAATTAAAATTAGACAATATGAGTACAAAGTTAGAGCTTTTGCAGACGATGTAGTGGTTACTTTAACAAATCCTATAAATTCAAGTAGATCTTTGTTGGAAGCAATTGATAAATATGGAAAGGTATCAGGATTTAAAATAAATCAGAATAAAACAAAAGTGATAATCAAAAATATGTCTATACAACAGAAACAAAAACTAGAGGAAATAACAGGATTTGAGGTGGTAAAAAAGGTTAAATACTTAGGGGTTTATATTAGCTCATCGAACAAGAAACTTTATAAGAATAATTATGACTTGCTATGGCAAAAAGTTCAGAATGATATGAGTGTCTGGAAAAAATTGCAGTTGTCGCTATTGGGGAGGATTGCGGCTATTAAAATGAATGTGTTACCTAGATTTTTGTTTCTGTTCCAGATGATACCAATAATTAAGAAAGATAAAAATTTGGAGGATTGGCAGATTGGGATTAATAAATTTATATGGCAGGGTAAAAAGGCGAGGGTTAAAATGAAAATAATACAGGACTCACGGGAAAGAGGTGGCTTAAAAATGCCTAATTTTAAACTATATTATGAAGCAGTAGCCCTTTCAGTAATAAGTGACTGGTTTAATTTAACGGAAGAAAGAATTTTGAATATAGAAGGTTATGACTTGTTATATGGATGGCATGCGTATTTATTTTATGAAAAAAAAGTGGATAGGGCTTTTAAGAATCATGTGTTGAGAAGTGCTCTTTTGCGGGTCTGGAAAAAATATTCTTATAAATTAGATTACAAGATTCCTATATGGGCGAGCCCCAGACATGCAATAGAGAATATAAATATAGAACAGAAACAGGAAATGATTACTTATAAAGAACTTTTGTATGCTGAAGGAGGTAGATTGCAATTAAAATCATTACAGGTATTAAAATGAAGAAGGAGGAATTATACTTGGTTTCAATATGGGCAAATAAGTGCTAGATGGAAAGAAGATCAAAAAATTGGTATAATGCAAAGGGAGGAAAATTTAATAAAGCAAATTAGAAATCAGACCCAGGAGCATATAAAGAGATTGTATAATGTGTTGCTTGAAATAGATTCGGAAAAGGATTTGGTAAAGGACTGTATGATAAAATGGGCACAGAATATTCAGGAACCAATAATGTTGGAAACATGGGAGAAAATCTGGGTTAGAAATGTTAAGTTTACACAAGCACAGAATTTAAGGGAAAATTTTTATAAGATGTTTTATAGATGGCACTTAGATCCCAAAAAATTATCACGTATGTATCCTAATATCCAAGTGAAATGTTGGAGGTGTGATTGTGATGATGCTACATATTTTCATATTTGGTGGACTTGCAAGAAAATTAAGGCCTTTTGGATAAGAATTTGGTGGATTATTCAAAATGTACTGAAGAAGAAGATAAAGTTCCTGCCACAATTTTTCCTTTTGGGAATTATAACGGATTGTACAGGGATTGAGACTAAATTGATTCTGAATTTAATAACAGCAGCAAGACTGTTGATTGGACAATACTGGAAGAAGAAGAGGTACCTACAATAGAAGAATGGATATTGAAAGTCATTAATTTGGCTGAGATGGCTAAAATCTCAGCTTTTTAAAAGACAATACGCAGGAAAGATATTTAATTGAATGGAAAAATGGATTGATTATCTACAAAACAGATATCAGATTAAGAAATATCAGATTGCCTTTGAATAATTAGGAAGTATTATTTTATGTAATGGGAGGGGTTGGGAGATGAAAAGATTTGGATGAGGTTAATTGGATTAGAAGGAAAATTTTAGTCTATGTTTGGTTTATGTATAACAATACCTTGTGATTGACCCGGGAAGCCGGGGGGGGGGGGGGAAGGGAGGGGGGAGGGGGTTTTCTGGGAGGGAGGGGGAAAAAAGGGGGAAAAATGTTTTTGTTTTTTAAAACTTTTTCAATAAAAAAAAAAAAGAAATGCCTACTGGATTCCTCCTAACCAACTTGCACAGTCTGAAGAAACTACTTGGTTAAGCAGCAAAACATTTCAACAATTTGCCATGACTCAGCTTCCAGACAATTCTGCCTGGATGACTCGCAAACTTCATTGACAACATTGAAAGATAGTAGCTGAATAGCATTTTGGATAGAAAAATAGTGTATTTTTATAAAAATATGTGTTTGTGAAAAACACATTCAAAAGTTGGGATTCTTTGCAAACAAATAAGAAGAGAGAGTTCTAAAAAGAATTAACCTTAATAGAGGCACTGTATGTCCTAGGCCAGAAGTGGGGAATGATGGACCCTTTATGACTTGTGGACTTCAACTCCCAGAATTCCTAAGCCAGCATGACTCAGGAATTCTGGGAGTTGAAGTCCACAAGGGCCATGGTTCCCCCACCCCGTCCTAGGCCTATATCACTAGTCACATTTAAAGCCAAATACAGCCTATCAAACATACTGTATATATTGCCATTCTGCTTGGTAATTTCTAACTCTGCTACTATTTTATTAGGACAAACAAAATGATCAAGTATCTAGTGCACTACAATAACATGTATTACTGTATAGGAAGTATACAGACATATTATAAATACTTCAACTAAGTGTGATTAGATATATCTGTCTATATATCTCCCCTATATTATAATAATGAGACCACAAACAATTGTTATCCATATGAAACCAAGTTTCAGCAATCCCAGCATTCTGTTTCACTTGCATGCATGTCTGACCTACTGGGAAATGCTCTTTTTTCTATAAAGCCACAGCAATCTGGATAGATTATCAGTCAAAGAAAATACTGTGTAAGCGAATTATTGTGATTAATTCAAGCAAGACCTGAAAGCTAGCTTAACTGAGCAACAAACAGCTATTCAGTCATTATCACAGGCTATTTATTATAAGCCCCATCTCTCAGAAAAGCCATGATTCATATAGCACTTGAAACAACAAAAGCTTGCCACTTGACGGGTATCCTCTGGGTGCTACCATTATCTGCTATTTGTCTTATAATAATACAAATTATCCTTAATGTGTGATTAATCATGCATCTTCCAAATTAGCCCTTCTGCAAAGTTTAAAAGGCAGATAGAAAGAAATAGCTGAAGTATGTATAAAGCATTTAACTACCCTGAAATCAATTGTGAACCATTCTTTCAATTATTAGTTTTGAGTTCAAGAGGATGGTCATTTGACTTGACAGCAACAACATAAGTTTTAGCAGAGCTTTTTGAGTACTTGCTCAAAAAGGCTTCAGACAGAAAAATATGGTAAATATAGGAAAATGTCAAGTATAAGACAGTCCCAACAAAAGCTTTATGCTGGTATGTACAGATTATGGAATATTCAGGGTATAATGCATTGGTGTAATATGTGGAAATTTGCCCATTGAAATATCAAATTATGGTTTGCCTTCTTTCCCAGTGGTTGTTTTCCACTGAGTATTGATGGCAGGGGAGAGATTATGACTATTTGAGATTAGTTTGAAATTTGCAGGCCTTCTTGAACTCATAGATACTACTAAAAGAGTAGGTGGCAGTCATTCCCAATTAGGTACCTTGTAGGCTGCAACAACCATAAAAGCCTTTTCTTGTTTGGGAGGGAATAATGGGAATTGTATTTAAAACTCCTGGAAGTTACCAAGCCCAGAACAGAATAAACTAAACAAATCCATCCTATTAGTTTCAAGGATCACAAGATCTCTTTTATTAATAGCTGATTTTAGTGGATTTAATACATGCTGTTTTCAGACAGAAATGAGACTAAAATTAATCATGCTGCTGTTCTTCTAGAGTCAGAGGATTTAAGTTAGTTATGATTAACCTGTCCTATTTATAAAGATGCAATGAAAGCATTCCTAACTTAACTTGGATCTGAACTCCTGTCTTTGAATAAGGATATGAGATAACTGGGGTCAGTTGCTTCAAAAGAAGATGTCATAAAATAGTTCAATAGCTTCTACTGCCATTTAATATAGTTCCTGCTTGCCAAATTGACAAATGCAAGAAAGCACTGTTTTAAAAGCCTTCCCAATCTGGTACAAAGAAAGAAAGTCAATGTTCTACTTCTGCTAGAAAATCATATATATTTCATATCACTATGAAACAGAAACCTACTTCTCAGAAACCAAAGAAATAGGAAGAACTGTAATTATCTGGATTTACTGGAGAAGTAAAGAGAGAGGAAAGAAATAACTTATCCAGGATAGTGATAATTTAGTTTAGAGATATAGGAACATGAAAGTAAGACAGATTTTTGAAATGAGATTCTAAGTTGTACTGGGCAAAGAAACTCAACTGTTAGGCAAAGATTCAATTTGATGACAGATCTAAGCTCAAAGCAAGGTATTACCATCAATAACCTTATTATACCTGTAAAAGCCCAGTGATCATAGATATTATCACCATGCCTGTTCAGTTGGAAGAAATCAATTATTTGTTTTTTAAAGTGAGGTCAAATGAACTAATGCTTTACCATAGGATCAGAAATGTCACTAAATCCTTGGAATAAAATGTTGTTATAGCTACCAATTCTGGAAAAATGCAGGTATCATTATATACAGTATATAAAAGAAGAAGCCACTTCTTAATTATAGCAAAACTTTAAAAAGCAAAGGCAATGTTTACATCTGACTTAGTATTTTCAAATTTCGTTGATGCGGATTTCAGTGCCTTAAAATTCAGAATGCATTCATAAACCTTCCATCATTCTTGGCCTCTACAAAGCTATACCTTGCAGTACTGTACTTATGTCAACACTTTTCTCCTTTCAGTGTCGTATTAGCGAATTGTATTAGCAATGTTGCATTAGTAAGTTGTGGTTGTTGTTACTGCCACATCACATATATGACTAGACAGCTTACAAAAAATAATTACATTAAATAGAAAATAAAACGCATGGCAGCTGGCCATCATTCAAACAATTATCAACCCAGCCTCAGGATAAAGACTTTGTTATCCAGTTTTCAAGGCCTTATGGAAGATTGACAGGGCCAAACCAATTTTAGGGGGATGATGTTCCAAAAGGTGTGCACCAGGGTAGAAATGGCTCTCCTTCTAAGCTTGGCAGGTGACACTCCTTAGCCAACAATACTCAGAACATGTCCCTTCTGTCTGTCAGATCGGTAGGCTAGGTAAAGGTAATGGTGGAAGGACGGTCCCATAAGAAATCCCTGAATGGCTTTTTAAAGTGACAATTAGCTCCTTGAATTGCACGTGGAAGCACACTAGAAGACAAAGTTAATCTCTCTCCGATTGCAATGGGAAGTTACGATTTGCCTCTTCTATCTTCATTTGAGGGGAAATTCTCCAGTGAGGAATAACTGTTCGGCTAAACAGGGATATGACCATTCAGGATAAACTTGCAACTTAGCCTGTTTCTTATATCCCATTTAAGTCTATCTCTATTATTTG
Organism: Ahaetulla prasina; assembly: GCF_028640845.1. Classification (NCBI taxonomy): domain Eukaryota; kingdom Metazoa; phylum Chordata; class Lepidosauria; order Squamata; family Colubridae; genus Ahaetulla; species Ahaetulla prasina. Next base: position 35,307,129 of record NC_080546.1, on the reverse strand, counting down.
ATTCAAACTACAAAGTATTTTAATTGAACACAGCAAAATGCTTCTAGATATTTTCCACATATTCAATGTAATTTTTGAATAAGACTTTTTGATCATGATTTGAGTGATCAAGTGTTATCCTGACATATTAAGTATTTCCATAGTGTTTGTATGTGTGAGATATGTGTGTGTGTGTAATATATATCATTTTAGTCTTTTCATGTAATATCAAATTGATTACATAAAATGCTTTCTAGATATATAACACACATTAAAGTTACTGAAAAACTTTATTGCAATCATTAATCAGTACAAATTATTAAAGCTATTTTCAAGAAGAGCTTCTCTTCTTCCAACTGTCTGTGTGCTTCTAATGCTCTGTTCTAATGAGTCTTGGCAATTTTAGGCAGGATGCCAGCCTTTTTATTCTATACATTGGAAGAAATCCAGCTGGGTTCAGTGAAGCCTTCAACTTGTGTACTTCCCTCCTCAGAGTGAAGAGGAAACAGGAAACTTTTGCTTCTGTTTTCAACTGATTGAATTACTTCTGAATTTTATAAGTGGCTGATTGATGTCAAGTAATAAAATAGCCCAATCCAGAAAGCATAGTTAAAGCTCTACTGTTAAAGTGACAATAATTAAAAACCAGCCACAAACTGTCTATATTCAGACGTGATGCGAAACTGAAGTAGGTTAAAAATCCAAGCAAACATTTTAAATCTTGTCATGGCTTTACAAGAGGAGGAGAGTAGAAAGAATTTTAAAAGGCTATTCCAGTATTTTTCTAATTTTGTGTCAGTTTATGTGAAACTGGCACAAAGTTAGGACCCACACATACACAAACAAACAAACAAACAAACAAACCTCAGAGCAATAGTTTCCCTGTTTCCAATTATTCTGTCATGATATTATTATTATTATTATTATTATTATTATTATTATTATTATTATTATTATTATTATTATTATTATTATTATTATTTACTAGATTTTTATACCGCCCTTCTCCCGAAGGACTCAGGGCGGTGTACAGCCAATATAAAACAATAACAATGTACAATTAAAACAGAAAATAAAAAAACTTATTCTATAATTGGCCAAAATTTAAAATGTTTAAACTTAAAAACCCTTAAAATTCATATAAATTACAACCCCTGTTAACATTAATATTTAAAATTAAAATTAAAAATTAAGAATTTAAAAAGTTTAAGCCAGTCCCACTCTTGGGTGCAAAGAAATTATTATAGGGCCCATTACAACCTATGTATAGCAAGGGGTACTAGAAATCTTTTCAGGGAATGCAAACATAATCTTTCAATTTCAAGCCAGTTTCACAATGCTCACAATAAAACACTTGATTTTTCTTTTGATTTTTTAAATGAACAACAATCTTAATTTTTCTAATCAGTGGGGGGAAAAAGGATTTTACGTAAAAGGCATTTGATGAAGTGAGTTGCAACTCACAAAAGCTTATGCCTTTGAATATAATCTGTTAGTTGGAAAAGTGCCACCAGATTTCTGATTGTTTTGCCATGATGGCTCTCTTCCTACATAGTTAATCTCACAAGCCTTGTTTTTTGGTTTTGAGCACAGATTTTTTAATATATATATAAAAACTGCCACCAACTGTGAAAATGCTTCAGATTCAAAAGCAAAAAAAGGCTTCCAAAGACCCAGGAACATACATGACATGTGTTTGCAATTCCTTAAACAAAATGTGTTTTAAAGGTCACCATCTTAAGTATTGCATCTGAGTGTTTGTGTCAGTGCAAATGGAAACACACCGTCATCTTTTCTGCTGCTAGAGAAGTAGCTGCTTCTAATCACAAACTGTGTACAGAGGCAGCATTTAATGCTAACCTAGGATTCTTTTCTCCTTTGGCTAAACATAAAGTACCTCAGCACAAATTATCAATATGCTTGGGTTGCAATATCCACCCTAGAAAGTAAGAGTCATCTTTTTGATTTCCAAATCCACGGATCATTTCTGGTAGCTGTTAAGAATTCAATCATATGTCCAAGGCTTTCCAGCTAATATAAAATTGTAGTGAAGTTTCTGCTGACCTTTATATTTCAAAGTGAATCTGTACCTTTCCCCCCTTATTTGATTTTTCTTAATATCTTTTGAGTCTTCATTATGTTTAATTCTTTTGTCTGCTTTCACTGAAATGGGAGCACGTGCTCGATGTCTGACAGCGATCACGTGCTCCGGCCCCTTAGTCCCTACCCGTTCCTCAGGCGGCCATGATCCTCAGAGCCTGGATCTTCGGTTGATGTTATGTAATGCCCGGTCCGTGGCAAATAAAGCCCCCTTGATTTGTGATCTTATTCAGGGGGAGTCCGCGGACCTTATGGGCATTACGGAGACCTGGTTGGGGCCAGAGGGGGGAGTTCCCCTCGTTGAACTGTGCCCCCCAGGTTTCCGAGCATTCCATCAGCCGAGGGTCCAGGGTAGGGGTGGAGGGGTGGCGGTTGTCATTAGGGAAGATCTAGAGCCGAGGGAGGCCACTGTTCCTCAGATTGCCGGCTGTGAATCCCTCTATGTGCGGTGGGGCCATAGGAATCAGTTGGGCTTGTTGATCACGTACCTGGCTCCTTGCTACGTGACCACAGCCCTGCCCGAGCTGCTGGAGTTATTTGCCACTGTGGCAGTTGAGACCCCAGACTGATAGTTATGGGGATTTCAACTGCCATCAGCTGGCTTATCATCGACTGCAGCTCGGGAGTTCAAACTTCCATGACGGCCTTGGACCTGATTCGAGTAAATGATGGCCCCACGCACATGGGGAGGCACGCTGGATCTGATTTATATCTCTGGTCAGTGGTTAAATGATCTGATACTAGGCGATTTAGTAACAGAACCAATGTCATGGTCAGATCATTTCTCCTTCACCTGGACTTCGAACCGCCACCCACCATCGCAGGGAGACGGAACCTACACGCTGGTTCCGTCCCAGGCGCCTGATGGACCCTGAGAGGTTCCTGGCGGAGCTTGGGCCATTCCTGAGGATCTGGCCCACGGCACGACTGAGGAACTAGTTGTGGCCTGGGAACAGACGCGGCTGGGGCCTTGGACCGTGTCGTGCCTTTGCGACCTCTGACCCGGCGCAGATCTCGTCCGGCCCCTTGGTTCTCCGAGGGGCTGAGGAGATGAAACGCCGGAGAAGACGCCTAAAGAGCACTTGGAGGTCCAGTCATTCGAAGCTGATCGGACACTAGTTGGGTCCTATTCTAGGACCTACCTAGTGGCAATGAGGAGGCGAGGCGTTCCTCGCCTCCACCCTCATTGCGTCGGCAGATAACCGCCCGGCCGCCCTGTTTGGTGACCCGTTCCTCCTTCATCAGGAGGTGCGGGATGACCCGTTACAGGGGCGTGCCGAGGAGTTTAGTGGTTATCTATACGACAAAATCGCTCAGCTCGGGATGGTCTGGACCGAAATTGGGATGATCAAGCGAGGGAGAGGAGGCACGTCTTGTTGAGTCTGTTTGGGATGAATTTGACCCTGTGGCTCCGAGGGCGTGGACAGGTTGTTGGGGAGGCTCCGCGCCACTACATGTTTACTGGATCCGTGTCCTTCCTGGCTGGTGCTGGCCACTCAGGAGGTGACACGAGGCTGGCTCAGAGGATTATAAATGCTTCTTTGTTGGAAGGGTTTTCCTGCCGCCTTGAAAGAGGCGGTGGTGAGACCCCTCCTTAAAAGCCTCTTTGGACCCGGCTATTTTGGGAAATTATCGGCCAGTCTCCAACCTTCGCTTTGTTGCGAAGGTTGTAGAAATGCTGTGGCGTCAGCTACCCCAATACCTGGAAGAATCCGTCTATCTAGACCCGTTCCAGTCCGGCTTCCGACCCGGTTACAGCACGGAGACAGCTTTGGTCGCATTGGTGGATGATCTCTGGAGGGCCAGGGACAGGGGTTATTCCTCTGCCCTGGTCCTATTAGACCTCTCAGCGGCTTTTGATACCATCGACCATGGTATCTTGCTGCGCCGGCTGGGGGGATTGGGAGTGGGAGGCACCGTTTATCGGTGGTTCTCCTCCTATCTCTCCGACCGGTCGCAGACGGTGTTGACAGAGGGGCAGAGGTCGACCGCGAGGGCCCTCACTTGTGGGGTGCCGCAGGGGTCGATTCTCTCGCCCCTTCTGTTCAACATCTACATGAAGCCGTTGGGTGAGATCATCAGTGGCTTTGGGGTGAAGTACCATCAGTACGCTGATGATACTCAGCTGTACTTCTCCACCCCAGGTCACCCCAATGAAGTTGTTGAAGTGCTGTCCCGATGTTTGGAAGCCGTACGGGTCTGGATGGGGAGAAACAGGCTCAAGCTCAATCCCTCCAAGACGGAGTGGCTGTGGATGCCGGCATCTCGATTCAGGAGGCGAGTTATTGGCCCCAAAGGATAGGGTGTGCAACTTAGGTGTCCTCCTGGATGAGCGGCTGTCGTTTGAAGATCATTTGACGGCCGTCTCCAGGGGGGCCTTCCACCAGGTCCGCCTGGTTCAGCAGTTGCGCCCCTTCCTTGATCGGGATGCCTTGTGCACAGTCACTCACGCACTCGTTACCTCTCGCTTGGATTATTGTAATGCTCTCTACATGGGGCTCCCCTTGAGGTGCACTCGAAGGCTTCAGTTAGTCCAGAATGCAGCTGCGCGGGTGATAGAGGGAGCGTCACGTAGCTCCCATGTAACACCGCTCCTGCGCAGACTGCACTGGCTACCTGTGGCTTTTCGGGTGCACTTTAAGGTTTTGGTTATGACCTTTAAAGCGCTCCATGGCTTAGGGCCTGGGTACTTACGGGACCGCCTGCTGTTACCACATGCCTCCCACCGACCCGTACGCTCTCACAGAGGGCCTTCTCAGGGTGCCGTCCCCCAAGCATTGTCGGCTGGCGGCCCCCAGGGGAAGGTCCTTCTCTGTGGGGGCTCCCACACTCTGGAACGAGCTTCCCCCGGGTTTACGCCAAATACCTGACCTTCGGACCTTTCGCCGCGAACTGAAGACACATCTTTTTATTCGCGCAGGGCTGGGTTAACTTTTATGGATTTTATAGTTATTATTAATTTTAAACGGGGTCTTAGTTTTTATATATTTTTAAATTTTTAGGCAAATTATAATAAGTTTTTTAATTTACATTTTATATATAGTGTTTTGTTTGTTTTTATTTGCCTGTACACCGCCCTGAGTCCTTCGGGAGAAGGGCGGTATAAAAATCAAATAAATGAAAATGAAAAAATGAATTTATTTAGTGTTCCTGGGGGATCCCACTTCATCATCATTATATTTATAAAAATATAATGTATTTTTTTAGGTGCATAGGAATACAAGATATCCATTCTTTTCTCAACCACTATGGACTGTTTGCCTATTTAGTTTGTATTATTTACCAGTAGTCTGACAGAATCTGATTGGGCTCTCAGTAGTTTTTTTATTATCCTGGTATTTTATTTTTCACAAAGGAAATCCTGGATCTATTACCAAGAAATGCATGTTTTAATTCCAAAGGATTCCAATGTCAGGTTGTTTTTCTATTCATTTGAAAATGTTTATTTTATTTTATTTACATCTTTTAATCTGTTCCAATCCAATCAACCCTGAGCAAAATATGATTCCTCAATTCAATAACCGAGGTTAAAAACTAAGTATTTCTCCGGCGAAACCAGTCTATCAGGGCAACCTGGTCTATCCAAATATGGGACGGAGTATACTGCTTCCACTTTCCCCTTATGTTAAAAACATACAAGATATAATGACTGTATGTAGCCAGGACAGTAAAGTTCTTCTTGTTACAGATTATGGAAATTTCAGCTCAGTAATTCTAGTAGAAACCAGGTTGAGAAAGTTTGGCCCAAAGGTCTGGCAATCAGAGATAAAAACAAACCATGATAAAGTTACATTAACATTTAAAAATTAAAGTTATTGTTAAATTGAATTTTAACAGTGCCTCTCCCAATGATTCCTTCAACAAAATCCCTCAAATTTACAAGATACCATTGAACTCACAGGCCAGATCATCCCAACCAGTTCAGTCCTTGTTGTCTGACACCTACTCAAGTAAACTTGCTTCTTTGCCATTAAGTATTCTTATTTTTCCAGAATATTCCAGAAAATCTAAGTCAGAGCTAAACTAAGCTAGAAATGGTGGCAGAATTACTTTTAGCACAGGCAGCTTCTTTCTTGCGATCATATAATGTCAGTATGTTTGGCATTTTATTACTATTGGCACTGTCATATTCCTCCATGATATCCTCAAGATGCTGCCTCATGGATTGAAAGAATACTTCCCACTTGGTTTGTAAGTGCTTCGTTTACTTTCTTTTCAAGATAAATGTCAGTGCTACTGTTAAGGATCTTTTTACAGTATTACAACTAAAACTATAATTTTTCTTACTGTTGGTCATGAGTGAAATGTTTTCAAAGGTGCTGGACACTTTTAATATTATCCACAGTTCTAATGTAAATTTATTTTATGAAAATCAAGTTCTATCAAATTGCTTGGTGAAAATGTCAACTAAACATGTTGCCATAAACTACAGCACTGAGTCCTCTCACTTGACTTTCCTGGATAGCAGGGACTGCTAAAAAAAATCTGGGCTTTTCTCTGCTCTAATTATGAAATAAGAAGTTTGTCCTGTTATCAAGTGACAACTTTTAAAGAGCAAAAAAAAATTAATGGACAATTTTTATAACAAAATGTTCGAAATACTAGAGATCAGTATTGGAGAACAAGAAACGAGCCAAATAAATATAGAACTAAAATTGTGGAGCCTGTTGTACTAGTTAATGTCTACACTTCAAAAAAACAAAAATGAAATATGATTTTTGTGAATGAAATATGATTTTGTGATTTTTTAAAATCAATCTTGTTATATTGTGGGTTCAAATGCTGGCAAGGTGTAAGCAGGACTTTGGATAGAAGGTAATTTACTTTATTAACCTTAACATAGCTAACAGCAGTGACAAATACAAAGGAACAAAAACTCTCTCCCTCTCTGTTGACAGCCCTTTTATACCGGCTGTCAACTGGCTTAGCCAATAAACACAGAGAAGTACTATCCTCGTTCTCCACTAGGGGAACGGACGGGGGTGGGGTGGGGAAGAACTACAAATCTAACATAAATATAAAAGTTACTAGATAGCCATATTTAGTATGGCTATATTGTGCTGTGTTCAGGTCATGCAGCACCTGTTAACAACTCTTTAAAGCAAATGTATCTTTTCCTGGAATTATACAGTTGCATTTATAGCTATGGAACAATCTGTGGTAATATGTATTTAATTTAATAAGATGTTAAAAGATGCTACATTTATGTTCACACATGCTCTAAAATATGTTTAAATTCAAGACTGATCTAAAACTATAAAGCAACTAGATGGGTCAGGGTCATCTAAGCATATCCTAAATATGTATGAAAGATCATGTCTCACCCCTCCCAATTAATACATCTTATGCTTATTTTGTATAATTAACAATCTGGGCTGTTCCCCCCCCCCATATATTATAGCAGGTGATTCTTCTATTTTCTTTGCTTTTGCAAAAACATTAATATTCCACAGTCACGAAGTTTTGCTTATAATCACATAGGCACTTTCCTCCGATGAGAATGAATTGTATGAATCTTCTTCACTCTGAACTTGTCTCCACAGAGTTTTCCTGTTTTCCTTCCTATTTTCTTCTTTCCTGAGAGAATGGGAATTCTTGATGGTCCTCTAATCCTATTTTCCTCCTCTTTTTACGTTTTCTGCCAAGTATAGGATCCACTTTTTTTCAGATCAGCTGAAATCATCCATGGCTCGTGACAGGAATTGATCAACCATCTTATCATCCAAGCCTGAGTCACTGGCTGAACTGAAAGTCAATGGCCCAAAATCACCCAGTCATGGCTAAAGCAGGCCTGGAACCCACAGTCTCCTGATTTCTAGCTTGGTGCCTTAATCACTAGACTAAACTGGTTCTCTTGTCCATTAATCCTATGATCTTTATAAATAAGAGACAATGCATATTGTAGGAATCCTAATTTTCCTTATTGGCAAAATATTAGGAGAGCGAACTGGGTTGTTTTAGCTAATGCTGACTTCCCCCTTTCTCCTCCCATTTTCTGAAATTTTCATCTTGGCAGGATTACAAAAGAATAAACCAAAACAAAATAAACATTGCAAATAGTAATCAGGTAGAAAGCCTTAACTTTGCAATTCTGTTAACGCTGAATTACTGTATGACTTCGTCTGATGACTACAAATTGATCTAATATAATAATGCTTTGCTAGTGTATTTGAGAGGCTCACCTTATCGTATATTAACCTTCCGTATTTGTAAGAAACATGATTAAAATCGATATTAATCACTGTACTGCTACTATCTAGATAAATATTTAAAGGGGGAAAATGAAGACAACACCTTTGCCCACCTAGCATCAGCAGGTAAAAAGGTCTGGAAAATGCCAGGCCCATGCTGCAGCTGATGCAATGTTTCTTTATTTCACTGGCATGAAATCAGGACCTGATCTGTGAAAGTGAAAAAATTGGGCAAAAAGGCTGCAAACTGATCATCTCCCTTCCCTGTCTCTCAAAACAGCCTCATCTGGAGGCACCCAGTCCAGAAACTATTGCGGAATGTGATGGTAATTAGACCAATCTTTGTCAATCTTGGCAACTTTAAGATACATGGATTTCAATCCCCAGAATTCCCCATGGCTGCTGGGGAATTCTGGGTATTGAAGTCCATACATCTTAAAGTTGCTAAGGTTGAGAAACATTGGCCTAGAAAAATAAAATGCAGTTTCTGCATCACTATTCAAAGATACTTTGCTTTAGGTCCCTCAAACTGAGTATAAACAGCAGTCATGCCAGAACTTTAGATGCTGTTTCCTTTACTGAAAATGTCCATATATTGCTCAGTATTATGTTGCCACTGGGCATCTTAAATTGTGTCAAAAAACTACTACACTGCTCATCATTTTTCTATTTCTGCCCTTCCAGAAGGTGCATATGTGAACTTTTCTAATGCCAGATTTTAGCTGCATCTTACTGAGATATTTCTCATTTCTGACACAAAGTTGGAAGCAGAAGTGTGTAAAATGTTTTGAATTTATAATGTTCTGTTTTGAATTCAAAACAGCCATTTAAGTTTAAACAGTTGTTTTATGTTAGAAACTGCTCTGAGTGACTGAGCTCTATTTAAGGCATAAAACACAGAATGGCTAGGACAACCAGTTCCAAATTTGAAACTTTTCAGATTCAAAATATTTTCCATTCCTCTAAGCTTGAAGCCCTTGGATATGCCTTTTATATTCTTTATTTCACAGATAAAGATCTAAATCTACAATTTACTTATTTATTAGTTTTGTTTATTCATTAAATTTATATGCCCCTCAGTAGTGGGATTCAAATCCCGGTGCTAATAGTTTGCTATTGGGAGCGTGCAGATGTGCTCGTTCACTTTGAAAGCACATGGAGCTTCTGCACATGCGCAGAAGATTCTGCGCATGCGCAGAGTGTTTTTGATGACGTCTGGGTGGGTGGGCAGAGCCTCCTGCCGCTGCCGGTTCGCCCAAACCAGTAGCAATCCACCCCTGATATCCCTGGATCATTCTGATTCCTGGTCCCTTAAAACAAAATAAAACATAATAAAAACTTCTAGTATAAGAAAAAACAAAAATAAGTATAAAAAATCTCTATGACAAGAAAAGGAGAAACATATATTATTTTAATTAGAACCTTCAGAATATCAGTGCCTAAAATATCTAAAAATTCCAAAGCAAAGTTAATAGTAAGAATAAAAGGAATAAAAAGTGAAATAAAGAAAAATGATGATGGTTACATTGGAAGAGTTCGGTATTTGCTGGCTTCCAAAAAACATTGCTTGAGGGAACCAAACTGAGTTCTAGAGGAAGAATATTTCAAAGTAGAGGCATCATGAATGAACAGTAATGCTTTCTAGTCTCCATCCCTTATCTCACAGAATTTCTACTTTTTAGCTTATTTTCTTGTTGGACATAGAAGGACCAGGGTTAAAACAAGGAAAATGTGAAGATAGGAAATACTATGCTCACTAATATAGCTCTGTTTTCCCTTAATTTTCTAATACATAATACAGGTAGCCCTTGACTTACAATAACAAAATTCATTGCATTTGTTAAGTTAGTAATATGGCTGTTAAGTGATTCTGGCTTCTCCATTGACTTTGCTTGTCAGAAAGTTGCAAAAGGGGATATGACACTACAACCAGCATAAATATGAGACAGTTACCTACTGTGTGAATATTTTCAAGTGACCATGGGGATGCTTCAACTGTTGTGTGAAAAATGGTCATAATTCACTTTTTTCAGTGACATCGTAACTTTGAATAGTCACTAAATAAACTGTTGTACGTCAAGGACTAGCTGTATTTGATTTTTTAGAGAGGTTTTTCTCTTAGCTATGGCCAAACAGAAGGAAAACAATGGCTACAGTGTTTGAGTATACTCTTTCCCAAAGTCATGTATGCCTTTTGGACAAATATGAAAGGTAAACCAGATTATGACTAGACTATGTTTTTACCCATGCTTCAAAATGGAGTTAATAACAATTGCAAAGAATATTAAATCTTAATAGAATCTTAAACAGCATAGCATCCATAAAACTTTATTTCTGCAAAGTGGTGATCTCACACTGTTCCATACTGCAACGATAAAAGAATAAACTAAATCTTTCAGGAGCTGCAAGAGATTCTAAAGATCCATGTTAGCGTGGTTAACTTTGGATGCAGGAAACACTAGCATAAGGACTAAATATTTTATGGATTAAATTAATCTGGCCAATGTACCCAACCAAAGCCCAGTTTTAACACAAACATATTCTATGCAATCTTTAAATCTAATCTAATCTAATCTAATCTAATCTAATCTAATCTAATCTAATCTAATCTAATCTAAATGGCAACTATGGCTTCATGCAATGTATGCTTGAACTAGACAATTTCTATTCTGTCATGACAATATTGCAACTGAATATATATATAGCAGAAAAAGCAATCCAGAGAAATAAAATAATTGCTATAGATCAACATTCTTCCCAGCATTCTGATTAGGAAATCTCTAATTATCATTCTTTTTTACATTTTACCCTAGAATTGATACATTACTGATAATGCCATTTTCTCCATGCAATTAATCATTCTTTTTTCCCAACGCCCCAACTCATTTTCACTAATAATACTTGCTAAACCAAGTAAAAACCAACACACTATTTTTACTTGACATATTACATTATGTTTAGCACTTTTTACCATAGTATTTGAAACATGGTGTTACTATAGTGTCATTAATATTCCATACCTAGAACTGATGTCCTTCCCTGAACAGCACTCTCATTAGACAGATCTTTTGAGTTCGAAGTGAATGGTGATTGTCTAAAAGTATCTTCAGAAAAAAATGGGCTGAGGAAAAATGATTTTTAAAGCAGAAATATATGTTAATTACTAAATAAATCCTATTAATGCACAACTGAATCACATGGTGCATCTGATTAGAAATTTATGGTTTAGAGCTACCCAAGATTGAAAACATGTTTTGGATAAACTTTTGCAACAATTATTGTAAAATCAATATGGAATTCATATTATCAAACTATGTCCCAATCCTAAATGCTGTCTAAATTTTTTTGAAAAAGATTCAAAATAAGCCAACCCACTGTTAAAAGAATTTAATTTTACTGCCCAAATCTCAAGATATTCTCAATATAACTCTGGAGTATTGTTTTCAATGCAGATGTTCAGAAAAGCAGTATTAGTAGGTTACACACTCTTGAGCCTCCGTTATGTTTGTGTAGTAGAGGAATTTCAGGACATATAGCAGTTTATATGAGGTTTTATAGAGCACTACACTGCAAAGACATACTATATATACCAGAAGCAGGTTCCAGCCAAGTTAATTCAGTTGGTCTGGATAAAGTAAAAGTTAGTATGAAGACTGACACCTACTCTCTTAATATTTTTTTTGTATGAAGCACGTTTATTTCTAATATAACCTTTAATAAGCAACTAATTTTTTTGGGAAAAATGTATTTGTAATTAAGGAATCTTTTGAACCTAAGTGTTCTTGTCACAGTTATTTCTCTCCTATTTACCTGAGCCAACATATTCTGTGTTTAAGGAAGCAGTCTGCTGTTTAAGGAAGCTGTTTAGGCAGTGATAGTACTATTAGCATTCCCAGTTTCTTATAGCTTGTTTGAATTTTATAACATACAATAATGCTATTCCTTCTTGCTCCCTAGTAGTACCTGAATGGCTTGTTTAAATAATAAGCACCTGTCTTAATTTACTAGCTAATTTCCATATATACAATAAAAGGTGTTTAAGGTCAATCCAAGAAGTCAAATTGAGCTCTTGCCAGATTATTGGATGATATATTCAAAAGAAGGAATACAATTTGGAAAAAGATTACAATGACATTTGAATATAGCTTAGGAATAGTTGAGCATGATCTCAAAGACTGCACATGATTTTCAATATATTTTTTTCTCATGATTGCAATCCATCTAAATGCTTTTTTTGAAAATCCAAAAGGCCCGACTATAATTTTACGAATGGCAAACACTTTATTTTTTTGAAATGGGATCTTAGCTAAGTTAATAGGCCAAGTCCAGAAAAATAATCTTGCAGCGTCATTTATTTAGCAGCTGAAAGACAACTTCGGCCACTTTCCTTTCTGCCTTCCAAAAATTCTTCTTGGCTGCACCATCATTACTGTCCCTCTGTACAGAGGTTGAATTTGCTTACTTTTAGATTATAATGACTAATTTCAATAGTAGTCTTTTCAGTGTCACCTGAGAGCAATTTCTTAACTTGTTGGATTAAACAAGGTGAGAAATATGATATCATACTCAGGTTTTGGTGGGGTTTTTTTTGCCAAACTGAACAAGTGAGATTTTAGGAAGAAATTTGAGAAATCATGCCAAGTTAAAACAAAAGTCCCCAACAGCCACATATCTATTTTTTCTTAATTAATTGCAAGCATAAGAGAAACTATTTTTATTTTATCTCCAATAGTGATCTAAAAAGAAAGTTTTCCTGCCCCTCAGCAACTCGGTACAATAGGAGGCTTATAAAAAAAAGTTCCCACTGATAAAAATAAAAAACTTTTTTAAGACTAGTAGGATGGGGCAGGGTGTTTTTTTTTCTTTCAGATCCAAGCTGGAGAATACAGGTATTAAACTGCCCTTCTTACACCCACACAGGCATAAACAGTTCTGAGAATAAGCCACATGACATTAGTGCTTAAGTAAGAAAAAGTAAAGCAATGTGTTGGTCAGCAGTTTGCCTTAAGATGATGAAGTTTCACATCTATGGTGACTGACAACAGTGAGCATAGAAAATAATGCTTTGGTGCATGGTATAAATAAAATCTTATAATTTATATGCATATCAAGAACTTATTTCATTCGCTGGCTTCATGATTTGACTTTAATTTTTAATTACATCTCAAACAGAGTTACACAGTATTAGTCAATAACATTAATAGGACTTTCTATAATCCAGCCATAGTTAATTCACGGAGTTTCAGTAGGAAATCAAAGGGATTTAACTGTACTCAATTCTTGCTAGATTGTGAACCATGCATAGAGATGTGAAGGTTTGGTTTAAAAAGGAAGAAATTTTAGAAAACCTAAGGCATTTTGTTTTGTTTATTTCAGTTAAAAAAAAAGAACAGAAAAAATATGAACAATATTTTTATTGAAATATTAACAAAACAAATAACCTTTAAAAATGCAAATAAAAAGATAAAATGATATAAAGTATCAGAGTTAATGAGATTATCTCAAATTCAGAAAATGAGATTAGTTAAACATTAACAGCTTTGATCCTCCCTCTTTATTTCCCATTAATAGTATTTTTTGAAAAAAAGCACCATATTGCTTATTTTCTTTGATGTATTTTGTTGTTGACAGCTTCTTCTTTTTCATATTATTTTTTGTGTAATTGCTTCTACTAGATTGGCAAAAATGAAGAGACATTACTTTCCTTAAGGTTTATACTCTATTTGTATCAAATAAAAATATATAAAAATAGATCAAATCAATACATTTGTAATTGTATCTGGAAAAGCTGTATTTTCATTTTTTATTCATTATGTATATTTTTATAAGGAATTCAAATTTATCTATCTATCTAATTTGATATATATGAAAATTTATTTTAAAACCCCTTTATTTTATGCCTATAAAATATGAAATAATATATTTGCTGAGCACCTCAGCCAAATATCTATAAAACTGATGTTATACTGAACTTTACCAGGCCTACTTTTCTCTACCATGGGTTGTACTTACCTAGTTGTAATAGTGATGGTATTATCTTTAGAGTGATTGTGCTCTTTGCTCACTTTTTCTGTGGAAAAATAAATTATTATTTTAAGCAAAATAAAATACTCATGAAAGTATTACTTTTTTAATAAGAAAAATAATATTTATATAGATTTATAACCTATCCAAATATTTTCTGCAGCTTCTCATTGAAATGATAACTCTATTTACCATGAGTCATACTGAGGAGTTCCACATTTCCTTTTTTTAGAGTAATTGGGGCCTATATGACAGTTTCTGTGTTCTCTCTTTTATATGCAAGAAGAATAAGGTAAAGCAAATAAATTGGAAAAAGATATGCTGAGAATGTAAACGTATATTGTATAGTGCTATGGAAACAATGAACTCTAGAGGTAATCTAAAACTTAGATAAACCTTCTAAATTGCCATTCACGCAATGTAGAAAAAGTAGAAAAGGAAGCAGATGATATGGATACTTTTTTCTATTGCTAGATAATTATTTAAATACTTGCTTAGAAAATTATTATGGGTAAGTTGTCTCCTATATTTTCTTTTACTAAAATATTGGAAAAATATAGAATATGCAGCAGTAGCTTCTGCTATACTACTAACAAAGTTGAACAGTCAGGTGGCAACACCTGGCTATTTTTGGCTGATTTTTAAAATAGGAATCAATAATGAAAAAAGGCTATTTTTCTAATTGAATTGTAACCACAATAATAACCATGTTTATTTATTATGGTCTTTAATAGGACTTCAAGTGCTATTCTATACATACCATGCTTCCCCCAAAATAAGACACATTGTGACTATTTTTAAATACCTATAAGACTGCAGGTCTTAGTATACCGATAGATAATTAAAAAATCAACACACAGCAAATTCAGACAAGACAAATCTGGAAAAGTATATTGTTAATCTCTAGATATAATACTTACCTGACAATTGAAAAAGTAATTCTGAAGCCATTTTCACAGATATATCTTGACTAAAGAGGTTTCTCTCTGGAACTACACGGCTTTCAGGGATCTTTTGTACCTGTTCAGCTATCTCTTGCCTAAGTAAAGTGCTGTAACTGACATTTTGGCTAGGTGAAACAGAGGCATGGGAGTCATGAATCTCAACTTCCATTGGCTCTTCTTTAATCTTTATTGTCTTGGATTCCTTGCAACTTTCCGCTGCAGATATATAGTTTAAAAATAAAATGAAAAAAAATGCAGAAAATCAATCAATGCCCAAGTTTAAAAAGGATACAAATTAGCAAGAATTCAAAAAATAAATATTATAGCAAATTTTATGAATAGAGAAATAACCAAACTGAAATTATAAAACTACTGTACCCAAATATTGATTTCTAAAATAAATAGAGATTATATTTCAGAAAGGTCTGAACCATAAATATTTACCCTAGAAAGCCATGAATTTTGGGGAAAACATCACAGAAAGTTTTTCAAAGCAGGAATAATTTCAGAGATCCTGAAAGAAAAAATTACTATGTATATTGACTACTTAAAGGGCCCCCTCCCAAAAAACCCAGATAATTAGAAAATAAACTACTGTATTTTTCGGAGTATAAGATGCACCATTTTCCGCAAAAAAAGAGGGTGAAAACCTGGGTGCGTCTTATACTCCGAATGTAGCCCCGCCCAGCTTCTCAAATGGAGGCTTCAGAGGCTGAAAAAAGCATCAGAAACGGAGCTTCAGAAAAAAAAGCCCCAAACGGAGCTTCAGAAAAAAAGTGTTGTGACCCAGACCCAAATAGGTAGCAACAAACTCAGTCCTTGATAAAAGAAACTTTATTCGAACAGCTGGGAATTACTTCATTTTCAGCGTCATTCAACTCAAAGTAAAACAAATGCCTCCCAAACACAAATTCTTCAGTTATCACAAACCTTAGTCCAATTAGGCAAACTGCCAAAGGCCCTTCCTGATAAATGTCCAGAAGTCAGAAAAATCAAGATAGTCATGAAGCAGCTACAACATTGTTTTCCGGCAAGCTGAAACACCGGTACTGGTCTGTTTTAAGCCTTATGGGAAGGGCCAATCATCTCTTGGCCCTACTCCTGAGTTGTCCTCTCTGCTTGAGTTGCTCTTGCCTTTTGGCAGCTCTTCTCATGTGTGCATCAAGAACAGGCTCCTCCTGTTCCTCTGCCTCACTACTATCAGTCTCTAGAGGCTCTGGAGTCCGCATGGAGTCCTAATGGCCCTGGCCTCACCCTGGCCTCACCTCCATAGGCTGCTGATGGACCACAACAAAAAGCCCCAAACGGAGCTTAGAAAAAAAGCCCCAAGCTTTTTTTCTGAAGCTCTATTTCAGAGGCAGAAAAAAGTATTTTCTGAAACATAGAGTTTCAGAGGCAGAAAAAAAAGCAAAAAAAAAAAAAAACTCTGAAAAATATGGTAAGTTAGATTCCAATGGAAAATTATTTGCCAATTTTGGTGCTTTGCATTGCAGCATGTAACGCCTTTGGCGCTGAGTCATGCTGGCCACATGACCACATCTTCGGACAGCGCTGGCTCTTCGGCTTTGAAACGGAGATGAGCACCGACCCCTAGTCGGCAACGACTAGCACGTATGTGCGAGGGGAACCTTTACCTTTACCTTTATGTAAGTTTAATTTGCTTCAACAACTGAAATCTTTCACTTTCTCTTTTTTCTTCCTTTCTCTCTTTGTAATAAGATGCCTTATTTATTAGTGGGAATCATCTTGTTTGTCACATGGTAATTAAATGAAAATTTAATCTTTTTTCAACATTTCTTCTCTTGAATTTCATATATTTGTTTGATAATAGAAATAAATTTTATAAACAAGTGATTTTATAATTATAAAGTTATACTTTATATTTATTTTGGCTCCCATTAGATTTTTCTGCACTCATTTCTACTATAATTCCATTAGAATTTTAAAGATTTTGATTTAAGAAAAGGTTTGTCATTCTTTAAAAGTAACCCCCTCCCATAAAAAAACAGTTTTCCCACTTCTTGAACTGTTGTCTGTTGCAGAAAAATGCTTCAGTTATGAGTACAGATTAAAGGACCACTTTATTTATTTATTTTATTTGTCAACAAATACAAGAAAACAAGTAACAGAGTAGACACAAACATGGACACATGAAAAAAATTTGGCACACAAAAAAAAGATATAAATTGGCAAAACATAGCCATAAACACATAGTATGATTACATATAATTGGGAACAGTAGGACAGGGACAGTAGGCACCCTGATGTGCTTATACACACCCCCTTAGGGACCTCTTAAGACACATGAAAGGTCCACGGTAGACAGTTTACGGTAAAAGGTATGGGGATTAGAGAGGCTAACAACAGGATCAGGTAGATTGTTCCAGACATTTACTGCAAAAGTCATATTTCCTACAATTAAGATTAGAGCAAATTACATTGAGTTTAAATTTATTGATGGCCCTTGTATTATTATGGTTGAAATTAAAGTATTCATTTACAGGTAGAACACTTTCTTTTGAAGTATTAGCTCTTTCTCCATTCAAAGAGATCTCAAAGGCTGCACTTCAAGCAAACTTTACCACACTACTTGTGATTTCCTTTCCCTATCACAGACACAAAAATAAATTTCCTTTAAGAATTAAGAACTGGATTATTTTGTTCAAGATGGTTCAGTAAACAGTCAATTAAAAACAATAATGAAAGAGCTTAGACAATGACAATAAAAAAATATGTGAAATACTTTATATGGAGAGAGAGAGAGAGAAAAAAGCACTAACAGAACTACAGATTTTCGAATAAGAAGCTTATGCGAGGCCATTTATTATTGAAAACTACCTCATTTTTATTCATGGTTTTTGTTATATTCTGGGTGAAGAATGGAGGCAAGGTCTGAGTGATTTCTAATAGTTCTTTATTCAATACTGCCTGCGAGGCAAACACACTCCCTGGCTGACACAGCTCCTTTTATATGAAACTGATCAGCCAAACAACCAATTAGGAGAAGAGTATTTTCCTGCTCCTCATCCATGTCCATGAATGAGAACTTCAACTGAAATGCATCCATCCGTTCAATCAACTGTCGATCAACCAACCAACTTCCAACTACCCGTACAAAACCTCCAACCATCCAATGATCAACCACTCATTGCTCAACCAACCTTCCTCCTTTCTCTGCTAAACAAATAATTCCCTCAACACTGTCAGACTATTTACTGAATCTGCACTACTATTAATCGTTTCATAGTTCCCATCACCAATCTCTTTCCACTTATGACTGTATGACTATAACTTGTTGCTGGCAATCCTTATGATTTATATTGATATATTGACCATCAATTGTGTTGTAAATGTTGTACCTTGATGAACGTATCTTTTCTTTTATGTACACTGAGAGCATATGCACCAAGACAAATTCCTTGTGTGTCCAATCACACTTGGCCAATAAAATTCTATTCTATTCTATTCTACCTCTTGCCCATATCCTCTCATCTTCCTGGGTGACCTAAATCTACCTTTTATTAACTGGATAACAAATGAATGTACAACTGAACCAATCCATACTACACTATACAACGCTGTTACAAACCTAGGTCTTGAACAACTAGTAACTAACAATACAAGACTCAACAAGCGCCTTGACCTCATCTTTTGCAATAACACAAACTCAATTTATGGACTACAAATAAAAGAACCCTTTTCCAAAAGCGACCACTGCATGATAGACTTTTGTCTCAATATACGCCCTCACATAAATCGTCATAATAATAGTACTCCTAACTACAATTTCAAAAAAGCCAACTATGACCTTATAAACAACAATCTCTCATCTCGACTGGCAAAATCTGTTCTCAACCTGTATCACTGCCGAAGACTATAGAGTTTTCCTACTTGAAATCAATAGAATCATTAAACTCTATGTACCACAAATCATCACCAAAATAAAAAAAAGCAAATTACCCATATCAATAAAAAAGCTTCAATCAAAAAAAAAAGATCCCTCTGGAGAAGAAACAAAAAGGGGTATGTAGCTAATTTCAAAAACCAATACAGAAATATTTGCAACCAAATAAAAACTGAATGCACCAATTACCACACCAAGCAAGAAGACCTTCTGCGCACAAATTCCAATCGTGCTTTTTATAATTTTGTGAACAATAAACTTAAAGAATCAAGATCCATCCTACCACTAAAAGAATCTAACAGCGAAGAATGTAATGATGAAACAGTTAAAGCAAACCTCTTTAACACATTCTTTGTTAACAGTGATGGCTCATATCTGACATTCCCCAATCGTACCAACAATGAGTACGACGACTTAACACATATAGACTTCATAGAAGATAATGTTGAAAAAGCTCTTCACAAACTGAAACCATCTATTGGGCCTGATGGACTATGTGCATACTTCTTAAAAAAACTTTCCACTAATATAGCAGAAGCCACTAATATAATCTAATATAACCCACTAATATAATCCACTAATATAGCAGAATTATATAGCATAATCTTTGATAAAGCTTTCACGACTAGTTCCCTTCCCAAACTTTGGTCTCTAGCCACAGTCATCCCTATCTTCAAAAAAGGAGATCCCAGCCTAGTTGAAATTACAGACCAATCTCTCTATGCTGTGTCACCTGCAAAGTAATGGAATCTATCATCAACCAATCCATTACCCTCCACCTAGAAACAAACAACCTACTCTCTAATAAACAATTTGGTTTCAGGAAAAAATTATCATGTAACTTACAACTTCTCCACTGCAAAAACATATGGAATACTAATCTTGATCAAGGCAAAGCAACAGATGCAATCTACATAGATTTCTGCAAAGCTTTTGACTCAGTAGTACATGATAAACTTCTCCTAAAACTAAAATCCTACAGCATTTCAGGACCTCTTCACAATTGGATAACTGCTTTCCTTTCAAACAGACAACAAGTGGTCAAAATTGGCAATGCTCTATCAAATCCTGTTCCTGTCAAGAGTGGCGTTCCTCAAGGCAGCGTTTTTGGACCAACGCTCTTCATACTATACATAAATGATCTCTGTGACCATATCTCAAGTTATTGTGTTCTCTTTGCTGACGATGTCAAACTATTTAACACCACCAACAATACTACTACCCTTCAAAAAGACCTTGACTTTGTATCCGATTGGTCTAAAACTTGGCAACTCCAAATCTCAACCAGCAAATGCTCAGTCTTACATATTGGAAAAAAGAACATAAACACTAAGTACAAGCTTGATGGACATTACCTTACAGATGACCCCCACCCTGTTAAAGACCTCGGAGTTTTCACATCAAATAATCTAAGTGCCAAAGCCCACTGCAACTACATAGCAAAAAAGGCTCTAAGAGTTGTAAACCTAATTTTGCATAGCTTCTATTCCAAAAACTCTACACTACTAACCAGAGCATACAAAACATTTGCTAGACCTATTCTTGAATACAGCTCACCTGTCTGGAACCCATACCACATTTCGGACATCAACACATTTGAACATGTCCAGAAATATTTTACAAGAAGAGTTCTCCGCTCCTCTGAAAACAACAAAATACCTTATACCACCAGACTTGAAATCCTGGGTCTAGAAAACTTAGAACTCCGCCGACTCCGACAAGACCTGTGTTTAACTCATAGAATCATCTATTGCAATGTCCTTCCTGTTGAAGACTACTTCAGCTTCAATCGCAATAATACAAGAGCAAACAATAGATTTAAACTTAATGTTAACCGCTTCAATCTTGATTGCAGAAAATATGACTTCTGCAACAGAGTTATTAACACTTGGAACACACTACCTGACTCTGTGGTCTCTTCTCAAAATCCCAAAAGCTTTAACCAAAAACTGTCTACTATTGACCTCACCCCATTCCTAAGAGGACTATAAGGGGCGTGCATAAAAGTACAAAAGTGCCTACCATTCCTGTCCTATTGTTTCCTTTCATTATATCAAATTAATATAGCTATTGCATACTTTTGCTCATATATATGCTTATATAATATATAGTTATTTTATGTTGATGCTTGTGTATATTGTTGTGACAAAATAAAAACAACAACTATACACTATATACAATACATAACAGTTTTGTATTGGTAAGTCCTTCAAGGAAAGAGTGGTAATCTTATAGGAGTAATATGTGATGCAAAGGTATTATTATTTATGTTTGTAATGACTATTTTGCAGCAGTATTGTGACTGAAAATATCTCAATTGCTTTAGGCACTACAGAAACAGGATGTCATTGAAAGAAATGTATAGTATAGGTTCATCACCCACAATTAACTGTGCTAAGTCTTTTTAGAACTTTGAATCTTCTTCTGATAATGACTTATTCTTTGTATATAAGCCTATAAATGGTACTAATTTTAGTTGTCAGGACTGGTTCTGAAGATAAATAGCTTTATAGATGGCTTGGTGTTTTATAGGCTTTATTGTTCCAAAGAAAAAATCTAATGTGGATCTGTCAAATACAAAATGAAATTCAACAATAGTCTGATGAGGATTGTTCAAAGGTATTTTGGCATAAGATTCTATCCTGACTAACACTGGAATTTCATTACCTATATTTAATTATATACAGAACTAAGTATAAGCAATATAGCACAAGTGGTAAATATGAGGAAAAATACACCTTATAAAATATGGATGGAAAACAATTAGGTCTGATTTTTTTGCCCATTATTGGCAAATTATAAAATACAAATAATGGTTGTGAGGAGGGGAAAGAATGCTACCACCAACAGCACTCCTGTTCTAATACTCTTAGATTAACACTCCTAGAATGGGTACAAATACACTTTACAGCTTTTTGTTATTAGCATGTTTGGAGGAAGTGTTTACACCTTGTCCCGAAAAGTCTAATGATGCCCATTTCAGACATTAATTCTTTCTAAGTACTACCAAATTCCCACAAAATGTGGAAATTATGGATCTACATATTTCAGTGATATTATGATGTTTTTGGCCCTCTAGTTCCTGAAGACTACATAACAATATGCATTTGCTTCCCCATTCACCACATACATATAAACATGGAAAAGAGAAAGAGGGGAGGGGAGGGAGGCGGGGGGGGGGGGGAAGAGAGAGAGAAATACGTTATTTAGACCAGGGGTCTCCAACCTTGGTCCCTTTAAGACTTGTGGACTTCAACTCCCAGAGTCCACAAGTCTTAAAGGGACCAAGGTTGGAGACCCCCGATTTAGACCACGCGTATCTAAGTCGTGGCGTCACATTGCTGTCATGTGATGTTTCTCCCCTTTGTGGAGTGTGCCTGCGGGCCTCCAGTTTGACACCCGATTTAGAGAGATCCGATTTTTTAAGCATTTAAAGTATTCATCATATATTATTAACCCAAAGGTAATTATCAAAATACTGAATATCAACTAAATATATAAATTTAGAATTAAACTGTAATGATTAATTACAATATTTTATAGTGGAAATGTACTGAAAATTCAGTATCATTTGACCATCACTTATATCTACAAATTATAAGTCAGTTTATCATGACATGTTATTTGTTAACTATGTACCAAATATTTGAACAATCAATGAAATTAATTATTAAGTCAACATCACAGACATGGAAATTATCTCTGCTATAAGCAATCTAATGCCGATTCACACATGCACTTGACATTTACAGATCATAATCTAGAGACATGCATTCATAAATTGGGTCTAATGCTAAGGTCAAAAGAGATGGTTAATATTGTTCAAATGGATTCTTAATAAAGATTTACAAATTATAGCAAGGCTTTAAACATGGAGGATATTGAAGTTAATATTCAATGATGAGAAAACAACTTGCATACTTGCTCAAAAATTTCTGGCCTCCAATTAAAATTGTAGCTATTTTTTTGATGTTTTGTTTATATTCTAAGTCAATTGTTCTTTATACTTAATGTAATAGTTTTGGCACCAGTTTTTTTATGCTCACAGAAGATACTGAAACCTATGATATCTCAGACACAAATTGTTGCCAGGATATGATTGCCTCCACTCCCAGCTGGGAATTGTTGAAGTTGCACAACAATAGCAAATACTGGGCATTTACCTTTAGAAAGTGTAAATGTTAGCAGCATAGTTTAGATAAGGGGAACTTGCTGTCATAACATTTTGGAAAGGATGGGAAGGGAATCATTATTTCAGCTTTGAGAATCCGGTACTTTATTATGTCAAAAGGAGCTGACAGATGAAATAGCACCTTCATTTGTTTCACTTTTGCAGTGGGCCATGAAGTTGTCCATCCATGTTGCGATACCTTACAGTGCTGTGACCTGTTTTCAAGGCTGACTGGAAGAGGTCAAATGCTAACAGATCAGTTCACATTCCTTCTTTTGCTTTAGAACAGGTGATAGGCTGTGAGACAGCAAATTAATCTCAGTGGTTTCAAGCTGGAGAAATGGACCCTTTTTTATCACCAGTAACTCAAGAGAGCAACCTCTTCACTTCCCCAGAGTAGAACAGACTGACAGAAAAGAAATCGATAGCAGGGAGTATGCAAGTGATTGATTACAACAAAAACTATAACAGAGATGAAATTTAGACCTGCTAAAAACAATAGTTTTGCTTTGAACCAAATAGGACTAATCAAATTAATTAGGTGGCATATATACGAGGTACTTTAAAGGCCTAGGGTTAGAGGCTGCATTTGAGCACACCACACTTTCTCCTATGTTGAGGTCACATTTTTCCTCTATTTTTTTTCTTCACAGAAATTAATCAAGTTTTCTGAAATAATATTCAAAGATAATAATATTGAAGAACTAAATTCTCCCTTGATATTAAGGATTAAGAATAACGTCCAGTGAAACTGAAAATCAGTTACATCTTAATTTACATAACATATATAGTATGTATACCATTTTTATTGTTATTTGGCAAGTCTATTGCTTGGTGATGAACAAAATTCAGATTTTGTTCACTATACCTTAAATCTGATAAAAAGGAGACTACAGCATTGGGATTTTAGAATAATTCTTGGCATGATATAATTTTTTTAATTTTGCTGTCTTTTATTCTGGCATTCGTGTTAAAAATACTGTGCTATTGTTTTTATATCACTTTTTCACATGGTGAGATTCTCCTTCTCAGCAGTATTGAGAGTGAAAGGTAAACCTCCCAAATGTTCATTAAGAATGAACCTGGCTCCTTGGAGGTACACGCTGAGTATCTCTATCTATGAAAATATCAGATAACAGAAAGAACAAATGTGTGCTTCAGATGTCTGACCTCTAGAGTTCCGGCACTGGACTCCAAATTTAGGTGTAAGAGTCAAGATGACCTTTGCTGCTCAGCTTTTCTTTCAAAACATTCTTTCTATTTCTGTTTCTGCTGCATGCACAGCTTAATCCTTGGCTAAGCTAACACTTCTGGCAGGCACACATAGATATGACCAGAGTAGAAGAAAATCTGCAACTGCATGTTTATTTTTTTGTGGCTGACTCAGACACTTATACCTTGAACCATTTCTATCTATTTCAACTTGGCATCTCATAAATGAGAGTGAAATGCTAGAATTTTAAATGGTGTAATAGATTGGGGTTCTGGCATATAGAAATTTCATGAGTGAAGCATGCTGTCATGCAATCCACCTGAACATGTTCAAATCAGACATAATTTCTTCTATTTTTATTTTACCAATTTGTGTAAGATCTGATGCTGATTAATTGGGAATTAGTGGCTCCAGGTAGGAAGGAATTTTATATGTATGTGTTTCAGATTTCATGTTCACCAACCGAACTATGAAGTATTGCTTCACTTAGAAAGGATGAGAAAGATATCTGAAAAATAGATATAAACGCCCTGAAATCTATTCTTGTCAGAGAGCAATCAATTGTTTTGTTTAAGGCTTTATTCTCATCTGTATTAAAGTTTCTAATCCACCCCAATCATGTCTTTGCCAAACCAAAACATGCTGAATAGAGGACGATATCAGATCAGGGAAGTGAAGTCTGTGATGCATCTGGCCTGTGGGCCGCGAGTTTGATACCCCTGCCTTATACCATAAAATTTGATGTTGACTCCATTATGACATAATCAAATAATGCAAAACACTTGTTAACTTAGCAAGTTGTATCTAGTAGGAGAAAAGGAAATAGAAAGTAGGCAGTATCATGTCTTTTGTGGATATAGTTGTGGTGTGGCCTGGGAAACTGAAAAGCCTCAGTTATCACTTATTTCCCTCAGCTGAGGCACTTAGAATGCAGGTAGCTGCTACCTCAATGTGAAAGAGATGAGAGGATTCCCTCCAGACTTTTTGTGAGTGAATCAAACTATTTTTAATTAACATTCCTGCGCTCTTTCTATAGCATCTAACATTCTATCTATTCTACGTTTACATTTCAAATTCCCCATTTGAATATACTCATTAATTTGGTAAATTTTCAATATTCTCAAACTCTGATTAGTATAAAGCAGCTTTCTCCAACAGGGTCTATTCCAGATGTATTGGGATTAAAACTCCAAAGCGCTTGTAATCCCATCAAATAAAGACTGTACTAGCTCAGGAAGTCTTAAGGTACAACAATGCATGCAGAGAACACATTAAGTAGATATATATCAGGTTGTCTGTCTTCTGATTCTAATTTGTGAGGCAAAGGTAGCTCTAGTACACTATGCTATCATCAAAGCCATTTAGCAGCTGCAGGCAAAGTTTTGATGGTTGTGTGCCACAGTATTTTTAGGATGTACATGGTCTTCAAAGGATGGAGGAATATACAAAGTGGGCTATGTAGTGCAATATCAAGACTATGTAATATTTTAGAATATTGTAAAGTGATACATTTGTAAGAACCTATGTCTTATTAAATGTGAGCTGAATAGCATGACAATTAAGTGGACATATGCTGGCTTAAAAATCATATTCAAGGAATGCTCGTGGATAGCTTTTTTATCCAACTGAAATGAGGTGACCAGAGAAATGCCATAATATTAGGCCTTGAGGCCTATTCTTTTCAATACTTTTATTAATAACAGGACATGATTGAGGAGGGAAAGGCAATGCTTATCAAATTTTTAGATGGCCCAAAATGGATTGCTACTACCTTAGAAGGAAGAAATAACATTCAAAATAAACTTCGTAAATTATAGAAATAAACCAAAAATAATAGAATTAAAAACAAATTATGCATTTGCACAAATTCTGCATATAAGACAAATGCAAAATTATGCATTTAGAAAACAGAAGGCAAGTGAAAATATAAGAGGACCACTTTTTAGCTTCTCAGCAATACTTGTGGAAAAAAATTAGAATAGTCAATTACAAATGTGAGTCAGCAGTGTGAAATAACTGTAAAAAGTAAAAAAAGTAAAAAAAGTTTGATGCTACAACTAATTGCAGTGGAGATATGCTTTCATTCACTCAAGGTGATATGCAATGAATTACTTAGTATGTCTGTTTATTAATTACTGAAGATTTAATTTGAATTCCTGCATTTAGCAAATGCTCAACTACCAATATGGACCCTTCCAACTCTATTGAATAGATAATTCTATACCTGTACTACCTCTTAGCAGAAATTCTCAGGATGACTTCATAAAACATTTAATTTTAAAAGGTGATCTTTCAGAATATTTACAGCACTTTTAATTTCAAAATTACCAGAATATAGTGATTGAATTTTAAACTATTGGAAATTATTTTAGTGTTTGAAATATTACTGTGTAAATGTTCTTTTTACATCATGACCTTGAGCTTCATTCAGGTAGTTTCTTCATCTATTATAGCTTGGGCTTGAGTATAAATAATTACACTGTTTCTGTGCCCTTGTGCACCAAAATAAAACCTTATGATTTCCTTCTCTTCTTTCTCTCCCCTCCCCCCAGGTTTGATTCTCATTTTGGAACCATTTCTGCTTTGTTCCAAACTTCCTGAACTGATTTCCTCTGCAGTCAGACAAAAGGGTACACATTCATGCTGCTGTTTTGAAAGGGAGGTTAAAAAAGTTCAGGATCATCCTGTATTTAAGAACAAAAATAGATTGTAATATGAAATTACTTTGGTCTACATAGAGCCAATAATGGGCAACGGCAACAGTTTATATTTTCAGACTTATCCAACCCCAATTTTCTGCCGGAGATAAAGATGGTGTCATGGATGCCTTCGAAGTGGGCTCAGATGACAAGGAAAAGCCTGCTTCAAAAACTTGGGAGGAGGGTGTGGCAGAGTGACTGGAAGAAGCAGGGGACTCTGAACCAAAAGGGGATGGGCAAGAAGACTAGAAGAGACCAACAACATTAGAAGGCCAGAGGAGTGATTGGACAAGTGGCTGGCTGACAATGGGAAGGAAGAAATGCAGCTGTAGCTAGGCTTGGAAGGCCAGCCAGAAACAGAAGGCAGAGAAGGGGCACAGTTGCAACCGATGAGCGGGACTGTCTCCTCTGCCAGATCCTGGGGTACACAGGGCTGAAAGAAGAGGCGCACTGGAGGTCGGTGAGGCTACTTGCGAGGTGGCAGCCTCATCTCTCCTAATGAGTTGCACCAGCCAGCAGATATTTATCCCAGCAGTGCAAAGTGAGACTAGGAACAATTCTTCCATTCAGATTGTACATTTATTCAGCCACCATGTACCTTGCCTTGGAACTTTGCCCTGATTCTGTTTCTGGACATTGGACTTTGCCTTGTGGATCTTGGAATTGGATTTTGGCTTGAGGTCTTTCTGTTTTGGACCATCGACTTGTCTTTGCTTGACTTGCTGGACAGATAGATGTAACAGGGGTGACCAAAGTCCCTCAAATAAGCCAGTCTCATGCCTTGTAAGGCTTTAAAATCAAAACCAGCATCTTGAATTAGACTCATAAACCAACTGGTGACCAAGACAGCTCATGGAGCAGAGGTATAACTTGTGTTCTTCTAGAAACATATATAACTACCCATACTGCTGCATTCTGCACCTGTTGAAGCTTCTAGATACTTTGCAATGGCAGCCCCATGTACAGAGCATTACATTACTGGAAAGAATGACCGAATCAGAGGGAGGAAGGGAGGAATGAATGAATGAATGAATTATGATGCTCCTGGCCAGCTTCTCAAAAGGAAACTCAATAGGGAAGTTGGCAAGAAGTTGAAAATCACTCTCACTTCCACTGCTCTTTTGGCCGCTCATGATCATTCTGTTTAGGTAAGGAAATATCTCTGAAAAAATTACCGAATAGGTCATAGGCTGTCTAATCTGTCATAATATCTTCTAAAAACAGTGGGTAACAGGAGGGGAAGAGTAGAAATTATTCATGTGATCACGACCAGGCAACCATCAGATACCTAGAAGAGCAGGTACTGGGTAATAGAGTGAAAATATCCCCATTTCACAGCCAATTGATACACGTGGTCAGTGACCAGATTACAAACTGATACGATATATGTGTAACCTTTTTATTAATTAATACTTTACATTTGGTTAATCCTTGTTTGGATTTATTTTATACATTTTATTTATATTGTATTATATTTATATACATTATTTTTTATTAATCCCTGTTTGGAGCACCAACATTTCCAGTGAGAAAGCAGATTAGGATACAGAGTTTTTTAAACTATTACATTTCCATAGCATTGCAAAACTGCAAGAAACATGAATCTGAGCAAAAAAAAAAAGACAATATATTTGCAGTGACTATTCTATGACCTCCTCCTATAATATGGGATTTCCACAAAGTACCGGTAGTTTATTCATACCAGTAATTTGAAAATGGAAATTGGAACCCATGCATATTAGATTTCTTCCCTCACTTTCTAGTGATAAAACTGGGTTATAGTAGGATTTCTAGAATAATAGTTAATATTTAATTCCATGGCAACTGCCATTGTCTAGTGGTATGAGTTTGAACCAGGGGTGAAATGCTCCCAGTTCGGACCGGATCGCGCGATCCAGTAGTGATGGGAGCAGATAGTTCAAAGAACTGGTAGCAAAAATCCCTGCCCGCCCCTACTGCCCATGCCTCGCTGTTCTTCTTCTCTGCCCCTGAAGCACTCTGTGCTGATATAGCTGCAAACGGCCTTAAATGACTGCTGCAGCACTTCAAAGGGCCGCACTACAGCTGATCAGTGCTGTAGGCAGCTAGTAGACCGATGACTCTATTTTTAAAGAAGGTAGACCGGTACCTGACAAAAAAGGCACTTGGTAGACCGGTGCCTTTCAGTAAAACGCAATTGGTAGACCGGGGCCTCTATTTTTAAAGAAAGTAGACTGGTGCCTCTCAATAAAAGGCAATTGGTAGACCGGGGCCTCTATTTTTAAAGAAGGTAGACCGGTGCCTCCCAAGTTTTGTATACTTTATTATTTTTATTATTTATTATTATTGACCATGCCCAGTCACCTGACCACCAAGCCACACCCATCAATTAAGCCACGCCCACAGAACCGGTAGGGAAAATTTTTAGATTTCATCCCTGGTTTGAACTGTCATGTAATTGGAAAGTAGCCTCCCAATTTGTACCATCATTTTAGTATAGGACAGTGACAGTGAACCTTTTTTCCCTTGGGTGCCAGAAGTATGAACGCGTGCCCGTGAAAGCACACACACGTGCCGGCACCCATAATGCAATGCGCACCCACTGCACATGCGCACACGCCCCTGCTCACGCACCCCTGTGCATGCGCCCCAGCCCCCTACGCATGCACACCCCCGCACCCCGTTTTGAGCCTGGAAACCTTTGCGCCGGCAAAGGTTGCCTGCACCAACCTTTTCTAGCACGAACGGCCTGCTCCATGCCCAGAAGAATCAGTGCCTCCCCACCTGCCTAGCCAGAGCACAGGGCAGTATTTTTTTACTCTCAGCTGAGATACATTTTGTTTTCCTTTTAAACTGAGATTGTTTTATTTTGGAAATGTTATTCATCTGTCATTTTCAATACATGTGTGGACTGCAAAGGGAACCAGGTGGCAACAGACCAGCGGCCTCTCGGTCTGACGGCCTTGGCTGAATCTCTGGCCCTCAGCTGCCTTGGCGGCTTCGCGACACCCCTGCCAGTCAGCCGGGCTTTCTGCGGGCCACAGCCGGGCAGGGCCTGCAGATGCTTTTCTCTTACCTGGTGGGTCTGGGACACTTGAGCAACCCGGCTGCCTTGTGCCAAGAACCGCGTCACCACACCACACTTGCCCAGCTGACTACAAGTCTTTTGGCAGCCTCCGCCGCCTTGCCTGGGCTCCTACCAGTTGGGAGCTGCCTGCCAAGCAGCAGTCAGCAAGTGGGGGGAGGCTGGGCTGCCTGTGCAGGTGATCCCGTGGCCGCTGTCAAAGCAGTGCCAAGAAACTCTCTTGGCATGCTCTGCTGGCTGCACAGGTCCCCTGGGTTCTGGCCATCACCACCTCTCCCTGTGGCAGCTGGAGAGCCCAACTCAGCTCGCCAAGGGGCACAGTGGTGGGGGCGCCGCGCCACCTGCGGTTGGGCCCATCCCCTGACCTCCAGCATGCCCACCGCGGCCCACTGGCCGAGCCAACGCCGAAGAGCAACTGTGGCTGGCAGTGCTTTGGTGGATGAAAGCCCCAAAGACCAAAGCGGCAGGCATGGCAGGGGTGCTGCTCTGCCTGAGCCAAAGCTGGGGAAGGAACAGAAGGGCAGCTGGCTGCCCCGCCTGCTGCTCCTTCTCTGGCATTGGCTCGGCCACAGGTGGGCATGCCAGAGGTCGGGCAAACCGCAGGCAGCATGGCGCCCCCACCTGACCCCCACAACACTTGCTGCTTTGGTCTTTGGGTCCTCTCTTTAGTGTTGGCTCGATCAGCTGCACAGCGCCAGGCATGCTGAAGATTGGATAACGGGCCGAGGTGGTGCAGCACCCCCGCCTGCTGCGCCACCTGCCAAGCCGAGTTCTGCGGCCACCGCAGGGGGAGGCAACGATGGCCAAAGCCTAGAGGACCTGCGCATTTGGTGGAGCATGCCAAGAGGGTTTCTTGGCCCCACTTTGACAGACGCCACAAGGTCACCTGCACAGGCAGCCTAGACCCCCCCCTCACTGGCTGGTCTGCCAAAGCCCCACCAGCCCCACCTGCTTGCCCGGCAGCTGCCAGCATGGAAGAGCTTAGGCAGGGGGGCACTGGCCATGCATGCAGAGGCCAAGGTGGTGGGGCCGAGAGCCGCTTCTTTGTCTCACCAGGGAATGGGCCGGTACCCAGTTGCCCTCTGGCCC
Organism: Ahaetulla prasina; assembly: GCF_028640845.1. Taxonomy (NCBI): domain Eukaryota; kingdom Metazoa; phylum Chordata; class Lepidosauria; order Squamata; family Colubridae; genus Ahaetulla; species Ahaetulla prasina. Next base: position 35,275,751 of record NC_080546.1, on the reverse strand, counting down.
GGTGATGCATGCCGAGCTCACCAAAGGTCTTGCAGTCAGCCGGATGAGCGTGGCAGGACGACTCAGTTCTCAGCACAAGGCAGCCAGGTTGCTCAAGTCCCCAGACCCACCAGAAGAGAGAAAAGCAGCGGCGGGCACTGCCTGGCTATGGTCCACAGAAAGCCCGGCTGGCAAGTGGCTGAGGAAGCCTGCGGATGGTGGAATCGCAGGGGAGTCGCAAAGCCAACAAGGCTCCAGAAGGGAGGAACCCAGGCAGGGCGGAAAAGGAGTTTTTCCTTTTAAGCTGAGATTGCTGCTTTTCCCTCGCCTGGCGGGTTGGGGCACTGGAGCAACCCGGCTGCCTCATGCCGAGAACAGTGTTGCCTCGCCACATGGGGAGAGGAGAGGGGAGGGGGAGAGCCGCTGCCATCGTGTACTTCTTTTTCTCCCTCTGGCGTTGAACCCGGCCAACTTGCTTGCCCCCAACCATGCTTGCTTACCCTGTTTCTTTTCATTTAGCTGCTGTTTGAACTCACTGAAGTCAAACATGGCTAAGGGAAGGAGCAATGGGTGGGGCAGCTAGCCGCCTAGCCAGCAAATGCTGCCTTACTGCCCCATGCACCCAACCAGCTGGTTGCTGTTGCCCTTCCCCCTGCAGCTACCACTGCTGTTGCTCTTCTGAGGTGGCAGGACTGCAAAGGAGGAACACTGGAGACAGAGCGTTGGGTGGGAAGTGGTTGCGCTTCCTTTGCAGAAGTGGTGGGGGAGGCTGCGCAGAGGTTGGCCAGCTCTTCTGGGGTGCCGAGCTGGTCAGGTGCTCCAGACCGCCTAGGGCCATGCAAGAAGCCCACTTGGGTGGGGAGGGAGGGAAGCCCCTGCCTGCCTGTCCTGGCTGACAGCTCTGGGTTCCCCGCTCCGTGTCTTTTGGCATGCGGGCCCATTGCTCTTGCCATTGTTGGTCTTCACGCGCACATCGCACCAGAAAGCAAAAGAACAAGTGGCTGATGCACATGCGCACACTGGAAACAGGTAGATCAGCTTCCTGGAACACACATGTGCAATGGGTGACTGCTCTTCCGGTTTCCGGTGTGCCCAGTGTGCGTGAAAACCAGCTGGCTGATGAGCTGAAACCCAGAAGAGCAATGGGCGATGGCTCTGCGTACCACTTTCGGCACGCGTGCCATAGGTTCGCCAACCCGGGTATAGGACTTTAATGCAAGAATTGGCAGAGATGAGTAGGAACAAAAAGAAGCTTGGAAACTGTCTAAATATTAGGTGAAGAAAATTACTAATACCATTTCCATATGAATTGAGGGATGCAATCCACCATCATATATTATTTTAGATGTTCTTTATAAACAGAATGATCAAATTTTGAATTGGTCCTTCCCTGCCTAGAAACAACTCAGAAATTATACCTTTCTGTTCCTGAATGGACTAAGATAATCAGCAATGAGTGGGTTCCAATCTTAAACTCTAGCAATTTTCTAAATTTGGAGAACATTTAAGGGGTCTGTAATGACTGCAAACCCCTGACATTCAAATGGTTCAACCCAAACCACAGTAATCCACTATGAGTGCACAAAGAAATATAATAGAGCTTGAATTAATCAGTAATAGGAGAATTAAGTGGCCAGTTAAAGTTGCAGACGAAGTCCATTCTGTTCTACATTTGAGTAGAGTAAAAAACTCTGTAACAAATTTCTATATATGCAATTCTTTTTGTCTGACATCTTAAATCTTTCCTTTCAAATAGAAGGATGCTTTAAACCAAGCAGCAAATTGAGTCATTCTCAGGTCAGGTCCCTGGCTCAACGCAGAGTGCAAAACTGCCCATTTTAACATGTGCACAAAAGGCCAAAAATAATTACTCATCCAAAATTATATTAGAGTTATTAAAAAATAAAAGCGCTATAAAGCCCTATTGAAAAAGAATCATCATTCCAGAAACTATTGAGCCATAATTCAGTGGAATGGGACAACTTGCTGCAGCCAGCTTGCCGTGAGACAAATCACTGCGGCCAACTTGCCATGGGACAATTCAACAAATACAAAAGTTAAATTAATTTCAACAGAACCTATAACCCATAATAATAAAATAAAGAAAGTCAATCTAGAAATACAAAAGTTACAATAATTTCAACCTAAAGGAAGTCACCAATAATAAAAGTATCTGAAGGTAACGATTAATAGTGTTGAATTGTCCCACAGCGAGTTGTCCTGTGGTGAGTTGTCCCACGGCAAGTTGCCATGGTGAGTTGTCCTAGACCCTAATTCAGAGTCTGCTATAAATTTTAATAATACAGATAGTCCTCAACTTACAACAGTTCGCTTAGTAACTGTTCAAAGCTACAACGGCACTGAAAAAAGTGACATATGATCATTTTTCACAATTATGAAAAGTGTGAAAACACCATCACAGCATTCCCCATGGTCATGTGATTTACATTCGTGTGCTTGGCAAGTGGTTCATATTTATGACGGTTGCAGTGTCCCGGGGTCAAGGGATCACTTTTTGTAACCTTCTGACAAGCAAAGTCAATGGGGAAGCCAGATTCACTTCACCACCGTGTTACTAATTTAAAAATGGCAATGATTCACTTAATAGGACCGGGTTACTTACGGGACCGCCTACTGCTACCGATTGCCTCTCACCGACCCGTGCGCTCCCACAGAGAGGGACTCCTCAGGGTGCCGTCCGCCAAACAATGTCGGCTGGCGGCCCCCAGGAGTAGGGCCTTCTCTGTGGGGGCTCCCACCCTCTGGAATGAACTTTCCCCAGGACTTCGCCAACTTCTGGACCTTTGAACCTTTCGCCGCGAGCTGAAGACATATTTATTCATCCGCGCAGGACTGGCATAGGGTTTTTAGTTTTTATCTGGTTTTAATTTTAGTGGGTTTTATTCTTTTAAAGATTTTAACTTGGGCCAAATTGAATAAGTTTTTTAAATAGTATTTTATTCTGTATTTATTATGTTTGTTCTGTTTTTATTTGGCTGTAAACCGCCCTGAGTCCTTCGGGAGAAGGGCAGTATAAAAATTTGATTAAATAAATAAATAAATAAATAAATAAATAAATAAATAAATAAATAAATAAATAAATGTGGCAAGGAAAGTTGTAAAATGGGGCAAAACTTATAACAAATTTCTTACTTAGAAACATAAATTTTGGGCTCAGTTGTGGTTGGAAGGTGAGGGTTACCTGTACATAGAAAAACAGCACTCCAGAATCAAAGCAAAGCCTGAAACACTATATGTAAACTTCCAATTGGATGTCATCTAACTGAGTAACATATCCGATCAGAAAATAGCACATTCATTTTTTTTATGTACTTAATACTGACTATGACAAATGTAACAAGTTAGGGTTTTGCATCAGCAAGCTAACTACACAAACACAAATACAATCCATGTGTACAGAGAATACATAAATAAAAGAGGTTTTTTTGCACTCAAACCTATTTGTTTCAGTAGGACTTATGTCAATGCAGCCTGTTGAATCCACTGCTTTCCACCTTTTTTTGCACTCTGTAGTGCAAATAGCAAAGCTAAATAGCTTTATTTTTGGTATTTGGACAGTTAAATATTTTTATCTTTTAAAATAGTTTAGCTACATCAGGAATTATAAATGTTCAATATATCTACTATTATTTTTAATAATGCATTTGTCTTATATCATCTGAGGAAATAAAGCTTTTTTTTAAATTGGACATTGAAAAGGTTAGGCTGAGACTTGGCAAGTGGCCCAAGGTCATCCAGGGAGTTTCATAGCTCAGCAGACATTCAAACTTGGTCAAAATCCAACATGGGAGGAAGGAGATTAGGTATCATTATACTGACTTTCTCTAGGGCTCATGTTATTTTGGGTTTCTATGATTGTCATGGAAATATCTGTTACATTAAATTAAATGCCTGAAACAAACTTTCTGCTCTAACTCTTTGCCAGGAATAAATCACACATATACAACCCCCTACCTTGGCATAATCTTTGGAAGCTATAGGTTACTAACAAGGTAATTAAATCTATGTAAATAACAGGAAAAAGAGACTATACCATATAGTAATGCTAATTGTCAACAGATGTCAGTTGCAATATGATATGACACTAAATGAAACCAGTATTTTATTGTTACACGCACAATGTATTATTACATTTCTATTTTCAATAGACTTCCCTCTCTCACACACTATGGAAGTTATCTGAATTTATTTATTGACTGACTGAGCTAACTAAGAAAAAGGCTGAATAGAGGTTATTCATTGTATGACTGTCACATGCATATGAAAAGGAAGATACACTGTACAATTTTTTGAAAAGGAAAAGTCTGTGTGCCTGCCAAACAACTGCTATCCTTGATCTTAAACGTATTATGGCAAAATATATCTTTTTCACCTTAACCTTTTGTTTCAGTTTTGCCAAAGCTTTTTCTCAGCTATATCCTTTATAATAAAATCAGGTAGTCCTTGAATTACAAATGTAATAGAGCCTGCCCATTCTATTCGTAAGCTGAGGATTTGTGGGAGTGAATCTCATACCTTGAACGAGATCACTCCCTGCTTTCGCCCACACATTCGATAATCAAATGTGTGGCTTGTTAAGTGCACAAGTATCTTGGGGTGAGGAAGGCAATGGGGGGCCTAGTGATGGAACAGGCCATCTGCTTAAGACCACCGAAGGCATCCCCCAACCCACAAATATCTTGCCGTGCTGGGTGACTTACCTTATGAAGATCTGTCTCCTCTCCAGCCTGTTTCTTTGCCTGCTTCCTCCTTTCTCATCAGCAGAAGGCTCAACAAGGCCTTTGGCGACAAAAAAAGGAGGTTCAGAGGCCCACATGCGGCCTTCCAGGCCTCTTTTCTCATTGGAGATCTGCTTGATGAGGCCTCCAGTGACAAAAAAGGAGGCCCACATGTAGCCTTCTGGGCCTCCTTTTTTGTTGGCAAAGCGCTTGAGGATTGCATCCCTTTAAGGTTTGGTAGTCCTTTTGAAAAAGCCTTTGCCGGTAGGAACAGAGCTTCAGAGGGAGGCGTCCGCTCCTCCCAAGCTCCACTGTTGCCGACAAAGGCTTTTTGCAAAGGCTACAAGAACACCATCTCCCTGCATGCTTCAGCAATGAAATGGCAAACAGAGGGAAGGCCTGAAGGACCAAAGCCTTCCCTCCGTTTGCAAACATCCAGGTCTCAATTCACAGAGAATAGAGGCCTAAAGTATGAGATCACACAAGATCAGTAGCACAAGATCTTCCACTACTGATCTCGCAGTATGTTAGGCCTCTGTTATCTGTGAATGCACCAAAAGGCTGAAACAACGAAGCAGGCAAAGAAATTGTGATAGAGAAGAGATCTTCACAAGGTGAGTCTCCACAGTGAAGTCCCTCCACAGTGAAGACCTCGCGGAGGTGGGGCATAAGCTGGGCTAATGTTGCAGACCCTCTGCGGTTGTTCATAAGAGCGAACAACTGCCGTAGTGCTACAATGTTTATAATTTCAGGACTTGTTTGTAAACGCTAAGGCGTGCTTATCACGTAACTTCGAAAGTTCACTAAGGGAATGTTCGTAAACCAGGGATTGCCTGTAATATTTAATTATTTTAATTTCTTACCATTTTTTCTTCTAGTAAATTATAGTAATCTGAACTGATTCTAGAATCAACACCATTAAGTCCAATAAAAACCAGAAAATTGTAGGAAATTTCTAGATCTATGAATTGTAACTATTGGAAAAAAATAAAGCAGACATGAGGAAAAGATTATATAGTCATTTATTACTTCTATATAAATTCAAGTATCTCCTTCACTTTTAAAACACTTTGCCTGATAAAGAAATCTAGAGACCTTGAAAGTTTGCTCATTATTTTGTGTATTTTCACTGATCCTAATTATGGCATTTTGCATTTCTTCTGTCCTGAATTTCTCAGCATTTATCATTATTAGTGAGGACATCAGAAAGCCCAAGATTGTTTCCTCTTTAAGGAGCTCAAAGTTCACTTTTTTTTTTTTTTTTTTTTTTTGCATTTATATCCCGCCCTTCTCCGAAGACTCAGGGCGGCTTACACTATGTCAAGCAATAGTCTTCATCCATTTGTATACTATATACAAAGTCAACTTATTGCCCCCCAACAATCTGGGTCCTCATTTTACCTACCTTATAAAGGATGGAAGGCTGAGTCAACCTTGGGCCTGGTGGGACTTGAACCTGCAATATTGCAAGCAGTTGCTGTTAATAATAGGCTGCATTAGCCTGTTGCGCCACCAGAGGCCCTTCACCTGCAAAAGGATTGTTCACTTCACACAGAATTTCTATTTGATTAGTTTAGTAGTACATCCTCTTCTGAACAATCTTTGTCAAGTGAAGCAGAAAAGCTTTTTCACCTTCTTTAAGTAGACATCGGGGAATAATGTATTTTGTAATCTTCAAAGATTATAAACAATAAATGACCAATTGAACATTCCCTTGCAGTTAGAACAGCAGTTGGTCAAAACTCTATTTTATTTTCCTTTTAACTTGTTTGAAATCTAGTTGCTTTCTTATGGCTTATTACTTCTTTGTGCTCCCAGGAAGCACAAATTTTTAGAAAATCAAATGGACTTGTCTAAATACTAGGCAAGATTCATTTGACAGGATATGAACGAAAAGATAGATTTAAGCCTTTGTGTAAAAATAAATGGCCACATGAAAGAACTTGTGCTTCTCTGAAAAAATCATGGAACTTTTACAACTGATAGCCATTGCTAGAGTTAAGGCACAGACAGTGCAATATTTAACTGCATTAACATTTTTCAAGAAATGGCTGCTTAATCCTATATTTATTTAGTCAGAAGCAAATCTATCTGTTGAACTGGATTTATTCCCAAATAAATGAACGTAAGATTGAACACAGGATTTAAGGCACCATGTTCTTTTTGAAAATTAGGATAGTTACCCATATATCTGATTCATATGAATAAGAGCACAAACTTCTTAACAGAGTCAAGATGGGAACTTTCTCAATTTTGATAACTTCCAGAAGTGGAGCACCAGCTTGCTTTATTTACATATTGAGATCAAGCTGCAGATTCACTACTATTAATACTTACTCAAAACAGAATTGTTTGTTTATGGAATCTATATGATCTGTTTCAGCGAATTGTATCTAAGCTTATACAGCATTAAATAGTCAACTTTGAATGAATTCAACTGATTCCAATCAGCAGTTCATGTTTAAACATTGTATATAAACATTGCTTAAATCAACACAACAGGTATTTTATAAATAAATTTCAAATACCTTTGAGATATAGAAGTTGACAATATTAGTTTTAAATTTTTCACCCAGGATGGAAAAATTGAACGCAAAGAAACTTACTGTAAGAGATATGAAATGAACCAGCCTTAACTCAGAGGGGTGGGTGTGGCCAGCACCTGACGCATCTGGCCTGCGGGCCACAAGGTTGACAACCCTGCACTAAACAATGTCAAAATTCTCTATACAGTGGTACCCTGGTACTCAACTACTTTGGAACTGTTCAAATTTGGTACTCAATGCATTTTGATGCCAAAAAAAATTGTCCTGGTACCCATCGTTTTTTTGGTACTCAATGCATAATCTAGAATCCAGCCAAAGTAGCTGCAATATTAATGACTCTGTAGATTTTTCTATCCCTCTTTTAACTGTGCCTTTTAACTCTTGGAATATTAGTTTCTTTTTCATGAAAAAGTTTTGTCTGGTTCATTAATTAATCTCTAGATTATTAGTTGATGCTTCTTTCCATTCCATGTTCATAATTAGATTAGGGGAAATTCAAGTGCAACTAGAACTATTTTCAACAAATACACTTTTTATTATCTGATTTATATAATGTTGACTGAATTAGTTTATAACATTGTAAATTGCTGCCAGTTTCTGAGTGGCAGATTCCTTGGCACTTCATGGTTAAACATTTCATAAAGGGACTATGCCTTATGGAAAAATGTCTGTCTGGGATTATAGAAATGCACCGATACAGCCAGTATTCTGTTGATGAAAACTTCGAGCATCAGAATGGGGACAATTTTTTCCCCTGCACTAATCTGTCTATGTTCTGATGTTAAGAAATTGATGAAATGGATAGTGATGCTTCTGCTTCTGCTGCAAAACTCCTTTGCACTAAACCAGGGGTGTCAAAATTGCATCATCATGTTGTCACGTGATGTATCGTGACTTTTCCCCCCTTCGCTAAAACAGGGGTGGGTGTGGTCAGCACATGACGCATCTGACCTGCGGGCAACAAGTTTGACACCCCTGCACTAAACAATGTCAAAATTCTCTATACTGTGGTACCCTGGTACTCAACTACTTTGGAACTGTTCAAATTTGGTACTCAATGCATTTTGATGCCAAAAAATTTTTGTCCTGGTACCCATCATTTTTTTGGTACTTAATGCATAAGCTAGAATCTGTCAGTGTCAGCTGCCTTGTGACTCACTATTTCCTTATGGAAAAAAAATATTCATCATTTCTGGTACTCGTTACACCTCCTGGAACCAATTAACAATGAGTACCAAGGTACTACTGTACTTCTCCTAAGATTTATTTATTATTTATTTATTATTCATATTTGTATACCGCCCTATCTCCCGAAGGACTCAGGGCGGTTCACAGGCAAATAAAACATTTATATACACATTAAAATAACCATTAAAAAACTTATTCTAATGCCAAATTTTAAAATATAAATATAAATATTAAAACCAATTTAAAACCCCTATAAATTTAAAATCTAGGCCAGTCCTGCACAGATGAATAAATGTGTCTTGAGCTCGCAACGGAAGGTTCGGAGGTCCGGAAGTTGACGGAGTCCTGGGGGAAGTTCGTTCCAGAGGGTGGGAGCCCCCACAGAGGCCCTTCCCCTGGGCGCCGCCAGACGGCACTGCCTAGCTGACGGCACCCTGAGGAGTCCCTCTCTGTGAGAGCGCACGGGTCGGTGAGAGGTATTAGGTAGCAGTAGGCGGTCCCGTAGATAACCCGGCCCTATGCCATGGAGCGCTTTGAAGGTGGTTACCAAAACCTTGAAGCGCACCCGGAAGGCCACAGGTAGCCAGTGCAGTCTGCACAGGATTGGTGTCATACGGGAGCCACGAGGGGCTCCCTCTATAACCCGCGCAGCTGCATTCTGAACTAACTGCAGCCTCCGGATGCCCTTCAAAGGGAGCCCCATGTAGAGAGCATTGCAGTAATCCAGGCGAGACGTCACGAGGGCGTGAGTGACCGTGCATAGGGCATCCCGGTCTAGAAAGGGGCGCAACTGGCGCACCAGGCGGACCTGGTAAAAAGCTCTCCTGGAGACGGCCGTCAAATGGTCTTCAAAAGACAGCCGTTCATCCAGGAGAACGCCCAAGTTGCGCACCCCTTCCATCGGGGCCAATGACTCGCCCCCAACAGTCAGCCGAGGACTCAGCTGACTGTACCGGGATGCCGGCATCCACAGCCACTCAGTCTTGGAGGGATTGAGCTTGAGCCTATTTCTCCCCATCCAGACCCGTACGGCCTCCAAGCACCGGGACAACACTTCGATAGCTTCGTTGGGGTGGCCCGGTGTGGAAAAGTACAGCTGGGTGTCATCAGCGTACAGCTGGTACCTCACACCGAAGCCACTGATGATCTCACCCAGCGGTTGTTATGTTAAGATTGTTATGTCTAGATCTTATGAGTCTTTCTGAAATAACAAGGTGGGTAAATTCTAAGATAAAAATCCAAAACTTCCACGTCTCACATCCATATATAAAATTAACTGTACAATCGTATTATCCATCATTTGCAATATTTATGATAAAAATACTAACTAGCTGCATTGTATTTATTATACTGACTAAGACTTACAGTGTGCTTTGAAAATGTGAAAACGCTGTCCATCTCTGGCCTTCCACATTTTGTTGGATTACAAAAATATAGCATTCAGAAGCCTTAACAATTTTAAAAATTATAGATAGATAGATAGATAGATAGATAGATAGATAGATAGATAGATAGATAGATAGATAGATCTTTCCATATTGACAGAAAATATTTTTTTAAAGTTTTACTGGAATGTTCTCCCATATCAGAAAGGGCCAACATCAAACCCATGCTTTATGTGAAACACAGCTGAGGCAATGAACAGTATTATTGCATGCTCAGTAATTAATGCATGTATTCATTGCACACAGGGGAAAAACATCATGCAAATGCTGTAATTTATATACTTGCATCAGAGACATACACATGACATCATTGTGTGCATATTGTTATTTTATATTATTGTTTCTTACAGATCGTGTCTTATTAACCCTCAATCATGGGTAAATTAATTAAATTAAATTAAAGACATTTATTACAGGTTAGATCACTTGTGCCCTTCTTCTTACAAACTTTCAAAGATCATGAGTATGCTTTGAAGGAAAGGACAAAATATGTAATCATAAAGTATCAAAAGAAAATTTACTGTACTGTCAATTTTTATAAACTTAAATGAAAAACTGGCATTTTTTTTAATTTAAAAAAAAATATGTAAAACAACATAAACAAATAAAACCCAGATATTAAGAAATCCTGAGTTTAATCAAAATTATAAATTAAAATGTAAATTAAAATTATAAATTAATATCTTCATTTTTCTATTAGTTATATGAACTTCAAAATTAATAAATAACCAAATAAATTAGAGATTGGAAGATTTTTAATTTTTTTAATTTATTAAATTTGTTTGCCGCCCTCTTGCTGCAGAGCAGAGTAATATAAAGCTTTGAAGATTTTCTAATATGTTCTATTTGTGCAGCGCAATGGCTCAGCGATTAAGATGTGCAACTTATCAGTGACAGCCCAAGTTCGAGACCCGAGCATTGTGCAATGAGGTGAGCACTTGTCTTTGCCTGGCTTCTGCCCACCTAGCAGTTTAAAAACATGTAAATGTGAGTAGGTAAATAGGTATCACTGCAGTGGGATGGAAACAGCACTCCGCTACATCATATTGGCCACATGACTAATATAGTATCTTGAAATCTTTCCTCGCTACAGGTAGTTTTCGATTTACGATCACAATTGAACCACAATTTTCTTGCCACAATTGTTAAGTGAATCACTGCAGTTGTTAAGTTAATAACACGATTGTTAAGTGAATGTGGCTTCCCCATTGACTTTGCTTGTCAGAAGATTGCAAAAGATGATCACATAATCCTGGCCCACAGCAACCTTCATATATATATTGACTTATGACTGTTTTTCACACTTATGACTGTTGCAGCATCCCCATGCTCACATGGATCAGAATTTGGGTGCTTGACATATATAATAAGCACCCAAATTCTGATCCATGTTAGCATGGGGATACTGCAACAGTCATAAGTGTGAAAAACAGTCATAAGTCAGTAATGTTGTAACTTCGAAATGTCTCTAAGTGAACTATTGTGAGTAGAGAACTACCTGTACTAAGTTCATTTTATTTGGACACAAGTCAACTAACTTTACAAACTTTGAATCATGGTTTTTGGTAGTTTCACAGTTGTGTAACTGTCTGCAAAATACTATTTAAAAGTACTATGAAAAAATTGCATAAGAAATGTTTGCTCTTCCTACCTTGCATTTCCAGTATTTTTTATATCCTTTTTCATATTTATTGATATTTAACCTTAACTTTGACTGCATTTGCATTTGCATGCAGCTCCAGCATTAGATTTTTATTTTGTATATAATAATCATAATATCGTTCAAGAAATAATAACAAATAGGGATGAATGTGCCATTTGTCCTTTTTGTCTGACCATGAACTCCAAGCATAATAGTATAATCACATAAATAATTCAATATTTTAAAAAAAATCACACAATCAAAAATGCTTGAAAATGTAACATTAACCTAACCTTTCTTGTGGGACTATTAGAATCTGGGATGCTACTGACCAATAACCCTAGAAATAGCAAATCCAACTATTGAAGTTCGTCATAGTAATTCAATTGGAAAAAGATGAAAAGAAATGAGAAAGGAAACACTTCCTGGAAAACAGAAAACATCTGGACTTACAGCTGCTGAGATTTTAAAAGCATTTAAATAATCAAATGAAATCCAGAAGCTTGGCACAGACTAATTATAAAAAAAATCCTAAAGAAAACTAAACTCCCAACAATTTGTAGTGCAAGTTTAATACTATATAATATAAGCAGAACATTTCTCCTTCCAAGGTACTCACAAAGGAAGTACCCCAAATAGTTACTACAGTATGTTTTACAGCAACATTTTAATACAATACAATATACAATATTATACTAGTCTAATTTTTGGTACTTTCTTCGTAGGTAGGGTAGGTGGATGGAGAGATGGAATAGATGGATCTTCATATCAGTCTTGACTCTTAGCTACTAACATGGTCAAGTCTGTGCAATTTGTTTCTGCAACAGTTTTAGAAATTGTCAGCTACTGCCTTCTTCATAGGATTCATAGGGCGTGACAGGCCCAGAGTCACCTAGTTGGCTGTATGCAGAGCTCTGCATGGCTTTGCACTAGAGCAGGAGTGTCAAACTGGCGGCCCCTGGGCCAGATGCATCATGTGCAGGCCATGTCCACCCCAGCTCCGCGAATGGGAAAACATCATGAAATGTCATATGATGGCAATGTGACACTGTGAGTTTGACATTCATATACTAGAGGAACACTTGATGATTTAGCTCACAGACTCCCTGAAAAGAAGCTACATCCTGAAAACAAACATCATTACATACATTGCCTCTAGTTCTTATAACAAAAGAGGACGGCGAACAAGCTGATATCTTAGCCAATTGCTTAGCAAGGTTAAATTCTTGCAGGAGTGGTTGAACAAAGATGTAAAGACCAAGTGTATAAGCAGCATGTGCATTTTTCATGCTTATTGTCTTTCTTGGTTTCCATAGGACATGGAAACATGCTGTGATGCTGCTGCTTCCATCTCTTTTTGCACAGTGGGTTCAATCATGGCTAGGCATTCTACAAAATCCTCTATGCCTGGCTGGTTCATTTCTTTTAAAAGATTTGATGTCTGCTTATTCTGATTACTGCCTCTCCCACCCAGCTGATTACTGCCTCTCCCACATAGCCAAGATGATGGCAATGTTTTTGGCACAAAGATCTGTGGATCACAGCTGACTCATGCTCTGGCCAATTCTGTATAAAGGGTATTGGTGGTGAAGGATTAGGGACTGCTTGCTGAGCCAGGTATATATAGCAACCAATTCTCTTCAATCTATGTCTTCAATATTATAGTCTGAGAAGCAACTTTGTCCCCTATCTCCCTTTATAACCAGTGCATTTTAGAAAGAAAAAGAATATGTATGTCATATGACTATAGAACTTATTATTATCCCTAGAATTAAATTTCTGTTCAACAATCATTCGGGACCCTCAACCAGTTCTTTTTAAGTTGTGGGTGATCAAAATAAATTTTATTACTTAGAAGCCAAACATTATTACTTTTTAACTAAATGCACAAGAATTAGTAAAACTTCCTTGCCAAAACAAGCATTTAATATTCATGACTTCAAAATGTGTGCTTTCTTTTTTATACTATATGTTCTATATTTATATTCTGAACATTACCCACAAACACATGTGCTTTCTCAGTGAAAAACAAATTCTATGCCACTAGGTATGGTGCAGAAAATGTTATCAAAATCTCAATTTCCTATAATTACATGCTGAATATTTTATATAGGGTGCAACCTAATATTTCTGTAAAGCCTAGGAGGCATATAGCACTATCTGTACATGAGTAGTTTATCTATCCAAGTGAGCTGTTTGCAAATATCACAGGATAATTACACAGAATACACAGTGTACTTAAAGAGCAGACAAAAAAACAGAAAGCTAAGGGCAGCATTGGGGAGCTTTATTCAAATGCATGTGGACTTTGAGCTATTATTAAGCAGTATTTATCTAATTTTACTACTATTATTTCCAGCTTCTAGACTGAAATGAATTAACTAATAACTTAAAGCCAGAATACCTAATTATATAACAAACATACAAGGATGGAGTAGTTCCCAAAGATTATAATTTCAATTATAACTTTCAGTATCAAAGTTCAGAGTTTTTTATGACCTTTCCACTATTTCAAAACTATTTTTTAAAAGAAATACACTTGCATCCACATCCTGTTTCTTCTGAAGCAGTGTTTTGGATTCCAGTGAGGGATCAATCTCTTTCAGCATAATATATTCAATTCTAGATTTCCTTCCTAAAAAGACCTCCAACTGAGCATATGTAATCCTTACTATGTGGTTTTTGACTCACCATTACCAATTTCTGAGAAAGGACGTTGGTCTTACCTGACATGTCTCTTCTCAGTGAGCTGTGGGAGAATAAGGGTTTTCCTGCGTATTTCCTTAAACTATTATCTTGTGTGTATATAGTGGTCTTTTGGATACATAGATACATAAACATATTCACACAAAGAAGTCATTAATATAGTCTGTGCAGTACTATATGAACCTACATTCTAGAATGTAAGCTTTTCTATAACAGGTTGTGAACATTTTGAAGTCTGAATAAAGTCTTCAATAAAGAATAAAATCTGTCATGCTGATAAAATATAATTATCTTACTATACAACTAAGCATCCAGAATGACAGTCCCTGAAAAAAATACCAAGTGAGTTTCCCCCTCCCTCTATTTCTTTTTAACTGTACTGATAAAAGTTATAAAATGAGGCCAAACCACCAAAGTAAAATATAGAACAACAGGGCATTTGAGTATATGGTACAACCCCTTCCCAATCACCCATTTTTCCAGATACATGATACAGGTCATGACACAAATTATGTATGATCATATATTTTTTTATTTAAAACCTTTTATAAAAAATCAAGAGTAGACAGTCTGTGGCATCCAGGAATTGTTAGGAGTACACTGGTGTCTATAGGAACAACCTTACTTAATTCTGTTGTACTTGAAAACATTTTGTACACAACCTTTCATACAAATTAAGAGATTTTCAGCCAATGAAATAATGGCTCTGAAATTTTAAATTATGTGAGCATCGCTGGATCGGTCAGGCTTAAGTGCCAATGAAACTGCTGGGTTAAGAGGGTTTAAAGGGAAGGGAGATTTCTGGATAAACATAAACTGCCACATTGATTAATGTTGAAGTAACTAATTACCTGATAATTTCATGAGAAGTTCAGATGCTGCTTTGACTGACATATCCTGCTGCAGTACATTTGCTGGCACCTCTTGTGGTTTGGGATTCTCCTTAGGAATACTTGGGACAGATACTTCAGGTTCATGACTAAAACCATAACTGGTTTTAGACAATATGGAGCTTGCACTGTCCTCATCCTTCGGTTCTTCTTTCACTTTAAATGTAGGTGTCAAGGGTTCTTTTTGATTTGCAGCTATTAGAAAAAGGGAGAAACAGTAAAAGGAAATGCATGAATACAAAGTAAGTTCACACGAGAAAACTAAACATAGGCAACCACTGGGGAAATCGTATGCCATGAAATCAAGTCGAGAGGTCCCAAAATTTGATATATTTCTCCAATATTTTTCTTTTCTTTTTTCTTTTAAAAATATCTTCATTAAATTTCAAAAAAATTAAAACACATATTTTTCCTAGTATTCCTTTCTTTGTCTAACTTGCGTAAACTAATCACACGGCTTTGGTTCCTGTGGCAAACTACGTGAAAAAGTAATTTGATAGGCTTGAGAACAACAAAGAAAACAAGACAATGTTTGGTTTCAAATAACCTTCTCAGATGTAAAATCCTAGACTTTCGAGCTTTGAACTGACTTTTTATAAAATGCAATGGAAAGTGATCAATATTCACTACATAGTGAATTTGTTGTTTAAGCTGCCTTATAATATTATATAATTATATATAGATTCTGTTTCCCTAAAAATAAGACTTCCCCTGATAATCTGACTCTGCGCATGCGTGGGGAATGGAGGCTCGCGGCTGAGTCGGGAGACAGCGAGGGACGTTTTACCTGAGAATGGAGGCTTCCTGAGACTCGTCGAGCCGCCTATACCCCCTGACCCGCTGGATTGTCACCCCAGCAGCCGTAGGAGGGGTCTTTGGACCCTCTCGGGTTAGCGGCTGCTGAGAACGGGCGGGGGGGCGGGGGGGCGATGCGGCGAGCGAGCGGCCCTTCCGTTTGGCGTGCGGCCTGCTGCGAGCGGCCTGCTGCAGGCGGCCTGTGGTCGGACGGCTGTTTTTCGGCCTGTTTTTCGGCCCGTGAAAACAGCGGGCGGCTGTTTTCCGGCCTGCGGCCTGCTGGCAACCTGCTGCTTCCTGATTCGGACGTCTTGGACATACTGGCGTCCTTGGCACCGGACGGTTCCATCTTCCCAGCAGCCCGGGAGTATGTTTGGGCTGCTGAGGTTTGTGTCCGCGCGGAGGTGGTGGACACGAAGACCGGGCCTGTTGGGAGTCTGCAGATGGTGGCGGCCATGGCGCGGGCGGTTGGGGGCGATGGGTGGAAGGACACGGCCCCCGCCCGCGTTTGTCTATCGCCGCCTGGTCTGCTGAGTTTACATCTACGCCCACCCTCATCATCGGTGTCGGAAGTTTGGACGAGACCGCGGCATGGAAATAAGGCCGCGGGGGGGGATGAGCTTTGAGAACGGCGTCCCTCTCGATCCCATATACTATGCTCCTTGCTGGGTCATTGTTGCTCCGATGGGTTTTGAACTCCCCCCGCCCTGTTTGAAGAGGTGGGGGAGGGGATTCCACCCGGTTTTGTAAGAGCTGTCGGGGGTTTCCCTTTCCGGGAATTGACAGTGCCAGCGATGGTGGGGACGATGGCGCCTCTCACCTTCTTACCATATGGGTTTGTTGGCCTATTTTTGACTTTGACTTTCCATCGGACAAAGGGGCCTCCCATTGGTTGGACCATCTATTCTTGCCTTGTCCATTCTGGGGAAATGACTTTCTCTCGCTGTCTCTACTTTTCAACATGCGATACTCCGCACATGAACTCCTCTGCCTGCGAGGTGCCCCCGCCTCGCAGGAATGGCCCTCTGCACTACCAAGGGCCGGCCTCAATGACGGGTTTTGGGACCCACAGAGGTGGCATGCGTTGAGGAAGAGCCTTTGGGGATTTTTAAATAGGGAATTTTTAAAGGGGGGGAGGGCAAGGGCGGGTGATGGGGGAAACCCGTCGGGGAGGGTATGTCCAGTCCTAGCGCGTGCTCACGACACTATTTTAGCTGGTCCGAAGACAGGGGGGGAGGGGTTTGAACAGAGCAGAGAGTATTATTCCATCTGTACGGTAAGGGGGAGGGGCAGATATGGCGGAGGCAGGGGGCCGTATCGTTCTTTGGGAGCACGTGGTCGATGTTTAAAGGCGATCATGTGCTCCGGCCCCCCAGTCCCTACTCGTTCCCCGGATGGTCAAGATCCTCAGAGCTCGGGCCTACGGCTGATGCTCTGTAATGCCCGGTCCGTGGTTAATAAGGCTCCCCTGATTTGCGATCTGATTCAGAGGGAGTCCGCGGACTTTATGGGCATTACAGAGACCTGGTTGGGCACAGAAGGGGGTGTACCCCTGGTAGAACTGTGCCCGCCGGGTTTCTGTGCATTCCATCAGCCGAGGGCCCAGGGTAGGGGTGGCGGGGTGGCGGTTGTGATTAGAGAAAGCCTGGAGCCAAGGGAGTCCACTGTTCCTCAGATAGCTGGCTGTGAATCCCTCCTTGTGAAGTGGGGCCATCGTAATCAGATGGGGTTGTTGATCACGTACCTGGCTCCTTGCTGCGTGACTACAGCCCTACCTGAGCTACTGGAGGTGCTTGCTGGCGTGGCGGTTGAGATCCCCAGACTTTTGGTCTTGGGAGATTTCAACTTGCCATCGGCCGGCTTGTCATCAACAGTGGTTCAGGAGTTCCAGGCCTCCATGACGGCCTTGGACCTGATTCAAGTAACTGATGGCCCTACACACATCGGGGGCGGCGCGCTAGACTTGATTTTTATCTCTGGACAGTGGTTTAATGATCTGGAATTAGGAGATTTAGTGACGAAACCGGTGTCATGGTCAGATCATTTTCTCCTTCACCTAGACTTTTGGACTGCCACTCACCACCGCAGGGAGACGGAGTCAATGCGTTGGTTCCGTCCCAGGCGCCTGATGGACCCGGAGAGGTTCCTGATGGAGCTTGGGCCGTTTCCTGAGGATCTTACCCACGGCACGACTGAAGAACTGGTTGCGGCTTGGGATCGGGCGCGGCTGGGGCTTTGGACCGTGTCGTGCCTTTGCGACCTCTGACCCGGCGTAGATCTCAATTGGCTCCCTGGTTCTCCGGGAGCTGAGAGAGATGAAACGCCGGAGAAGACGCCTAGAGAGTGTTTGGAGGTCCAGCAGGTCCGAGGCTGATCGGACACTAGTGAGGTCCTTTACCAGGACCTACCTAGTGGCAATGAGGGAGGCGAAACGCTCCTACGTTTCCACCCTCATTGCGTTGGCAGATAACCGCCCGGCCGCCCTGTTTGGTGACCCGTTCCTCCTTCAACAAGAGGCGGGATGACCCCTGCAGGGTCGAGCCGAGGAGTTTAACGGTTATCTATACGATAAAATCGTTCAGCTTCGTGATGGCTTGGACCATGATTGCGATGATTCAGCCGAGGTGACAGAGACTCGTCTTGTTGAGGTTATGTGGGATGAGTTTGATTCTGTGGCTCCCGAGGACGTGGACAGGTTGCTGGGGAGGTTGCATGCGACGTGTTTACTGGACCCGTGTCCTTCCTGGTTAGTACTGGCTGCTCAGGAAGTGACACGAGGCTGGTTCCAGGGGATTATAAATGCTTCTTTGGCTGAAGGGGTTTTCCCCACCGCCTTGAAGGAGGCGGTGGTGAGACCTCTCCTGAAGAAGCCTTCCCTGGACCCAGCTATTTTGGGAAATTATCGTCCAGTCTCCAACCTTCGCTTTTTAGCAAAGGTTGTAGAGAGTGTGGTTGCATGGCAGCTTCCCCGGCACCTGGAGGAAGCTGTCTATCTAGACCCGTTCCAGTCCGGCTTCCGACCCGGTTATAGCACGGAGACGGCTTTGGTCGCGTTGGTGGATGACCTCTGGAGGGCCAGGGACAGGGGTTGTTCCTCTGCCTTGGTCCTATTAGATCTTTCAGCGGCTTTTGATACCATCGACCATGGTATCCTGCTGCGCCGGTTGGAGGGATTGGGAGTGGGAGGCACCGTTTATCGGTGGTTCTCCTCCTATCTCTCTGACCGGTCGCAGTCGGTGTTGACAGGGGGGCAGAGGTCGTCCTCGAGGGGCCTCACTTGTGGGGTACCTCAGGGGTCGATTCTCTCGCCTACCCTGTTCAACATCTACATGAAGCCGCTGGGCGAGGTCATCAGTGGTTTCGGGGTGAGTTATCATCTGTACGCTGATGACACTCAGCTGTACTTTTCCACCCCGGACCACCCCAACGAAGCGGTCGAAGTGCTGTCCCGGTGCCTGGAAGCCGTACGGGTCTGGATGGGGAGAAACAGACTCAAGCTCAATCCCTCCAAGACGGAGTGGCTGTGGATTCCGGCACCCCGGTACAGTCAGCTGCACCCGCAGCTGACTGTTGGGGGCGAGTTAGTGGCCCCAAAGGAGGTGGTTCGCAACTTGGGCGTCCTCCTGGATGGCCGGCTGTCCTTTGAGGAACATCTGGCGGCCGTCACCAGGAGGGCTTTTTACCAAGTCCGCTTGGTTCGCCAGTTGCGTCCCTTCCTTGACCGGGATGCCTTATGCACGGTCACTCACGCTCTGGTTACGTCTCGGCTGGATTATTGCAATGCTCTCTACATGGGGCTGCCCTTGAGGTGCACCCGGAGGCTGCAGTTAGTCCAGAATGCAGCTGCGCGAGTGGTAACGGGAGCCGTTCGAGGCTCCCACGTAACACCACTGCTCCGTAGTTTGCACTGGCTTCCTGTGGTCTTTCGGGTGCGCTTCAAGATCCTGGTTACCACCTTTAAAGCGCTCCATGGCTTAGGACCCGGGTACTTACGGGACCGCCTGCTGTTACCGTATGCCTCCCATCGACCCGTACGCTCTCACAGAGAGGGCCTTCTCAGGGTGCCGTCCGCCAAACAATGTCGGCTGGCGGCTCCCAGGGGGAGGGCCTTCTCTGTGGGGGGACCGGCGCTCTGGGACGGACTCCCCCCCGGCTTACCTCAAGGTCCCGATCTTGGACCTTCCGTCGTGAGCTAAAACATACTTATTTATTCAAGCAGGACTGGCATAAATAGTGATTTTAAATTGGGGTTTTAGAGATTTTAAATATTTGTAAATTTTTAAATTATCGGCCATTTATTAATAGTTTCTTTTAATTTCTTTTAATTGTATATACTCTGTATTTTATTTCGGCTGTACACCGCCCTGAGTCCTTCGGGAGAAGAGCGGTATAAAAATCTAATAAAATAATAAATAAATAAATAATAATAATAAGCTCAATCGGGCTTTTGAGCACATGCGCTAAAATAAGCTATCCCTGAAAATATTTTTGATATACAAACCAGCACAGTTGATAAATGAATCGTGTGGACAATTAAGCAAATCTAGAATTCCCTCATTGAATTTGCTTGCCAGAAGTCAACTGGGTAAAGTCATAAATGGCAATCATGTGACACCCCTCCCAAATGCTAAAACCATCATAAATACATACTGGTTGCCAAATACCTGAACTTTGATTGTGGATGGAAATGCTGTGATGGTCATAAATATGAGAATTAGTTGTAAGTCACTTTTTCAGTTCTGTGGAAACTTTGAACAGCTGCTAAACAAATGATCATAAGTCGAAGACTCCCTATATAGCCCTTCCTTTCAAGCAATGATCTGAATCTAAGGCAATTCTCTAACATATAAAGCGGTTAGAAAAAGCTGCTCTAGAACCTGATAATGGTTCATTACTATGAAATTCATCCAATTTACAATTTTGAGAGCTTCTTATATATAGCTCCAAGTTAGCTAGCTAACTATACCATGAACAGGAGCTACAGGGTCATAAAGAAGGAGTGAGTGAATGAGTGAGTATGTATACATGTATGTATGTATGTGTATGTATATCTGTGTGTTTATACATATATATATATGTTTTTTGTGTGAGTGCTTGGAACTTTTATGACTGAAGATCCCCAATACTAACCACAGTAAATCCATATAAATAAAATAAAATACAGGCTATTCCTACACAAGGATAGCTCACTGAAATAATTTGCCAATTTTTCTTGTCATCCATTCCTAACATTCTTACAAAAATAATAAAAAGCCTTTCTACTCTTTTGTCCAGCAGAACAAAAGTAACACTTTGTGCTGATTGATAGCAATAAATATATCTTAGATGTTATAGCTGAAATACTTTAAAAGGCATTTATGACCATCTCATTCAACACATCTTTATTTCATAAATTAAAAGAGAGGTATCCAGCTCACAAGAATCTTCAATATCAACACTCAAGCTCAATCAAGTTAGTCTTATTATCATACCTATAGCACGGAGATAACAGATTGATGATTTTCAGCTTCCAATACTTGAATACAGATTTAATAGACATTTATAGAGGGAAAAAAGCAGTATTTCAACATCTGGTGTTTTATAAACTTACGAACCTCACAGGATGGCTATGCCTGAAATTGCCTTCAGAGTCCCAATTACTCACAAAACTGACAGAACACATACATCCTTTGGGGCAAGAACTATCAATGACCCATTTGTGGATTCCTCAAGCAACGCCTTCAGAGCAATCTAAATAGACTGTCCCAATCTGATTTGGCCCTGGCATTTTTTTTTCTTTTTTTCATTTCTTTAATTGCCCTTGCCATTTTGCTCATTTGCACAGCAGCCTGCAGTGCACTGATCTGGGCCAAAGCAAGTACTTTTCTGCAAAGAGCTGACAGAGAACTATCCTAAGAGTCTTTCTCCTAACTCATATTTTTGTTTGTTCATTTTATAATAAATGGAAATATTTCCTTTAAAAGATTGCTAATAAATTTCTCAAGTCCACTAAATAAAACATTGTTTTATGGAACAGATTTGTTTAAGTATTGCCATGTTGGTTCAATGCATAATTCCATAAGTTATTTTAGATGCACATTGTTCTGATCAATGGTTTTAATTTCTTCCTTAACATAACATCTCTCCCTTGTGTGGCATTGACACATCTACCAAGTTTAGATTTTCATCTAAGAGATATATCTCACTCCTTCAGTGACTTTATAACATGTTGCTAGGTAACAGTGCACACAAGTCAAGTTTGAGGACCTTTTTGTTAAAGATACTATAAAATAAATGCTTCTGTCCTTTTTGCATGAAAGATCTCATCTGGGTCCTTAGTATTTCTGTTTGCTAAACACTACAGAACTGCTTATCAATTTCTGAATTTAAAAAAAACAGGCATCAAAAGAGAAGATATATTCAGTTTTCAGTCCCTCTTTTTCTCGCTCCCTACAAAACTTAGTTTTGCATCTATTTCAAGCTGTAGTATTCATTTAATTCATATAAGACACAACCTAATGTCATATATTTAATTTATGACATGAACTTAAAACAATATAATCTAAAATATTGGGTTAGTACAGGGGTCTGCAACCTTAAACACTCAAAGAGCCATTTGGATCCGTTTCCCACAGAAAAAAACAACACAGGGAGCCACAAAACACTTCCCTTGCTTGATTATTTCTTGAGCGGCCACAAAACTAGCATATGTAGTTGAATTAAATGTTCTGTTTTTTCTGAAACTTCTCTTTTCTTGGATTTATCCATGGTTGGCCTACCGGGGGTTGAAAAGTTCAATAAATCGTGCTGGCGGGTGTCACACATTGGTGGTTGTGACACATATTGTTCTGTCCTCCCTCGCCTCCGTATGAGTGATGGCTTAATTAGCAGGCACTATCAGCTCTGGCAGCAGAATAGCCAGCGACTGCCAAGAGCCTCCGTTATCTTCCACGACGCTGGTGAGTCACCTAGAAACAAACTTCAGCTCTTAATCAGTGGATTTGCCTGTTATAAAGAGACACAGCAGCTCTCGCTGCCTTTTATATCCTGTGGGGTGTGGCTCCATGACTCAGCACTTCCTGGGCCTGCCCCACCCTTGCTTCTGTTGTTCCCTCCTCTCCTGCCTATGAAACCTAGGGTTCAACCAAGCCTGATTGCCGTCAGCTGGGTCTGCAGGCGTGGCGTGGGGGGGGAAAGAGTCAGGGGACAGAGGCCTCGTTATCTCCTCCACCTGGCCTGCTTCTGGCTCCTGGAGCTGAGCCAGGGAAGCCGGTGCTCCCAAGGTAAGTCATGACGGCCCTTCCCCCTCACTGTCCAAGTCACTTTCTGGCAGCAGGCCCTGCTCCAAGTCACTTTCTGGCAGCAGGCCCGGCTACAAGTCACTTTCAGGCAGGAGGCCCGGCTCAGGGGGCGCAGACACAACACATATTTTGAGTGACAGGGAGCCGCAGGGGTGAAAGAGCCACATGCGGCTCCAGAGCTGCAGAGCTGCAGATTGCTGGCCCCTGGGTTAGTATAACAAAGAAGGTAAAAATTGATTATAGGTTTTCCAATCATGCTTTTTATAATTTTGTGAATAACAAACTTAATGTCTCGAGATCCATCCTACCACTAAAAGAATCTAATGGCAAAGAAAATAATGATGAAACAGTTAAAGCAAACCTCTTTAACACATTCTTCGGCTCAGTCTTTGTCAACAGCAATGGTTCAAACCCGAAATTTCCCAACCGCACCAACAACGACCTAACTCATATAGATTTCACTGAAGAAAATGTTGCAAAAGCTCTTCGCAATTTAAAACCATCCTTATCTAAAGGACCTGATAGACTATGTGCATACTTCTTAAAAAAGCTTTCCACTTATATAGCAGAACCCCTAAGCATAATCTTTGAAAAAGCCTTCACGACCGGTTCCCTTCCCAAACTTTGGTCACTAGCCACGGTCATCCCTGTCTTCAAAAAAGGAGACCCCAGCTTAGTTGAAAATTACAGACCACTCTCTCTATGCTGCGTTACCTGTAAAGTTATGGAATCCATCATCAACCAATACATTACCCTCCACCTAAAAACAAACAGCCTACTCTCTAATAAACAATTTGGTTTCAGAAAAAAATTATCATGTAACTTACAACTTCTTCACTGCAAAAATATATGGACTAGTAATCTTGATCAAGGCAAAACAATAGATGCAATTTACATAGACTTTTGTAAAGCTTTTGACTCAGTGGTACACGACAAACTTCTCCTCAAACTAAAATCCTACGGCATCTCCGGACCCCTTCACAATTGGATAACAGCGTTCCTGTCAAACAGACAACAAATGGTCAAAATAGGCAGTGCCCTATCAAATCCTGTTCCTGTCAATAGCGGCGTTCCCCAAGGCAGTGTTCTTGGACCAACACTCTTCATATTATACATTAATGATCTCTGCGACCATATTAAAAGTAATTGTGTTCTCTTTGCTGATGATGTCAAACTATTTAACACTACCAACAATACAGCTATCCTTCAAAAAGACCTTGACTTTGTGTCAGAATGGTCAAAAAGTTGGCAACTCCAAATCTCAACCAGCAAATGCTCTGTCTTATACATTGGAAAAAAGAATCTAAACACTAAATACAAACTCGACGGACACTATCTTACAGATGACCCCCACCCTGTCAAAGGCCTGGGAGTCTTCATATCCAATGACCTAAGTGCCAAAGCCCACTGCAACTACATCACAAAAAAGGCATTAAGAGTTGTAAACCTAATCTTACGTAGCTTCTTCTCCAGAAACACTATACTACTAACCAGAGCTTACAAAACATTTGCTAGACCAATTCTTGAATACAGCTCACCTGTCTGGAACCCATACCACATTTCAGACATCAATACAATTGAACGTGTCCAGAAATATTTTACAAGAGTTCTCCACTCCTCTGAATATAACAACATACCTTATACCACCAGACTTGAAATCTTGGGTTTAGGAAACTTAGAACTCCGCTGCCTTCAACTGGACCTGTGTTTAACTCATAGAATCATCTATTGCAATGTCCTTCATGTTGAATACTACTTCAGCTTCAATCACAACAATATACAAGAGCAAACAATATATTTAAACTTAATATTAACCTCTCCAATATTGATTGCAGAAAATATGACTTCAGTAACAGAGTTGTTAATGCTTGGAATATACTACCTGACTCTGTGGTCTCTTCTCAAAGTCCCCAAAGCTTCAACCAAAAACTGTGTACTATTGACCTCACCCCTTTCCTAAGAGGTCTATAAGGAGCATGCATAAGAGCACAAACGTGCCTACCGTTACTGTCCTACTGTTGCTTCATGCTTATACTTATGTACGGTGTTATGACAAATAAATAAAATTAAAAAAAATAGGTATAAGCCTGGCTTTAAAAAAGATCAACATCTTAAGAGAAATCAGTTACCTTTCTTATAAATCAGTATGCTTTAACAGAGGAAAATATCAACATGTTTCTAACTGTCCCTAATATATACTTATAATAGTTTTTCTCTAAGTATATTTCACTATGGAATTTACTCTTTGCAGGCATTTTATAAGTCTGTACCTCAAAAAAGCTAAAAAAGAATATTTCATTAATTCCATCATTTTCATGTTTCTCCAAACTGCATTCATTCAGTTTCTTTTATTCTTGGTTTTTTTTCCCCATCCTTCCATCCTATATTTATTCCACCCCAGAATAAAAGGATTAAGAGCATATTGAAAGACTCAACCAAATTCCTATGTGATCACCGCTACCTTGTGTACTTGGCAGTTACTGGGGAAAGAGCCTTCCCAGAATGCTGAGGAATGCTTTCACTACAAAGGTTAGCAAAGCACCTACTCAGATGTCATTTTTCAAACGTCAGGCAAATAGTTTTGTAAGTTCTTACATCCTGTAAATCAGTTTAAGCTGTTTCATTTTGCTAGTTGTTTCTATTATATATTTTCTGTTTTCACTGCATTTTTGAAGTGCTTTAAACCACCCAAAGCATTTTAAATGATCAGATTATAAATATAGAACAGAACAATCTTAATAAGGCAAGGAAGAAATCATTAGTCTCTTCAGCCAAGCAAATGGGAGAAAGCTGTTCACAGTGAAGGAGCTGAAGACTGCAGTTACCTATGTTTAGCAGTAGCCCATAGAAGTAGAAGAGCTTAGATACTGCGGATCAAACATTTCCTTAAGTCTACCCTGAAATGTCCATTTTTACTATTACTGCTGAAAGCATTGCAATTTTTCTTCCCTTGGTGGTAAGAAGACTCATGAAAATGCTTCTTATAACCATCACTTTATTCTGCAATTGGGGGAGAAAGGGGAAAATATCCCATACTGTAGCTCCCTGAGAAACTTTTCTCATCCTCAGGACATAAAACTGCATTTTAAAGTGAATTAGTAGATATAAAATATCAGTGAGGAATTACTAAGGAAAGGGTGGTATACGTTCTGCTGATCCTTCAGTTCATTTAGCACTCGCATTTACTGAGATGCAATGCGCATAGGTGATCAATTAATGTCCATTGAAAAGGGCACTGTCAGTCTCCAAAAGGCTGAAGAGCTACAGATCACACTTCTCAAACATCTTTTCTCTATAGCAACTTCTGAAAATTCTTCCGCCTTAAATCACAGTAAAATAGCTGCCAGATTTTAATTTTTTCTTTCTTTAGTAAATGTTGAGTGAGGGAGTAGTAAGGAAAACCCTGACCGGAGCACAGAGAACATTATAGCTCTTTTTAAAGTAACATAAATGTGAATTAAAAGTTCTGAATGTGTCAAAAAACAATGTATGCACCTTACAATGTACAATGTACAATGTTCTAATGACAGATATGCTGTTTGCCATCTGCGATATCCTGACTTATGTGTCAGTGATCTTTCTGGCTATAGCTTCAGGATTCACCTAAGATTATTAGCATAAGTGCTGCTGTGTTGTTATAATGATCAAGAATAAAACTATTTGTTTTAAAAAATGCTCAGATTCAAAAGCTAGAATCTATCCATTGTTTCGTTTCCAAAGCAGTATTACAGAGTAGCCTAAGTCTAAGTAACTAGCATGATTAGACGCTGTCTGAACCCAGTTGAAATTGTACTACTGTACATCATAACCTCAGTAATGTCTGCAACAAGATTCATTGGGATATTAGGAAATAGGTTTTTTTTAGAGTTGCTTCAACCTGGACAAGTCTATGCTCCCATTGTAATATGACCTTTTACATATAAAAAATTAGGAGCAGATAAAAGTCAATTAAAGCTTACCCAACCAGTTTCAGAAGTGAATTAGTTCAACTTTCAACACCGAGGAGCCAGCGCAAATCCCGCTCCTGTCAATAGCGGTGTCCCCCAAGGCAGCATTCTAGGACCAACAGTCTTCATATTATACATTAATGACCTCTGTGATTGTGTTCTCTTCGCCGATGATGTTAAACTATTTAACACTACCAACAATGCAGTTACCCTTCAAAAAGACCTTGGCTTTGTGTCGGAATGGTCAAAAAGTTGGCAACTCCAAATCTCAACCAGCAAATGCTCTGTCTTACACATTGGAAAAAAGAATTAGAACACTAAATACAAGCTGGATGGTCATTACCTTGTAGATGACCCTCACTCCGTCAAAGACCTTGGAGTTTTCATATCAAACAATCTAAGTGTCAAAGCCCACCACAACTACATCGCCAAAAAGGCTTTAAGAGTTGTAAACTTAATCTTGCGTAGCTTCTTCTCCAGAAAGATTACACTACTAACCAGAGCATACAAAACATTTGCTAGACCAATTCTCAAATACAGCTCGCCTGTCTGGAACACACACCTCATTTCGGACATTAATACAATTGAGCGTGTCCAGAAATATTTTACAAGAAGAGTTCTCCACTCCTCTGATCACAACAAAATACTTTATGCTACCAGACTTGAAATCCTGGATTTAGAAAATTTAGAACTCCATCACCTTCGGCATAACCTAAGTATAACTCATAAAATCATCTGCTACAATGTCCTTCCTTTTGAAGAGTACTTCAGCTTCAATCGCAACAATACACGAGCACACAATATATTTAAACTTAAAGTGAACCGCTCCAATCTTGATTGTAGAAAATATGACTTCAATAACAGAGTTGTTAATGCCTGGAATGCACTACCTGACTCTGTGGTCTCTTCCCAAAATCCCCAAAGCTTTAACCAAAAACTGTCTACCATTGACCTCAGCCCATTCCTAAGAGGTCTGTAAGGGGTGTGCATAAGACCACCAGAGTGCCTACCGTTCCTGTCCTAATGTTCCCTTTGATTGTATCCAATTCGTATGGTTACTTCATGCTTATACTTACATACACTGTTGTGTTTGACAAATAAATAAAATAAATAAAATAAAAAACAAAACAAAAACTGCAGGGTAAAGTAGTTTCCCATTGGTAGGAACTTTTGTTTTATCCTATTTTTAAGTTATCCCCCTTTTCAAAAGCCAAGATATCATGGTGCCTTGACTTCTTCCTATCCTCCTCTTGAGGAATAATTTCACTACAATTTACTTTTTTTAAAAAAAAAATGAAAATGGGGAAAGTCAGCTGAGATTCATTGTCAAAAAATAGGATAGGGACACAAAAACACTCTTATCACTTCAGGAGATGAACAGTGAACACACCGAGGTTCATTTCCAAAACACCAAATATTTGAAGTGTTTAATAAAGCATCATGCATTCCTATATGAAACTGCCCTCCTTGTT
The DNA here is from genome assembly GCF_028640845.1 of Ahaetulla prasina. Taxonomy (NCBI): domain Eukaryota; kingdom Metazoa; phylum Chordata; class Lepidosauria; order Squamata; family Colubridae; genus Ahaetulla; species Ahaetulla prasina. Next base: position 35,247,122 of record NC_080546.1, on the reverse strand, counting down.
CTTCTTGGAGTAATACTGAGATTTAAATTTAGCTATTCTGTGAATTTTGTACTTCTTCAAATGTTATGATAAAATTCTTGGTGATACAAGCTAAAGTGCTTTTAGATGCACAGTGTAGAGAACCTTTTGGGCACAAAGTGTCCACAGTGCACAGCTACCAAAATAGTTATGTTAGTTGATAGGATCAGTTGTAGACATCCATTTGCCAAACAACGAACTTTACTCCTAAAAAACTCTTTCTTAGTGCTGTGGGATACTGGTGGCATCCAAAGGCAATCCTGAAAATAATTATGTATGCATAATGCAAAATTTCATTATGCATTTAAATGCATTATTTTGAGGGAAAAGAAGCATTTAAGACATGGGTGTCCAATATTTTGGCTTACCTGGGTCACACTGAATGAAAAGTAACTTTTTTGGGCTGCATATAAAATACGTAATAAAGTTTTATACTATAAAATCATATAATGTTAAAAAGTTTGTGGGGCCGCATTACTAGCTGTCTAAGCTGCATGAGGCATCCAGACCACTGGTTGGGTACAGGTGATTTAAGATGCCTGGAAATATATTTTAATATCTTGAAGAGGCTATAATTTTCATGGTATAAAAAAAACCATAAGAAAATGACCCAACCTAAAGAGAAAAAAGTTTGGTTTATCCTTACCTGAAAGTTTCATAAGAAAATCTGAAGCCATCTTGACTGATATATCCTGACTGAAAAGTGCTGATGCTGTATTGGTCACAAAGTCAATGGAGTCTTTTAGCTTTGTACTGTTGGCAATTCTGTCAACAACATTGAGGGCTGAAGAGGGGCTAGGGGCACTGCTGTCATCTTTGGGTTCTTCTTTGACTAGCAGAGGTGGGATGGTAGTTCCCACCTGCCCAAGTGCATCAGGAGATCTAGAGGCAGCAGTAGTCCCTACATGGTCTGTTCCTCCATCTACCTCCTGACCCATTCTGGAGTTGTCACTCAGTAGTGGTGAGACCTTGACATCCATTTCTGGAATCTCTTCCTTCACTTTGGCTTCTGTCCTCAGAAAGTGTTGGTGGCAACGCATGTGGAGTTTCAGACTGAAATGGCGAGAGGAAGTAAATGGACACAGCTGGCACTGAAATGTCTCTCCCCGGTCCTGGTGTTGGTGAACCTAATTCAGTAATAACAACAACAGGGATAACAGCATATCTCTCAAATAAATACAAATCCCTCGTTAAGATCATAGAGATCTGGAAATGAATTGTATAGATAGAATCTTACAAGGACTGTGAGAAAGTAGAAAAAGAGTCAGTAGAAGAGATGTATATTCAGTAAACTGACATTCTGTATATTCTGTATTACAATTCTCATAAGATTCAATTGACAAAGCCATTGATAAGAGATTATTGGAGTTATCATCTAAAATACATATATAGATCATCAGGCTAGTTATCACTTACTGATTTATCATCTTCCTTCCTATCCTAATTTTTCTTTCTTATAATGTTCTGTACATTTCATTTGAGGAACTCAATGATTTTAACAGAGAAGATCAGCCTACAGAGCTCAAAGTGGCTGTCCTTCTATATATAAGAATTTAATTATGAATATTTGGCTATATGAACATTTGCCCAAGAATCACTGAATAAAAATCATCAAATTATTAACCACCATGCTGCAAAGCTCATTGATTCCCAAGTTATATCCAAAAACAAGTATTTCCTAGGATGTGTATAATATACCTGTGTCCGTGTACACACATACACGCACATACATATCCATTTAAAGACACATTATTTGATGATTGCTAAAAATTAGTAAATATTTTTTTCAAAGATAGTAGTAGTTAGATTATAACATCATAGAGTTGGAAAGGCAATTTAGATACCAAGTCCACTTCTTTGCTCAATGTAAAAATTCACATTAGAACCATCTTGAGAAACTCGCATCTACCCTCTGCTTGAACAAATCCAAAGTGAAACCCAATATCTCTCAATTCTTCTGGCCGATAAAATGAATTTATAACAATTACATTATAAAAACTACACTGCTTTTCATTAAGAGTTCCTTTAAAATCCCCAGCAACAATTTTAAATTTCTTAAATAACAGAATTTACCAGCCTTACCTTCATATGTGACTTCAAATTGTCTTTTCGTGCACAACGAAATGGACACAAGGGACACTGATGACTTTTTAAGCCTGTATGGATCACCATGTGCCGTTTCCAGTAGCTCTTCCTTTTTATAACCAAACCGCAGATTGGACATTGGAAAGGTTTCCCACTTTCTTCTTCTGAGGCTTAGAAAAAAGAAAAGAAAAGAAGGAATTTATCATGAATTTATTTCCATTTTACAGTTTTTCAACTTTATGAAAAACTGAGTATTTTTTATATTTGCCTTTGGATACAGAACTTTGAAGCCACAACTTTATATATATTATAATCTTTTAAATCTTATTAAATGCAGTGGTCCTTTAATCCCCATTTTTCTGACATGGAAAATCAAATGGTCCAAAAAAAATCCCAAAACCCAACCCAATACTAAAGAATACAGGAGAGGGCCCAATCATACTTTGGACAACCAGCAGAGGATGCTACTGTTCTTTACCTGTCTTATAATTCACAGCTAATTTGTCAGGTCTTGATCTATGTAACATTACAAAAGTGCCTTTTTTCACTTCAGTATTTGCAACACACCAAGAAACAATAAAACATTATTAGGTACCCCCAAATCTGACTTAAGATCAAAGTTAAGATGGTGATATATTCCACGCCTAGTATCGAGAGATTCAAAATCACTCTTGATGACTGGTTTCATTCTGAAAAATCTAAGACTTCAATTTCACATCAGACAAAGGTATTAGTTAGTTTTTGTTCAACTGTTTTGTCACTGCAGTAATGATACAAAAATTAACTTGACCAACACAACACAGTCCAAAAATCTGCTCTTTATGTACATATAAATAATTTATTTTAGAGTAACTTAAGCAAGTTAAATTTAGCATCTCTAGCTAAAGGGGAACGTATAGAGTGCTGCTTCTTTTTCATGGACAGAGATCGTAAAATCATCAAAGAAGATTAATATCAGAGGAAATTTTCTTCCTCCTCTTTGTTGGTTTATTGAAAATCTAGAATAGAATCCTGCAAGTTGCCCCTTATCTAGTAGGGCAGAAGATTCACTTCACCCAAATTAAGAATTCATTTTTACATTTTAATATAATGAAGTCTCATCTACACTAGTTTCTACAACAATGCCTACATTGTCAAATTTAATCCAGAATGGTATTCTACGTACTTCCTGGATAACTTAAAAGTAAAGTTCTTTGAAGATATTCCAATAAAACTAAAATTGAAGTGTGTGTCTCTAGTTTATTACAAAGCAAAACTGGAAATTTTAACTTTTTTATCTCACATACAAAGGCAAAAGAAAACCATGATATGCCTTTTCTTTTAGCCTAGGTCAAATTGTGATTTTTGACCCATATTGAGCCCAATACATCACAAATGGATTGAATTAATTAGTGTATAATACTAATCTAGATTGTAGTATAAGCAAGACAAGCCATAACAACTAACAGGCTCAAGGTTGACTCAGCCTTCTAACCTTCTGAGGTGGGTAAAATGAGGACCCAGATTGTTGGGGGAAATATACTGATTCTGTAAACCACTTAGAGAGGGCTGTAAAAACACTATGAAGAGGTATATAAGTCTAAGTGCTATTGCTATTTAACTGTAAACTGCAATGTAATCCGATTTTGACTTAGTATGTGTGAACCCATCTCTTATGGAACAGTAATGAGAAAGTTGATGTATAATATTGATCTCTAATAAAATCATCATGAAAACATCAAATGCACATGGAATGTTCAGCACTCTTTCTCTCAGTTGTTATAAAATTTGGGTGTGAATTTGCTGTAAGATTTTGCCAATTCACAGAGGATTTTATGCCATTGTGTAATATTGTAACATAGTATCTGGGGCCAAAAAGAGTTGCTGATTTATGCATCAATTAACCATTTAATTGGGCACGTTCGAATTACATGAATCAAAATAAAAAACAGGAAAAAAAAATTCCAGACTCTTCTTTCAACAGGTTGATTTGTATATTATTATGATAATTTATTTCTAATTCTATTTCTACAAATAGAACCTATCTATTAAGTTTTGCCTTTATATATGAGACTGTTAGATGCCACTGCTGCAAATGTTATCAAGGCAAGAGATAGTTTTGGAACTAGATGAAAAAGCGTAATAACTTTATGAGATAATCATCAGGTTAAGTCTTAGCATCTAAAGAGATGTGTGGATTCTGCCCACTACATTGACATAATTAACCATCTGACATTACATTGCACATTTCTAGTTCTGTTATGTTTAAGTTTACAATGTTACTGTAGCAACAGAAAATATTTCTGTGACTGCTGAAAGGATATCTGATTATTTTCAAAACTGCCAAAATCAGTGGCATACTCTCAGAATATTGAAATCCAATGCCTAATGCATTCATCAGCTGTTGGTCTTATTTGAAAAACTGAAATGTTACTAGTTCTAGTGTTTTGGAGTCAACAGCAATAGCACTTAGACTTATACAGTATACTGCTTCATAGTGCTTTACAGTCCTCTCTGAGCAGTTTAGTATCAGCATATTGCCCCCAACAACCTGGGTCCTCATGTTACCGACCCCAGAAGAATGGAAGGCTAAGTCAATCTTGGGCTGGTAAGATTTGAACTGCCGAACTGCTGGCAGCTGGTAGTCAGCAGAAGTAGCCTGCAGTACTGCATTCTAACCACTGGGCCACTATAGCTCACGTGATGAAAGCTGCATGTTCTTGTAATTTCCTATATGTGCTACCCTATAAAGAATGCCAATATGATGTAACAATAGTAATAGCACTTAAACCTATGTACTCTACTTCTCCATAGTGTTTTATAGCACTTTCCGGGTGGTTTAGAAACAACAGTATATTGTCCCCAACAATCTGGGTCCTCATTTTACTTAAATTTTACTTAAATTTAAGTACTTTGATTTTTTTTTAATGACCAGAGTAGTAAATCTGGCTTAGCATCCCAATATATTACCCATCCATAGACATCTGCTGCAAAAAAGGATGTCATGACACAAATTACATCCTTAGGTACTTGCAGCTAGGCATCTTTTGCATCGGAGTATCATAATGTACATTTCATTGTTGCACTCCTTCATGGACACCTATATGCACAGTCATTCAATTTAAATGTTGAAATATTCCCTTTTTCCGCAGGAGGTCAAGGCAGCACATATGGGGTTCCCTTCTGCATTTATTCCAACACAAACCTATAAGGTAGACTGAGAGATAACAAAATGATTATTTCAAAGAGAAGAAGTTACCTCAGGTTGAAAGGAAACCTTAAGCTGAACTCTAATTGCAAGGAACATCTATTAAAAGCATGGCTTTGTCGTTGGAGGTCACTCTCTATTTTCTGCTCATTAAAGATCATGGATATATGTGTCTTTTTTCCCCAGAATTATGTTGTTTATGTATATTTGGAGGCCCAAAGATTCTCTGGGATTTACTACTAAGTAAATTGATTTAAAGAAGCAGTTTGAAATAAATATTGATTAGATAATAAAGTTATCAATTACTGTCAAAGTCAAATTACAGATTGCGTAAGTATAATGTAAATATATGTAACTAGAATGGTTAAAATGGCTGTTATAGTTGTTATAAAGGATAGAAAGGTAAAGTAGAAGAGCGAATTACAAAAGCAGAATACACATGCCGGCACGGAAGGCTGTAAAAATGTGATACATTTTTATGTTTGTCTTGTTTTTTATTGTTTTTTTTTCTGTTTTTCTGTTTTTAAAGGTGAAAAATGCTTAATAAAATTATTTTAAAAAAATAATAATTTAAAGAAGCAGGCTTAATACATTTAGGTATTTGATTTTAAATGCCCACTTTGGAAAGTGAGTTATAGATAATTGTAGACTGACGACCATATGAGTCCACAATTTCGTTTGCTAAGCAAGGCAGTTGTTAAATGAGTTTTGCCCCGTTTTATGATCTTTCTTACCACAGTTGTTAAGTGAATCACTGCCGCTGTTAAGTTAGTAGCACGGATGTTAAGTGAATCCACTTTCCCCATTCATTTTGATTATCAGAAGGTGACAAAAGTGATCACAGGACCCTGGGAAACATTATAAATATGAGCTGTCAAAGTCTGAATTTTGATCATGTTATAGGGATGCTGTAACGGTCGTAAGGGTGAAAATGGTCATTAGTCACTTTTTTCAGTGCTGTTGTAACTTCGAACAATCACTAAATGAATGGTTGTAAGTCAAGGACTACCTGTATCAAGTGATAATAAGCCAATTAATTAGTAAGAAGCAGAAGTGGGAAATTCCTTCTCCTAGGGAAAATATATTCAAAGACTGGTTTCTTCATAGGAAATGTTATATATCCTAAACAATCATATTGTGCTTGTTATTGAAAGGTTTCCATTTAATTACTAGTAAAAATAGCCAAAAACTATTCACTCAAAAACATTGTGCCATTAATGTTACTGTTAAACTATGTGCAAAAATCTGCAATATTCAAACTTCTTCACTCATTAGAAAGAGTGGGAAAAGTTTGCTTTACATGTTCAGAATTGAGACTGTTGTAGTAAGTTATCTATAATTCTGTAAACCTGAACTTATTTAATTGATATTAAAGTAGCACCTGCAGATAAAAATGGTATTTTTTTAAAGCAGTGTCTCAACAGGATACGCACAGCAGATTTTCAGAATTTGTTCCTTATTTTGATATTCACAGAAGTGATATTCTCATTCATTCAGGTCATAATTGTCCCAAAGGTTCCGGAAAGACAATTTGTTCCGGAAAGACAATTTGTGAGGAATCTGGAAGAAATGGGTTGATTATATGTTTTATATCTATCATAAAAGACTAGATATTTGGATCTATACTGGATTTTGATGAGGAAGGACTAAAGTTGAATAGATATTGTAATTTTCTGTATTGAAATTTTATAAGGTGTTGCACTAAATTTTAAATAGAATATTTTCAAAAGATCTTATGTAAGAAAGACATGGGGGGGAAATTATATGGTTATAGAAGTTATAAGGGACATATTTTTTGAATTGGATTGGATTTTTATGCTTTAGTTGGTTTTAAATACTTTAGGATTAATTTGTTCTATTGATTTATATATTTTACTATTGTTAATTCTTATTTTATTTTTTATTTTTTGAAGGATTTTGGTTATGTTAGGAGGAAGTCAGAGCTAGAGAAGGAAAATTGGTATAATAGTTTTGGGAGAAAATTTTCTTAGCATATGTTTGTCTTATTTTTAACTATACCTTGTGCTTGTTCCGGGAAGCCAGGGGGACAGGGGAGGGTATTAGTGAAGGGAGGGGGGTTGGGGGGAAAGGGGGGAAAAAAATTTTTTTCTGTAAAACTTTTTGAATAAAAAAAAAAAAATTGTCCCAAAGGTGCTTTTTCCAAAGGGCAACTGGACTTTATTTTTTCTTTGAAAACATTTCGCTTATCATCCAAGAAGCTGAGAAACTGTAACTATAATGGTACAGCTAAGAAACTGCAATAACATCTTATGGCTATGAACCAGAAATACAAAACAAATAATGTGAGAATCAACAAAGAGAAAACAGAAATAATGGCAATCAGAAGAAAAAAGCATACCTTAAACCAGAGGTCTCCAACCTTGGCAACTTTAAGACTCGTGGACTTCAATTCCCAGAATTCCACGAGTCTTAAAGTTGCCAAGGTTGGAGATCTCTGCCTTAAACATAGCATATAAAAGGAACAAGCATAAAATAAGTATCAAAGTTCAAATATCTAGGAACATTCACCAAAGATAGTAAAACGGAAGAAATTAGCATATGATGCAGTTAGGCAAATCACATTTTGGGGCAGTTTGTCCACTCCTACAACATAAGGCAGTTCAATCTAAGATCAGTACAAAGAAGCGTCTCATACAAAGCATATTCATCCTCACCCTATGTTACAAGCGCCAAACATGGATACTTACAAAAAAACATAAACAAAAGTTAGTCACCAGGGAAATTAGATGTTTGAAGAAAGTTGCTGGAATGACCAGAAGAGATAATATTAGAAATGAGATCATAAGAGAAAGAATCGGCATAGAACCAATCTTAAACTACATATACAAACAGCAAATAAAGTGGTTTATCCACCTGGAGGGGATGTCTTGGGATTCCATACTGTACAAGGCATATAAAAAGTGAAGGTCAAAGAACACAAGGTAAACCCAGAAGAAGATAGGAGAGACAACATTAAAGACATACTACGACAGCATCAAATAACAATGGTTTAGGCCACCAAAAGAGCAAGGACCAGAATTTTAGAAGTCCCCGAGGACACCTGAAGTGATAACCAAAGGTGAAGAAGAAAGAGAAGAACATCAATTTTGTAGTGTTTAATTGTTAATTGAGATTAGATTTTCATTATTAAAGAGAGGGATGAAGGATATTAGATTAAATGGAAACAAAAATACCTAACAATACCTAAATTATTAGGTATTTTTGTTTATTTTTACTTCATCTTTGCTGATAAATACAGAGCTGAAAATTTACAGATGAATTTATAGAAAACTGGGTAAGTTATAGAATATATTTCATTATATTTAAGAGTGATAAAGTTATTGTTGAATATACTTGCTGGCAATGAAGGGAAAAGTTTCTTTTTATTATTTCTCTTTTTGTGAGCAATTTTCTCTGCACGTTTTAATTTTCTTTTTTTCTTTTTTAAAATATATTTTTGTATTAGGTTCTTGCATTTATTCTATATGTTTAATATAATTCTTAGTAAAATTTATTGAGATCAAAAGAAGTTACATTTTTACTTTTAAAATGCATATATGTTGATTTATAATATGGCCTTTCTCTGAATGTGCTTTTGACAATCCCTTTTAGCATCAGGGAAGGTGAATAAAACCTGTGCGAGAACATGTGAAACTTACCTAAATTCCTATGCATAATATAGTTAAAAATATACTAAGCAACCCGTACAAAGTTAGTGCTCTATGTATGAATGTGTGTTATATATTTGTATGTAGACACACATACCACATACACATACATACATGGAAATCATTAGGCAATACTAGACACAGCCTTCCAGTAAATCTATACTAATCATTTGAAAGTAATGTATGAGAGCATGTAAAGGCACTTTTGAAACATAGGTAGTCCTCAACTTAACAAAAGTTCATTTAGTGACCAAAGTTACAACGGCACTGAAAAAAGTGACTTATGACCGTTTTCCACATTTATGTTCATTGCAGCATCCCATGGTCATGTGATAAAAATTCAGATGCTTGGCAACTGACTCATGACAGTTGTAGTATCGCTGGGATCATGTGCTCACCTTTTACAATCTTCTGACAAGCAAAGTCAATGGAGAAGCCCAATTCATTTAACAATCATGTTACTAACTTAACAGCTACAGTGATTCACTTAACAACGGTGGCAAGAAAGGTGGTAAAATGGGGTAAAATTCATTTAACAACTGTCTCGCTTAGCAGCAGAAATTTTGGGCTCAATTATGGTAATAAATTGGGGACTAACTGTGGTTACGCTTGTCTTATTTCAAGCCACTCCAAGCTGTTTCAGTGTGTGAAAACAGCTGCACAAGCTCAGAAAAAGACACAATTTGCTTTAACAATTCGAAGAGCAATACATTGTACTCACTATATGCCTTTTGAAACACCCATTTGAAAAGATTTCCACAACCTTGTATCTTGCCAATATGAAAAACATATTATATAACCTCATAATTTCTTATTTCATAACCTTTAGATATAACCTGACTTTACAATCTAGATCTGAAAGCTTTTGAGAGCTTTACTCATGGTCTCATAGTTCAGGTTTGATTATCCTGAAACTTGAGATGATTTATGAAAGTGAGGAGAAAGCCATCTACTAATGGGTATATGCTATAATAGACAACTGAAGTAGAGCCATCTGTCAGCTATAAACCAAGTACTCAGGGTAGCTCCTCACAGACTCCATGAACAGAGCCCTACTTATGAAACACAAAAGGTATATTCTACCTGGACCTTTTCCTAAAAGCTCCATTTTTCCTCTTAATTTTGTCATGTCTCACAGGTGACTGCAGTTTAGTGCAGCAGTACTGTACTAGCCTTACATGTAAGAGTGGTTACAAAGAGAGGCTTTATGGAGGGACAGAGCATGCTGGCTGGAAGGCTGGTTGCAATTCATTCACATAGTGCAATCAGGGTCACAATCATTTGCAATCGAACATACACTCAGATAATAAATAAGTCATTTAAAGAAAAATATATAGAAGTGGGGGGGAATACTTCCAGATGGGAAAAATGGCGAGTTGAAGCATCTCCAAAGAATAGTGATGATACTGAGGCCAAGATCAGTAACCTGGCAGCAAGCCCAGACCAGCAGAGTTTTTCTGGATAAGAAACCAAAAAATTGCCCACATGTGCTCCATAAGGCTCCTCCTCATGAGGATACCAACAGGAGAATCTGTGACTGAATTGCAAATAAAGTGCCAGGACCAAGGAAAAAACATCAACCTCTCATTCTGAAACATCAAGCTCTCGTTCTCAGATGGAGTCTGCCTGATGGACACTGGATTCGACCCAAGAACCCCATTCTTGAGCACACATTTAGAGCTACAAAGAGCAGCTAGATCAGGGGTGTCCAAACTACGGCCCGCGGGCCAACTGCGGCCCGCGGGTCAGTTTTTTTTGGCCCGCAGCAAATTCTGGAACTATAATTTAAAATGGCCCTTTTAAGGCCAAGTAGGTCATGCTCCTCCCCATGGGCGGGGAATAATGAAGGGAGGGGGCAGAGGAGGAGGCGAGCGGGAAAGAGGCTGCTGGCTGTGCCTGCCCCCAGCAGTTCTACCTCGGGCCGCCATCGAGAAACAGGTGAGGAGGGGTTCTGTCCTCGCCTTCCTCGGGTGGGAATAACGAAGGGAGGGGGGGGGAGGCGGCAGCAAGCGAAGAGGCAGCAAGCGCGAAGAGGCTGCTGGCGTGCCCGGCCCAGCAGCTCTGTCCGCCTTCCTCGGGTGGGAATAACGAAGGGGAGGCGGCAGCAAGCGAAGAGGCTGCTGGCGTGCCCGGCCCAGCAGCTCTGTCTCGCCTTCCTCGGGTGGGAATAACGGCGAGGGGGGAGGCGGCAGCGCGAAGAGGCTGCTGGCCGTGCCCGCCCAGCAGCTCTGTCTCGCCTTCCTCGGGTGGGAATAACGGCGAGGGGGAGGCGGCAGCAAGCGCGAAGAGGCAGCAAGCGAAAGCAGCGTCACCAAAAGGAGAGACCCGACAGTCTTTTAATCCGTGTAAAATTGGAGGCTTGGGTGGAATTTTAAATCAAAGGAATGCATTGATCAAACCAATATGCAATTGGGGAAAAATCCTGCTGGGCGTGTTGCACGAACTGGACACATCAATCCACGCGCCTTGGTTGCACTGAAGTAAATTCCGCGCAAATCCCGAGTTAAAAGCTCGGAGGGTTAACAGCGCCTGCCGTCTAGACAGGGGAAAAAGGGAGCGCTCCATTTCTAAGGGTGGTGGAAATGAGCGGACTGCTAGGCGGCGCAAGAAGAAATCTCAGGAATAAGAAATGCAAAACCCAAATCCGAGCCAAAGTCTTTCCAGGGTTTGAAAACCTGGGCAAGGCGGATTTTCTGGCTTCTGCAGAAGCGGAACCAGGAGTCTGCCGGGAAGGATCCGAGTATCTTCCGGGTTTTCCAGTTTCAAAGAAACCCTCTTTTCCCCGCGCTTCTTCCAATCTGCAGGGCTCGAATCGCCAGCCTGGGGCTGATCGCCGCCTTGCTGCTCTCTTCCGCTGCCCCACCTGCTCTCCTCTGGCAGCAACCAAGGCCCGACTCCTCCGGCCCGGAGACTGCGGGCTCTGCCTCCCTTCCCGGCGCTTCCTCTTCTTCCTCCTCCTCTTGCTTTTACCGCACCATGCTACCGCTGCAGCCCTTGACGCAGCTTGACCGACGGGCGGAGCGGATCCGCCAGTCTTGCCTCCTCCTCCTTGTGTCCCGGGGAAGGAAGGATCCAGTTTGCTATGGTGCTGTGCCGGTTTCTATGGCTACCTCCGATACTGAGCCGCCGCCGCCGCCTCTTGCCAAGACAAACCACTCGGCGGCGCCTGCAGCCACCACTTTTCACCCTAAATCCCTCCGGGCTGATCCTGCAGGAGCCATAAGCATCCCTCTCCTGTACCTCTTCCTTCTCCCGGTCTGGAGAGAAAAACAAAAGTATCCAGGTGGGCCTCGATGGGAGAATTGCAATTATCTTGAAAAGGAATAGCCGGACTAGGGGACACCCCCGAGGGGGTATCTTAATTTTTGGATAAACTTCTTTCTTTTGGATGCTTCTGGGTGGAAATTCCTGGGGAGAACACCAGACCCCAAAGAGTGAAGGTCATACCCTGGGAGTCCAGGTTACTCGACAGATGCTCAGAGGTATTGGTTTTTCCCTTTATACAGATTCTGTATAAAGTCAGCACCCACCCACCCACCGTCCTACAGAATGAAGTATTTTGGGGGATATTAAAAACAAATAGAATTAGAATAGAATAGAATAGAATTGAATTGAATTGAATTCTTTATTGGCCAGGTGTGATTGGACACACAAACTCGGTAACTTTAAAGTAGGTGGACTTCAGCTCCCAGAATTCCCCAGCTATCAATGGTACTCATCAAGAAAATTGAATTGCATGTTGTTATGTTACTACAAACTGAATGTGACTCAGCCATATAACATGATGCCCAGAGTTGCATTATCACAGAGATGGAAGGCATATAAATTCAATAAATAATGGCTGCGATATAAATAATGCAAATGTATTTTATCTTGCATTATCAGAAATAGGTCTTTTTTCTGCATTAATCATTCTTTACTTTCAGTACAGGGTCCAATTTTGAGTACCACAAATATGGATTGAGACCAATTTAGATACATTTGGAGAGAAGCAACAGGGATGATCGAGAGTTTAGAATAGGTGTCCAAACTTGGTCTCTTTGAGACTTGTGGATTTCAGTTCAGAGTTCCTCAGCCAGCTTTGCTGGCTGAGGGACTCTGGGAGTTGAAGTCCACAAGTCTTAAGGGACCAAGTTTGGACACCCCTGGCCAAGATGAATGAATATGAAACATTTTCCCCCCTTAATTGAAGATGATATCCACATATTGTTGCTTTTTAGTAGACTGACTGTATCCATCTGTATTGTAATGTCCCAGGTTTTCAGGCCTCTGATATAGTCTATTTACCACGAGTCACCAGAAATGGCAGCACCGAAGAAACGCAAGATAGCAAGTGAGTGTAGAAGATTTCAAACACGGTGGGAAAATGAATATTTCTTTAAAGAAATCAACGGAAAGTGTGTCTGTTTGATTTGCAATGAAGATGTTGCCGTGATGAAAGAGTATAATGTCCATCGGCACTATGAGACCAAGCATCAGAGCTACGCATCGTACACAGGTGCCAAACGAGCACAGAAATTCAAGCAAATGGCAGCTAGCCTGCAAGCTCAACAACAGTGTTTATTTCGTGCTAACAAAATACAGGAAAATGCCACAGCAGCAAGCTATGAAGTCGCAAAACTTATTGCCCAGCATGGCAAACCGTTCTCAGACGGTGATTTCATAAAGCAGTGCCTCATCAAAGTCACAGAAGTAATGTGCCCGGAAAAAGTGCAGGATTTCAACAACGTGACCTTATCCAGAAATACAGTGGTGCGGAGAATCGAGGACTTGTCAGCTAACCTGAAACTTCAGCTGAGAGAGAAAGCTTGTGCTTTTGATTTTACCGATAGCATGCGATGAGAGCACAGACGCCACAGACACCGCACAGCTTTTAATTTTTTTGGGAGTCGATGATAATTTTGCTGTGCGGAGGAGCTGCTTGATATGATGAGCCTAAAAGGCACAACGACAGGTGGAAATATTTTTGACGCTGTGTCAGAGGCAATTGAAAAGATGGGGCTTAAATGGGACAAGCTCTGTGGAGTAACAACGGATGGAGCTCCGGCCATGACGGGTGAGCGCAAAGGAATGGCATCCATGGTGTGCGTCAAGGTAAAAGAGAGCGGAGGTGAGGCTGTTAGGATGCACTGTATAATCCACCAAGAAGCACTGTGTGCCAAGACTGTGCAGCTGGGCGATGTGATGAACACTGTTGTAAAAACTGTCAACATAATTCGAGCTAGAGGACTGTACCACAGGGAATTTCAAGCTTTCTTATCTGACATGGATGCTGAATACGGGGATGTACTCTACCACTCTGATGTGCGCTGGCTCAGCCGTGGCTCTGTTCTGCAGCGGTTTTATTCGCTGAGATCAGAAATCGACAATTTTTTGAAAGAGAAGGACCGACCTCTTCATGAACTGAGTGACCCTCTGTGGCTGGCAGACCTGGCATTTTAGTTGATCTTACTCATCATCTGAATACACTGAACAAGAACCTACAAGGCAAAGAACAGCTGGTATCACACCTGTATGCGCACATGAAAGTTTTCTGTGTAAAGCTCCGCCTGTTTGAGACACAACTACGAAGCTTTAATGCTGTACACTTCCCTGCGCTGTCTGAAATCAAGTCTGCTTTTCCAAAGGCAGACCTTTCTGCTAAAAAGGAGAAATATGTTTCTATAATTACATCTCTCGTGACAGAATTCAACCAGCGTTTTCAAGATTTTTCTGTCATTGAAAAACAAATCAAGCTGTTCTCGACCCCCTTCCTGGTGGATGCAGAAGAAGTGGAGGAGAGTCTGCAGTTAGAACTGATTGAAATGCAATGTGATGATTCTCTGAAGAGTCAACATCAGCTTCTCTCCTCCTGACTTCTATCAGAATTTGGATCATGCCAAGTTTCCTCTGATGAGACGCCATGCAAAGAATGATGAGCCTGTTCGCTCAACATACATATGTGAACAAACATTTTCTCTGTTAAATCAGAACAAAAGCAGACTGAGATCCAGAATGACTGATAGCCATCTCTGTGAAGTCCTTCGTGTCTCAACCACCAAACTTTCTCCTGACATCCCAGCCATCCTTCAATCCAAAGGACAGCATCACTGCTCCCACTGAGAGCAATGTTCTTCACATTATAGGCGAGTTAGAAATACACACAGTAATCATGTGTCAATATGTTACCTCTTGTGTGTGGGCCGGCCACACATGAATTTACTAGGCTTATATACTGTTTGTTGTCCAGTTGTGAAGCAGTTGTGAAATGAGTGATATGGTTGTTAAAAATGCCTACAATCGAAGAATGGACAAAACAAAACAACAAATGGACACTCAAAGTATCAAATCTGGCAGAGATGACAAAAATCTCCGCTTACTTGAAAGACTATATACTAGAAAAATATATTTTAGAATGGAAAATGTGGATTGATTATATTTAAAATAAGTATCAGATAAAAAAAAATATCGAATAGCATATGAGTAAATTTAGGAAATATTTTGTATTAGATATATTTTTGAAGGAGAGGGGAATTGAGAGTGTGACTAAGTGTGGTGTGACTAAAGATTATAATTTAGGAATTATTTTGGATTATGATTGTTAGTTTTGATACCCTGCATTTTGTTCTGGGAAGTCGGGGTGGGGGTGGGGGTAAGGGGAGGGAATTGGGGGTTTTGGTAGAGATGGAGTGATGGTTAATGTACAGGGATTATTGAAGAAATATAATTAATGTAGGGTCGGGTCTGCATAGTTACCATTTTAGAACGGTGGGGAGGGAGAAAAGAGAGAGTAGGAGGTAGGAAAGAGGAGAAGAGGAAGGAAGAGGGATAGTAGAGGGAGAAGGAAGGTGTAGGGTGGAGGGAGGAGTGGATGTAGATAAGAGAAGGAGAGGAAGGTTTGGAAAGTAAAAGAAGGTAGAAGAGGGAAGAGTGTTAAAAAGGGTGGTGGTGACTGGGCAAGCCCGACTAATTGTATATAACTGTACATTGGATGAATTATTTGATATGATTGTAAAAATAAAACTTTTTATAAAAAAAAAAAAAAAAATGCTGCAATGGGCATAAATGTGAGGATGGTCATAAGTGTGAGGACTGGTCAAAAATTACTTTTTTTAGCCCTCTGAGTAGTTTCTATGCCCATAGCCACATCCACTCAGTCACATGAGCAGTTAGCCACGCCCACCAGTCACATGACCACCAAGCCACACCCCAAAATAAGCCACGCCCATCCCCCCCCACCCCCGTGGCCCGGGCCTTTGCTTATTTTTCTGTATTTGGCCCTCACTCAAAAAAGTTTGGACACCCCTGAGCTAGATCATCTGCTGAGTGTTCTTTCAATCTGGGACAATGTCACAATGAAAAGTAACAAAATAAAGATTTAAAACTAATTAAAAACAAAACCTTTTAAAGAAAAGATAGAGAAAAAGCGCGTAAAATAAAAAAGATAATTAAAGAAGCAACCTCTGATGTTCTTTACAGCAATTACAAATAGACTTAATATCACTCCACCACCTTTAGTATTACATTACATACTTCAGTTCTTCCCATATTTAAGCATTTCAATTGGCAAACTGAGTAATCATCAATAAATTTCTATCCATTTTCAGGAAAAACTCCATAAGGGTTGTCAATATTTTATAAAAATACTTATTTAATCCATAAACAAATCAATTTTATAATCTGTTCTATTATGCACTAAATTAGTAATAGTAATTAGTAATATTGCTAGTATTCTACTATTGTTCATTCTTAGTTTAGTGTTAAGATATTGTGATAGTTATCGTCTTCCTGACAAAGTATGTAAATCTGTTTGTTACACATTCTTAACTTTTAATTTCTTAAGCTATTTATGTACACCTTGTCCACTTTTACATGCATTCCCATTCTAAAAGGGTTTAATGGGGAAGAAGCAAACGATGTCATATGATTTTAAAGGACATGGAGTGATATTTAGTGTCTGTTTGTAATGGTACAAAGAAAATAATCTCTGTTTTCTTTCTTAATCTCATTTTTTGTATATTTTGTGTTTTTATTCGTAAAAAATCTGATAAATTTTATATTTAATTTTAAAAAAATATATGGAAGAACTGGAACTAATGATATAAGAATTATTGTCTGTAAAAGAGGTGATATGCTGCTGTTGAAACACATAATGCTTTGTAACAGTCAACTCTACTTGCAAAGATATACAACTTGAAGGAAAACGTCAGATATGTATCTGTTGGAGAAAACTGTTAGAAACTGAACTGAGTACAGAAATGGATGTATATTAGCTATGAAAATACTCTCTCATAATTCATTTATTATTTTCATGACCAGAGCATAAGATATTTTATTGTATGAGTTTCTGGATGTTATTTCTTGGGTCTCGTGCCCCTATAGCATGTGTCCTTTCCAGCTGCCAATAAGATAGATGTCATTTCCCTCAAGAAATACATTGGCAGGATTTCTTATATACAGTATGTAGGGCAAAGATTGGGGACTCCACTCTGAACTACATGATGAATTAGATTCTTTCACTATTATCAGCAATCTTGCTTACAGTCAGAAGGGCTTTTTTGGCAGTTACAGGCCAGTGACCATATACATCATTGTTACATTGCACAAAAAAATGGCATAAAAGTAGAAATAGTGGAGGTGGTGAGCATTGTAAGTCACCTTAAAAATGTCTTACCTCTAGCACAACCAGCTATTTCAGGGAACTGTTTTGTTGCAATAAGGCAGTATCTACATTGGAGCTCTTTTTATTTATCATGTATAACTGTGACAGTACTACTTCCATATAGAATTGCTATTTGGTAGGCACATTACAGCAAGTTCAGGATAATGTTAAACATAAGTAGAAAATGCAAGTCAACACATTGCATCATAAGTGCAAGGGGGTTGAGGATGTTGCATAGCATTGTGTATTTCAACAGTAGCATATCACCTCCAGAAACAATACTGTCTCATTCATCTTATTCATCTCATCATTATTCAAATATTTTCAAGATGAATTGGGAAATAAAGGTGACCAAAGAAGCTTAAATCCACAAGGGATAATTTTGAAAGATCATCAAGTATATGCATTTCACATTAGACCTGCTTTTCATCCAAGTTATCATAAATGGCCTGTTAAGAACATGAAGCATTTTAAACACACACACAAACACACAAGCCTTTTCTTCAAGTTACTTTCAGCCGTAACCACATGCATGTGCACGCACAGCTCTTCCTATTATTCCTGAAGTATCCACAAGAACTTGGAAAAAGACACAGCCGCCTTAACTATTCAAAATGCAGTATTTCATATGTGCTCCCTTGCATTTCAAAGTGGTTCTTTTGAAGCATTTATACAGCCCCTAGCCTGGGGTCTTCCAGATGAA
This sequence comes from Ahaetulla prasina, assembly GCF_028640845.1. Lineage (NCBI taxonomy): Eukaryota > Metazoa > Chordata > Lepidosauria > Squamata > Colubridae > Ahaetulla > Ahaetulla prasina. Next base: position 35,228,820 of record NC_080546.1, on the reverse strand, counting down.
TTAGAAGTCAATATTCAAAATCCTCAGAAGTTCTGGACTTTTAACATGTATGAATTTGCCAAATGTTGGCATTTTTGTCCAGGAATAATCTTTAAGCTAGAGGGACGGGGTGGCTCAGTGGCTAAGACGCTGAACTTGTCGATCGAAAGGTTGGCAGTTCAGCGGTTCGAATCCCAAGTGCCGCATAACAGGATAAGCTACCGTGACTTGTCCCAGCTTCTGCCAAACTAGCAGTTCGAAAGCACATAAAAAATGCAAGTAGAAAAATAGGGACCACCTTTGGTGGGAAGGTATCAGCATTCCGTGCACCTTTGGCGCTTAGTCATGCTGGCCACATGACCACGGAGAAGTCTTCATGCTGACAACAGCGCTGGCTCTTCGGCTTTGAAACAGAGATGAGCACCGCCCCCTAGAGTCGGGAACGACTAGCACATATGTGCGAGGGGAACGTTTACCTTTACCTAATCTTTAAGCTCTGTTTCTATGTTATGCTCCTCGTTCAAGGCTCACATTTACTTTGTGTGTAAAAGATGGCATAAGCATGAGTTTGTGAATAATAAGCCGCCTAATTCCCTGCTAAAGTGAAGAGGAAAATGGTTTTAAAGGAACAACAAACGCTCTCTTCAGCTATGCCCGTGACATGACTTCCTGTTGTCTTGAGTGCCACCACTTATGCGAATGTGGAAATAATTGCAACAGGTGGAACACTGCACAATTTGGAAGGGGCCAGGGACACAATCTTGTTATCACTGAAAGATGTTTGGGTCTTTGTGCAAGTATACTGTAAGCCGCCCTGAGTCTTCGAAGAAGGGCGGGGTATAAATGTAAACAAAAAAAAAAAAGGAGCATAAATGTGGACAGTATGCACAAAAAACAATGGTGTTTTTATAAAAGCTACTTCAATTCTTAATGTTTAATTTATGGATCATGAAATATTCCTTCTTGTATGAGTAAAATGTAGCCTTTCAAAAGTTCTTGAATTTCCATTAGCCCTTTTAGAATTTAGAATAATACGAAAGAGATAATGGGAATCTCATAATTCCTGGAATGCCTTATGCTTTGCTTGACTTTCTTTTTTCACTATGTTTGATTATATTTTGCTTTATCTATTACTTTTAGCCTATATAAAGACATCTTAACAGGATAAAAACATTACATATATTATACATTATGGATGGTACTGTTTCATCTTGTCAGTATGGATTATCAGATTTCACTGCAGGATGTCAGATTTTATTACTTTCATACATGTCTTTCAAGATTTATGCAGGGTGTCCAGAAATCTGTGGCAATCCACTTTCTTGCTAATCATGGAAAAAAAGCTATGGTTACTAAAATGTTTGTATAATAGCAGACCAGAAATAAACTGGCAATGCTCAAAACTGGCAATGCTCAAAAGTAATATGTAACCAGCATACTACTTTTAAAAAATAAATTCTGGTGAAATTTCTTAAAAGTTTTCCCTTTTCACAATAGCACTGAATAGCATTTCTAAAATTTTATGGGAACAGTATTAGACAATTAGATGTTAAACAATCTGAATCATAAGGAGGAATAAATTCTTATTTTATGGACGACATTAAAATACGTTCACCTTTTTCCATACATTTTGTCTCCCTATTATCAATTTTATTAATTGCTTCTTAACAGTATTACCTTCTACTTAAAAAAATGGAGTATTATTCGGAGTAAAATGAGATAAATGGATTCTATGGAGCATACACTACAAAATTCTGTTTCCCCCTTCAGTATGCTGATACCATAATTCATCTTTGCTATTAACAAGAGCTGTATTTCTATTTGAGGCATGGCAGGTATTTCATGTTTAAAATATAGTGTCATACACCTCACCTCTCTGAGATAAGGCCAACTTGACTGGCTTGCCCCAGATGGGCCCAGAGGAAGTTAAGGTGTTTCCTGAAGATGTAATGGATAGTTCAGCCAACACTTAGTTGCTGCTTGGAATGGGTAGGTGGCTCTTGGTTTACTGAGGAGCTCCAGGAGATGAAACACCAAAAGAAATGCTTAAGCCTCCCTGGAAGAAGATTGGGAGCAAGTCCGATCAAACATCTGGAATTATCTCATGGCAATAAGGGCAGAAAAAGGTAAGTATTTCTCCTCCCTTAATGCATATAGGGATAGCTATCCAATGGCCTTATTTAGGTTAACTCAGTCCCTGATGAGAAAGACAGGTCAGAAAATCATCTGTACGGCTACTTGCGATATACTAACTACCTGGCAGATAAAATTGCTTAGAACCACTCTTAGGTTCCAGCTGGTCAGGTTCACCAAATCCTCCATCTTATGAAATGACCTGGGATGAGTTTGAGTTGATCCTTGAGGAAGTCTTGAGGAAGTTGACAAGAGCTTTAGTGGTACAGTGGTTAGAATGCAGTATTGCAGACTAACTCTGCCCACAGTTTAGAGTTTGATGCTGACAGCTCACGGTTGACTCAGCCTTCCATCCTTCTGAGGTCAGTAAAATGAGAACACAGATTGTTGGGGACAATATGTCAACACTGTAAACCATTCAGAGAGTGCTGTAAAACACTATGGAGTAAAATATAAGTTTAAGTGCTATTGCTAAGAGACTCTATAGTTGGTCTAGCTTGACTACTGCCTGTTTAATGCAAGTACCTCCTGCATTATTAAGGCAGCAAGGGAGGTGACCTGCAAGTTGAATCTGTACTGCCTCTTTGAGAGGAGTGAAGCCCTCAAATTTTGAAGGTGTTCTCCTCCAAAAAAAACCAACCTCATTCAACTTTCTTTTTTTAGGGAAGGTTGTTGAGAAAGTAGTTGGACTTTCAGTCAGGTTGCAAGCCAAATTCAGTAGCAATATAGCTTCTGTTATCCCTGCTGACTGACTCAGAATAAAGCAGGTGCATTAATCCTTATGCTCCTTGATCTCTCAGCAGCTTTCAATAGTGTCTATCACAGTGTCCTTCTAGACCACCTACAGGGATTGGGAATTTAGACCATTGTTTTATGATGATTCTTCTCCTTCCTTCCAGTTACTATTAATGGAAGAAAAGAAAAGGGAGAAAGCTCCCTTTGGAGAGTTTTACAGAGCCTGTCAGTCTCTTCACATTTAGCATCTATGTGAAATTGCTGGATGAAAGAAATATACTAACCAATGGCAGTTTCATATGATTTAGTTTTAATATTGGAAAACCATTTAAGAGGAATAGAATATTATTAACCCTAAAGGAATTTGATGTGTTGGCTAGATTTAAAATAACCAACAACAAACATGTTAACAAAAAATATGAGATGGAAGCTCAAAAAGAAACATCTTTAAGACTGAGAAAAAAATTAAACATATATAGATTACTATGAATCATGAACTATATATTATTTCAAAAAACTTATGTCACTAAGTAAAATAAAGAAAAATGTCAAGATGGGGAAAGTTACAATTATCATAATCGAGAAGTTTCTGTGGTAAAAATTAATGTAATGATTTTCCCCCCAAATAATACCTGTTTTGACTAATGATGCAGCTTTTCAGCAGTGGCAAAAAAATACAGTATATCTAGATTTATATTCCGCTTAGTTTGGATGAAAGTTATGTCTATTGTTGAGAAATAAGAGAATGCTGGAACTAGAAAAGCACATGGTTTGGGTGGCATGTTTTTTTTTTAAATGATATGATAAAATCAAAGTTAATGTAGATTTCAAAAATCATTATCAGGAGCACGACATATGAATATGGAAATACAGACCCAGTCTTTGTCCAAAAATTCTTCTATTGCCATCAGCACATGAAGTATTTTATTGTACAGAGACAATGGGCAAAGAAAAATAGTTACTATATCAAGATTTATTAGTACAAGAGAATGGAGAACATAAGCGAAAATTGAGAAAAAAATTGACTGCAGAGGCATTTCATTGTCAATGGTTTTCAGAATTAAGAGAAAGATTAATATACATTTAAAAATGCCAGATACATAATATCATAAAATGGAATTTAAAAATGAATTATGTATAAATGTTGAGCACAATTGCTAAAAAGTATAAACTTTTATTGAGATTTGAAATAGAAAAAATAGGTTCAAGGGGAAGAACTTTGGTTTTAACAGGAGAGGAAGTGGTTAAACAGTTTAAAATTCACACTGTTCTGACAATTTAAGAGAATTGTTGTAAAATGATGAACCAGAGATACAGGTCACTGGAGAAATTGGTACAGCTAACCAGAGAAATTTTTCCAGATGCATAAAGGGACTAATTACTTTGGAAATATGAAAAACATGAAGGGACATTTTATCATGCATGGTGGACACGTGAAAAAGAAAAGAAAAAAGAAAAAAAAAGGACAGGAAACAAATGCATACAATGATGCAATAAATTTATAAAAATTAATATTCATATGAAACCACATTTTAAAATTAGGATTTATGGGCAGACAGTTAGAAAAAACTGTCTGCCCACAACTGTTTTTACATACTTGCTCCTATATGTATAAAGATGGGACAATACAGAAGGTTCCCACAATAGAGAAATGGACTGTGAACATGAAGAATGGCCTGTTAGATTAGGAACAAAACAATAAGCATTTTATAAAAGACTAGAAATCTTTTTGTGGTCGTTTTTGCTGAAAATGGAAAGAAAATCAGCTGATGATTTCTGGATTTAAAATGAAGGGAAGTATATAATGTAGTTCTAAAGGGGAGAAAATGATAGAATGTTGACTTATAACTGCTGTAAAGAAAATCAGAAACTGCTTCTTTAACTATTTTTTTTTCTCTGTTTTTAGCATTTTTTTTCTTTACCTGTTTTTCCTTTTCTTTTATACTCTTGTTCTTACTTTACTTTTATGTAAAAACTTTTCAATAAAATTTATAAAAAGGAAACCCTTCGTACAACATCATTTTTGTAGCAGTTTTACCGTTTCAGGATCGAAAGGCTGCTTAGACAGTTGATACTGCTCTAGTTACCTCATGGCAATATGTCTACTGCATAGGAGTACTTGAAGCTCACTTGGAAGATTCAAATGGTCAAAAATGCAGTTTGACAGGCAGTGATGGGTATGGCCTAGTACGTTTTCAAAGCTTCATGTGTTGCAAGCATGCTTTTGGGCACAATGCATTATAGAAAACCACATAAATGTGAAGAAAGTAAAACAGAAATTGCATGTTGTTAGGGCAAAACAATCTGATAAATTGTCTCTTTGTGATAAAAGTATTATTAAAACATAATGTTCTGTACTGTAAAACATAAAAAGTTATTTGATTTCCCCTATTAAATTTCATACAGGATTTTCCAGATATGTTGTTTTTTTGCCCATAATACAAAAAATATTTGAAACAATAGTTCCCTTTCAGGCATCAAGATGGCTGGAGTGTTTGTTGTGAATACAGTATTTTTGCTGTTTTCTGTTTAGTTATATTTTCTGTATCATGCAAATGATACAGAGATGAAGAAGTATGGAGAATTTAGAGCAAAATAAGAACTCCTACCTGAATTTGTGGTTTTAGAAGCTCTTCCTTTAGGGGCTGGGAGTAACAATAGTTCCAAAGACTGTGGTGGAATTACTTTCTCTTGCTTCATGTCTGAAAGCTGCAGAGGATCTTCTACAATCAGTGACTTTTTCTTTTCAGCCAAAAGGCTGCCTGCAGCTCTTGCAGCCACCTCCTTGAGTAGGGCTGCTGAAGAAGTCATTGAGGTGAGAGAAAGGAAAGAATTTGCTGGCGGTGAATGGTCCTGCCCAGGAGTCATGCTTCTTTCACTGACCTTCTTTGATAATGCAGCTAAGGTGGAGCTTGCTGATTGAGAACTAAATGGTGAAGGGAAGGTTTCAAACCTTATTGTAGGATCTTCAGTCCGAGAAAGAGACTTGTCCTGAAGGACTGCATTGGCAGCGGCTTTCAATTTTAAGATTGCTGAATCTGGAGACAAGCTGCAAGAGGGCATTGAGTTAGGCAACCATTTGCCTTGATTCCATATGAATCCTGGGTTTGGGCCATACTGATCGTTTTGTTCCTGCTTTTCAGCTAGCTTTCTTGCAAGGACACTTAACTGCTGGGCATGATGTGTAGCTGGAGAAAAAGAGATATTTGAGCCAAGATTTACTGGGGACTCAACCCGGCCATTAACTGTGATAGTAGTGTCTAGCTTGAGAGAACCAGCCTCCAGCAGACGTCTCAAATTACTACTCAATGGCTTGTTTGGCCCAGGATTATCATCGTCACAGATAGAAGATACGCTAGAAGAGAGATGTTCTCTGTTCTGTAATACATCTCTTATGGCCTCATTCTCAACAGCCACCAATTCCAATGTGTTGCTACTAGGAGTCCCGCTCCCCAAAGAAGTGTCTGGAGATGTAGATTGCTCTTGGATCCTGTCCTCAAAGGATAATTTGAAGTTCTCCTGGACTTCTCCATAAGATGCTTCTGATGGGGTTTCTGAAGAGTTCCCAAACCAATGCTCTTCTTCACTAAGTTCTTCTTCGGCTTCTTCCTGTCTAGTACCATCTGTGAAGAATCAAGATAAATATATTTCATTTTAAATTCTATCCATGTTATATAGACAATAAACTATTTGACTCAAATATACCACTAATGACATAATAACTAAGTAAATATTAAATTTATCAATATATGTTAGTTTAATTTTAGTAACACAACACAACACGGTAGTTCTATGGTAATAAAATGTGTAACATGAAGTATAAACAAACAGAATTCTTATCAAGTTCAGAATATTCTGGTCCGGCACGTCACAATAAGCAGGGATAAAACTTGATATTCCAGAAACTTAATTTAATATTAAGAAATCTGGTGTAAGAGAAGCCTTACATATATAACATAGTTAAAGAGGTTGTTTTATTTTAAACAAGAAGCAATATATATATAATTTACATGCTGCAGAAAACAGAAATTATGTTACAGGTCATGCACACACAAACATACATACACACACATTGCTCCTGGTTTAAATTTTAGGCTTTTTCCTCCCATTTACTCTAATTTTGCTATTTTTTTGATCTTCATAGCCAAGAGACATTTGCTTTCAAAGAGCTCTACTTTAGCCAGGTCCATCTGGATTTGTTTTGAGGAATTATAGTAGCCAAATAATCCAGCACAGGTATGTCAAAGCCTTTAACTTATAGTAGAGACTGTAATCACAAAGCCACTGAAAAATTACCTGAATACTCCAGTATCGACAGCAAGATTCTCAGAGTCAATGAGCAAATTGTCCAAATACACAATTAAAACTCACCCAAATTTTATGAAAATTGGTCATAAATTGCATGAAGACTGAAGGTACATTTAACAAATCCATACAACATTGCTGGACACTTTTTTTTTTTGTTCAATTTATGTAGCCAACCACTTCACATTTGCAACTCTGACTGTTCAAGTAATAAGAATAAAAATTAGTTAAATATTTATCTCCTTGAGTTAAAATGTTAACTTTCTTCAGCCAAATAAGGTGAAGAAGATAATTATCCTTAATTGTTATAGAGTTCAAAGCCAATAATCAAGGACAAATATATGGGGAAATATTCTATTAATAAAAATGATATATCACTTGAAGGGGGAAGAAAGAAGATAGGCAAATGAAGCCTTTCTGTAAACTCTCACCAATAAATACTTTTAGGTATGCTATCCAGGGGTGAAATCTAAAATTTTTCCCTACCGGTTCTGTGGGCGTGGCTTAATTGGTGGGCATGGCTTGGTGATCAGATGGCTTGGTGGGCGTGGCCAATAACAATAAATAATAAAAATAATAAACAAAGTATAAAAAAACAATAAGAGGTACCAAAAACCAACTTTCACACTTTACACACACATACAACACAACTGACTCACACACAATGTAAAAGCAGCTGCACTTCACAGTTCACATAGCCACAAAAAGCTCAAAAACCAACTTTCACACTTTACACACACATAACACAACACAACACAACTGACTCACACACAATGTAAAAGCAGCTGCACTTCACATTTCACATAGCCACAAAAAGCTCAAAAACCAACTTTCACACTTTACACACACACAACACAACGCAACTGACTCACACACAATGTAAAAGCAGCTGCACTTCACACTTTACATAGCCACAAAAAGCTCAAAAACCAACTTTCACACTTTACACACACACAACTAACACACACACACACAATATGCCACATACAGCTTTCTGAGATTTTGTGTTTTTGTGTAGTTAGAGTGAAACACTACAGAAACACACCAAATCTCAGAAAGCTGCACAAATATTTTATTTTATTTTATTTATTTTATTTTATTTTGGACTTCAAATTCCAGAGTTTCTCAGCCAGCAAAGCCAGCCAGTTGATCACTGAGGAAATAGATTAGCTGAGCGATTGATTCTGTCTGGCTGAAACTGAAACTGCTTTCGGGCTGTGGCCATGCGTTCATCAGTAATCAGGTAAGTGCCTTAGAATCTCTACTTTTACTTGTAGAAAACATGTTTTCTACAAGTAAGAGTACAAGTAAGGTTCTGCTGTTTTTTACTTTTAAAGGCCTGTTTTGGCTGAAGCAAAACCGGCTTTTGAAAGTAAAAAAAAACAACCCTCTGCAGATGGTGCAGAGGCAGGGGGCAGGGCCAGGGATTTTTGCTACCGGTCCTCCGAACCAGCCGCCGCCATCGCTACTGGATCGCATGATCCCGTCCGATCCAGGAGCATTTCACCCCTGATGCTATCTCTATATTTGATATCAAATTGTGATATTTCGTGGAACTCTGATTTTCAGGAACGAGAACAAATGGGGGGCGGGATGTTGCACTTTCTCTTTGCTCTTTTTTTTTTTTTGGCCAAGCAAGATTATTGTGGAACAGGATTGCATGGATATCTGAGGCCTTGCAGGCTATGAACTTTGTGTGACAAAGAAGCAATGGTTCCATTATCCTAATGAATATGTGGATTATTTCATTTGAACCCAGTACATTCTTATATTGATGCTCTGGAAGGAAGGAGGCTTTGGACGGCATTACATGGTCAGATTCTTCATAATAAAAATTTAAGTCTTTTGTGGGTCAACACAAGTTTTCTCACAGGGTGAGATCATCAGTGGCTTTGGGGTGAGATACCAACTGTACGCTGATGACATGCAGCTGTACTTTTCCACCCCGGGCCACTCCAACGAAGCTGTTGAAGTGCTGTCCCGGTGTGTGGAAGCCGTACGGGTCTGGATGGGGAGAAACAGGCTCAAGCTCAATCCCTCCAAGACAGAGTGGCTGTGGATGCCAGCACCCCTTGGGGGTAAGTCATTGGCCCCAAGGGAACGGGTGCGCAACTTGGGTGTTCTCCTGGATGACGGCTGTCGTTCGAAGATCATTTGACGGCCGTCTCCAGGAGAGCTGTTCGCCTGGTTCGCCAGTTGCGCCCCTTCCTTGATCGGGATGCCTTATGCACAGTCACTCATGTTCTCGTCACCTCTCGCTTGGATTATTGCAATGCTCTCTACATGGGGCTCCCCTTGAAGTGCACTCAGAGGCTTCAGTTAATCCAGAATGCAGCTGCGCGGGTGATAGCGGGAGCCGCACGCGGCTCCCATGTAACACCACTCCTGCGCAGGCTGCACTGGCTGCCTGTGGTCTTTCGGGTGCACTTTAAGGTTTTGGTTACTACCTTTAAAGCGTTCCATGGCTTGGGGCCTGGGTATTTACAGGACCGCCTACTGTTACCCCATGCCTCCCACCGACCCGTACGCTCACACAGAGAGGGACTTCTCAGGGTGGCATCCGCCAAGCAATGTCGGCTGGCGGCCCCCAGGGGAAGATCCTTCTCTGTGGGGGCTCCTACCCTCTGGAACGAACTTCCCCCTGGCTTGCGCCAAATACTTGATCTTCGGACCTTTCGCCGCGAGTTGAAAACGTATTTATTTACTCGCGCGGGGCTGGCTTAAGTTTTTTGTTAGATTTTTTAAATTTTAAATTTAAATTTTTTGATGAATTTTAATGGGTTTTTTAGATTTTATATGTTTTTAAATTTTCGGCCAACTGTATAATAAGTTTTTTAATTTTGTTTTTAATTGTATATTGTTCTGTTCTTATTTTGGCTGTAAACCGCCCTGAGTCCTTTGGGAGAAGGGCGGTATAGAAATCTAATAAATAATAATAATAATAATAATAATAATAATAATAATAATAATAATAATAATAATAATAATAATAATAATAATAATAATAATAATAATAATAATAGAAGATAAGGAAACTCAGTTCTTAGCTACATGGATTCAACTTCTCAAATCTCTGGTGTATACATGTGAGTGAGGGTGACGGAGGAAACACAGGATGAGGAACACTGACATCTTCTTTGCCCCTCTTGTACTCATATCACAACTTAAGTCTCCCATCAATAGCCAAACAGATCTAGAAATCCTCAAAAGCCCTGATAAATGAGTCCCATATTTCACCTGACATTTCCTCTTTTAAATGGTCTAAGGTTCTTTCATTATAGTTGAAGCCTAAGTTAACAGCATAAAGTCAGCGGTATTCTCTCACCTGGCACTTACCCTATCAGAGATGATAGTTTCCCCAACTAGGAATCTCTTGTTTGACTGAATCATTAAAGTTAGCCCTTATCAGTGTTAGGGTTAGTTCAGTGTTAGTTAGTTAGTTAGTTAGTTAGTTAGTTAGTTAGTTAGTGTTAGTTCAGCATTCAATACCATCATTCTAGACACTCTTCTAACTAAGCTAAACCAGATACAGGTACCTGAACAGACTTGTAAGTGGATCACAAGCTTCCTAACAGGAAGCAGCAGATGAAGCTAAGCAGGATCACATCAGATACCTGTACAATTAGCACAGGGGCCCCCCAAGGCTGTGTGCTCTCCCCACTTCTCTTCTCTCTGTATACCAATAACTGCATCTCCAACGATCCATTTGTTAAACTACTGAAGTTCGCAGATGACACAACAGTGACTGGTCTCATTCAAGACAATGATGAATCCGCATATAGACGAGAGGTCGAACGACTAGCTTTGTGGTGCGACCAAAACAATCTGGAACTGAACACACTCAAAACCGTAGAAATGGTGGTAGACTTTACAAGAAACCCTTCCATACTTCCACCTCTCACAATACTAGACAACACAGTATCAACAGTAGAAACCTTCAAATTTCTAGGTTCTATCATATTGCAAGATCTAAAATGGACGGCTAACATCAAAAACATCATCAAAAAAGGACAACAAAGAATGTTCTTTCTGCGCCAACTCAGAAAGCTCAAACTGCCCAAGGAGCTGCTGATCCAGTTCCACAGAGGAATTATTGAGTCTGTCATTTGCACCTCTATAACTGTCTGGTTCGGTTCTGCAACCCAACAAGAAAGACACAGACTTCAGAGGATAATTAGAACTGCAGAAAAAATAATTGCTACCAACCTGCCTTCCATAGAGGACCTGTATATTACATGAATCAAGAAGAGGGCCGTGAAAATATTTACAAATCCCTCACATCCTGGACATAAACTGTTTCAACTCCTACCCTCAAAACGAAGCTATAGAGCACTGCACACCAGAACTAGACACAAGAACAGTTTTTTCCCCGAGGGCCATCACTCTGCTAAACAAATAATTCCAACACTGACACTGTTCCTATGTCAGGAAATTGTTATTTGTCTAACTAGTTGGCAGGCCATAACTATGTATGTATGTTTGTATAAAGGCATGATATTGCTTTAAGGCTGTGCTGCATCATGCAAGCATCCTGATTGGTTGAGCTCTGTAGTCAATGTATAAAAGGACTACTAAATTATAGCTTGTTTGGGGAATCTACAGAGACGCTACAATATTGTAACCTGATGACATGCTGCAACTGTATTTGAGCTTTATGATCATTGCTTGATCATGGCTAGTTACTGATTCCTCAAGATACTGACTGTTGTGAATTGAACTGTGTTTTGCTGAACTGAAAGAAGACCTCACTTATTTGGTTGTGCAAGTCTATGTTTGGTAGGAAGTCTGACTTTGTATGTGTATGACCTGGAATTGTTTTCGGACTATGACTTTGCCTTTTCCCTAAAAGTAAAGGAATATCAAACCCCAGTTTGTCTGTAAGTGACTGTTATTGTATACAACCAGTTTCAGTCGTTTTCATGCCTAGGGTACTCTGCTCAACAGTCCACAATCTTGGTTGTGAACACAGATTACCCTTAACAAACCATTTATTAAATCTGCACTACTATTAATCTTCTCATCTTTCCCATCACCAATTGCTTTCCACTTATGACCGTGTGACTGTAACTTTGTTGCTGGTAATCCTTATGATTTATATTGATATTGATTGTTCCTGATTGCTTATTTGTACCCTATGATTATCATTAAGTGTTGTATCATTAAATGTTAAATTGTACCCTATGACCATCATTTGTGTTGTAAATGTTGTACCTTGATAAGGTATCTTTTCTTTCGTGTACACTGAGAGCACATGCACCAAGACAAATTCCTTGTGTGTCCAATCACACTTGGCCAATAAATTCTATTCTATTCTATTCTATTCTATTCTATTCTATTCTATTCTATTCTATTCTATTCTATTCTATTCTATTCTATTCTATAAAATTGATGCAGTTGTCCAAGCCTGCGCTATTCTGCACTAAAAAGAAAAGTGCCAAATTTGCAACTATGGCTATTTTGCAGCTGTCTTTCATTATTAAACTAATTGCATATAATATGTGAGAATGATTCATGGAAAAATCTTCATGTTTATAGAAATCTATAATTCAGGAAGGATACAAATTTGCCAGGATCCCCACCATATTTATCAGGTAGCAGAAGATGAGCACATAGCAGCAGAAAGTTGCTGTTCCTGCAGCCGACAAATCTTGGGCCAGAATTGGTAAAGGGAGCGCTGGTTATAGTAGACTCTGCCCCACTTGCTGAGCTACCTGGTCTATTTTGGTCCAGTTGCTGAAAGACCTGGTCCTGATAAGGCACAGGTGATTTGATGTATACTTAATGGGTTTCAAAGTGATCTATAATCATTATTAAAGCTGTTGAAGTATCGGATTTCTTCCATTACTATTATGAATAGAAACAGGCAGATCTTGCTATCAGATTTCACACCAGACATACAAATAAATCTTGATAATGAAGGCAATCAACTCTATACAGTATTTAGGAATTTGCTTATAGCAGAAGCTTCCAAATATGACATAGCAGACAAAAAAAGTACATATATAAATATGCCTATCACAGAATACAGAAATCAGTCTGTTTCTCTCTCCATCCTACACATCCACCTTTCCACCCATCCATCACTCGATTCATCCATCCATCCATCCTTCCCTCCCACACAGCATTTTTATTTTAGACCTCTTTTCCCCATCTTTTTTTTTAATCAATGGACCTTGGTTGTTTCCCATATCTCTGAATCTGCTCACTGTTTATATACAAGATGTACTAATGTCCACATATATTTTATGATTACAAATCAAAGATTTATAAAGCCAGAATGAGCAACAGGCATGAGAATTCTGGAAACTGTAATCTCAACATATCTGAAAGACATGTGCCTAGGAAAAGATGCTTTAGAGCTTTGTCATAATAATTTATATACTAAGAACAGCAACTTTATTTTCATGGAATATTACATCTTTTTTTCAAACTATCCATGTCCTTCAGAATACACTTCCGACAACATTCACACAATCTCATAACACCCGGTTCTCTGATTACTTACAATGCTTAACATCTCAGAACTTTGGGAACTTTTGAGTATACTTCCCTCTTGCTTTTAAAACTGTATAACTGTGTTTTTTTTTACTCAATTTACCTTTTTTATTCTTTGTTCATACAGTCAATATTTCCTTAATGTTAGGTGCCTAAACTCTTTTTCAATCTCATTAATGCTATGTGTACAGCTTTCCAGGCACAATTCTTATGTGGATTTTTGGATAGGAAAATATAGGTGCTATTCACTTTACTTTGAAACTAATTTCCACACTGCTTAGAAGTCCAGTTGCAGCAGAATGAATAAATCTGCAGCTAACTGAACTTATACTTAGAAAGAAACAGCCTCACATCTCCAACTGAAGAGCAAGTTTTCAGTGATTTGTTTTCTGAAGTATTGAAAAATCTATGAATGCAGAGGCTCTAGAACACGGGTGTCAAATTCACTGCATCATGTTGCCATCATGTGACGTTTTGCAATGTTTTTACTTTGCAGAGTTGGGGTGGGCGTGGCTTGCATGTGATGTATCCGGCCTGTGTGCTGCCTATTTGACACCTCTACTCTAGAATAATTTGCCATGAACAACTTACCATTGGACAACTCACTGCAGCCAACTCGCCGCAGGGCAATTCAATGCTGTATTAATCATTTCATTCAGTTGCTTTTACTATTGGTGACCATGTTTTCATCAAAATTATTGTAACTTTATTTTATTATTACTAGCCACAGTTCTGTTGAAATTAATTTAAGTTTGTATTTGGTGAGTTGTCCTGTGGATAGTTGTCCCAAGACAAGTCAGTGGCACCAAGTTATCCCACGGAGAGTTGGCTATGGAAGTTGGCCATAGCGAGTTGCGCAAAAAAAAGAGGTTAACTTATTCATCTAACCCTTTTTCAAATTCTACCAGGAATTTAAAATAGCTCTTTATGTCTCTTATCTTTGAAATATTAATAACTATTCAGGGTATAATTTTAAATAACATTAAACTTAAAGAAAATGAACAACTTTCCTCTCCTAAGATTCCTCAGAAACAGAATAGTTCTTTCATAAGAATGTATTCTAAAATAGCAAGGTGAAATGAACACTTCTCATAGAATTATAATTGGTTCTATAACTATTTTTTCGTACTACTAGCAATTTTAATGTACCTTCTGAGATGTTTCTGGCAGTGTTTAAAGAGTGACTCTAGGTAGCTCCTCCTCACCATAGGCATTCAAAGGGTGACAAATATGATCAAAGATTTTTTGTGCATCTTTGGCTTGCCAAACCTGAAGTAATCTAGAACAGTGGCAATGTCAATATAAAATGGAATTTATCCTCCTTGCCCGATAACTTTCATTAACATGACTGCTTTGAAAAATGAATGTTCCAAAATACAATAAGAGTTACAAGAAGATGATTACACTATCAAAAGCAGTAAGGAAAAATAACCCAATTACATGGACATTCAGATGGAACTGCAAACCAAAAATGGATTACAATGAATGGATTGGATGAACTTCCAATTATCTGGTGAAACAAACATATGAACAAAATTATTATTTGAGTTTGTATCTGTTATAATATACAAAGCATCAATCAATTACTGGCTTAATGATTAATAGCAGAACACTGCATCTATGTGCTACTGAGTGAACTTGAAAAACTGTTACAGGCATGACCATTTGACACCTGCCTAATTGTAATTTAGATTCAGCTCCTGCTTTTCAGACATGCTGAGATGGCTGATAGTAATAATTGTTTTAGTCTAATACAATTTGATGATTTAAAGCTTTAAGAAGATACAATTCCAGTGAATGTGTCTAGGTAGAAAAACAGGTTTTTCTTTTGGATATTATGATCTTGTTAGCAATTTTGTCTTATATACATTTTTATTATAATTTCCTTATTTTGTCCTGGATTCTTCAAAACACTAGCACCTATAGAAAAGAGTCTTCTGGAAATGTTTTGTCATTTACCTCACCCCATCTATAGGTATGGATGACGTGTGTTATTGACATGCTAACGTCAGATGTTGGAATGCAATGATTTTTTTTTTTAATTTTGTCACAACAGTATATACAATCATCAACATAAACAATAACCCATCATGAGAGAAAAAAGTATATATAAGTAAAAGTATAAGTAAAAGTATGTTAGTGTGAATGCATATGTCGTTTTGAAATCACTAATGTTGTGGACGCTACAACTTTTATGAAAATGTAATGAACAGGCTGATACCATAAACCAGTGTAAAGCAAATGAGCTTACATTGTTTGTTGGAAATGATTAGGAAGGAGGTTCAAAAGGTGGAAACGGGCAGTTTGCCTAATAAACATTTAATCTGTCTTGATTCTACCTTTACTTTTACTAAAATAGCTAACAATCATATTCTCCAAAATCAGCCATTTTGCCAATGTTGGCAGTAATCTAAGGGGACACAAAATGATTACAGGAGCTATACAGCCTCTCCTAATCTAGATTCATTGGGTAGATCAACTTCATGGCACGTGACCAACTCTATGTAGAACTACAATCATTATTTTAAAAGACTAGTTTTGAAAAACATGGAATTGAAAACGTCTATGTACATATAGTAGAATGTCAGTGAGATACTTCTGAATAAATTTGTGTAAGAGTGAACTCTACAGAGATTCTTCAGTTGTAAAGAGCTGTTTCTCTGTGTGTTATGGAATTATTTTTACCTAAGCCAAACAGATTTGTAAACAGATTCTTAAACTTTGGCACTTTTTAGCTGTTTCCGATTTTGTTCCCTGCTAAAAGTTCTAAGATCTGCTTACATCTAAGTTTTTCTTCCTGGATTGGAATTATTGCACTGCCTAATTACATGATGATGCCACATAGCATGTTTCCTAATTAGCCAGTGTCACTGAAGACACTGAATGTTTTTATCCCAATAACTTGCAACACCAGAAAATATTTATACTCACATATTATAGGGTACCCAATTTCGATCAGTCATTTTCTGTTATTGTAGTAGACATAGTCAATAAAAATTGGATTTCCTGAATTTTTCTGCCAACAAATACTATCAAAGGGCATCAACTGAAAATGGACGTTGGTCTTACCTGAGACGTCCTTTCTCAGCAAGGAGGAAAACGGCAGTCAGGCATGGGTTAACTCTTGTGTCAAGCTTGTAGGACCGAGTCTTTAATTTGTTTCAAGCCCCGCCTTATCCTGTTGTCTCTCCAGTTTTTGGCGAGGAAGCTGCTCAGACTCTACGTGTCTTCCTGAAATGACAAACAATTAATGTACGCCCCCCCCCCCCATGGATAAACATCGGCCCCAGAAGGGTGGGGCTGACTGCCATTTTCCTCCTTGCTGAGAAAGGACGTCTCAGGTAAGACCAACGTCCATTCTCCAGACAGGTGGGAAAACGGCAGTCAGGCATGGGACATACCAAAGCTAGGTGATTGTCCGGGAGGGTGAAGATAGGCCGATGAGTCATGGGTTGTCGTGTACACTTTGCAAAACTCGTCTACCGAAGGATGCTTCTGCCGATGCATAGGTATCGAGTTTATAGTGTCTGATGAAAGGCGATGGTGAAGACCAAGTTGCCGCCCTGCATACTTCCTCTAAGGGCGCCTGGGTCGCCCAAGCTGCCGAAGTGGAGGCACTCCTCGTGGAGTGTGCTGTGATGTTCTTTGGCCGAGGAAGAGATTGCAAATCGTATGTCATGGCTATGGTGGCCCGTATCCATCTGCCAATGGTAGGTCCTGAAACTTTGGAGCCTAACGAAGAAGGTTGGAAGGAAACAAGGAGAGCTTCCGTTTTACGAAATGGAGAAGTACGATGTAAGTATATCTTTAAGGCTCTTCGGACATCCAACGTATGCCATTCATGTTCCTTTTGATGTCTGGGTTCGGGACAGAAATTTGGGAGAATCAGTTCCTGAGAACGATGAAATAGTGAATTAACTTTTGGAACAAAGGTTGGGTCGAGACGCAGAACTACCCTATCGAGGTGAAAAATGCAAAGGTCTTTGCGTGTTGAGAGCGCTGCCAATTCTGAAATGCGCGAGCTGAAGTTATGGCAATAAGGAAAGTCACCTTGAAAGTCAAGAGTCGTAAAGAAGCCTCTCGGAGTGGTTCAAATGGCGCCTCATTAATGTATTAAGAACTTTATTAAGGTTCCAGGATGGGTACCTGTGAATAGTAGGAGGATGCAGGTTAGAGGCTCCCTCAAAACAATCTGATGACTGGATCCTTTGCCAGGGACTCTGATGAGCTGAAGGTAAGCACCGAGGAAAGAGCTGCGACTTGGCGCCGGAGGGTGTTAGGAGAGAGACCTGACGTCAGGCCCTCTTGTAGGAAACCAATGATGTGAGATAGGTCAGGATTCCTAGGTGAAATGGACCTCTTTGAGCACCACATCGAGAAAGCTTTCCAAGTGAATTGGTATATGCGCCGTGGATGGTCGCCGTGCCGCCTGAATTGTCGGTACTGCATCTGGGGAATGTTGAGACCGCTAAGATGTCCCGCCAATCGCCAGACGGTGAGTTGTAACCACTGAGGTTCTGGATGGAT
Organism: Ahaetulla prasina; assembly: GCF_028640845.1. Taxonomy (NCBI): domain Eukaryota; kingdom Metazoa; phylum Chordata; class Lepidosauria; order Squamata; family Colubridae; genus Ahaetulla; species Ahaetulla prasina. Next base: position 35,210,646 of record NC_080546.1, on the reverse strand, counting down.
GAGAACGCCTGACTGAGAGCAATCTGATTGTCTGGTATGCGCCAAGGTGTTGTCACTGAAAGAGCTTTGAGGTCCGCAAACCAAGGTCTCCGAGGCCAATGAGGAGCCACTAGGATTAGTTCGGCCTTCTCTTCCAGGAGTTTTCTGATTACCTTGGGAATTAATGGAAGCGGAGGAACGCATAAAGCAGTTCCGTGGCCATGGTGATCTTAGCGCATCGACCGCTTCCGCTCCTGGGGACGGGAACCTGGCAAAGAATCTGGGTAGTTGACGATTTGAGGAGTTGCAAATAGATCCACCTTGGGAAGACCAAATCAAGGGAAATCTTTTGAAAGAGAGCTGGATCTAGTTTCCACTCCGCTTGATCTATTTGTTGGCGACTGAGGGCATCCGCCCAACATTTGCTGTGCCTGAAATATGGGAAGCTCAAGCGAGAGAAGGTTGAATTCGCCCAGTGGCCGAGGGTCAGTGTCTCTGTCATGAGGGTTCTTGAATGTGTGCCTCCCCATCTGTTTATATGGGCTTTTGCTGTTGTGTTGTCTGTGAGCACAAGAATGTCCTGACCCTTCACTAAGTCGTGGAAGTGGAGAAGGGCCTTGTGGATTGCTCTTAGTTCTAGAAGGTTTATATTGAGTTTGCGTTCCTGTGCTGACCATAAGCCTTGAGCCATATTTGGACCCAGGTGGGCTCCCCATCCTGTGAGACTGGCATCTGTCGTAAGGACAATTCTGTTGGGTTCTCTGAATCGACTGCCCTTGGACAGAGCGTCTGATAGCCACCACTGGAGTGAAGTCAGTGTCTTTGGTAGAAGACGAATTCTTGTTAGTGATGTGGACTGGCCTCTTCGTTGATACGGGAGCAAGGTCCATTGTAGTTCCCTGCTGTGTAAGCGAGACCAGGGTACAATTCCAAAAGTGGAAACCATCTTCCCCAATAGTTGAGAAAGAGATTTCAAGGGACTGGATCGGGAATAAATGATCTGTCTGACCAGATCCTTGAGACTATTCTGGCGATCCTGGGAGAGGAATACTAATGACTGTTTGGAATCTATGATAGCTCCCAGGTGTAAGATAATGTTGGAAGGTGAGAGGTGGCTTTTGGCCCAATTTATGGAAAAGCCATGTTCCTGTAGTATATGAATAGTGGTATTTAGGTCCCGATGAGCCAAGGGCTCAGATCGACATGATGATAATATCATCCAGGTAGAATTGGATACGGATGGGATGAGTGCGAATGTGACCAATTAAGGCTCCCATGACTTTGGAGAACACTCTAGGGGCTGAAGATAAACCAAACGGAAGGGCCCTATATTGAAAATGTTGGCCATTGTAACAGAAACGGAGGTATTTTCTATGTCCCGGGGCAATAAGAACATGAAGATAAGCTTCTGTTAGGTCTATTGAAGCCATGAAATCCTCTGGGTGAATGGCTTCTAAAATAGAATGTAAGGACTGCATCTTAAATTTTCGATAAGCAATGAATTTATTTAAGGATTTAAGGTCCAGAATTGCCCTCCATCCCCCCGAGGGTTTAGCTACTACAAAAAGTCTAGAGTAAAACCCCTTGCCCTGATGAGACTGTGGAACCTGTTGAATAGCTTTGATATTGGAGAGATGAGTAATGGCCTCTTCCATGATAGCACGGTTATGACTGTCGTGAGAAATGGGACAAGGAATAAAAAACCTAGGGGGAATAGAGGTGAATTCTAAAAAGAGACCTTCCCTAATAGTCTGTAGAACCCAAGCATCCGAAATAGTAGATTCCCAGTGGGCGGAGAAAAGGGACAGGCGTCCGCCAATGGGAGGGGAAGAGAGTGAATTACTTAGATCTACGGGAGCCCCTTCCCCTACCCCCACGGAAGGGCTTTCTGGAAGAAATCTTGTAAGGTGTTCTGACCTGATTGTCCTGCTGAAAGGAGCTTCTGGGTTGAAAAGGTCTGTGTTGACGTGGCTGGTAGAAGCTGGAATCGGAACCCCGAAAGGACTGATGACGAGAATAAGGAGTTGAGCGAACGTCAGAGCGCCTGGACAATGATGGAAGAATCTTCCGCTTATCTTTTGTTTCAATCAAGAGGGGTTCAAGTGATTCCCCAAACAATTTTTCTCCTGAAAAGGGTGATGAGGCTAGTCTCCATTTGTTTTTGACATCTGCCTGCCAATTACGAAGCCAAAGGAGCCTGCGTGAAGTGATAGAAGACCCTATGGCCTTGGATGCGAAACGAGCGGCATTGAGTGTGGCATCTGCCGAGTATTCCAGAGCTGCAATGATCTTGTTAAGGTCCTGGTGGGATCTTGTATCTGCTGGGTTTGTCCTTGCTTGTAACTGCTTCAACCAAATGATGGTTGCTCTGTTGAAAAAGGATGCTGAAGCAGCCGCCTTCACTGACCAAGCTGCCGCCTGATGCCCTTTTATTAGAACCTTTTCAGCCCTTTTATCTTCAGGACGAAGATATTCCTCTGGGGGTCCCGTTATGTGGAGGTGGCAGAAAGAGAGACTATAGGATTGTCTACTGCCGGTACCTGTAGGAGGTTGGACATTTCAGAAGTCATATTATATAAACGTTTGTCTAGGCTGTTTGGAAAAGGTCCAGAACCTGGGACTCCCCATTGTCGTTGAACCACATCTGTAAATAGTTTGGGGGACGGTACAGCGTCTGCTGTTATTGCTGGTTCAGAAAATAAAGTAGTAGAGGGATCATCCCCTTTCTCCCTACTAATTCTAGTTGTGGCCACTTCTCCCAATCGGGTGGTCATTTGGGCCTTATGTAATAGTGATTTAAAGACTTGAGGATTAAATAATCCAATGAAGGCTGGTTGTTCAAGATCTAAGCCTTCATCTTCTGAAAGGGCCTCATCCCTAGGGATCTCTCCCTCTGACAAATATTCTTGATCTGAATGGTCAGGAGATCCCGCCTGACCGTGTTCTGACATGATGTCTTCAGACCCTAGATGTTCCTGATGAGATCTGGCGGGAGGAGCTTGAGGCCTAGACTCCTGCTGATAACATTGCCTGAAGCTGGATCGAATTGCATCAGCAATGAGAATCCCAAACTCGGAGGAAGCTGTAAGCCCCTGGCCCTGGATAGGATTGGAATGGGCGCTGTTTGAATGGGCTCCTGGTATTAGAATGTTGGCTTGGTCTTATATCAGTTTCTGGCATAGTCTGAAACAATGGGGCCCCATCTATAGGGACTGGAGTAGATCCTGTAGTTGGTTGATCTGGTGACCAATTAGGAGGTAAAGAGGTAACAGATGCTGCCCTGTGGGGACTGTTCCTCCTCCCGTGAAGGAGTAGTACTCACAGTGGACTGAGGTCTGGAAGTGAGAGAGGCCTGGTGCTGGGCCTTGAGACTGCCTTTTCTAATGCCTTATGTCTCCTCCTTTCCTCCACCGTGGGTTTGGATTTGAGTTCAGATCCCTTACTTTTGGAAGATCTGCCTGTAGGGGCTGATGTTCCTCCTGGGACATCCTCAGGAACCCGGAGGTGATATTTCTTTCTTTATTGGTCTTTTGCTCATTTTTAATAATCCTCAGGAATAAGCAGGCAAAAGCTTAGTAAGAATCGCTTCCCAATATGGCGACCGCTAAAGGAACTTTAATTGCCTTCAAAATGGCGCCGGAGTCTTTTCGCCAAAATTAGCTGCCCGAGAGATCGCACCAATATAAACTGCCCCTTGTGGCCTCAGAGGCAAAGCTCAAGTAAGAGGCCCCACTCTACTTCCCCCACGATTTCACCAGCCGGTGGTATACTTGCGTGAGGAGGGTTCTGTAGCGTCAGCCAAACTGTTCTCCGCCGCTGGAGCTGAGGTCGGAAAGATAAGGGCTGTAATAGATCTCTCGGTGCGCCGTTTTAGCTGCTCAGCAAAGGCTGTGAAACGCAGCTTGCAGAAAAACTCCGCCCCCTTTGCAGAGTTGGGAAGCTAAGCAAACCTCTCTGAGCCCCGGGAGGTTGCTGAGGAATGAATCTGCCAGCCGGCAAGATAATAGCTTCTGCTGCTCTCCTTTTGCCGATTGAAATCTGAATCCTTTGTAAATATTGTAATAACGCTGAAAACTTGATTAAATAAAAGCACAAAATAAAACTAAAGCTAGAGCTAACTTAGGAGCTCAGGAAGACACGTTGGTCCAGCTTGGGACCGAGTAAAAAACTGGAGAGACAACAGGATAAGGCGGGGCTTGAAACAAATTAAAGACTCGGTCCTACAAGCTTGACACAAGAGTTAACCCATGCCTGACTGCCGTTTTCCCACCTGTCTGGAGAATAAGCAGTTCACACACTTAATTTTCTACAGTGTTCAATACACATTTATTTTTTATCAAAAGCAGTGTAATGTTATAATAATATAATATAATTAATTTTTATACGTTACATTATAAAAAATGTGAACATGCATACATTGAAAATGACCCTTTGCCTATATTCTTTATAGATAATACAAAAGTAGGTAGATTTTGTCTATGACAATCAGTCCCTGACTTAGACTTTCAAATGTTCCGGCTTGGCAGTTATTGCCACTATAATTGAGCCTATCCACCTTGCTTCTGGTCTTTTTTCTCTTCTCTTTCTGTCAATCTTTCCCAAAATGAAGGCCTTCCCAAAGAACCAGGTCTTTGCATAATGTGTGTGAAATGCACTTAAAGTACTTTAACCTTATTTACTTGCAACTGTTTTTCAAAGTAGTTCATATCAATGCCACTCAGTTTACAAGGCACATTAGGAAAAGGTAATGAAGAGAACTGGAAAAGTGGAAGAGTTGTACTTCAGGACTACTACAAAGTGATGAACTATTAGCAATATTTAAACATACTTTCAGCAAAATGGAAGTATTGTTTTTTACATCAAAGGATGAGATCAGATTGGTTTATTGCTTGGATTGATGTAGCCTCCCTATGGCCAAAGTCCCCAATAGATTAAATCTCCTCTTACAAAGGCCACAAAATAGTGTAATTATCTTGAAAAAGTCTACAAAATCAAATAAAATGAGTGAAAACTTTTTTAAAAAATGAAAAAGTCTTCCTCCAATAAGAAAAAGAATGCCAACAAAATAGATTGCTAAACTTTCAGCTGAAAGTTTACATAATTTAGTGGACATTGCAGCTCAACATTTCAACAGCCTCTAGTAACACCTACCCATTCTTGATCCTCCACGTGACCTAAAGAACCTACCGTACTCGTCTTCAAGCATATACTGGAAAACTTCCTTGTGCCTGTGAGTGGGTGCAAGAGTCTTAATTTTCCTAAGAATTTATAAGCCCTTACAATACCCTTGCTATTTTTTTAAGCCCACTCCGATTAAAACATCAGTGCACTTTGATGCAAGCAACATTTTTTACTGCTGCAATTTATTTCAACCTGTGAAGGTCACCAAGGCAACTAGTTTTCCGATTGTTCCAGGAGGCAAAAAAGATACAGAGAAGATTTTGAAACAAGTGTAATTAAGGACATCTGATCATAAAAATGCAGGTTTCAGTACAGCTGAAGACTTATTTTGCCATAACTATCAAACCCAAACCCACACCTATTTTTTTTAAATAATGAAACACATTGTAAGTTTTCAATGCCGATAGGAAAAAAAATATCAAAGTGCCAATTAGATTGAAAACTTGAGTGGATTAATAGATTCTTCTAATAGAATGGAGGACACAGTAATCAGTACTATGTATATGACACATTTCCTGCCATCATCTAAACCCACAGAATCTGGCCATCCTGATGTTGAATTTCTGCCATCAGTCTTAGCCAATTATGAGGAATGTTGACAATTTTACTCCAAACACTGAAGCCTCACTGCTTACTCCTATAGTAGCTACCGATAGGCTCAGAGGTTTATTTCAGAATTTTAACTAGAAATCCAATACATTTAGTAAACCCGAGACACTACTTGCAATAAGATCTCTTTAAAGTCAGTCTGTGGGGAACTGGTAAGTGGGAACCCCCTTTTTTGTGACAAGAGAATCTGTTTTCTGTCCCTAATGTCAGCAAAACAATTCCAAGAGTGTTATATTAAAATAGCACAGGTGAAGAATTTGATCCTTCCTTCCTTCTTTCCTTCCTTCCCTCCCTTCTTCCTTCCCTCCCTCCCTCCCTCCAGCAATATACCACTTTTTTCTTAGCACAAAGAGGAGCAGCAACCCTAGGAAGAATATTTTGCCAAACATGGAAAGATAAATTGCTAGTAAATTCACTATGATAGAAATGAAGAACAATGAGAAAACAATGGCAAAAGGGTATTTCTAAATTTATATGGCATGGGGAGAAATGAGAATTAGATACAAATTACTGTAAGATGCCAAAAAAGGTTTATGTTTACCAGATTTAAAATTGAAAGTGTTGAATCTAGGAACATTCAGTATTATGTATGCTATGCCTAATGTACTACATTAGTTGCCGATAGATATAATTCAAATTTCTGAAAATAATTTTTAATATACTATATGGCTTGGTACATAGTCACCTTCAAGATCTGCTTCTCCAACCAGAATCAACCCACCAATACTTTTGTCCCAAGAAAAATTGTTATTCTCCATTTTCATGAAATGAAATCATGAAATCTGTAAGACCAGATGAAAATGATAGTCATAGTCTTATGAAATGGCTGCCCTTTCAAAGCTAGATTTATCTGTGACTGTCCAAAAGCTTCTAATGACAGAGCACTTTTGGATATCATTTGATGATTAATAAATTCATGCCATCTGGGTTTATTTTATTGTGGTGACTGTCATTTCTTTTCCTTCTTTCTTCATCTTCTTCTTTTGATTTTATTTTAAAGTTAATATATTGTTAGATTTACTGTGGAAGTTTTAATTGTCTCACGGAAATTTTAAATTGGGCATGTATTGTTATTCTTTTCACGAACTACTGGGAGTCTCTGTAGAATTGGCTGAATATAAATGCAACAAATAAACAAAAACAACAAAGTAATCTTGCCTCAACAATAGCAGCATCTGCATGACTTTATTTAAGCTCAGTACCTAAGAATAGCTAACTTTGCTATTAATTGAATGAGAGACCTCCAGAAACTACCAAATTGTAGAGTATACTAACTATTCCAGAAAACAAAGAGACACTATTTTTGTTCTGTTGCCAAAAACCTTAATGGATCTGTCTGTGAAGTTTCCAGATAATCAAGATTAACTCCAAGGAGACTTGACTTCATGTGAATCTTTGAGCAGGAAAATAGGGTAGGCCATTTATTTGTCAATCTTAATCAGGAAAATAACTTAGGTTGGTCTGTGGCTGAATATATCAATACTTCTATATAATTAATATTTTATAGATATACAAATGGGATAAGAAGGCATAACTCTTCTTAAGACTTGATTAACTGATTGATTACTTCTCCAATTAGGTTTTTTAATAGAAACATAATTTTAATCTATTTATCTGTACATTAGCAGTACCTATTATAAGAAGACATTGCCATATCAATTGTTTTATCAAAAGTGTTACTTGAAAAGATTAAGACTGAGTTGAAAGTGGATATACAAATGATAGGCTATGAGATCGACATGGAAAAAGATGTTGCATTGGGCATACAAAACAAACAGGCTAATGGTATAATTAAAAAAGAATATTCATAGTAAAAAGAGTAACCTGTACAATTTTCCTATATTAGCATTACAAAAGAGGCTTGTTACAATTTTGAAGACTTTCATGAGAAGGGGCAAAGAAAAAAATTCAAAAAGTTCTACAATTTGAATGAACAAAAGATTAAAATTGTTAGAAATAGAAGGAATATAAAGTGGGTTTATTTGATTATTTGATCAAGACAAAATAGAAATATTATGTCCCAATAACCCTTACTGGACATTTCTGACACCAGGACTAAAATGACAATACTTTATGGATCATAGAAAAGAGCTGGGACATGGGAAGAAGAGGGCCGCGGTGTGGCTCAGGCTGTAAGAAGCCTGTTATTAAAACACAGCTGCCTGCAATTACTGCAGGTTCTAGTCCCACCAGGTCCAAGGTTGACTCAGCCTTCCATCTTTTATAAGGTAGGTAAAATGAGGACCCAGATTGTTGGGGGGGCAATAAGTTGACTTTGTAAATATACAAATAGAATGAGACTATTGCCTTACACACTGTAAGCCGCCCTGAGTCTTCGGAGAAGGGCGGAATATAAATGTAAATTTTAAAAAAAAATGAAGAAGAGGTGAAAAGTTATTAACATTGTTTATACTTGTCTTTAAGATAGGAAGTAACTTCTTTATATATTTATGTTTTTTACTATATTTTTTCTTTCTCTATTTTTCCTGTTTTTATTTTCTATTGGTTCTTTTATATTTGTATTTGTCTTGTATTAGTCTTTGTTTTTGTAATTGTAATCTTTAATAAAGTTACTATTTAAAAAAGAGATTACTCTGAGCTTATTTTTAAATATTCTGTAGACAGATTGTGAATTTATTCTCTGGGTGATAAGGAACTCTAAGGAAAAATAAAATAAAACAGACCCAAAAAGCTGAGAGAGACCACTGTTACAAAATATTGAAGATGTTGTGAGGGAAAGGATAGTAGCAAATGAAAAGAAGGGTTTAAGTGGTGGTGGATGAAATGGATTATTTTGGGAACTAATATAGGTGCTGAACAGAAGCACTTTACACTACAAGAGTTGCTGACATCCTACTTATCACAAAAAATACCCGTGACATATTGTCCAAATCCAAAGATTTCCAGCTGATCTTTGTGTTATTGCTTTCATCATCATCTTTTTCCCATGACTGAATAATGTATTATTAAACACGTATGTAGATAACTGCCTTTCACTGAAGTAAATGCCAAAGTGGCATATTAACAGCCCTGAATTTCCATTGTTACCACACAAACAGTACCCAGGATATTAAGTGTAATTTGAAATATCTTCAGCCATCCCTTTTGAAACAAACATGTTGGTAAAAACACAAAGCATGGGATGCCACAGTCAGGGTATAACTTAAGAATTTAGTATAGTAAACTTAATGTGAACCGCTCCAATCTTGACTGCAGAAAATATGACTTCAGTAACGGAGTTGTTAATGCCTGGAATTCACTACCTGACTCTGTGGTCTCTTCCCAAAATCCCCAAAACTTTAACCAAAAACTATCTACTATTGATCTCACCCCATTCCTAAGAGGTCTGTAAGGGGCATGCATAAGAGCACAAATGTGCCTACCATTCCTGTCCTAATGTTCCCTTTGATTGTATCCAATTTGTATAGTTTTTGCTACCGATCCTGTCCTAATGTTCCCTTTGATTGTATCCAATTTGTATAGTTTTTTTTATACTTATGCTTATATATATGCTTATATATCATATAGTTATTTCATGCTTATGCTTACATATACTACTGTGACAAATAAAATAAACAACAACAACAAAAACCTTCACTTCCCTGACCCTCCACAATGACTCTACTGAGTTTTAATACTGCTGGTTCAAACCTAGGAGAAAAAAGGAAAAAAATACATTGCAACACCACATTATTTATTTTATTATTGATATAAGAATCTACTACTGAACTATACAAATCAAGTATTATTCTGGCTTTCCTGTTGTTTATTTGAATTCTGGAAAAAAAATCTGCAAAGCAGGAAATATCTAGAAAAATATATAATTTTTAGGTGCACATCTGGTATGTCTGATATTACAAATCTCTAGCACTCTCTGGAAACGAAACCGGGACTCTCAAATGCTGGGAAGGGTTTTGGTTCTGGATGTAATGACAACAACCAATATTTTCCAACTTGGTACTTTAGATATAAGGAACTACAATTTCTGAACTCCTCTTCAGGATTCAAAAATGTGTTGGATGACATCTAGAGGCTGCAAGAATATGTAAGTCATTCTGCATGCACAAATGCCAGGTATAAGTTAAGTGTTCATACTGCATCTGTGTGCATATATCTGGTACAAGATTTGAGCACATCCACCCAGAAAAGGCAACCTTTAAAGATAGACATACGTTTGGAATTTTGAGGCTACATGTACTCTCAAAATAGCTACCTAATGTCACAAGATGTTTTATTGTCCAGAAAGCAAACTGGGTTCATAGGATGTTATCTATCATCCCAGTGACAGATTTTGCCTGTTTGACAGACCCTCTTGTTTAAAGCCATCACATTGTGTATGCTTGGCATACAAACTCATAAGCAAACTGAGAACTGAATTTGGGTTGCTGAGTGCACACTTATTTGCATGTGCATTCAACTGCTTAAATTGCTGTGTAAGGATACTGTCTATGATGTCATTTGAATCATAGCAGAAGCCATGTAGAACATCTACGTTGGCTAGACTGTTGATTACTAGGATTTCCTAGACTGATTTCCTAGTTCATTTTCATACACTGAATAGAACTTTATCAGCATTATGCAATGAATAGAACTTTATCAGTATTATGCAAGTGAGTGGGTGACGATAACAACATGTAAAAAAACATACTAATATTGAAAATCAATACAACTACAAGCAAGCAAATGTACTCAATGGATACCGGATATAGTATATTCCTGCTTTACTTACAACTGTTCAAAGTTACCACAGCACTGAAAAAGCTGACTTATTATTTTTAGCACTTAAGATCACTGCAGTATCCCCATGGTCATGTGATAAAAATTCAGACACTTGGCAATTGGCATGTATTTATAATGGTTGTAGTGTCCTGGAGTCATGTGATCACCTTTTGCAACCTTCTGACAAGTAAAGTCAATGGGAAAGCCACATTCACTTAACAACCTAGCAGTTGGAGTGATTCGCTTAACGGTGGCAAGAAAGATAACAAATTGGGGCAAAACTCAGTAACTGTCTAGCTTAGCAATGGAAATTTTGGGCTCCATTGTGGACATAAGGGGCCTCTGGTGGCTCAGCAGACTAAGTCTGTCTGTTATTAACACAGCTGCTTGCAATTACTGCAAGTTCAAGTCCCACCAGGCCCAAGGTTGACTCAGCCTTCCATCCTTTATAAGGTAGGTAAAATGAGGACCCAGATTGTTGGGGGCAATAAAAGTTGACTTTGTATAAAATATACAAATGGATAAAGACTATTGCTTAACACTGTGTAAGCCACCTTGAGTCTTCGGAGAAGGGCGGGATATAAATTAAAAAAACAAAAACAAAAACCGAGGACTACCAATAGTGCTCGAAAAGATTAAGACTTCCTAACTTGGTATCCTCTAGTTGTGTTGAAGTTACCTATTTCAAGCCAAGCTGCCCAACAACTCTGAGGAGTATCAGAATGGGGAATACTGTATATATTAAGAAAAAGTGTGGCTTTTAAATCAGAAATTATGAAACACTAGAACATAATTGGAATCATTATGGATCAAGTTAATTTAGTTTAGCATTCTAATTCCTAAAGTGATCAACCCAGTCCTATGATTGGAGCATCAGAAGCATATGAGGAAACTGGCCTGTCTTCTTTGTGAATTAGTCTTTATCTCCATTGAGGTAGAATTAGTTTATGGCAGCAAATTATATAACTTTTACTGAGTATTAAGTATTTACTAGTGTCTGTCCTGAATCTCCCACCTTCTCTTTGATCCCAATTCCCATCCAAAGAACATGGGAAGAAAAGCCTATCTATATGTGTTTTTATGGCTCTTGTTCATTTCACCCGCTCTTTGGTTCTGACAGGTTCTGGGAAACTGGTAACAGAAATTTTGAGTTCAGAGAACCGGCAAATGCCATCTCTGGCTGGCCCCAAAGTGGGATGGGAATGGAGATTTTGCAGTATCCTTCCCCTGCCGTGCCCAAGCCATGCTCACCAAGCCATACCACGCCCAAGCCACTCTCACAGAACCAGTAGTAAAAAATGTGAATTGATACGTATCAGTGAGCAAATATATATTTGTTGACAACACTGGAAATAGAATTTCCCACTATTTTTCTGCCACACAGTAATACTTTCTAAAATCAGGTACATCCCATCCTTTTGTACTCGAATGGTAGGGCAGGGAAAAACAAAACACAACCTTCCCCCCAGCCACTCCCCAAAAAAGAATTGCTGCAATCAGAGATGTTGCACATAATTCTGTATTGCTTTCTTTACTCTGCTGTCCCGCTAGGGCACCAATAGCTACAGCTGTCTGATGCCCAGTGACTGAGCCTCTTACAGAAAAAAGACAAAAATTCAAATTCGGCTTTAGCGTATGTGTACCTTTGAGTAAACTAGAGAAAATTCAATGGGATTTCCTTCAAAGGTTAGACAGTCACACCTCTCTCACTCTGAAAGCTCTGGGTGCTAAGTTTATTCTGTAATACTTTTAGGAACTATAAGACTGCTTTCTCATGGCAACAAGTAACATGACTAGGCCTCTGGAAATTAGAGCTATGTTGCCACAAAAATGGCCAGGCTTACCACTTAAAATTCTGGATCTTTAATTATTCGTACTGCATTTACATCAAGTCAGACAGAAAAAAAGTGTTTCACATTCATATGTCATGTCTGTTGGCAGCCCTCAAGCAGTAACAGGTGACATAAGAAGCAAGATCTCAGAAATAATTTATTGTTGCTTTTAACTGGTTTGAGCCTAATTCCACAAGCTGTAGCATTCACTGTTATATTTAGTAAGCATTGTGCATCTGACTGGCCATTTATAATGCTTTTATGAGCCTCCTCCTGCCCTGTTCATCATTGTACTTTAAATATGGCAGTGTTCCCAAGGGTTCAGTAGCCTTTAGTTTGCAAATACATCTCCTTTCTATAATATCAAAGCAATTTTGCTTTTAGTAATTCCTATGGTTCCGTTACAATTGCATTTTTCTTCATTAGGAATTTTTCTCCCAACAAATGCCTTGCATTATAACATCAATGGGGAAACTCAGAGAAGTGTTTGTTTTCAGCACTGCGTTTCCTTCACCAAAGACAGCTGCATTCTCAGCCCTGAGAGAATTCTTTGGGGTTAACAAGTAGAGTCAAATAAAAGAGGATGAGGAAACTACCAGTACTCCTAGGCTAATATGATAAAAGAGAACACGCTGGGTAGAGTGGGCATTGCTCACTCCAAGGTAGATCCTTTCAAGGCATTGCCACACGAAAAAGTCAAAAGATTATATAATCAATGCAGCGAGGTTAAATACGACCCTTTCTCATTTTTTTCTTGAAAGTAGGAGAAAATTGAGATTTAACAACATTTCTAGCAAATACCATAAAAATGAGTTTTGGGACCAATTAATTTGTTTTGGGTAAAAGCTTGACTACTGTCCATGATTTATTTATCATAGTTTTATACCAACCAATTACAAGTGTTGTACAGCACAATAATGAGACATCAATGCCTCAGTCTCACTATATGTATGAACTGGAGACATCTGTATTTAAGAATATTATTTCTCCATAGGACAGTGCCAAAAAGAATCTATAAAAACACTGCTGGACTTCCAGAACTGCATCAGATACAGCTGATGAAAATAACTTCAACTATAAATATGAATCTTTAAACTGCTGCAAGACGCTTTGGGATTAGCAGACCAGATTAAAATGGCTTCCCCACTAGTAAATAAATTTGCAAAATTTGTAATTCCATTAATCTAACTCATCCCATCATTATTTATTGCTTTGTTAATCCCCAGCAAATACCAAAAGCAGGAGGTTAATTGAGCCCATGGTGGGTTGGGTCCCTGATTGCTCAGGTCTAGATTAGTATTTCCTAGGCGACCTAGAAAAATAAATTAATGCTAGAAAAATAAATTCAGAGTGGCTAAGTAGATAAGCAAGCATTATAAACTACATCATCTGTTTATGATATAAGGTTTATTCTTTTGCCAATCAAATGATGTAATTTCACATCAAGTGAAGACAGAAAGAGACATTGAATTTGTATAGGGAAAAGGAAAATTTTTCTGGGCCCAGTTGTTTCCAACTCTAGGGGGCGGTGCTCATCTCCATTTCTTAGCAGAGGGAACCAGCATTGTCCAATTTCCATGGTTATATGGGCAGCCTGATTATATGCTGTGGTGCACAGAACACTGTTATCCTCCCACCAAAGGGGTACCTATTTATCTACTTGCATATTTTCAAACTGCTAGTGGGCAGGAGGTGGAGCAAGTAATGGGAGGTCAACCCACCGCACAGTGCTAAGGTCTTGAATCCAGGCTTTCAGCTTTGCAGCTGACAAAAACAAGTTCAGCATCTTTAACTGATGAGCCATCACGGACCACTTAGGAAAACATAATCAAACAGCAAATCTCCTTGTAATATTTATTAATTTATAGCCTGTTCCCACCCCCCAAGAAGCTCAGAATAATATTCATAATGGTATCTTGAGAGGAAGAATTTAGTTGATTTCTTTTTTAGGTGGTCTGATCCAGACTGTATTTCTCAGACCAAATGAGGAAAATTGGAACATAATGTATCTTTTGGACTGTGGTGAAATTCTTGGCTTAAAAACTGCCTAGAAAAATGTTTATTAGGACAAATTATTATAAGAGGAATAGCTACATATATAGCTCCATATGGTAGATAAATTTATATAGCTAATTTTCTCTGCCGAATTTTTTAAATTCACAGATAAATGGAGTGAAAATACCACTAAGTTATGATTAACACAGACACAAATTATACCAACTCATTTGTTCACCCATAATTGTTTTGCAGCTATCTATTTTATAAATAGAATTTCACTTAATTTTCAAACAGTGGGATTGACCTTGTACCCAGAGAACTTTATGACCAAGTAGAGTTTTGAATCTAAGATTTGTTGTTTTAGCACAATAATTAGACAAACAATACTTTACCTAGTAATTAACTGTGTTTTAAAAATAAGTCTTATTTGATGCTGTTCTGAGTTGAAAGAATAGCTTGTGCCTTGAAATATGAGTGAAATTTATCAAATTATACATAACACACTCACTCACTTTGAGGAATCTTAATGTTTCATTATGCACGGTTACAGTATCATCATGCAAGCAACTCACCTTCAAAAAATCCCACAGATTTCTATAGGCCACTTTTTTGATATGTATTATCTACTTCACATAGTAAATTAGAGGCAAGTCTAGATAGTGTTAAACATGGCTAACATGTAGGCCACAAAAAACTGCTGTAATAAGAAACATAACTTTTGACTTATCTCCTTCTAATAGTTAACTGGTGAAAGTTATTCTTTATTTAAGCTTCTATGCCATTCCACTTCAACAGAAATTAATTAGACTGTGTTTACTAAAAATTTAAAATCCTTTCAATCTCAGAAGAGGCTACTATCTACTCTACTACACTTTGATTTTATATTCATGTTTACATAAAGTTTATATTTGTGCTTTCACCCATCCTTCAGATTCTTAGAACTGCATTAAAGGAAAAGAATGAATTTTGATGTCTCTATACAACACAAAGTAGGCTTAAAGTTAGTGGAAACAGAATCTTGCTTTAGCTTACATACACCGTACAAAAACTGCCATTAATCCTGTGTTTTTCATCAAACTCTTGTGGGGCAGCAAACGTAAGTACATTGGAGGAAAGAGTTCCTTTAAAACCTTTTGCTTAAAAAAGAAAACAAAAATCTTAAACTTTAGAAAAAGATATGCAAGTAATTAGTGAAAAAGCACATATACAAAGACTTTCTGATGGCATAAATGAAAGAATAAACATAAAATCAACATAAAAATGATTAATACATTTTAAGAAGAAAATGAAACAAGAGCACTAGAGATCTACTGGATGAAAAAGCATTGAAGTTATGCAATAGGGCAGGGGTCTCCAACCTTGGCAGCTTTAAGACTGGTGGACTTCAGCTCCCAGAATTCCCCAGCCAGCAAGCTGACTGGGGAATTCTGGGAGTTGAAGTCCGCCAGGCTTAAAGCTACCAAGGTTGGAGACCCCTGCTATAGGGTAGACATCTCCAAGTCCACATAGCGTTACAATAAATACAGGTCCAGAATGTAAGAAACTATGACACGAAATTGCTGATTCTCATATAAAAGCACAATTTATCTTTAACAAAGGTAACTTAACATAACATAACATAACATAACATAACAACAGAGTTGGAAGGGATCTTGGAGGCCTTCTAGTCCAACCCCCTGCCTAGGCAGGAACCCTACACCATCTTTTTTGGAGTATAAGACACACCTTTCCCCCCCCCCCCAAAAAAGAGGGTGAAAATCTGGGTGCGTCTTATACTCCGAATGTAGCCCAACCAGCTTCTCAAACGGAGGTTTCAGAGGCTGAAAAAAGCCCCAGAAACGGAGCTTCAGAAAAAAAGCCCCAAATGGAGCTTAGAAAAAAAGCCCCAAAGAAGAGCTTCAGAAAAGAAGCACCCAAACAGAGCTTCAGAGGCTTTTTTTCTGAAGCTCTGTTTTGGAAACTTTCAGATGCAGGAAAAAAAAAGGCAAAAAAAGCAAGCCACAGAGCTCACAACCAAGGAACCTGTTGCTAAAATTCACCTCTGGGAACAGCTGATTGGGGGTATTCCGGGAGGCCAATCCACCTGCTAATCAGCTTTGTTCTTATTTTCCTCCCCAAAAACTAAGGTGTGTCTTATACTCCAGTGCATCTTATACTCCGAAAAATACGGTAATTAGAAAACAGTCTATAAAGTATCACTTTTTAAAAAGTGAGTGGAAAGCTAGAAGAAATTAAAGGTCACTTAACAGTATTAGTTGTTTGTGCTATGAGTTATTCAAAAGCAATTGTAGTCAGGCGACATCCAAGTCAAAATAATAAATCAATTAAATAAATAAACAAATCCATCCTGTACAAAGTAGCAGAAAGTATTGTTAAAGAAAGAAAATCACCCAACATAGAGAAAAACAAATCTTAGGAGGCTTTTGCCAAACTAAATCTTCTTGTCTCACAAATCTTCAGTTTTTTTCTAAGGGGGACAGTAAACATATAGACAGAAGTGCCACAACAGATATAAGACATTTGTCAAAAGTATTTGATGAAGTCTGTTACTTAAGTGTCCTAAGCTAACTAGTTTAATAAAAAGCTAACTAGTTTAATAAAAAGAAGGACTAGGGGAGATATGATAGCAGTGTTCCAATATCTCAGGGGTTGCCACAAAGAAGAGGGAGTCAAACTATTCTCCAAAGCACCTGAGGGTAGAACAAGAAGCAATGGGTGGAAACTAATCAAGGAGAGAAGCAACTTAGAACTAAGGAGAAATTTCCTGACAATTAGAACAATCAGTGGAACAACTTGCCTGCAGAAGTTGTGAATGCTCCAACACTGGAAATTTTTAAGAAAATGTTGAATAACCATCTGTCTGAGATGGTGTAGGGTTTCCTGCCTGGGCAGGGGGTTGGACTAGAAGACCTCCAAGTACCTTCCAACTCTGTTGTTATTATTATTATAACTCAACAGCTATGGCATTAAGTTATTCTCATGGACTGGTAATTGTTTAAAGTTCAGAAACAGTGATTAGGTACCAATGGATTTAACACTGAAAAGATTCTAGCATAAGCACATTGGTACTATATTTTAATACAAGGAGTATAGGTTCTAAAAAATCAAATGTTTTAAAATATAATGGGATCCGATTAGTCTGATCAGTGTTTGATAAAGATAGCTATATATGACATTCTGATTCATAGGAAAGTCCTAAAAACTAGATTCTAGGAAGCATGCCCTATAGCAGTGATGACTAACCTTTTTGCTGCCACGTGCAAAAAGGAGGGGACCACAGGGAGGGTCATGCATGCCCACACCCATAATTCAATGCACCCCACTCCCCTGCATGCGTGCGCGACCCCCCCACTTTTGGCACATGATGGCACGGTGGGCATGGTAGGGCTGTTTTTTGCCCCCCTCCCCCGGCTCCAGACTCTTTTTTGGAGCCTGGGGAGGGCACAAACGGCCTTCGCCCCGCCCCAAGGCCCTCCAGAGGCCGGAAATGGCCCATTTGCCAACTTCCGGTGAGACCAGAAGGCTCGTTTTTCACTCTCCCCAGGCTCCCATCAATATGTCTCCACGTGCCATCATAGGTTCACCATCACGGCCTTATAGTAAGCTTCTAGTTGCCCAATATAGCCAATAACAATGAAACAGGTTATACAACTATAGCTAACTTTATGACTTACATTGCTTAGCAAATCACACAGATTACTGGGCAGACTGACGAACCAAGCCATCATTTTTATTTATATTACACATTATTTACAAAATGAAAACGTAATTTTATGAATCTTTTATGCTGGAAGCCCTTTGACCCTCCAAAAAGCCCTTAGTGGTAGGTCATGCTCTTATTATCCAGTTCTGGGATCTCTTCTAATTCAATTACAGAAATGAATAATAGTTACCGTATATACTCGAGTATAAGCCGAGTTTTTCAGCACGTTTTTTGTGCTGAAAAACATCCCCTCGGCTTATACTCGAGTATATACGGCTTATACTCGAGTTTTTTTTTTTTTCTTCTTTTTTTCACATTATACCGGATGGTACAAACTTGGCGGGCTTTTGCATTAGCGCGGGGAAGCCCTGCCGGTGCAGTGAGAGGGCGGGGCGGGGGAGCCGCCAGCCTTCTCGGCTGAGGGAGGGAGGCTTTCCCTGACCGGTAGCTGCCTCATTTCCCACCCTCGGCTTATACTCGAGTCCCCAGTTTACCCCAGTTTTTTGGGGTAAAATTGGGGACCTCGGCTTATATTCGGATCGGCTTATATTCGAGTATATACGGTAATTCCAAATTGACTAACATTTCTGTTTTATATCATTTCTTCATCTGCCCTCCCATTCTGACATGTAGGGGGGAAAATGTGGATTTATTATATTAATTGTTTTAAACACAAGAATCAGATAGGCCTATAAGAACCAATCATTTAAAAAGCATAGGTATCATTTGAAGCATGTGACACTATTAAATAATTAATTGATTCATATTCATGATTACAAAATATACTTTTTGTATGATATTAAGGCACCCTAAAAAAGTGAAATGATAAAATAGGGTTTTGAAAAACAATATACCGGTAATGAAATTACAGGGCAATGTGTTATTTTTTGCCTTCAAGTCAGTATTGAGTCCTTGCAACTATCTTGACCAGGGGTGTCAAACTCAAGGCCTGTGGGCTTGTTGGGTCGCAGGAGGGAGACAGGATAGATGCCTCCTGCAGCACCTTGCCAGCCAAAATGGGCATGGGGGGACCGAGCACACCCCCTGCACCCCATTTTCAGCCTAGACAGCACTTTACCGGCCAAAAACAGGCATGGAGGAACCACCCACAGCCCACCCATGCCGCATTTTCGGCCTCCTGCAGCACTCTGCCAGCCAAAAAAGGGCCGCACAAAGGCCTCACAGGGCCTGTGTTTGGCCGTCAGAGTGCTGCAGGAAGCCAAAAATGGGCTGCGTGGGGGCCTAGTGGAGTCTCCATGTAGCCTGTTTTTGACCAGCGAAGTGCTGCAGGAGGCTGTCTAGGCTGGAAAGGGGCATGGGGGGGGGGCACTCCAACACGCCTGTTTTGGCTGGCATGGTGCTGCAGGATGCATCCATCCCATCTCCCCCCACACACACTCCTGCACCCCATGGAGGACTACAATGCTGATCCGGCCCTTGAAGAAATCCAGTTTGACACCCCTGATCTTGACCAATCCCTGCATTTTCTTGCTAAGATTTCGGAAGTAGTTTTGCACCGCCGGCTTCCTATGGCTGAGAGTGTAGCCCAATGTCATCTGGCTGGCTTCACATTCATCTGATTTCTAGCTATAAACACCCAACTATAACACCAAACTGGCTCTATTACCAGGCAATACTGAGCAATAAACTTCATCTATGTCACAAAACATCACAAAGCCATAGCTCTGTAGCATAGGAACCATTAAGGCTCCACTTTGTAGCTTTTCTACCAAGAGAAATAACATATCTATTCTCCTGAAATTAGTTTACACGTCTAGTTGCAACCAGTCTCTCCCTACATCAGCTTAGCCCACTTTTAAGATATGCATTCCTATTTCCTATTTGCTACATTTTAATGTAGTGCTCACTACTCAAATATGGTATGATAGGTTTATACATATGAACATAGAGATTGATGATAAACAGAAATTTAATTATAATGTATATAATGTAAATACGATCTAGCACTTCCAACCGTGTACTAAAATAGGGAAAATAGTATATAACATAAATTATTTTGACTGATTATAACTGCTGCATACCAAGCTGATTGCTTACATATACTTCATCATTCTCAGTTTTTTTTCCTTTGAGCAGTTTAACTAGTAAAGTTAACATTTTTAGCTAGCCCAGTATTTTATTACTCATGAAAAAAAAGCCAACAGAATATAAGAGCATTTGCATGGCCCTAATAAGCAATCTGCTGTAAACTGTGATTCACAAAATTAGTAGAGATTAGTAGCAAAGTTATAACATAATATACTGCAATCTTGTAATCCTGTATCCATTTTCTGAGAATTAGCCCCATCATACTCAGTAGGATTTTTTTTCTGAATAGTTATACATATGAATTAGTTTCTCTTATTAAAACCCATAAATTTAAACACTGGAATCCTGCATTCATTACTCAGCCACTAAACTCCACTGATTCTTTACTAATACATACATTGCTAAGATTTAGAAATCGAAGTTTGATCTTAACTAGAATAACTTGAAACTTATCTTGTGTTACACTGTTAAACTTGCAAGCAATGATCAACTGATTGTTTATGGTTTTTTGTTCCTATTTGCATCTCCACCATCATTTACAGCTAGTAGAATATATATCTGCAAATTCTCACTTCCCTATTAGAGGTTAGAAGGGAAGTTCCAAGAAAGTGCATACACTACATCAGGGGTCTGCAACCTTAAACACTCAAAGAGCCATTTGAACCCATTTCCCACAGAAAAGAAAACACAAAACCCTTCCCGTGCCTGACCATTTCTTGAGCGGCCACAAAATTATCATACATAGTTGAATTAATTGTTCTGTTTTCTTCTGAAACTTTTTTCTTTTCTTGGATTTATCCATGGTTGGCTATCAGGGTTGAAAAGCTCAATAAATCGTATGCTGGTGGGTGTTGCACATTGGCGGTTGTGACACATATTTTGAGGGAGCTGCAGCAGAGGGGTGAAAGAGCCACAGGTTGCTGACCCCTGTATTTTGCAAATCTTTTGGACTGTTCTTCTTTATACCATAAAATTTCCAAAGTCTCCAAACTTTCAAATTTCATTGGATATACTTAATTCACCTATTCTATTTGTACTATTTCTTCCTTTTCTGTCCAGCTCCAATTAAGCTTCATTTATACCTTCTATCCCTTGACAATTATTTTCCTAGAGCATTAATGGATAACCTACAATTGTCTGTAGCTTCAAAGAATCATTTTTGTAACTTTAGCATCTTTTTGACTATGTTGCTGAAATCTGAAAGGGCAATTTTCTTCCACTGTGAATCAAGACGTAATATAGCTATTAAAATAGAATTAACGAAATATAAAGAACTCACCTGAAACTTAAAAAAATTCCAGCCCTTTCCCTTGTATGTCATTGCCCAAAAAAATATGACCCCCAGAGCCACAAAAGATTTCATAGAGCCCTTAGAAATCTAAAGGCTGCCCTTCCATCCCTACAATGACCTTTTGCATGCATAAATTACTTCCATTCCTATTTTACAGAAGCAGAACCTAGCAGATATCTATAACCCCATCATTCCTGTGACTTTATGGGAATAACTTACTTGAGCAAAACTGGGGTCTTGTATACAATGGTACCTCGGTACTTGACTGCTTTGAAAGTCATCAAATTTGGTCTATTTTGATGAGAAAATTTTGTCCCAGTACTCGTCGTTAGTTTTGTACTCAATGAGCAAGCTGGAACTTGTCGGTGTCAGTTGCCTCGTGACTCGCTACCCTTTCCAGTCAAACAAAGTGTCATGCATTAGTCACGTGATAGCTCTCTGTGCATAACCCCTTGTGGCCTTATCTTAACTTCTGCGTTCATGTTGTGTATTTTTGCGCTTTTTTCCTCATCAATACAGGTAAAATTTTTATTTTATTTATTTGGGATACAGCAACAGTTATAAATACGAACCAGTTGCCAAGCATCTGAATTTTGATCACATGATTATGGGGATGCTACAAAGTCCATAACTGTGAAAAATGGTCATGTCACTTTTTTCAGTGCTGTTGTAAATTTAAACAGTTACTAAATGAATTGTTGGAAATCAAGGACTATCTATATTTCATTGCTACTCATACCTTATCTGATTCCAAGTATGAAGTATCATATCAAACTGATTTATTAACAATAAAATTAGAACAAGGAACTTTTGATTTCCAGTGTTGAAAATAATTTCTGATTATGTGTTGAACTATTGGCAATGCTAGAGGTGTAAGACATATTTTTAAAAATCTGAGTGGGAACTTTTAGCCTAGAACATAGTTTTAATTCCCTATCCATTTCTGCTAACTTCAAAATGACTTGAAAACCTTAGTTCATAACCTCAAAATTCTAAGCAATAATACCAATTTACTCTTCCTGGTTAAAAGGTGTATCAAATATTCTCTATAAATGCTAATTATTGTGGAGTATTTTAGGTACATTTCTGGGTGACAGTCATAAATTGAAGAAGGTTCAAAGAAAGTCATTAGTAGAAACATCATACATTATCAAATGTTTCCTCATTAAAAATAGTAAATAGAACTAAAATACATAGCTGTAAAATAAACACAAACACAAAAGAACACACTATTCCTCATTCCCCAATCCATCAAAAGAGTTTGTAGTTGTCCCACAATCTTCTTCAATTCTGTCAAAATACAGAGAACATGCATAACAACACTTTCAGTTCTCTCTGTCCTCTTTCTTGCTAATGAATAGTAACAAAATCCCCTCCCTCATATTTTTAGTACATGATATGTGGACTGGTTTAGTCAACTGAAATTTTTCTTTTAAAAATCTGGTTGTTTCAAGGGAAGCCTTCCTGGCTGCAGGGATGCCATTCCTTTTGTTTCTATTTAAGAGCAAATGTGATTTGTAAAGTCAAGAGGTTAGCATTTCAGTATTCTTTGCAACCAAGCATTTTTCACAATAGAACCTGGCTACTTGCTACTGCAGCTGCAAAACTGCAAATATTTGCAACTTTTCCCAGGTTTGCAGAGCTGCAGTGAAATTGACAGAGTTGTACATTTCCCTCATTTCTTCAGAGAACCAGTAATAAGGCTTTCTAGATTTTCTTTCAACAACTGCCTTGTTACTGGATCAATTCAGTTGATCCCAGAAGGTGAAGTTGCAAAAGAAAATCTGCTCTGCTCTGACTGTCCATCCATCTATCTAACCAGCATATTATATAATGTTCTCTACTCCTACAATTACTGTCATTTTCTATTTTTTATGCTATATAAAATCTTTTTTTCCTCAAGACATATGTTTAGATCAAAATTTTCCCCATGTATTTATCTCAACTTTTCACAAAGTGAATGAACTTATTTTTTAGTACTTGCAAAAGTCCATCACAATCATAAGGTAGCATTTTATTTCAATTAATATCACATTTCTGAAATGCAACCTTGGAGGAATAAATACTGTATCTTAATCTATAAAACACCCAAGCTTAGTTATATTTGCCCACATTTAAACACACTTAGCTAGCATTGGACTTGCTTGTTAATTTCTCTTGCTTAAAAGCAATCGATTAAAATATACACTAATTTTTTAAAAACATCTGTTCAGAAATAAGTTTTTTCAACTTCAGCATAGCTAGTTTTTCAGAAGCAAGCTTCACTTATCACTTATAATGAGCTGTAGAATACTTAGGTTCTTTTCAAAGAACACATTTATCTCAATTTCCCACTGAAAACAAACAATTACAAATGTTTCTCACACATAACCAAATTATCATATTTTATGGAAGCCTCAATAACAAATTAACATTTTTATTTTCTAAAATATACTGATAATAAAAGTAGTTCACATTTCATCAGAAGTGAGGCTAAATAAGTTTTCCCTTCTGATGCATACATGTCTAAAAATCATTAATGTATTAAAACTAAGCATCACAACTGGAGAAACATGATACCACATTTTTTAAAACTCTCAAGGTTTCCAAATATTCCAGTGCACCTTGTAATTTAAATAATGTTCACTTCTCTACAAGCAGCTGGCCAGAGTGAACAATAAAACTTGCAATTCTGGGTAGGGAGGCAAAGTTAAAATTCAGATACACCCAAAAGCAAAAGTAGAAACTGCCTGTTTGCAAGACAAATCCTTCCTGAATGAGCTAAAATGGAAACAGAATTTCATATCTGCCCTGGAGAAACAGACAGAAAGGGCAGCAGAGCCAGGGCCAGGTCAAGGTCACTAGCAGGGCAGTTTGCAGCTGCTTGCATTGCTCTCTTTTAAGAGCAAGCACAACAGACCTTCCAAACTCTACGCCCAGACTTTGTGCGCGCTGGCGCGCACACACACCAGTTAGAAACAAAACAACTTCATATTTCAAATTCTCATTTGTTCCTATGTTGTCTTGTGTGGTATTTCACAACTAGGCCCTTTTAAAACACAAACGTCTCTCTCTCCTCAGTTTCTTGCAAAGCATCACTATCACCATTTTTCCCCCCTACTAGAAAATAGGGGAATAGCAAAAGGAGTCCCTTGCGGGTTCAGGAAACTCACTTATGCAAGCTTCCTGAATTCGGTTTTCCTAGGAGCACCACTCTGGCTTTTAACTATAAATATATTCCTTTTAAAATCGCGAGGCCAACAGCAGGGTGGCGGGGGAGGAGGGGGAGGTGAGTGTGGAATCGAGCCCTGTGCTGGGAGGGGTCAAACAGGAAGCCCTTCAGCCCCGAGTTTACGCGGCAAGGAAAAGGAAGGCTGTGCGCGCGCGCTCCCCCAAGTGCCATGCCGTGCCCTGCCTTTCCCTACCTCAGCCCCGGATCATGTGTGCCAGGCTGATCCTGTATTCTGGGCGGCGGGAGGGAGGGGGGCGGCAGGAGAGAGGAAGAAGTGGCTATGAGCGTAGGACAGAGCGGCAGGGAGAAAAAAAGTGGGAGGGGGCGCTTTGATAGCCCGGGGAATCGTTCCCTCTATCAACTCTCGTTAATTATACATATGAACCAGTAATCGATCGCCTCTTCCCCTCGCTCACCTCCCACGCACACAAGCACCCCTCCTCAGCAGCCACCCGCCACAATCTTCGTTTTCCCTTCCTCTCGCTCCCCCTCAATGGGTGAACTTCAGGTGACCGACCGTGGCTTTGACACATAAGCAGTTCAGCCTGCCGACAACGAACCTCGGGGCGCAGCCAGGGAGGGGCCAAGCGAGGCTGCACTGAATGTCGGTGCGGAGGCAGGGAGAGGAGAGGGGGGGGAAGAAATGACCCCTCCAATCCACCCCCGCCTTCATTCCTCTTTTCTTTGGAGGCCAGCCAGAAGGAGCCCCGAGTCGCTCTAAAGGTCTTTTAAAATGTGTTCTCTTATTCGTCCGAAGATATTTCCCTTTCCTTCTCTGCAAAGAATGCCCGGCCGCTTCTCCATTCCAGAGGGAAGCAGAAGGAAAAAGTTAACTGCTTTGCGAAGAATTGAGGAAGAGGAGGAGGACTGGGGTGCAAGGGGGCGCGCAAACCGGCGGGGAAGGGGGGGAACTGCGGTGTAGTATGTGCGTTGCCCGCACCGGGTGGGGAGAAGTGGGGGCGACGTGCGCTCTCAAGCCCTTCCTGCCTTCTGCTGGTCTGCTCTGGGGCAGAGACGCGGAAACCTCTGGCTCGCTGAGGCTGCATCTGACCCTTCATTTTATTGCAGCGAGGAGGCGAAGCAGACTCCAGCTCGCCTGCCACCGCCGCTGCTATGCCGCCGCCTCCGCCACCCCCTCTGCTCTGCAGGGACCTCGCATGCCACGATCTCCCTCTCGCCCTCCCCGCACTTCTCGGCGGCGGCAAAGCGGCAGACCCGGACTCTCCTGTGTCCCTCTAGCCTATTCCCCCCCCCTCCCCACTTCCACCCCGCCGCTGCCTCGCCCTCCCCGCCGCTCTTCGCCTTCTCCCGCCTCCTCCCCGGCTCCGAGGCCGACCAGCCCAGCCGCAACCTTTAGCCGGAGACGGACCTCGCAATCGATTCCGCACAAGACACCAGAAACCCTTCCAGTTACGACTCCCCACCCCAATAAAAAAAAAAGACCCCCTTCAGACTAAACGGGAAAAACCCGTCCGTACACGCACACAAATGCACAATCAAAAGAAAGGGGAGGGGAAAGAGCTAGAAGAGCGAAGAAAGAGAGGAGGGAAAGCCACACACACACATACACACGCACTCCCTCTCTCGCGCTCACACAGACGCACTCAGACACAGAGTGGGAGAGAGAGAGGGAGAGAGGAGAAAAAAATTAAAAGGGCACAAGGCTGTTCATCACCAACATGGCTGCCTTAGCTCAGACCTAAAAGAGGCATAACCCGGGTGCTGTCTTTGTCAGTTTCACCTCTGTAACCCTAAACTAATGCACAAAACAACGGAGGAGGCTGCAGAGGGGGAGGACGGAGACAGGCAGAGAAGGGAAAGGGGAAGGTAGGGGGACAGAGAAGGGGGGAAAAAAGGGGGGCACTTACGTGAAGAGAGGCGCTTGGGTTGCTCCTGCTTCCTCCTGGGCATTTTCCCCCCTTTTCACATTCTCCTCCTTGGTTTAATGGGAGACCAAAGGAAAAAAAAATCCCAAAGAGGGACAGAGGCAGGCACAAAGCGGGGCAAGGGGAGCTGCCCAGCAGAGGTTGCTTTTCTTCTCGTGGGCAAGTGGGGGGGGGGGAAGGCGGTTGGAAAGCCGCTTTTCCTGGAGCCAAGGAGAAGGGATTCCCCGCTCCCCTTTTCCTTGCCCTTCCTCCCCCACCTTTTCTTTTTCTGCCCCCCGGTCGTGCACCTGGTCTGTCCCCGGTCGCAATATTCCTCAATGGAAATGGATCTAATGGACGAGGGGAGAGAGTGTGCTCATATGCGGTGCCAATAATGAAGGCTGGTGCGGCGGTGTCTATGGCTGCTCCCTGTGTGTCTCCAAGCCCCTAACTAACACTAATGCAGGGATCAAAGGGCAGCGGCGGCGGCGGTGCTCGCAGCTCACACACAGGCTGGGGAGGGAGAGGGAGAAAAGGAGAGAGAGAGGAGACGAGACACACACACGCACACAAGGCAGAGCGAAGAAGGAAGGTGCCCCCAGGCTCTTAGGCTGTACTTTACACACCGAACTGCGAGCGCTCTTCCTCGCGAGGTTCAAGGGGGGACAAAGGCGGTCGCCGCCAGGATGCGCCCCCATTTTTTCCCCCTTCTTAGAATCGTTGGGGGAAGAAACGGGAGGGGGAGTCCCGCGTCGATTGCAAAATAAAATGGTCTGAGAAATACTATAAAGGTCAAGTCGGCGCGATAATATTTTGGGCGTGGAGAAAGGAAGGTGACCACATAACTAAACTGAATTGCGCCAACTATGTATGCAAATAAATCAAAGCATGGGGGGGGGAGGCAAGCATAGGAACATTAACCTTATAAATTTCTTGATGTAAAGAATGGAAGTGGAGGGGTGGAGCAAGATTAGGTCAGCCCTAATAATTGATTCTGGAGTACACTCACATTGACATCTGAGTTTATAGTTTATTTCTGCATAAATGGGGGTTTGGAGAAACATTATTAAAATCTCCCCAATGAATAGCACGAAGCCTGGATTGCAGTTACTAACCGATACGGGGCTTTCATTGCCGTACAAAACGGTACATTTTTCTATCAAGACAAAACATGAAGAGAAGATGGGTGCGGGTGAAGGAATGGAGAAAGGATTGAATCCCCCCCCCCCAAAAAAAAGTATTGGAAAAGAGAAAGGCTCTTTTTGTGTTCAACTTCCAGTCAATTGGACAGAAATTCATGCGGAGGTACTTTATTTAGATGAATTCAACTCAAAAACTTTTCAATACAATGGAAGTGAAATAATTGGAGGCACAAGTTGCTTCTCAGAACCCTCACTAACTTTGAACTTGGTAGCTGACATAAAGTGAATAATGACTCAGATATTTTTACAAAAAGTGGTTTAATGGGCTGCTCTCTTTTTTATATTCTTGCTTTTGGCAACCTTACTCACCATTGCACTAATTCAGAGTTATTCTTGCTAGTGGTAGTCATTTCTTTTAAGAAAAGAACAATATTGTCAATTTATTCTGTGAAGACTGAATATCCAGTCAGCAGTTCATATTTAAGCCTATATAAATGCCGTAATCACCATGAGAGTAAGCAACAAATACTGTTTAATAAAATTACATTCCTTGATACTTTCAAATTTTTCATCCTCTCACCTTTTATTTCATTTTTAACTCTTAACTTCTTTTTATCATTTTTTTGTAGAACTTTAGATATCAGTGTAGATGCTAGTCAAGGACTGCATTAAAATTTACTTACCTACCAAATACATATGTTTATACAAGAGAAGTCCAGCCAAGCTTGATTTTTCAGTTCATTGGTGGCTCATCATACATGACACACAGATTTCCTGATGCATATGCCTATGAAGAAATGTCATTTGAGTAGAAGAAGTATGTTTTCAAAGGTGGATCCCAGTTCATTTAAATTAAATAGGAATGGGAAGATTATAGGAACGTGTGCATTTCAACGAACAACAAATATAATAACCCTTTCTATTACATATAAACTGCTACTTTGCATTGTTAAAACTATATATACATTTGTATGAAAAAGTGCTGAAAAGTCATGCAAACTCCAATATAACTCCAGTACGCTTGAGTCAGGAATTGTGCATAGTTTTTGCTCCACTAAATTCATATGCCTTGAGTTAATGTTTACACATTATTCTATTTTAATTATATCAAATAAGTCATTTCTACAACTGAGAAAAGGGATTGGTTCTCATTCCTGGTATCCTTCAGCAATGTTCAGTGTGTTTCTTACATTTTACAGAATACTTAAAACAAACTGAAAATAGATAATATAAAAAACAAAACACATTTATGAAATAGTCTTAATAGAATAGATTTAGAAATCCTCTTAAAAGTACTAAAATATACATTTTGCCTTTGAAACAGTAGAGATTTATGAATTCAAATAAGTTTACATTCATAAGTTTACATTCAGCTAAAACTTTTAAAATGAACTGAAGAACAGCCTTCCATCCTTTATAAGGTAGGTAAAATGAGGACCCAGATTGTTGGGGGCAATAAAAGTTGACTTTGTATATAATATACAAATGGATGAAGACTATTGCTTAACACAGTGTAAGCCGCCCTGAGTCTTCGGAGAAGGGCGGGATATAAATTCACACACACAAAAAAAGATGGTTTGAACTGCTGCTTTATCTGTATTATGTTTGATAACTGGAATTGCCTGTTTGTCAGCTATTTGGATTGACCTTGCAATAAAAGATTGAAATTAACTTGAATAATCACATGTACATAAGAACATTCTTACAACTACTTTTAAAGTAACTAAAATGTTACGTTCTGGAGCTAATGGATTGTTTTAAGGAAGCTATAAGTGGTGGCTCAGGGGCTAGGCCGTTGAGCTTGTCAATCGAAAGGTCGGCAGCTCAGCGGTTCGAATCCCTAGTGCTGTGAGCTCCTGTTACTTGTCCCAGCTTCTGCCAACCTAGCAGTTTCGAAAGCACCTAAAAATACAAGTAGAAAAAATAGGGACCACCTTTGGTGGGAAGGTAACAGCGTTCCGTGCGCCTTTGGCGTTGAGTCATGCCGGCCACATGACCACGGAGACTTCTTCGGACAGCGCTGGCTCTTTGGCTTTGAAACGGAGATGAACACCAACCCCTAGAGTCGGCAAGAGGGGAACCTTTACCTTTACCTATAAGTGCTGATGCCCTTGAATAATAGGATTTAATTATAGTAATCTGTACCTGCTATAATCAACAATTGATATAAATATTATATACATATGTTTTTATCTTAATGGGCTATAACAATTCATAATGTCCACCTTGAAATTAATATAATATGTTTGCTTCAGGCCCATCCATCATGCAAGTACCCAGCAGATAAACTCTGTAAGATTAAAATTACTTAGACCACCAGGTCAAAGATTAAATATTGGATATTAAATATTTGATTTATTTCTTTTTTTCTTTTTTGCATGTTCACCAGTGGAATAGAGAAATGTTGAGCTTTTTCTCACCACCTAAGCCGGCAAATCTACTGCCTGTATTTCCTTCATTGATGTGATCCATCCATCCATCCATCCATCTTTCCTTCCTTCCTTCCCTCCCTCCCTCCCCCTTCCCCTCCCTCTCTCCCTCTATAACAAGAATTTTGCCAGTTCCCATCTCAAGTAAGGAGAAGAATGGTTAAAACAATACTGTATTTTCTTTTCTTTTAATCATTCCACCATTGATATGCCTGATGAGAAGATGTCAAATAATGAGTCAAGGAAGTGGAACTCATAAAAAAGTTTATAGTGGAAGTCACAGGCCCTGAAAGTCCCACCTATAGAAAGGAGCAATTGATATTTTAGCTCACCATAACCAAAATAAAGGAATGAGCTGAAATCCAGAAAGGGATTTCTTAAAGACAGGCTCATTTCCAGTGAGGTTACATATGGGAAGCAAGTAGCTTTAGTACAAACAAAGCCAAACAAGCTTCATTCTTTCACTTGGCAGAAATGTTGTTAGTGCTACATTTCTTCAAACAAAGGCAACTTTAGAGGAATAGTTTTAGAGTTGGCATCAGAAAGTTGTTTTTAGACCTGAAGGCAGATGCCACAAAAAAGGATTCTCTGTGATTCAGAAGTTTGGACTTTATTTTCTGTAACATCATTATTCCTTCAACTTCCCCTATATTTCTATAAAAATTAATGCTGAAAGTGGCAGTACTCATTTACAGCACACTAGTTTTGTCTCCACTATTGGAATTTTTTTTCGGGATGTTTAGGGAGTTGTAATGATAAAAAAAGATAGGAAGAAGAAGGAAAAATAAAGACAAGGGAGAGGAATAAGAGGAAGATATGATCAATGTCACCTTTTCTACTATATAACAAAAATTCATCTTAGTTTATTTTGCCAAGATTACTTCTCAAACAATAAATTGAACAATAAATTAAATTAGATTACTTTGTGTGTAGTATATACATACTTAGTATATGTGCAGTGCAACTAATACATGGTTACTCTGAGGCAAATGGAGATAAGATTAAAAAAACAACAACCCACAATGTTCTTGATCATTTTCTTTGATCAAAGAAAAATGTGAGTTTAAGGCAGAAGTTAATAATAAGTTACTTAGAGTACATGTTTTTATTTACTTTATATTCATAAAAGCTTTTCATGACAAACTTTCTTTAAAAGGTTTCTTAACTTGCCAAGCAAAATACAGTTTTTCCTAATCCAATATCAGTTATGCTATATGCATGCAATTGATTGATTAGAGATTATTTAATTGATTAGAGATTGTTCAAGTGATAGGTTCTAGTCCTGACCAAAAGAAATAATTGTCACTTAGATGCTGCAAGCTAAGATGGAACACAGAACGTAGAATGAAGTAACCAACCTAAAGTTTACATTCTTTAAATTACTCTAGATCAGTGATAGTCAACCTAGTCCCTACTGCCCACTATTGGGCATTCCAGCTTTCATGGTGGGCAGTAGGGGTTTTGTCCCATACTGAAGCACTTTCCTTTTTTTTTAATTTAATTGACTTTAAAAAAATTTTCATAGCATTATTTAAAAACATTTTCATTAGGTTTTCATAAAATTCTCTGTGACAATTTAAATTTCTGAAAATATACTACTTGTATCATCCGCGCATAAGTTTAGTTCACGTTACGTAAGTGAAATTTAATGGCGCTATAGTGCGACCGCAAACAAAAGAGCCTCATCCGAGAATAGCTCGCGCATCTCCCCCCACACCACGCAGCTGTAACAAACAAGCAGAGCTGGTAGCCAGCACCTCCCCCACAAACCCAATCCATGATGCGCGAGAGGCATGCGCAGATGACGATAGACGGCACATTACTGTGGAACCGGTGGGCGGTTAGAAAATTTTACCACTAACAGAGATACAAAAGTAGGCGGTAGGTATAAAAAGGTTGACTACTCCTGCTCTAGATCTAGACTTCTGCTTCTGTACACAAGATATATGGGAGTGATTGCAGTAGGTTCAGATACTAAAAGAACAACTATATAAGAGGCAACACCTTTAATAGGAATGGTCTATACTGTACACTTCTGTCAGTACAGTAGTATAATATAATAGCAGAATGTTCCTTTCAAATAAAAAATCCAATTCTACCATGGTTCTACAACAGGAACCTCACAGCATGACTTCCTTTCCCGGCAATATGATTGGGAGTGTAATTAGTAGTGACCTGCACCTTAAAGATCCTGAGCTAGGAAGTCTTTAACCCAACGGTCACATTAGTACATAACTTTTACTACTTTGATTAAATCTAATTATGCACATAAAATGCTGTTATTTTATCTAGAGTGGTACATCGGTACTCATCCTTAATTGATTCTGGGAGGTGCAATGACTACCAAAAATGATGAGTACTAAACAAATTTTTCCCATAAGGAATAATGAGTGAGTCACAAGGCATCTGACACCGACAAGTTGTAGCTCATTTGAGTACCAAACAAATGAATACTGGGACAAAATTTTTATGTTAAAATGTGTTGAGTAACAAATTTGATGAGTTTCAAAGCAGTTAAGTACCAAAGTACCACTACATTTCTATAAACATAGGGACATTGTAAACTTTGAGATCTATTATAATCTCATATTACAATGTTCAAAAAATTGATAAAATAACTGCATTTTATGTATGTATACATACACATCAATTTAAAAAATGGTTATTGTGCTAACAACTATAACCATATTTTTTTGGTGTATAAGACACTCTTCCCCTGACCCCCAAAGTGGGTGAAAATGTCTGTACATCTTATACAGCGAATCTGCCAAAGTCCTGCCCACCCACTGGCCCCCACACTTTGGCCTCTGCCTCCCAGCAATTTGTCTTTTTGCAGCAAACAGCAAGCAGCAAACAGCTAGTCAGCTTCAGCACAGCCTGATTTAGCACAAGTATCTGATTGGCGGTTGGATCTGCCTCCTAGAATACTGCCTATCAGCTGTTCCAGGCTGCGGGGATCACCACTGATCATTGCCGCCGCCTATCACTGCTTCTGCGCACCCCATTTTCGGCTTCCATGCGTCCCATTTTTGGCCTCCACACACACCATTTTTGGCCCGTTCCAGGTGGCAAGGATTGCTGCCACCGCCTATCCCTGCCACCTGGAATGGGCCAAAAATGGAACGGGTGGAGGCAGAAAATGGGCACAGAGAGGCAGTGATAGGTGGCAGCGGTGATGGGTGGTGGCGATCCTCGCAGCCTGGAACAGCTGATAGGCAGTATTCCGGGAGGCAGATCCAACCACCAATCAACCGCTCATGCTAAATCAGGCTGTGCTGAAGCTGACCAGTCTGTTTGCAGTTTGCTGCAAGGAGGCAAATTGCTGGGAGGCAGAGGCAGATTTTTTTTTCTTGTTTTCCTCCCCAAAAGCTAGGTGCGTCTTATAGTCTGAAAAATACAGTACGTAAGTGTGTCTGTGTGTCTGCATGTGTATATAAACTTACTGCTGCTACTAATATTACTACAAATTTTTGTACTAAATAAATGTGAAAAATTATGCATAAATCTTCAAGCAAATAAACAACTGTATTCTGGCCAGTTAACACAACTTGAAAGGGATGAATTATACTTCAGGATTTTTATTTACATGACTCAGAGCTTGTTTGTAGGTCCCCTGTACTTTAGCAAAGTAAAAATAGAAATTACATTTCTTTATTAATGCAATATTTAACAATTTTGATGTGGAAAATCTGCAACATATTTATGCAAAATAACAATTTCAAAATAAATATTACATTTGTTCATCACATTGTTGTGAGATCAGTCATTGCCCAAAGGAAAAAAATGGAGGATGGGTTAATATATATTGCTTGAAACTTTATAAAACAGGTACTTCTAAAAACAGCACATAATCAGAATCAGTTTAAAAGATACCCCCACTTTAATTTATAACATTTATAATGTTAATATTATACTATTAATCTATTAATAATATACTGTACAGTAATATAGTGCAGATGGCAAAAGAAAATTAAATAATTTTAGTTTTTATTTTTCTGAATTCAGGAAAATAAAATAAATATGATCTGCAGGGACATTCCATGAAGTGTCATTCACATCTGCAGATCCTTAGTTGCTAATTTGGCCCATAACCTATGTAAACACATCTCTATTTTTTATGAATTTAGTCTTGGAAGAAAGGATGTGCTACAAGTCTACTTTGATTTTGAGATCACAAAACTGAAAATACTATCAAAATATAGTATGACTTTTTCCAAATATTCCACATAAGGTACAAAAAATTTCAGCTTAAAGCTTACATAATTACAATGCAAAGATATTCTATATCTGAACTGAGTAATGAGATGCATTCCCATCCAGTGGAACTGACTGCTGGATAATTGCATAAAGTTGCAATCTTATGTCCATATATTTGGAAATGAAGCATTCTTGAATTTAGTCAGACTTGGTGCTTATTATGCATGCATAGAATGCACTATTAATCAAATGAAAATATTTATAATCAGATTTTTCAGCCTTAGTTGTTTGTTTTGCTTTGCTAAAAAGGGAAAACATTCACTTCTAGCATTTCTAGACTTCTGTCTGACCTCACCTTCTCATGCATATCTCACCAGATGTTTTCTATACTATAAATCCTTTTTTTTTTTTGCAGGATTAGACTTTTTAATGAAAAATAATTTGAAAAATGCAATTTCTCAAGAATCTAAAGTCTCTGCCTAATGCCAAATGGTTAGGTCATAATTTTTTACAGTGTTTAAAGACACCTAATCCTTCTTATTTATTTTTCTGTATGTTTCCTCAGGCATCTCAGATTCTTCGTTTTTCACATCAGTATTTCTTTACTACAGTTTGCATATTTGCAGCTTGGCATTATCTTCCATAATTCCAAAAACGACACATGCAGTCTCTAACACTGGAAAGTAACAAGTAGATATGATAAAATAACCACAACAGAAGGTATTGCTTATTATTGTGTTGAGTGAAGCATGAATACTTAATACATTGCATGAAGCAATTTATGCAAAAATAGCTAGGGAGGTGGGGTGGGGTGGAGATAGAAATGGTTAGTTGGTATTTTCTGGATGTATTCTTGGGAAGTAAATATGTGTAACAACAATACGTTACTGTCATTCTAATCCGAAATATGAGAATTAGTGGTTAGTTATACAGTGGTTAAGGCATCGGGCTAAAAACTGGGAAAGTTTGTAATCCTGTCCTAGGCATAAAGCCAGCTGGATGATCTTGGGCCAATCAGTTTTTCTCAAGCCCTAAGAAAAGAGGCAATGGTAAATCACTTTTGGGAAAACCTAAAAAACTGCAAGGACTAGTCTAGGTAGTCTTCAAAAATCCGAATGACTGAATGGAAGGAAAATGTAATAACCCCAAATATATTCTCACTGACTCAAGGTTGACTCAGCTTCCATTCTTCCAAGATTGGGAAAATGAAGACCCAGCTTATTGGGGCAATATGCTGACTCTGTAAACCGCTTAGAGAGGGCTGTAAAGCACTGTGAAGCAGTAGATAAGTCTGCTATTGCTATTGTTATATGTAAAGTGCCACGTAATAGAACTTTGATTACCTTAAGAGAATTGTATACTCTCCGTGAAAATCATGCATTTTGCAGGGCATGCAAAATTTCCTTAAATATCGCATTTATAGCTATCTACACTGCCAGTATTCACTCCACCAAATCATTAAAAGCACTTTGTACAATAACCTGCAATCATCTTCCTTCTTCTAGCTCAGAAATACTGAGAACAAGGAATCAAAATAATTCCTCTCTCAAGCGTCTAAGATCCTGTAGCCACAAAGAACTCCTAGCCTTTTTTCTATGCTTAAAGCAAAATGTAATGTAATTTAAACTCTACAATCTGGCGTATTTATCTGTCACACTATTTGTATTCTAACCCTTCTTGTAGAGCTGAAAAGGCATGAAGCCACCTTTCCCTTTGAAAGATCTCATTGCCCCACTGCAGCCTAGGAACAAGAATATCAGTCCATTGGACATCAGACCATTCCCAAGTTCCAAAAAGCTACGTAATCTCAAAAAGTAAATTTAAGACAACAGTCCAAGTTGACCACCTGAACTAAATAAATTATCTCAGCTATTGAACAGGGACAGTGTTATGGGATCCAAGGGGCATGAAAGCAATTTTAAGTAACAAATGTCACGTGTGGGCCTGCCTTAAATTTAATCAGCTGAAGACTAATCTAATTAATAGTCCAATTCTGCATACTGTTGGCAATAAAAAGACTTATTTATTTATGTCTTTATTTCAGTGTAACTAGATATGGGGCACTATGGAGATCCTCAGTCATCCGGATCATGGTTGTCCCAAAGGTGCTTTTTTTCAAGAGGCAACTGGACTTTCTGGTTTTTCTTTGAAGATGTTTCGCTTCTCATCCAAGAAGCTTCTTCAGCTCTAAAGCA
This sequence comes from Ahaetulla prasina, assembly GCF_028640845.1. Lineage (NCBI taxonomy): Eukaryota > Metazoa > Chordata > Lepidosauria > Squamata > Colubridae > Ahaetulla > Ahaetulla prasina. The sequence goes on along the minus strand of NC_080546.1, from coordinate 35,174,246 downwards.
AAACATCTTCAAAGAAAAACCAGAAAGTCCAGTTTCCTCTTGAAAAAAGCACCTTTAGATCAGTGGTGAAATTCAAATTTTTTTACTACCAGTTCTGAGGGTGTAGCTTGGTGGGCATGGCAGGGGAAAGATACTGCAAAATCTCCATTCCCACCCCACTCCAGGGGAAGGATACTGCAAAATACCAATTTCCTCTCCACTCCTGGGGAAAGGATATTGCAAAATCTCCATTCCCACCCCATTCTGGAGCCAGCCAGAGGTAGTATTTGCCAGTTCTCTGAACTGCTCAAAATTTCCGCTACCGGTTCTCCAAGCTGCTCAAAATTTCTGCTACCGGTTCTCCAGAACCTGTCAGAACCTGCTGGATTTCACCCCTGCTTTAGATATGGGGTACAAACTTTTAAAAATCAGTTTCTGCAGTGCAAAATTTAACTGCAAGCCAACTTTCTCTCTCATTTCTTTTAACAGCCACCTAATGAAAAATTCTATAAAATTAAAACAGGTATGATATATTTGTTAGACCCAGGAATATCCTCACCAATTGAAAGGATCTCCAAATTTTAGTGTCCTCAGATCATTAGCACTGTGGAAGAATAGAGCTAATTTATTTCCAGTGAAGTGATAGTTTAAAATTTTGGTGGTGATATGATGCTGTGACTGCCGTAGCTTTTACTGGCATATTTTTGAGATATTGTGTCTCTGATTCCTGACTAGAGAATCCTCCTGAAATTAACATAATGTTAATGTCATTAACAATAAAATATTTCCCCATAGATGTCAATGACTGATAGAACCAAATCATATGACTCAATAACCCACCTGTTTTTTTACAATGCCAACAAAGAAAATAATGCCATCCATCCTTTTAAATGCAGTATTTGGGTATCCGATAGAATATCTATAAAATCAATTTTAATTCCACAGCAAAGACATGCAACCATTTATGTTTAGGCATTAAATGCTCTATTTTTTAATCCATAGCTGTAAATGTAATCAATATTAACTTTGGAAATATTGTTTCATTTTTGATACACATATAATATGGGTTCAGTTTCCAGAATTATTTTTATTGTTATTGTTATGCAACACAAGTTTCTTTTATAACTACGCTAATCATTAAATTGATTTTATACAAGTTTCAGAGTGAAAAGTTAAATATAAAGCATATATAACGAAATTTTATAGCACAATATACAGTAGACAACTAAAAGAGAAAGAAAGATTTTTCACTATATTTTTAGATTAAAATTAATAATTCAGTGTACATGTAGACTCAGATGGACTACTATTTGCATGGGGGTCTAAATAGGACATAATTTTCTCCTGTCCAGTGATTCTCTCCCATATGTTATGGACAATCTCCCTAATTTCTAAACCAAATCAGTTTAAAATAGCCATATTCTTAAATTCCATAGCTCTCCTTGAATAATAGCTAGTATGGAGATAAGCATTGTCTCCTACTAATTGATAAAACTAAACTTTCTCTCCAAAAACTGGTTAAAATTGATTGAAGTATTTATCCCCACTGAATTTCACACGTTAATACTACCATTATTAGCATTAGTATAGCTTTCCCCATTGTTTCTTACTGTCCTGGATGGTCATATGTAGAGCTATCTATCTCCTAGGAAATGGCAACATAGCCTCTAGATCCGTGTTGGCGAACCTATGGCACGAGTGCCACAGGTGGCATGCAAGCCCTCTTTGAGGGCACGCAAGCCGTTGCCCCAGCCCAGCTCTACTGCGCATGTACATGTACTTTCCGTCAGCCAGCTGATTTTCGGGTATCTGCCGCGCATGCGCATATGTGCATATGCAGGGGCGGGGCACATGCATGGGGGCGCTTACATTGCATTTGGAGGTTCGGATGCATGCGCCCCTCCCGTGCCCCATTTTGGGCCTGGAAGGCCTCCTGCACCAACCTGGAAGCCAAAATGGGGCACTGGGGGCCTAGGGCACATGCGCGGGTGTGGGTGCATGCATAGGGGGCAATCATTGCATTTTGAGGGTTCGGGCACACATGTGCATTCATACGTGTGTGCATGCGCTTTGGGAACTTGGCACCAAAAAGGGTAACCATCACTGCTCTAGATCATTAACATTTATTTTTATCAACACAATTTTAATGTTTGATATTAATTGTGGTGGTTTGTTCTCTGAGCTTGTTGTTTAGCTTCCAAACATTTCATCACCAGGCTAGATAACATCATCAATAGAACTTTGGTTGAAATGTCTTGTTTCAATTCTCTTCTGCTTTTATAGGTCTTAAGTGATCAGTTGGTTACATGATCGACTGTTCACACCATGTGAGGTCATCTGGTGGTGAGGTCAACCTGGCTGCAGGTCATGTGAGTTAGCTGGTGGTCGATGCCATTATTGGTTGGTCGCTTGATTGATCCAACTTCTTACAGACTATTAGGCTGGTTGCAGGTTTGATATATTTGTTGAATGATCCATTTATAGAATACCAGGCTTTGATAAATTAGCATGCATGGTGTGTAGCTGCATAACTGGCCACATAAGATCTATAAAAACAGAAGAAACTGAAACAATATACTTCAACTGACGTTCTGCTGATGATGCTCCCTAGCCTGGTGATGAAATGTTCGGATATTAAACAAGCTCAACATCTACAAATATTTTCCACCATTTCTAATGTTTAATGTTTCCTTGCTTTTATTTATGTGCTTCAAATATAAAATTATATTCTTAGGATAACTAACAAAGAAGTAAAAAGCAATAAAAGTACGATATAGATTTTTAAAAGAAATTGCCTTGAATATGGATCTAATATTAATTACTGTGGCCAACTATTTCCTTCAAGGACGATCAACATAGCCAACGAAACATTTCATAGCTATTTTGTTGTAAGGTAAATAGCCGATTGAAACTGACATATCTTAAGTTTGCTAATAATATTTAGTCCAAAACAGTTTTAGTTAGATGCAAGTTCTGTTTTTCCAAATTTTCAAAAAACAAATTTGAAATTTGTTTTCAAATCTTTTGACCTAAACAACAACTAAAATGATTATATTGAAATCAAGAGTATTTTCTAATAAGCAAAATGGGTGCATTATATTACAGAGTAAGAGAAGGATGAACTCAAGGGCAAATAATTTGAACTAAAATTAACTGAGTTCCCCAAATTATAACCAAACCATATTTTGGCTTAGCACAATATGTCAACCCATCCATTAATATGACAAGAGATAGAAGATTCAATAGCAAATTAAACTGTTATAGGACTTGTTTGTTTTGGGCTTAGTGTGCTGGACAAACTGGATTTGCACTGTGTATGAAGCCAGGCTTTAGACAAAGCTAAGTTATAAAGGTAATGCAAATATAGATGTAAATTTCAATACAGTTGACAATTTTTTGAACCAGCTCCATAGCTGTATTTATCATCAGTAGCATGGCCTGTAATTAATAATTTGTGATAGCATTCATTACCTGAAAGCCATAAAAAGTTCAGTCTGATGGTTTTTACATATTCAATACATGTTAAAAGGTGGGGGTGCAAATTAGATCCTTTCATCACCAAGTAATATAAAAAATGAAGAGCTAAAACAACTAGTTATGAATGTCAACTGATTGGGAGAAAATGGCTTGATAAGCTTTTGTAATTTTAAAAGCACTAAGGTTGGCAGGCCATGGTAATTTCACAGAATGGGGAAAAAGCTGAAGAAAAATTGCATGAAAGAGGAATTGCATTTTTTTATTTCTTTAAAAAAAGTGAATATGCATTAATTCATAAAATGTAGATGTTCTTCAAACTGAGTACTTTTCCAAATGTTTTAAAGGATTTTGCCAATTTAAAAGAAATAGAAAAGTCTGATTTAAAATGAACTTATTAAAAAAACAATGACCCAAAATAAGTACAGGAGAAATTGTTCACATTTTTACTAATGTACAATTTCTGCAAGCAGAAATATGCATAGTTGGGGGACAATGTAGAATAATAAATATAAACTTCAGAACAAATTCTTTTTTTTTTTTACAGAAAAAATCAGGTGTGATAACCAAACTTGACAAATTCACAAACATCATACAAACTGAAAAAAAAACCCTCACACATAAAATGAATTTGACACATTTAGAAAAATGAGAAACTGAAAATGAAAGATTTTGTCACACATGCTGTACAGTGCAGCCATCTGGCTATGTTCATAAAAACACACTGAACCATCAACTCACCAAATCACATTTTAACTATGTGTTACACAAATTTAGGCTGTGGCTAGCAGAAGGTTCAGTGTGTGATGCAAACTCAGATAATTGGATTAATCACAGTATGTATGTTGTGCAAGCACAACTAGGCTGTCCAAGAATAAGAAGAGTTGGCCATCCTACCACCAGTGGCCTGACCCTGCCTTTTTAATTCTTCAGCAATAGAAAAACAGACCAGCAATTCTTTCTCCTACAAACAATCTAAGACAGACAACTTCTTTGTCTTGCCACCATAATCTGTTCTTAAAGCCCCTCAGATGTCAGGCTATTGCCTGTTGCCCTTTCCATGTATATCTTTTCTGAGCAACTGGGTGAAACTGTGAAAGAAAGATGGGGAACAAAAAAGCTTATTAATACACTTGCGGTGTTTGATTTTTCTATCTTTAGAGACAGTATATGATTGTAACTGGCATCATCTATGGTTAGGAATTACATCAGGTATAAAGCAAGAAAGAGTTCAGTACTTCTACTGTCAAAAACTGAGATAAATTTGTTGTATATAGCTGCTTCCCTTTAACATTCTATACGTTAGAACTGCTCAGGGCTTAGACATTTTCTTAATTGGTTTCACAACACAAGCATAATCAAAGATTGGTTTATCCTTATACAATTTTCTTGGATCTGAAATGAATTGGGATTAAATCTGCCATTTACTTTGCAGATTTGTAAATGCAATTCAAATGCTGTTTCTCTCCTGTATTCTTTGGCAGGGAAAGGCATCTCTGCCTGTTAGGTAAGATTTCTTACCCATTGGGAGCCAAAGCCCATAAATGTTAGCTGAGTGTTGGCAGAGCTAAGTGAAATGCATGTGTTTTTCCTTTAAGAGTGGTCAGCTGAGGGAAGGTTGGCAGTGTTCCTCCAACAATCCCAGGCGGAGTGTCTATGTCACCATTCTCTTCTTGGCATGCCTCTTCAAGGCAGTGTATCACATTCAGAATAGCCTGTGACTGGTTATGTGGGGGTGGAGGAGGCGTCTGCATTGGTTTAGGCCTTTTAGCCTAGGAAGTCATCTTACTAAACCACAAAGTCTGACTTTTAGTTGCACGGAAAAATGCACAGCTCTCAATTCAATCCTTGGCAATGTAGTGTACATTTTTCTTCGACTATACAATGCAGGAGATTCTCAAGACAAGAATCTTTCCAACACTTTGAATGTCTTAGGCATTTTCAAAATGCATCTGATTCTTTTCTCATCTTGATCCACAAACAAGAACTGTTAATGCCCTTGGGAATAGGTTAGCGACGAATTGTAGTAAGTTGGCAAGTACTAGTTTTCCAAACTGGAATAATGCCAAGGCATGAGACTGCATGAAACTAATTCTAGTTAGGTGGGCGAATGAGGATACCCCTTCAGAAGTAAGGGTGAAGTATTGTTCATATCCTTGTTTGGTATTGTTTTACATATTTTAGAGGCAAGTGTTGCCATTAAATAATTCCATGCCGGAGTCTTGGCTTACATTAAATCTTGAGGAGTATAAAAATAAGTTCCCTTTGGTTTCAAGAATGAAACAGGCTTGCCATGTTTCCTGGCTGAAACTTTTATTTGTTAATTGAGGCTTAGTTCTGTGGTATTTGAAGAAATACCATCTGTACCATGACTCATCTACTCCCCCAATGTTAAAATGTAGGTTTGCAAGCCCTCGTATTGCTTGTTACCCTCATTAGAATTAAGATTGCCGTCTACTGAAAGATTATCAAGGGAATACTCCTGGTGCTAATCGAAATTTTGGGTAATCATGCTGAACAGATGATTAGGTGGGTTGTAAATTCTAAGAGAAATAAGGTTCTCTAACCAATGTTAAAACATTGTGACAGTAAAAATAGAATTGAACAAGTCCCAACATCTATCAAGCCATGGTTTGTTGTCATTATAATTTGTTGGATAAACCTGAGTTGACAGGATTAACAAAATTCACAAAACTCAAAACAAAAAACCCTCCACAATTTAGATCATCATAATAAATGAAACAGCCATTATCATACCAACACTACTTTAAATTCCATTCTATAGAAAATTCTATAGATGGAAGACTGGAGCATAGCTTCTCAATTTCCTGTGATGGCAATTTTACTTGGGCTAAGGAAACAAGTACGAATTTGATCTCTTGATTACATTCTTTATACCGTTATAGATGCACAGTGTGAAGGGGAAGCAAACATATTCCATTTTTTTATTGTTGGAAGAAATGTCCATCTGGGTTCAGTTCCAAGTGGGAAGAAAGACACTGGAAACATGAAGATTGCTTGGAAAGATGGTTTAATGGTGGACAGGACCACATGGTTTGAGGTCGTGGGCAAAAAGAGCACATGGGTGAGAGAGGGAGAGAGATTTTTACCCTCTGTTGGGCTTTGAACTTGCTTCCTGTTCCTATGGCAAGAAATATAACCTGATTGGTTGTCAGACTCCCATGGGGCCATGCAGGGGTAACTTTGTAGGTTGTCTTGAGTCCCATGTTTGGCTGAAGCTTGCTGGGTGATGTAATCTTCCCAGGTGCCATATGGTGAGATGGGTAGAGGGCTAATCCTACTATGTCTTGAGGATGAAGGTCTTTTGTGTTGTAGATAAACTGGCCCAGCCTTTTGTCTTGTAGATAGGTTGGCACCAGTCTTTCTGGGGCTATTAGCAAGGGGGCAGGCTGCTGCTTTCCAAGAGCATGTTTCTTCTTTTCTCATCCAAGGAGGTATAGTATTCTGCCTTTTTAATATTTGCTAGAATATTTCATTCTTCTAGGAGAGGGGTGGGTGCTAATTTCCTAACTACAACAATTTTTCAAGTTTAAAAAAAATTATTTAGCATTCTTCAGAGCTAGAAAACACAAAATATGCTAGCTATGTTTTGAGAAAAAAAATGCTTTTTCACAGATTAAGAAGATTGAAAGTAAAACGAGCCACAGATATGGGTAAACTAATTTTCTGCTGAGAAGCAAGACATATTGTTTTAGAATAGAAAATAATTAATGTTGGGTAAAGAATTAAAACTGAGATTATAATGAGATATAACATGTTCTTCAGATCATCCAGGGGTCATTGTTACTTGGTTCCAAGTTCCTACAAGTAAGTAAGATTCCAACTGCTATAAAGTAGAAATAATGCATTAGTATACAGTCAGCTTTATTGTGACCTGAGGTTAATGGTAGTTGCTCTTGGTATGTTTATAATGGTTTAAAAGGGATGTATGAGCTAGAGTTGTTCAACTCTATAAAAATGCAGGATAGTGCAATCTTCATATATCTGTAAAAAAATCACCTAAATGATGCTGTGCTTTTACTCAATAACGGAACTCAAGGTTTGAAGAAGACTTTCCTTTTAAAATGACAGCATCTCTTATATATCATTTGAGTATCTTGATCTAATAATATATTACAGGTAGTAATATATTATTACTTAACAACCAAATTGAGCCCAGAATTTATATTTCTAAGTGAGAAATTTGTTAAATGAGATTTGTCCCATTTCTGACTTTTCTTGCCACATTTGTTAAGTGAATCACTGCAATAGTTAAATTAATAACACAGTTAAGTGAATCTGGCTTCCCCATTGTATTTGTCAGAAGTTCGCAAAAGATAGTCACATGCTCCTGGGACACTGCAACCATCACATATGTGAACCAGTTGTCAAGTATTTGAATGTAAATCACATGACCGTGGTACTACATTATGGTACAATGGCCATAAGCAGTGGTGAAATCTGAACCGGTTTACTACCGGTTTGCTGGCTGCACTTGCGCAGTGCATACCACACAACAAATGCGAGGTGCACACGCAGTATATGCCAAAAGGAGGCATGGGGTAAGCAAAACAGCGCACGGGGGGGGGGGGGTGACCAGCCGTGGAGCGCGATCTTTTTTTTACTTTTAAAAGTATTTTTTTACAACCTATTCGGCTGAATAGATTGTAAAAAATGCTTTTAAAAGTAAAAAAAAACGTTCTAATGATCGCGCAGCTCAGCTGTGATTATCAGAGCCCTTTTTTTAACTTTTAAAAACATTTTTAACAACCTACTTGACCAAATAGGTTGTTTAAAAAATGCTTTTAAAAGTAAAAAAAAAAAAAGGCTCTGACGATCAGGCAGCTCAGCTGTGATCATCAGAGCCTTTTTTTTAACCTTCTTTAAAAGAAGCGGCAAGCGGGCGACCGGGCGATTGGGTGGGCATGGGACGGGGAGGCAGGGATTTTTCCTACTGGTTTTCCGAACCACCCACCGCCATCGCTACTGGATCGGCTGAAAAGCAACACAAATTGTTTTAGAATAGAAAATAATTAATGTTGGATCATAAGTCCCTTTTTCAGTGCTGGTGTAAATTTGAATGGTCATTAAATGAATTGTTGTAAGTCGAGGACTACATAAATAGCTATAGATGTCTTAGTGTGGTGGTACACAGAATTCCTGGAACTAAGCACATGGAAAATGATGTGTATCCAAAGCAAAGCAAGACCTGAAGCATAAAATGTCAGAAAGAATTGTTAGAGTATGAGGGAGGTCTTTTTGAACTGGAGGTATAATGTGCTCAGTAAGGGTGGGGGTTGAAGAAAAACAAGACAGTGGTGGCTTTTTTATCATATACAGTGATGTTATTAACAACAGGAATTTGCAACACAATACAAAACAATACTGGTGTTTTCCCAGTTTCAGATTTCCTACTAAGTCTCCCTCCAAGACACTACTTGTCTCTATGTCTCCTGCTTCCTTCCCATTTCTCTCTGTTAAGTTCGGGCAATGAAGAGGCAGGAGACGATACAAGTGACAACAGCTCTTTGGTTTATTGTGATCCCAGCAAAAGCCAACAGGCAAAAACCCCTCTTTAAATAGTATTTTGGCTGAGGCATCAGCCAATCAGCAACGTGCATTTTCCCGCCCAAATTTCCCTCCTAAAATTCAAATACATTACACTCTCCATCTCCCTCATCCTTTCCTTGACAAGAAAATGAGAAAAGAAGGAAATGGACTGGAATTGTGCTTAGTATAGCTTGGCCTTTTCCTGGAATCACTCAGCCAAACACCTACTGCTTCTCCATTGGGGAAAAAGCTCTCTCAAGGGTCTTCAGCCCAGTCTTTTGCTAGAAACCAAGACTTTGCCACTGACAGCAGATGTCTTCCATCCCATTCTTGGTTCTTCTTGCTGGAGTTCTTATCCCTCTGGGTCTTCCCTTCCCTTCTTCTAGGAAAGCCTTTCCATGGATCTTTCTTCTCTCTGCCCAACCAGGAATTGATAACTGCTCTGCACACTTAACTTCTCTCTCCAACCTTTCTCTGCAGCCTCTCCATTCACTCTGTGCACAATCTTTTTATTTTTATTTATTTTATTTTATTTATTTGTCACAACAGTATATATAAGCATAAGCATGAAATAACTATACGATATATAAGCATATATATAAGCATAAGTATGTAATAACTATATGAAATTGGATACAATCAAGGGAACATTAGGACAGGAACGTTGGTGCTCTTATTTTCTCTTCCTCCCTCCCTCCCTCCCTCCGTCTCTCTCTCTCTCTCTCTCTCTCTCTCTCTCTCTCTCTCTTTCTCCAATCTTTAATCAGACTGACAGCATGTCATTCAGCAACTGAAGAGGTGGGTGTGCTCCAAGGGCTGTAGTCCTCAACATTTATCTATCAGGATCGACCAAGGGGACTGTTATCTCATCATCTAACCACAGCAGCCCTGGCTAGCAGCCAGATCAGCTCATCGGGCCTCGTGATAGCACAGCTGCCCTCCAAGGCCAGAAGTGAGCTACTTTCCCCTTTTATTCACTCCATAAGCTGAGTCATGCCAGCAGAACAGCAGCCTGGCCAGGCCAGGCCATTAAAATCCATGCGCCACAAACACCCCACTGCTGTCCGGAACAAAGACATCCTAGTTTGGTACAGTTCTACTTGGAATTCTCGTTTGGTTTTGAACTCTGGAGGATAGACAGCACAATCATGATTTAGGTTTATTACTTTTTTAAAACATAGAGCAACGAATGAGCACTGTTGCTTAATATAACTGTGTGACTGACTCTTTCCACAGCTAATTAATTACACATGTGTGAGTATATTTATGCATAAGCTTATATTCAGTTAGTAGATGTGACAAATCGTGTAACTGTATGATTTCCACCTTCTCATTGGAGGTGAAACTCAGTTTTCAGCTATCTGCTTCAGATAACAAATGTTTAAATCCTTATAATATAAAAAGCATATACAAAGTTGGTGATATTGGTCTCATTGCATAGGTCTTATGGTTCAACTGTATTTTTTAAAGTATTATTTTACTGGAAAGTAATACAGACATTGGTAGGCACGCGGTGGATCAAAAGGTCGGCAGTTCAGCGGTTCGAATCCCTAGTGCTGTGTAACGCGGTGAGCTCCCGTTACTTGTTCCAGCTTCTGCCAACCTAGCAGTTTGAAAGCACGTAAAAAATGCAAGTAGAAAAATAGGAACCACCTTTGGTGGGAAGATATCAGTGTTCCGTGCGCCTTTGGCATTTAGTCATGCCGGCCACATGACCAGGGAGACGTCTTTGGACAGCACTGGCTGTGAAACAGAGATGAGCACCGCCCCCTAGAGGCAGGAACGACTAGCACATATGTGCGAGGGGAACCTTTACCTTTAATACAGACATTGTGTACAGGTAGTCCTCAACCTACAACAGTTTGTTTAGTGACCGTAAAAAGTTACAATGGCACTGAAAAAAGTGACTTATGACCATTTTTCACACAATTGTTGCACATTTTCATGCTCACATGATCAAAATTCAGATACTTGGAAACTGACTCATGTTTATGACAATTGTAGTATCTGTGAGTCATGTGATCACTTTTGTGACCTTCTAACAAGCAAAGTCAATGGGGAAATATTTAATAACCATGTTACTAACTGAACAACTGCAGTCATTCACTTAATATGTCTGACAAGAAAGGTCGTAAAATGGGGCAAAATTCAATTAAGAAATATTTCACTTAGCAACAGAAATTTTGGGCTCCATTGTAGTCGTAAGTCAAGGAATACCTGCATATGAATGGACATAACTCAATTTTGCACTTTAAATCTCTTTATGAGATTTCTGATTATTGGGATTTTTATATACTTTTTTGCTTTTTTAAAATAACGCGGCTGAATTTAGTTATAATACTAAGCTCTTCTTTAGTGCATTATGTTTTGGCTTAGCAGGTTGTATGAATCTAGCATTTGCCATTTGTAAAATGTTGTTTATGGTCCAGCTAATTGTGGCTTATCCAATCAATTATGCTTAGGGATACAATTGTTAAATTCAGTTTGTGAATCCAATCATAAAAATGTATTATTAAAAAACATGACTCATAACATTGTATGCCTGGGTACAGGGGGCTGTTATCAGTAGTTTTGATCAGTGACATCACCAAAGTAAACAAACAAATCCCAGATGGCACAGATGGTACCAGAACAGGAATCCTTCTGGAAATAATGCATTCATCCCTAATCTCAGGAAGTCTTCTTGCTAATCCTGAAATTAATGATTAAAGTTCTGAAAGAGCGATTTCCAGCAACCCTAACCTTGCCTTTAAAAAAAACAACAACCCTTCATTTTGCAGGGGATTTAAAAAGTGATCCTCAAATGAACACAGCAACCATCTCCTATTTTAAGGGTTTCTGAAGTAAATAAAACCCTTGTGAACTTTTGCAAAAGGCATTTGTTGGCAAGTGCAAGAAGTGCAAGAAAAGCAACATTTTTATAAAGCTACAGCCTGCTTTTTTTTTTTTTTGTCTTTTGTAAGATAAAGACACATATTTCAACAAAATTTTATTTAGGAAAAAAGACCTATATCAAGGTGGTAGGTATAGGAGGGGAAAAAAACTTTTTAAAATTTTCAAATGGAAGATTTATATTTTACAAACTTTAACTTCTGATTCCTACAAACCTGATGAAAACAGTGACAAAAGGTAACAGCTGCAAAATTGTGATTGAACAGAGTAGGTTGGGAAGTTCAGAATGTATTCAGAAACTGAGACATTATATTTTGAGATATTTAAAATTATTTAGCATCCCATCACCATATACCAACATTCAGTTAATAAAAAGCATTTTTTTCTGAAATTGGACAAGCTGCTTCAGTGGTAGTCAACCTGGTCCCTACCGCCCACTAGTGGGCGTTCCAGCTTTCATGGTGGGCGGTAGGGGTTTTGTCCAATACCGAAGCACTTTCCTTTTTTTTTAATTGAATTGACTTTTTAAAAATATTTCATAGCATTATTTAAAAACATTTTCATTAGATTTTCATAAAATTCCCCTTGGCAATTTAAATTTCCGAAAATATACTATTTGTATCGCCCGTGCATAAGTTTAGTTCACGTTATATAAGTAAAACTAAATGGTAAGTAATTATTATTATATGCTTTAACTTGCTGTAACTCTGCTTTATAAATTTTATACAGTAAAGTTACTTTCCTACTTTATAAATCACCATTACTGTGGAACCGGTGGGTGGTTAGAAAATTTTACTACTAACAGAGATACAAAAGTGGGCGGTAGGTATAAAAAGGTTGACTACTCCTGAGCTGCTTACATACAAGACAATGAACCATGGTGGTGCTGTGGTTCAAGTACAGTACTGCAGGCTACTTCTGCTACCTGCCTGCTCCCTGCAATTTGGCACTTCAAATCTCACCAGGCTCAAAGTTGACTCAGCGTTCCATCCTTCCAAGGTAGGTAAAATGAGGACCCAGATTGTTGGGGGCAATATGCTGGCTCTGTAAACCGCTTAGAGAAAGCTGTAAAGCACTGTAAAGCAGTATATAAATCTAAGTGCTATTGCTAATAGATATTCAAACTGCTTTTTTTTGTCTTTATAACTATAGTATTAGATAAGACACCCTAATCAGTACAATTGCTGCTATAGAATGGGATGTCCTGATGTGTAATTCTGTGATAAACGTTTATTTGTTTATTTGTTTATCAATTTTTTGAAGGGCTCTGGGCAGTGTACAAATAAATATAAAATATGAAAATATATAAACAGTGTAGAAATTTACAATTTAAAAAGGCAATGATTGATTAAAAATTAATAGTAAAAATTAATTAAAAGGCAGAGGAGGGCTTTCGAGGTGCTAACAGGCCACGGTCTTGTCTTCTTTGAGCGCCAAGCAAGGTTGCAGAGCCATATCATCAAAAGTCTTTTACAAAGTTTTCATTAAGATTTTATTTACTTCAGAAATGTTCCAAATACAATATGTCTATTATTTTTATCGATGGAATATCTTTTAAAACTAATCCTCCTCCCCCCAAAAAGATGTTGAAAAGGCAAAAGAGGCCAGGTTAGAATTACCAATGATCACTCCTTTAAGGCTGCTAATCATTAACGTTAAGGATTAGCCAACATACCTCCTGAAAAGGGGAAGGTTGAATAAGTAGGATTCATGACCTGGTAAGATCTGAAATCATGCACAACAGCACCTGTGGAAAGTCAAAATGTGCAAGATGTTAGGTATGCACACTTTTGCTGACTGCCAGCTGTCAGCAGTTCGGCAGTTTGATTCTCACCAGCTCAAGGCTGACTCATCCTTCCGAGGTCGGTAAAATGAGGACTCAGATTGTTGGGGCCAATATGCTGACTCTGTAAACCGCTTAGAGAGGCTGTGTAGCACTATGAAGTGGTATATAAGTCTAAGTGTTATTGTTATTGTAATTCAAGACCTATCATTTTGTACACATATTGATGTTGCACACGTGTACAAAAAGGGTGGCGTTTGGCTCATGATGCTACACCTGCCATCTTGCAGATGTTGACCTCTCTGTGTGGATGCGTCCACATGTGGTGTTTGTGTGGAAATAACATTCGTGAAACCTGCTGAACATATGTACCAAATAAAGTACATACAGTATTTATACTAATCTGATTAAAAATAAAAACATGAAACATTATATTTAATAACAGGACCAACATATATTGGTTTATGCCTCTTATTCAGTAACTTTTACAGTCAAATTATTTGGAACTATAATATTGAATATTTAACAAGCATATAAAATTTATCTTTTTTTCTGTGTGTCTTTGGGTCAGTGTTGAGTCCTAGCAACCGCTTGGACTAGACCCTGCAATTTTCTTACTTACTTTTTTTTACTTATTAAATTATTTTTCTTGGTTTATTAAAAAGAATAATTAAATTTCAAGAGAAAATCATATTTCATACAAAGTCTGCCCCATGGCAGATAAAATAATATATGGGGGGAAATCATATGTAGAAGCTGCTTGCTTTACGATTATAGTGTACTTTACCGATCAAAATAAGTAAGAAAATGCATCATCATATATTTCATAGGCAAATTTTAAAATACAAATTTGTGCTGTTTTTTTTTTACTGTGGAATTGGATTCAAGAGTTTATGCTAGTACTTTTCTATGCTGTCCATCTATATGCTATAATTTGCTTTCCTATTTTTTCTCTTACACTAATCATACTCCTATTCTTTCTAGAGTTTCCCTTCCCTCCCTCTCTAAAACCTTAGTGGCTATTCCATTAATACAGAAGTCAGGCTTCTTCAGCAGCAGCCCTATGTTTCCCCTATTTATTAACAGACTTCATTAAAACTATTTGAAACACTATATAAATTGCTGGAGTTACAGATGTGCTGCTGCAGATTTGGTAAAAGAACAGAAGTACATTTCCATCAATGGAATATACAAGGTGAATATATAAACCAAGTTGAAAGTTGGAGAAGGATTCTTGTGTGGAGTTAATATAATGTAAGCAGGTGTAGGAGATCAAAGCATAGTAATCCATACAAAACATAGATTAGTCCATACAATAGCACATAGTTCTTGAATAAACATATTCGTTCACATATATAACATTAATTATCCTTACTTAGATAAATACATATTTAACTTAATACACAGCAGGATAAAACAGAGAAATATGGTTGCCTTTATTTACCCTACCATGCTAACAATCTGTTTCAGTTGTGCAAAGGGAGGCAAAACAGGAAGTTGTTTGTTCAGCACCATTGTTCAAAATAGCCAATTCCTGCTGACCCTCATGGAGAACTTTTGCTGATCTATGCACCTAAGTACATGTTTGAATTACTAGCGAGGTTGATTGGCACACCAGATCATCTCAGAATAGATTCAAAAGATGAATATGATACGAATATGAACCACAGTAGGGTTTACTGGAGATTGTCAATAAGTTGAAAGGCAATGGGAGTGCATGACAGTTTTAAAAAGCAAACAATAGAGCCAAGGAATCATAGTTTTACACTTCAGCAGCCTCCTAAATAGTATGCATATGAAAATCAGAAATGGAGAGCCTCAGTAGCTGTATGTGGCAATTTGTCTGATTTGGATAACTGCTGGAATGTCTCCCAAGATCACAGTACCAAATTATAGTTTTAAAACTGCAAACGTTTATCTTCTTGAAATCACAGCCTAGAAAACAAATATTTTACTTTTGAGGACCTAACGCACATGTTTTTTTTTGTTTTGTTTTAAAAAAAAGATTGTCTAAAAAGAGTGGGGGGCTAGTTTGGGCTTCATCCCCTTTGGTGGCTATGTTCTATTTTTTACCCAGAGTCGGGGGGGGGGAGGGGGGATGTTAAATATGACTTCCACACAGGAAAAATATTCACCCTTACCCCTAGGCAATCTTGGAGAGGAATTAGATGTGACCTCTGCTTTTTGGCAAGTTTGTTTGGCATTTTGGATATAAAAGGGAATTTATCTCTTTGTATTTGTTTTGTCTTCCAAATGAGCCATGGCCCAATTTGAAGAGCAACTGTAAGCATCATTTGTATTTTCTTATTTCCATATAACAAATGTTTTATGTGAATGTGTCCTGTTTCTTAAAATAGATTTTGCTTTATTGGAGAATTGAAGTTCAGCCATTTCATTTAGAAGATGGATGGGCACATACTTCTGATTCCAGTACACTGTAACTTATAGAATTGTAGTTGAGGAAGCTATTCTGAACTGGAAAAAATAGGCTGCTACTTTCTCGATGTATTCATAGCATATAAGATTAACTTCAGGGATTTCTGATTTTACTTTTCATTCTAAATTCTATATAGCTAGAGTTTTGTTGTTACTGTGAGATTAAATAATTATATGACCTTTTCTTATTTATTCAATTTTTTAAAAAAAAATATGAAATGTGGAAAACCTTTAAACAACACTTTCACATCGTTTCTTAATATATAGATTGTATATCATCATAATATATGTACCGGTATATGTTTTTGACTTAGTAGGATATGTGAGCTTACGCATTGTGATTTGTAAATCATCATTTACAAATCATACGGCTTAGCATTAGATGTGAACTACATCAGAACCAGTGTTAAATTTCAAAAATTTTTACTACCGGTTCTGTGGGTATGGCTTGGTGGGCGTGGCATGGCTTGGTTGGTGTGGCTTAGTGGGCGTGGCAGGGGACAGATACTGTAAAATCTCCATTCCCTCCCCACTCCATGGGAAGGTTACTACAAAATCCTTATTTCCTCCCAATCAGCTGGGACTTGGGAATAGATGGGGGCGGGGCCAGTCAGAATTTTTACTACCGGTTCTCTGAACTACCCAAAATTTCCGCTACCAGTTCTCCAGAACTGGTCAGAACTTGCTGAAACCCACCTCTGAGCAGAACCATATCTCTATATGAATCCCAGCTTCCATTTGAACATGAGGTACTTTTTCTCCCATTGGTGCCTTTTTTAGTAACCTAAATCTTCCTCATTCTCTTAGTCAGAAGGGGAACGCCAGTCAGATGTGGGTTTCCTCTCTTGTCTAGCTGCAAGGACCGAGTCTGCTGATTCAATTTCCTTGGCCCCGCCTTTTTCTTTCAGCACCAACTTTTCGACTCTGTTTTACAGAAGACAGCCATGTCTACCCATAGCTCTGTCAATTGCATTTAAATAAATAAATAAAGAAAATCAATTCTATTTTAGAAAGAAACAACTCAGCCGATCAAGACCTTCGGTGAGTCTTCATTCCGGTGAGAAGGGCTTCGGCTTGATACCGCTGAGGGCTGCAGAGGCGGTGCGATCTGCCAGCCGGCAGATCACGGGAGCAGGAAGAATTCCCCTGTTTTCCCAATTCAGCCCATTAATTCCCTATTTAAGGAGGGCTCAAATCGCTGCTCAAGCAGCTTCGGCTCTGCAGCTTAAGTGTGAGGTTGTCCCCTTTGTTTTTTCTGCACATTTTAGGATTCGCGCTTCACTGGAGGGTGAGCGATTGGCAGTTGGAGCGTTGTCAGCTCCACGATCTCAGCTGCAGCCTTCTCCAGAAGCCCAGGGCCAGTGGGTGGAGCGATTCGGCAGCTCCCCGCCTCTCTGTCTCCAGACGGCTATCCAGCCCAGCAACGAGACTCAGTAAGTCCATTGGGCTAATTCCCCGAAGGGGGAGGGGGAAATTTGGGCGTGAAAGCCAGCCATTTTCTAATGCATCCAGATTCAAAATGGCAGATGCCAGTTCTGGCCACGTGGAGACTCCTTCTTCTGCTCGGGGAAGATCCCGACATCGTTCAGACCCTGAGGAGGGCCCCTCTCAACCTAGTTCCTCCAGGAACCGAGCCAAGCCTTCCAGGGATAAGTCCTCCAAAACCTCCAAGGAGGAAGAAAGAAGGCACAAGGCCATTGAAAGGGTTATCAGCAAGGCCCAGACTCAGTCCGCCTCCAAGGTCCCTACGACCCCAACCACAACAGGCCTTTCTGTGCCTTCTTCTGTGCCTTCTTCAGTGGACCTAGCCCAACCAGAGCTTCTCCAGTCTTAGAATCTTCTGCTGCTTGGTCTCCTGACTGACTAGCCACGTCTACCCAGCACTCTCCAGCCAGCCTTGATCCTCTTTTTCGGCCTCTTCCAGATCCTGACATCCAACCAATCCTCACTCTGCCTTCTGCATCAGATATGCCTCCATCAGCTCCTCCTATTCTGGGATCGGCTTCTCTACCTGTTACAAACCTTCAGCTACCTGAAGCCGTTAGCCTTTTAATTTCAGAAGCTATCAAGCAGAGTGTGACTCAGTGCTTCTCTCAGGGGTCCCCCCCCTCTAGGCAGGAAATTTCTCATAGATCTCAAAACCTTCAGGTTTCAGCTGACATGAACCAGGAGTCTGGTTCATATCAGGAACATGAGACAGAAGCCCAAGACTCTCTCTCAGATGAAGAAATGCATGGAGATCATTCTCTATCAGAGGATGAGGGCCTAGAACCTGACCAACCCTTGTTTATTGGACTGTTCAAGCTACAAATTTATTTATTTATTTATTTATTTATTTGATTTTTATTTATTTATTTGATTTTATTTATTTATTTATTATTTATTTAATTTAATTTTTATACCGCCCTTCTCCCGAAGGACTCAGGGCGGTGTACAGGCAAGATAAAAACCAACAATACAAATATACAAGTTAAAATACCCTTTAAAAAACTTATTTAAGATAGCCCAAAGTTAAAAAATTGCCATCAGTTAAAACCCCATTTAAAATTAATAAAATTCCCCTTATTAAAATCCAAATTTAAGCCAGCCCCGCGCAAATAAAAAGATGGGTCTTCAGTTCGCGACGGAATGTCCGAAGGTCAGGTATTTGACGTAAACCCGGGGGAAGCTCGTTCCAGAGTGGGAGCCCCACAGAGAAGGCCCTTCCTGGGCCCGCCAGCCGACATTGTTTGGCGGACGGCACCCTGAGAAGTCCCTCTCTATGGGAGCGTACGGGACGGTGGGAGGCGTGTGGTAACAGCAGGCGGTCCCGTAAGTACCCAGGTCCTAAGCCATGGAGCGCTTTAAAGGTCGTCACCAACACCTTAAAGCGCACTCGAAAGGCCACAGGCAGCCAGTGCAGTCTGCGCAGGGGCGGTGTTACATGGGGGCTACGCGGAGCCCCCTCTATCACCCGCGCAGCTGCATTCTGACTAACTGAAGCCTCCGAGTGCACTTCAAGGGAGCCCCATGTAGAGAGCATTACAATAATCCAAGCGAGAGGTAACGAGCGCATGAGTGACCGTGCATAAGGCATCCCGATCAAGGAAGGGGCGCAACTGCCGAACCAGGCGAACCTGGTGGAAGGCCCCCCTGGAGACGGCCGTCAAATGATCTTCAAACGACAGCCGATCATCCAGGAGGACACCTAAGTTGCGCACCCTATCCTTTGGGGCCAATAACTCGCCTCCGACAGCCAGCTGCGGCTGCAGCTGACTGAATCGGGATGCCGGCATCCACAGCCACTCCGTCTTGGAGGGATTAAGCTTGAGCCTGTTTCTCCCCATCCAGACCCGTACGGCTTCCAAACACCGGGACAGCACTTCAACAACTTCATTGGGGTGGCCCGGGGTGGAAAAGTACAGCTGGGTATCGTCAGCGTACTGCTGGTATCTCACCCCGAAACCACTGATGATCTCGCCCAACGGCTTCATGTAGATGTTGAACAACAGGGGCGAGAGAATCGACCCCTGTGGGACCCCACAAGTGAGGCCCCTCGCGGTCGACCTCTGCCCCCCCGTCAACACCGTCTGCGTCCGGTCGGAGAGATAGGAGGAGAACCACCGATATACGGTGCCTCCCACTCCCAATCCCCCCAGCCGGCGCAGCAGGATACCATGGTCGATGGTATCAAACGCCGCCGAGAGATCTAATAGGACCAGGGCAGAGGAATAACCCCTGTCCCTGGCCCTCCAGAGATCATCCACCAATGCGACCAAAGCTGTCTCCGTGCTGTATCCGCGTCGGAAGCCGGACTGGAACGGGTCTAGATAGACATCTTCATCCAGGTATTGGGGTAGCTGTCGCGCCACGGCACTCTCTACAACCTTCGCAACAAAGCGAAGGTTGGAGACTGGACGATAGTTACCCAAAATAGCTGGGTCCAGGGAGGGCTTCTTAAGGAGGGGTCTCACCACCGCCTCTTTCAAGGCGGCAGGGAAAACCCCTTCCAATAAAGAAGCGTTGATAATCCTCTGGAGCCAGCCTCGTGTCACCGCCTGAGTGGCCAGTACCAGCCAGGAAGGACACGGGTCCAGTAAACATGTCGTGCCGTGCAGCCTCCCCAACAACCTGTCGACGTCCTCGGGAGCCACAGGGTCAAACTCATCCCAAATGAGCTCAACAAGACGTGCCTCCTCTCCCTCGCTTGGATCATCCCAAATTCGGTCCAGACCGTCCCTCAGCTGAGCGATTTTATCGTATAGATAACCGCTAAACTCCTCGGCTCGTCCCTGCAAGGGATCATCCGCACCTCCTGATGTAGGAGAGAACGGGTCACCCGAAACAGGGCGGCCGGGCGGTTATCTGCCGACGCAATGAGGGTGGAGGCGTAGGAACGCCTCGCTTCCCTCATTGCCACTAGGTAGGTCCTAGAATAGGACCTAACTAGTGTCCGATCAGCTTCGGAGCGACTGGACTTCCAGGTGCTCTCCAGGCGTCTTCTTCGGCGTTTCATCTCCCTCAGCCCCTCGGAGTACCAAGGGGCCGGACGAGACCTACGCCGGGTCAGAGGCCGCAAAGGCACGACACGGTCCAAGGCCCCGGCCGCGGCCTGTTCCCAGGCCACGACCAGTTCCTCAGCCGTGCCGTGGGCCAGATCCTCAGGGAATGGCCCAAGCTCCGTCAGGAACCTCTCAGGGTCCATCAGGCGCCTGGGACGGAACCACCGTATAGGTTCCGTCTCCCTGCGGTGGTGAATGGCGGTCCGGAAATCTAGGCGAAGGAGAAAATGATCCGACCATGACATTGGTTCTGTTACTAAATCATCTAACACCAGATCATTAAGCCACTGTCCAGAGATATAAATCAGATCCAGCGTGCCTCCCCCCGTGTGCGTAGGGCCATCATTTACTCGAATCAGGTCCAAGGCCGTCATGGAAGCCTGGACCCCCCGAGCTGCCGTTGATAACAAGCCAACTGATGGCAGGTTAAAATCCCCCATGACTATAAGTCTGGGGGTCTCAACCGCCACAGCAGCGAGTACCTCCAACAGCTCAGGCAGGGCTGTGGTCACGCAGCAAGGAGCCAGGTACGCGATCACCAAGCCCAACTGATTCCTATAGCCCCACCGCACATAGAGGGATTCACAGCCGGCAATCTGAGGAACAGTGGTCTCCCTCGGCTCTAGATCCTCCTTAATGACAACCGCCACCCCGCCACCCCTACCTTGGACCCTCGGCTGATGAAATGCTCGGAAACCTGGAGGGCACATCTCGACAAGGGGGACCCCCCCCTCTGGGCCCAACCAGGTCTCCGTGATGCCCATAAGGGCCGCGGGGTCCCCCTGGATAAGGTCACAAATCAGGGGGGCCTTATTAACCACGGACCGAGCATTACATAACACCAGCCGAAGATCCAAGCTCTGAGGATCATGGCCACCCGGGGAACGGGTCGGGACTGAGGGGCCGGAGCACGCGATCGCTCGCAGACATCGAACGCGTGCTCCCTCAACTCGGTACGGCCCCTCCCCCCGCCATATCTGCCTCTCCCACTTACCGTACAGATCGGACAACCCACTAAACCTGGAACGTCCTCCCCCCCTGCCTTCAGACTAGATGGAATAGTGTCGCGAACTAGCACAGGGGCTGGATCCCTCCCCGACGGGTTCTCACCCCCACCCGCCACATCCCTCCCCCCCCTTAAAAAACCCTTATTTAAAAAACTATTTAAAAAGCCCCACAACTTCTTCTTAGCCGCATGTTTATGTTTCTCTCTCTCCTTTTTAAGGCTCAAAACACAACCAGAATGGGAACAAACCGTCCAACCAGGGAGCTCAATCAGACTCAGATCCAGTGGAGGCCTTTCTTTGAACCAGCCACAGCAACAGAAACGGTACCGGTACCCAAACTTTTTGAGGACATAGTTCAACGTCAATGGGCGGTGCGTGGCTCAGACCCTAATCCACTTGGCCTAGACAAGCATCTATACAACATCGCTAACAATTTGGACACCATCTGCTCCTATTGTAGCCTTGGCTTCTAATTCCCCTCTCACGGGTCCTCTTGATGAGTCCCTTCGTCCTGAAGACAAGCGGGCTGAACGGGTCCTCATCAAAGGCCATCAGGCAGCCGCCTGGGCAGTTAAGGCGGCCACATCATCTTCCTTCTTCGATTGCACCTCTTTATTGTGGTTGAAGCAATTACAATCCAGAATCCCAGCATCTGACATTAGATCCCATCAGGACATAAATAAGATCAAGAATTCTCGGCAGACGCCACTCTTAATGCAGCCAGGTTCGCGGCCAAGGCCATGGGAGTATCGGTTACCTCAAGACGCCTTTTATGGCCTTTTATGGCTTTCAATGGCAAGCCAACACACGAAACAAATGGCGACTGGTGGCTGCTCCTTATTCAGGGGACAAGCTTTTCGGGCTCCTCTCGAACCTTTATTGATCGAGACAAGGGACAAACGTAAGATATTGCCAGCAGTTTCTCTACGAAGCGACTTCCGTACTCAACCATATCCAAGGTTTCAGTCCTTTTGGCCTTCGGAGTCATTATACAGTCAGCAACGCTCACAACTTTCCTTTGCCTCAGGCTCCTCGCAACAACACAGCACTCAGGTCAGACAGGGCAATAGATTCCCTCCCCGCAAATCATTCAGGGGGGCAGCGGGCATCCTTTCAGGCGCTCCAAGTAATATTTCATCCCTCCCAGTTGGGGCCCGCTTACTCCATTTTGCGAACAACTGGAATCTCATAACTTCAGACACCTGGGTTAGATCCAGCATTAGGGAGGCTCTCCTTCTAGAATTCTCCTCACAACCCCGCAGGTTTTTGTACACTGGGCTCTCATAGAATCGGCCATCGATCAACTTCTTTCTATCGCAGCCATTGAACCTGTTCCTTCGGAACACAAAGGTCGGAGTGTTGTGACTCGTCCTCCCTCCTCTCCTCAGCCGGGCCCCTCCCATCTCCAGCTGGGCCTGTTATCAGACTCCGAGTCTGATAATGAAGATGAACGGCCTGTCATGCCTCCAGCCCCCGGCCCTGGCCCCATGCCCGGAGAGGATTCCAGGAGTGGCAGGACAAGCCCAATAAACCTCACTCATACAGCGTGTGTTCCTTTGGCTCAGCCGTCAGAGCAGGAAGTCAGCTGGTATTGGAATTGCTCGGGCCTACTGCTTCTGACCCCTCTCTTTCCCAGAAGCTGCCAGCAGATCCAGCTGAAGACAATTCAAAATGGGAGGATCCTCGCTTCCGGAGATCTGAGAGGCAACGCCAGCAGAAGGAAGGGAGGGGCAGGCCTGAATAAATGCTGAGTCATGGAGCCACACCCCACAGTCTATATAAAGGACCTGCTTTTGGCATTCCAACCTTGAGTCAAGCAAAGTCTTATCGTGTTTGCGGATACCGGACCCTATCGCTGAAGTCACAACTTGGACTCCTGCCTGCCCTGATAAACCTCGAAGGAACTTGGCAAGCTGCAGAGGCTTCGTTGCAAAGTTTGTCACGGACTTTCTTGACTCGTTCGTCAGAGTGGGGGGTGAGACACGACACGGAGGTTCTACTCCAGACTCTTTGTAGTACAGAAATCCTCAGGGGGTTGGAAGGCGATTCTAGATTTGAAGTCCCTGAACCGTTACATAATATACCGGTGTTTCAAAATGCACTCCCTCTCCTCCATTTTGGAAGGTATTCACCCAGGAGATTTTCTATCTTCAATTGATTTGACGGAGGCATACTTCCACATTCCCATTCATACTTCTCATCGTCAGTATCTCAGGTTTTCCTATGCTGATTTTCATTACCAGTACAGAGCCCTTCCCTTTGGCCTCTCCTCAGCTCCCAGGGTGTTCACAAAAATCATGGCGGCCCTGGTAGCCCATATACGTTCCACTCCCATAAGAATACAGGCCTAATATCCTAATTCAATCTAACTCATTTCACTCAGCTAAACGAGAGCTTAACATTGCCATTAGCATACTGCAGGACCACGGGTTCTCCATTAATTGGGACAAGAGCCATCTCCTACCCTCAACCCATATCATCCACTTGGGGACTGAGATAGACTCACTTCTATCTATGGCCTTTCTTTCCAAGGAGTGTAGAAATAATCTTTCCACCTTAGCCGCCCGTTGTCATTCACGGGCTTCCTCTTCCATCTTCCATCTATCCCAACTCCTGGGGAAAATGGTTTCCACATTTGGCATAGTCCCGTGGTCCTGATTACACAGTTGTCACCTTCAATGGTTCCTCTTACCACATCAAAGAAGGCAACGCAGCTCCTCCCGCTCACCAGTCACCCTCCTTCAGGATGTTTGAGACTCGCTGACCTGGTGGTTCTCCGATGCCATCTCCAATGGTAGCAGTTTCAGCGTCCCTCCCAAGGTTACTCTTACCACAGATGCCAGTTTACGGGGATGGGGTGCACACCTTGGGCCCCATATGGTACAAGGAACTTGGTCCCTTCAAGATTCCTTCCTACCTATTAACCTCCTAGAACTTAGGGCCATTTACCTTGCCCTTCGCAGCTTTTCTCACCTGGTGTCGAACCAACATGTCCTAGTCCTAACAGGCAATATCACCGCGAAGGCTCACGTCAATCGTCTGGGAGGCACGCATTCAAAACTTCTCATGGAGGAATCTCTGCACCTAGGTCTTTGGGCAGAATCACATCTGAAGTCACTCTCAGCAGACTACATCTCCGGCCGGGAGAATCTTCAAGCGGATGCCCTCAGTGGGGCTCTCATCAACCCAGTGGAATGGTCCCTTCACCCCAACTTGTTTCTACAGCTGACTCTCAGGTTCGGAGTTCCCTTAGTGGACCTCTTTGCTTCAGACCTCAATCACCAAGTGCCTCGATTCTTTTCCCAGTTCCCAACCCCAGGGGCAGAGGCAGTCAATGCCCTTCACAGCTCTTGGCCTCACGGCCTCCTTTATGCATATACCCTCCTCTTCCCCTGATTCCCAGGGTTATCTCAAAGCTCCTTCTTCACAGAGAGGAAGTGATCCTGGTAGCTCCTCGATGGCCCAGAAGGCCATGGTACGCTGATCTTCTGGCTCTGTCGGTGGCCCCTCCCAGGTCGATCCCGGATAACAAGATACATCTAGTCCAAGGCCCCCTCAACCACCCAGAACCACAATGGTTCCACTTCACTGTGTGGAGGTTGAGCGGCTCCTCCTCCGGAACTCCAATCTCCCAGACAACGTAATAGTTACTCTGCAGGCCTCTCGACAGGAATCAACTACTCGTATTTACAAGGCCACATGGCGCTCCTTCTGTTCTTGGTGCGACTCATGCTCTATCATTCCAATGCCTCGGTATTTCAGATCCTAGTGTTCCTTCAAGAGAGCTTCAAGTCAGGACTTGGTCCCAACACCTTAAGGAGGCAAGAAGCTGCTCTCTCGTCGGTGCTAGCGGGGGGTGCCCTCATATCGGCCGCCAAAAATCCATTAATTTGTCACTTCCTACGGGGAGCGTCCAATCTCCGCCCTCCTCTGATCCATAGATTTCCCACTTGGCGTTTGAACTTGGTTCTCTTAGCCCTGACTAAATCTCCATTTGAACCGCTTCGTGAAGTTTCATTACGCTTCTTGTCATTCTAAGTTTTATTCTTGGTCACCATGACTTCAGCCAGAAGAATCTCGAACTTGCTGCTCTCTCAATTCGGAGCGATCTATGCGTGTTTCATACCAATCTAGTGGTGCTTAGGTTAGATCCCACCTTCATACCAGAGATCAACTCTACCTTTCACAGAGCTCAAGAAATTGTCCTGCCAGATTTTTGCCCTTCTCCAGCGCATCGCTTAGAGTGTCAGTGGCATACCCTAGATGTGCGAAGAGCTTTACGAATTTATATTTCCTGTACGGCCTCAATCAGAAAGTCAGAGGCCCTGTTCATTTCATTTCAACCTACATCAATGGGGACCAAGGTTTCTTCTCGCGCCTTGGCCAGATGGATCAGAGCAACCATTGCCTCTGCTTACCAGTGTCAAGCAGTTCTGGTTCCCCATCACATCTTTGCACACTCCACAAGAAGCGCAGCAGTTTTAGCTGCTTGGAACACGCAGGCATCCCTTCTGGAAATTTGCAAGGCAGACACCTGGTCCATGCTGACACCATTCATCAGACATTACAGGCTGGACTCATATGCGACAGCCGACGCAGCCTTTGGAAGAAGGGTGCTGCAGCAAGTGGTCTCAGCCCAACAGTAAGGAAGGATGCCTCATTCCCACCCGACAAGGACATCAGCTTTGGTATGTCCCACATCTGACTGGCGTTCCCCTTCTGACTAAGAGAATGGGCATTATCTTACCTGAACGCCCCTTCTTGGAGAAGAGGGGAACGCCAGTCAGCTCCACCTGGCGTTGGGTTCTTCCTGGTTCAGGAGTGGCTGGGTGGCTGGCTACTCATTATTTCTCATTTCAGGTAGACATGCCAGTCTACTACTTATCCTCGCCGAAAAGCTGCTGCCAAAAGGAAGAGGTGGGGTTAAGAAATTGAATCAGCAGACTCGGTCCTTGCAGCTAGACAAGAGAGGAAACCCACATCTGACTGGCGTTCCCCTCTTCTCCAAGAAGGGGCATTCAGGTAAGACAATGCCCAATCTAAGCAATTTGACAATCTGTATCTTAGTTTCTTTCTCATCTGTGACTTCTAGCAGCCCTAATATGGGAATCATCTATATTGAGAAAAAATGATATGGAGGAAATAAAATAGGACCTCAACCCTAATTATTGACTATAGTTCTATTTTGAATTACTGTGCTAAATAATGTTTTCTTATCTAATTGTAATGCTTCACATATATAAACTATGATTTAATATATCTATATAATTAAAATATATAATAATTTTTCCCATGCACCTTAGTGGCTTGCATTTGAATTTATGTGTGTTATGCTTGCTGTGATGATCAGAAGTAAATGCCATACACTAAATAAATAAATAAATAAATCAGAAGTAGACAAAATTATAAATGTAATCTTTGAAATACCTTGTTCATAGTTGTAATACAGTAAGTGAAACATAATTATTATTCTTTTAGAAGCTACTTACTTCCATGTGCAATAATAGATTTTAAAGACTGAACCATTTATACACTAAAATATTTATAAATTGTGTGTTTTTCTTATCACTGCTTTCCCTATACCATACTGTTCTTCTAAAAACAGTCTCTAAAGTATTCAAACATTACTTCATAGGTTCATGTTAAAGTGTCACATAAGGTTAATTGAGTTGTTCTGCAGTAATGATCCAAAGTGGAATATACACAGATGCCATTGTTCCCGGTCAGCTCGGTACAAGGACCTCAACTTAATGCTGAAATTGGAACACATACGTATTAGCTGTCTTTCTTTACATGAAGTATCAAACAAGACTATAAAACTATCTTGGTTAACACTAATATTTATTAAAATATAAATATGTGGGGTTTCAGCATATTAACCATGAGGAAAAAATACTTTGGAGATTGTTTTTATTTAGCTCTGCTTGCCTCCTGGATGGCACAATCTTAAACATATCTGAAAGGAACAATATTGAGGAAGGATAGAATAACCCAATATGAATCTTTTACTTGGTTCACATATACATGTACAAACTCCAGTGGCTGGTTAGCAGCAAACATTACGTCAGAACCAACCAAATTACTTTGTGGCCTAATATGATGCATGAGCCCAACCATAGAAAATAATCTAGATCCCATAGAACCTTAATTATACATCATTCTAATCTACATATAATTTGCTTATCTTAGAATTTTAGCTTATGAGTTGTCTGAATCAGCTACTAAGGTTTGTAAACCATTTGTATACCATGTAAACCTTGTAAACCATGAAACCTAGGCAAGGGTGGCTTATTCAATAATAAAGTACAGCTTGATTCAAGTAGTAGAGATATACTGCATTAAAATAGTATGTCTCAGACTGGCAATAGTCCAAGGTCTAATTTTTGATGAACTTTTCTAAGAAGGCAACCCTTCTTCACCTTTGAAGTCCAAAAGTCGCTTCTAGTTTTCTTGAATAAAATTCTTTCCCTGCTCCATTAATCAATGACTAGCAAGTGTCCAGAGCAATCATGATTACAAATATAAGGTGGCAGAAACAATTTAAGGTCAAGGGTGGGGCAAACATTTGAAATCACCAACAGAGCAGCAGAACTAGCCAAAGTGTTTTCCACCTATTTCTGATCAGGAACAAGAAGAAATTTACTTCTTTTTTGCATCAGATCACAAGCCTCTTTTCACTAATAGCGATGTCTAACATTGCTCTAACACGGGTGTCAAACTCAATTTCATTGAGGGCCACATCAGGGTTGTCCTTGACCTTGAGGCCAGGGTGGGCGTGGCCAGCTCAATGTCACTCGTGTCGGGGGTGCCTGTGGTAGCCCGAGCACTCTGCCAGTGAAAACAGGCTCCCAAGCTCTGTTTTCGGCTACAATGGCATCCTGCAACCCCTCTGCCAGGGAAAACTGAGTTCCGTTTTTGCTGGCAGGGGCACCATGGGTCAGTCCTTTGCTGCTTCCAGAGTGGCCCGGTGGGTCAGATCTAAGCACCCTGTGGGCCGGATACGGCCCCCAGGTCTTGAGTTTGACACCGCTGCTCAAACACATTCTAAATATTCAAAACTTTTCAGACACTTTAAGTTCGGTTTTTCATTTCATCGGCAATAATTGGTGAATGGTGGAGTAATCTAATTTAAATAAAATCTTTTAATTAATTGGAAAGATGCCCTTTAACTTTTAGAAGCTCTTCTGCAGCACTATGCATTTTCTGAGATGCTATATGCAATGGCAATGGGTTGCAGCATATTTACCTTCAGAATGGGTTCATTTATATCTAAGCTTAAATGAGTTGTTCTTAGATTAAACAGCACATAACAAATAGATAATTTCCTGGTAATCATAGACAATGATATAAGTCAAGTCATGAACCACTTTCCCAATGTCGCATGAAGCCTTTTGAA
This sequence comes from Ahaetulla prasina, assembly GCF_028640845.1. NCBI lineage: Eukaryota > Metazoa > Chordata > Lepidosauria > Squamata > Colubridae > Ahaetulla > Ahaetulla prasina. Next base: position 35,145,188 of record NC_080546.1, on the reverse strand, counting down.
CTGGAGATTCCAGATCATTTTTAAAATCATAGCACCTAAGATAGCAGTCCCTATGGAGGGATACAAATTTATAGTGATATCTAATCTATCATAATTTTTTTAAAATTATAAATTCTGTTTATTTAGTGTCAGCTATTAAAAATACTCTGGGTCTATTTCAGGTCATCTTTTTCCCCTACTTTATCACTCAGGAAATTATTAGATAAATTTTTAAAAGTGTTAAATGATTTGAATTCACTACTGAAAGTCTTGGCTAAATAATTCCATCTATTATCATTTATTATTAGCTGTTATCATCTACTCAATTAACAGAGCAGAAGGCCTTTAATGCATTGTATATTTCCTATCTGTAAATAACACACTATGAGATCAATCAGCAATATTACAGAGTCATCATACTTCTCCCCTTTTAATATCTGCAACCCTAACTCCACTAAAGGCTCATGTCTGCAATAGTGTAAGGTCCATAGCAATACATAAAGGGACATATTTATATAGAATTTATCTGATTGGAACATGTTACACTGCATAGATGAAAATGTATGTTTATTAATCAGAAGACAGAGCCTAACATCGCAGTCAATTAAACAATAAAATATATTAGAAAAGCAACTAAGAAGATTAAAGGCCTGGTGACAAAAACATATGAAGAACGGTTGCAGGAATTGGGTATGGCTGGTCTACTCTAAAGAAAAGAAGGACTAGGGGTGACATGATATCAGTATCCCAGTATTTGAAGGACTGCCACAAAGAAAAGAGAGTCAACTTATTTTCCAAAGTTCCAGAAGGCAGGACAAGAAGCAATGGTTGGAAACTAATCAAAGAGAGAAGTAACTTGGAATTAAGGATAAACTTTTTTTTTTTTGCCAGCAGGGTCACAGTTTTATTTCATTTTGTCACAACAGTATATACAATCATCAACATAAACAATAACCCATCATGAGAGAAAAAGTATATATAAGTAAAAGTATAAGTAAAAGTATGCATATAATACTATAATGAAGGGAACAATAGGACAGGAATGGTAGGCACTTTTGTGCTCTTATGCATGCCACTTCCTAACAGTGAGGACAATTAACCAGTGGAACAGCTTGCCTTAGAAGTTGTAGGGGCTTCATCATTGGAGGTTTTTAAGAATAGACTGGACAATCACCTATTCGAAATGGTATAGGCTTGAATAGAGAGTTAGACTAGAAGACCTCCAAGGTTCCTTCTGATTGATATTGCTTGCCTACTTGATATCAGCAGCTGGCACTTTATTTCTTATGTGCTTCAGAAAACTAGCTATTGGAAACAACATTAAGTCAAATCAAAAGACTGCACCTGTCTTACTGAAGACAAATATAAAAATTAAAGTACATGAAGAATGGTTGCAGCTTCAACCTAAAGGGAAAAAAGGCCACTTGGTGCCCTCCAGCACATGGGAGGGGATGGTTAGGAGAATTGGGTTTTAATTTTTTTTTTTAATTTGAATTGAATTTTTTATTCAAAGTCAGAGCTAACTACTGTTGAAAAAACATATTACCCAAAAAAGAGTTAATTACGCATAATGACATTTTAGACAAATAGTTACATCTTGTCTGTATCGCCAAGTATTAATCTTTTATCCTTCCTTCATACTATTCCTTACTGGGAACATTGATACCAGTGACCTCCAGTTGTCGGTTTTCATCAAGTGTTGATATCCCCTAATCAAATTAGTCTTGACTTCCTTCTTCAGATAGTGAGACCGACATTTGGCCTGGACAATCAGCAGCTAGTAGCCTGATCAACCACAACCAAAATGATTGCATTTATTTCTCACACAACCAGTGGAGGGTTGCTACTGGTTCAGTCCGGTTCTTGTGAACCAGTAGTAACGATGGCAGGAGACTCCACCCACCCACTCGGATGTCATCATGGACAATCTGTGCATGCGCAGAAGCTTCTGCGCACGCACACATTCCCATTGCGAACCGGTAGCAATGGTAAGTGGAACCCACCCCTGTACACAACAATCTTCTACTAATATGAACTTTATAGTCACAGTGATTGACAATTATTTCAAATGTCTCTTTGTGATATTTGCTTTTAGTTAGTTTCCTGTATGGTTAAAGATGACAGTGGATACTGTTGCTAGTGTTGCTTGTTTACTGCTATGTCTTCTTTCACTAAGACTTCCAGTGGAGAACTTTCCTTATTCATAGATTGAACTGAAGTGTGGTGAGGGAGACTGCAGGCTATTGGAGAAAAGACTATATAATGAAAGAAGTTCAAATATATAGTATATGCTGACTAACTTGTAACTGGGCAAGGGCAAAAACATTGGGCCATATCCAGTGGTGGGATTCAAATAATTTAACAACTGGTTCTCTGCCCTAATAATCAGTTCAGTAGGCGTGGTTCGGTGGTCATGTGACCGTGTGAGCGTGGCCAACTCAATGTCACTCACGTTGATGGGCGCTTCACCTTAGCTGTTACAATATAGTAAGTGTTAACCAGTGAGACAGTTTCTGTAAGCAGGGCAATAAAGATTAGGCTAGAAACAACACCAGAATATTTCCTTCCTGCCTTCCTTACAGGATTAGCCCTGTAAAGTGGAAAAAACCAAAATAAGATTTCTTCCAACAACCAGTTCTCCAAACTGCTTAGAAAATTAACAACCGGTTCTCCCGAATAGGTGCGAGCTGGCTGAATCCCACCACTGGCCATATCAGAGAGAACTGGAAAGCCAATTTCCAACAGTTGAATGACAACACAGAAAAAGGCAGATTTTGTTTCCTCATAGCGCTTGTTCAGACCCATGGTTGGTATCATATGAATAAGTAATCAGTTCTTCTGATAAACCTTTTTCTTCCTCTTTGTACACTATTGTGATCCTTTTTATTACACAAAGACTGTGGCAAATGTGAAAGGAAGTCAGTTTATTTTACTAATGGGATTGGAAAATAAAAGTTCTGAAATGTCCTCTCCAAAAGAGCATAAAAATGAAGACGTATGTTCAAATTTTAAAAAAAAATAATCCAAAGAGAATAGAAAAAGAATAATTTCTGTTCAGTTGTCAGTTTGGCAATTGCAATTAAGTAACTCAAAGCTCAAGTTTGGCATTTTTCTTACACGTTATATGATTGATGTTTGCACTTTGGAACCTTTAAAATATTTAAGCAGCAAAAGAAATGAAATGAACTGCAACCAGTTAAGGTCATCTTCTTAGGACAAAAGATGATAAAATATTAAAATGACAGAAACAAATTTCCCAATAGTTAATATACCATGACTTCAGAGATATGTATTATTCAAAGCAGGGAAACATGACTGACCTCTGGTCTATTGCATAATAGAGAAAGGATATGAAAGTTCAGGCCTTCACAAGTAGATATCAAGGAGAATGAGAAAGAGACAAAACTTGCATACCAAAAACTGTTTGAATGATTACAATTGATGGGCAAGGCAGATGTGAGACACACTTATTCAACTGCAAAACATAAAAAGTTAGTTCAATTAAAAATTGTGGCTAACTGTAGCACCAGCCTAGCAGCTTGTCCCTAAAGTGAATTCAGACCTTGGGGTGAGATGTCAGAATTGGCAATTTGCATAGTTCAGTTTAAAAATGATACAAATTTCTTCAGAAACTAATGACCAAACTGGCATCCTTTCAATTCAGAATCCTTGCAATTCTGCCAAGGAAAATTAATGGAGTATTGATGTATTCTCTTGTTATGTTTTTAAAGCAAGCAAATAGATGAACAATACGGAACAGACTCAGGCTGCAATCAACCATTTCTCCTCGCTAATGTTATTATAGCCATAATGACTGGCAGCCTTTGATAAGGCAACCTTAGACGTATTTATTTGGAAAGAAGCCTTATTGAACTCAGGAGAATTTACTTCCCAGTGAATAGATTAGGACCTGGACCACAAAGAGAGACAGTTTGATCTAGTGATTAAGACGCCAGGCTAGAAAGTAGGAGACTGAGTTCAAGTCCCACCTTAGCCATGAAAGCCAGGTGGGTGATCTTGGGCCAATCAGTCTCTCTCAGCCATCTCACCTAATATAGTAGTTGTGGAAAAAATAGAAGGAGGAAGGTGTGTTGGATATATTCATTGCTTTGTGTTACTTGTAAAAATAATAAAAGCGGGATATAAATAATAATAATTAAAAAAACAGGAAACATGTCCAAGCAGTCTTCAGTTGTTGAAACATCCCAGGAAAATCAAAATTTCAGGTTTTTTTTTCCTTTGTGTTGTTAGTTGCGAAGTCATGTCCGACCCATCTCAACCCCATGGACAAAGTTCCTCCAGGCCTTTCTGTCCTCTACCATACTCCAGAGTCCATTTAAGCTCATGCCTACTGCTTCAGTGACTCCATCCAGCCACCTCATTCTCTGCCATCCCATTCTTTTTTTGCCCTCAATCTTTCCCAGCATTAGGCTCTTCTCCAGTGAGTCCTTCCTTCTCATTAGGTGGCCAAAGTATTTGAGTTTCATCTTCAGGATCTGGCCTTCTAAAGAGCAGTCAGGGTTGATCTCCTCTAGGACTGACTTGTTTGTTCGCCTTGCAGTCCAAGGGACTCGCAGGAGTCTTCTCCAGCAGCATAGTTCAAGGACCTCGATTCTTTGGCGCTCAGCCTTTCTTATGGTTCAACTTTCACAGCCATACATTGCAACTGGGAAAACCATAGCCTTGACTATACGCACTTTTGTTAGCCAGGTATGTCTCTACTTTTTAGTATGCTTTCTAGATTTGCCATAGCTTTCCTCCCTAGGAGCAAGTGTCTTAATTTCTTGGCTGCAGTCCCCATCTGCGGTGATCTTGGAGCCCAGGAAAATAAAATCTGTCACTACCTCCATTTGTTCCCCATCTATTTTCCAGGAATTGATAGGGCTGAATGCCATGATCTTAGTTTTCTTAATATTGAGTTTCAAGCCAACTTTTGCACTCTCCTTCTTCACCAGCATCAAGAGGCTCTTTAGTTCCTCTTCGCTTTCTGCCATTAGAGTGGTATCATCTGCATATGTGAGGTTGTTGATATTTCTCCTGGCAATCTTAATTCCAACGTTTTTTCTTAAACTACATTAAAATAGATACACCAAAATATGAAGCCACATAATTCATCAGTTACATTTTGAATTTTGTAACTAGGTGCAACTCCATTGATCAGGAACTGGGAACCTGTGGTCTTCCAGAAGTTGCTGAAGTCTACCACCGAGCAGCAGCTTTATCAAGCATGGCCAGTGGGAGGAGTGCTGGGGCTTTTATTTATTTTTTATTTATTTATTTTGTCACAACAATATATGTAACTATCATACAGAAAGGTTATATAGTATATAAAGGTATAGAAGAAAAGAAAAACAATAGGACAGGAACGGTAGGCACGTTTGTGTGCTTATGCACGCCCCTTATGGTCCTCTTAGGAATGGGGTGAGGTCAATAGTAGAAAGTTTTTGGTTAAAGCTTTTAGGATTATGAGAAGAGACCACAGAGTCAGGTAAAGTATTCCAAGCACTGATGATTCTGTTACAGAAGTCATATTTTCTGCAATCTAGATTAAAGCGGTTGACATTAAGTTTAAATCTATTGGTTGCTCTTGTATTATTGCAATTAAAGCTGAAGTAGTCTTTGACAGGAAGGACATTACAATAGATGATTCTATGAGTTAAACTTAGGTCTTGTCGAAGGCGACGGAGTTCCAAGTTTTCCAAGCCCAGGATTTCAAGTCTAGTGGGATAGGGTATTTTGTTGTTTACAGAGGACTGGAGAGCTCTTCTTGTAAAATATTTCTGGACACGTTCAATTGTATTGATGTCAGAGATGTGGTGAGGGTTCCAAACAGGTGAGCTATATTCTAGAATTGGTCTAGCAAATGTTTTATATGCTCTGGTTAGTAGTGTAGTGTTTTTGGAAAAGAAGCTACGCAAGATTAGGTTTACAACTCTTAGAGCCTTTTTTGCTATGTGTTTGCAGTGGGCTTTGGCACTTAGATCATTTGACATGAAAACTCCAAGGTCTTTAACGGGATGGGGGTCATCTGTAAGGTAATGTCCATCAAGCAAGTACTTAGTGTTTGGGTTCTTTTTTCCTATATGTAAGACTGAGCATTTGCTGGTTGAGATTTGGAGTTGCCAAGTTTTAGACCAAGCGGTTAGATGATCAAGGTCTTTTTGAATGATAGATGTTTTTTGGTTCAGGAATATCTGAGGGCCATTTGTTTCTCTCTCTTTCCCCAATCAGAATAGAGCTTGAAGGAACCTTGGAGGTCTTCTAGTCTCGGGTAGCTACCAAGTTATTAAAATCATTTGCTATTATAAGAAAATATATCTGCATGATTGCTGCAACCTTCTGAGATTAGTTTCAGATATAGATGATTCTAATTCTGTTGTACTTGTTTCGCCATTTTTCTTTGCTCAGGCTTGCTTGTGATTTTTCTGAATATTACAGCTGAAATTTGAAAATAAATAAATCAGCTACATGGAGCCACCACAACACCATCTAATGCAGGAATATATTATTATTCCACAATAATTATATAGGTGGTGAAATTCTACTATGGACTTATATTGTATGATGCTATCTCTTGTTAGCCAGAAAAAAGTTTCTGAGAAAATATAGTATCCCGATTAAATTGCACTGAAAAGGAGGGGTGATTCTCAATACTGGCTACAGCAAAACTGTGTCCCAAGCTCCACATCTCTTGGAGCCCTGGGTACAACCCATAGACCTGCCCAAAGGCTGATTAGCTATAATTTTAGATCTGAAAGAAACGGGAGAAGTGAAATTATTAAATTGGAGATCATCTTTACTATAAGCTATTCAAATTTATTTTAAAACCATGGCCTACTTCTCTGAACTGGTCTTGCTTATTGTGGGGAATATGCATTCCTAGGTCTTTCAAAGGGCAAATCCCCCACTTGGCCCCCATTGTTTGGACATCCTCTTCTGCCTATGTTTCTGATCAGCTCCTTAAAAGAACTTGCAGCATCTGTCCTTGCTCAAAATTAAATCTTGACTCTTATGTGACTGTTTCCCTTTCTAAGAACATAGTTTATTTGGTTTCTTTAAAAAGATATATGTATTTAAAGTGAAAAGGCACAGTATTCCAGGCAACTTTTATTAATAAAATATTTCAACTAGAAGTTGACAAGATTTTTAATGAAAATAATTCTAATGAAACTGACTATTGTGTCTTTGCTCTCTTACAATTTCTATTTTTGACTAGCATGCTGTAAGAAAAAAACATTCTGCGATTTCCAATTTATACGTTTTGCATACGTTGAAAATTTCTTAATATTTTTTGCCCTTACCTTTGTAGCTATTATAGAACTGTAATAAAACATCTTAAAGAATTGATGTTAAAATTGTGCATGGATGTTAACATGCATCATACTTTTAGGCTTCTAATCTAAAGCATATTTTCAATGAGCAAATTCTGTTATGTTGAATGGGAAGTATATTTTTACAAATCCATTTTGCGGCTGGAGCTTTAGCTTATCCTTATCCCTCTCCCACAACCTGCTGTTAGTTTTTTCTGTCTTTAAAAAAAAATCACTTAATCTGACGCTGACAATGAGGGCATGTCCTACTTTACCAATTTAGGTAGCTTGTAAATAAAGTAAAAAAGAACAAAAGTTATTGGAACAATGCCCAAATAGGAGAATAAACTCAGAAAGACAAATATATTAAGGGCAAGCTTTCTAGATTAATGCCACGTGAAGGAATTGTCAGATTTCTAGATGCTTTTTAGCAAGCAATAATGACAAAAATCGTAAGAAAGACTTTAGGAGTCTTCCTGATTAAAGTCTAGAATTATGAATAAACTGAAGAAGAACTTTAATATAATATTGGTAATACTTTTATTTATTTCCCCATCTTAATGTGATGTTTGTCTATCAGACAACCAAAATAAGACTATAGAAAAGCATAGTTCTTTGATGGCGAACCTATGGCACGCGGAGGTGGCATGCAGAGCCCTCTCTGTGGGTATGCCAGCCGTCACCCCAGCCCAGCTCCACCATGCATGCACGTGTGCCTTCTGCCGGCCAGCCGGTCTTCGAGTGTCTGCCGCACATGCGTGGGGGGCGTGGTGCATGCGCGGGGGTGCAGGTTGATGCAGGAGGCTTTCGTGCCTCGTTTTGGGCCTGGAAAGCCTCTTGCACCAATCTGGAAGCCAAAACAGGGTGCAGGGGAAATGGGGCACTTGCGCAGAGGCCAGGGTGCATGCGTGGGGGATGCACATGCATGTGCAAGGGGATGCACATGCATGCACAGGGGAGCGCTCATATAGCATTTTGGGGGTTCAGGCACACGTCTGTGTGTGCTTTGGCCACTCGGCACCAAAATGGTTACCCATCACTGGCACAGTTTATGTAATATTGCCATGGAAAACATTAAGGTACTTCAACTAATTGTTCTTTCCCATTTAACCAAATTCAGAATAGAATAGAATAGAATAGAATTTTATTGGCCAAGTGTGATTGGACACACAAGGAATTTGTCTTGGTGCATATGCTCTCAGTGTACATAAAAGAAAAGATACGTTCATCAAGGTACAACATTTACAACACAATTGATGATCAATATATCAATATAAATCATAAGGATTGCCAGCAACAAGTTATAGTCATACAGTCATAAGTGGAAAGAGATTGGTGATGGGAACTATGAAACGATTAATAGTAGTGCAGATTCAGTAAATAGTCTGACAGTGTTGAGGGAATTATTTGTTTAGCAGAGTGATGGCCTTGGGAAAAAACCTGTTCTTGTGTCTAGTTGTTCTGGTGTGCAGTGCTCTATAGCGTCGTTTTGAGGGTAGGAGTTGAAACAGTTTATGTCCAGGATGCGAGGGATCTGCAAATATTTTCACGGCTCTCTTCTTGATTCGTGCAGTATACAGGTCCTCAATGGAAGGCAAGTTGGTAGCAATTATTTTTTCTGCAGTTCTAATTATCCTCTGAAGTCTGTGTTTTTCTTGTTGGGTTGCAGAACCGAACCAGACAGTTATAGAGGTGCAAATGACAGACTCAATAATTCCTCTGTAGAACTGGATCAGCAGCTCCTTGGGCAGTTTGAGCTTACTGAGTTGGCGCAGAAAGAACATTCTTTGTTGTCCTTTTTTAATGATGTTTTTGATGTTAGCTGTGATGTCAGTGTGCTAATTTTTGATGTCAGTGTGCTAATTCTTCATGAATCTATATTGCTGTAGAAGAATTAATCTATCTTTCCACATAAACATGTACATCATATTACTCACTTTCAAAGTAAGCAACTGCATATTCAGCTCAGAAAAGGAGCAAGAGGTTAGGGTCGTGAGGTAAAAAGAAAAAAAAAATAGTTAAATCTCGTTTGCACTTAACCATTCAATAAACCTCTCATGACTGTTTATCCTTGCAAACTATCCTTGTTTCCATCATGTGCCCTATGATGCAGTAGTTAAAAGTGCAACATTGCAGGCAAACACTCTGCCCACAGCCTGGAGTTTCATCTTGACAGGGCTCAAGGTTGACTCAACCTTCCAAGGTTGGTAACATGAGGCCCTAAATTGTTGAGGGCAATATGCAAACAATGCTTCGACATTATAAACCTCTTAGATTAGCGAGTATGTAAAGCACTAAGGGGTTGGTATATAAGCCTAAATGCTATTGCTATGTTCATTCACTGCTTTATATACTGTTTGTTGTTCTTTAAACTTCTCATCGTTTGGGAGGACAGGGAAGGACCACATCAATTCTGTTGAACCTCAACTTCTTCAGACTCTCCTTCCACTCAGTTCATTGACAGTTCTATCACATATTTGTTTTGTGGTTTTCTTGCTCTATGTAATAAAACTAACTCAACATTCATCTTTCATCCTGGTCATTTGCTTTTGTATTCAGTCCATATTTATTCAGAACCAATTCATTCTTGACTCTCTTTTATTCACCACTCTCTTCTTTAGTAACTCACTCCCACTACAGCTGGTTTATTTTTATGCTTTCCTGACACCTATGCAACAAAGTGGACAGAAGCATGTTTTCATTCATAGCCATTTCTTTTGAGAAATATTCATTTCTTGTGACAGACCACATACTGTCCCCTGTATGTTGACCAGCATTTGCATATGTTAACATATCAGTGAAAAACTTTGCCAGTATTAAATTGCTATTGTTGATCCTATCCTGCCTCTCCCGCCTCTGTTTCCTGTCACTGCCATTCACCTCACTTTTCTTCAAGGTAATGAAGGCAAACTCTATGAATTTGTTCATGTCTTGAGGCACAGACAGTATCAGAATAGGGGAAAATATTATGGCCAACAAGATAACATAATGGGTCACACCAGAAACAATGTGTTGCTGGAGCATATTTTTGGTATGGTCAGGTATCTTAGACTAGTTTATCACTAGGGACTAGGGATGACCTGGCTTCAGTTCTCCATGCTTTGATAGTTTACAGGTTAGTCTACTGCAGTACATGATGGATAGACTTGGCTGAATTCCCAGTTCATTTCTCAATTCAATTCAGTGTGTTTTCTAACTTTTAAAGATTTCCATGATCTGAGATATGAGTACCTAAAGGATTCATATATATACACAAACACACCTACCCACACATACAGACACGCCTTATGCTGTATACATGTACATGTATATATATATATATATATATATATATATATATTTATATATACACATACATACATACATACATACATACATACATACATATATACATCATGTAGAGACTTTAATGGATATATCTCAAATGCCTTGAACATCTGAAAGCTACATATAAATATTGATTTTTATCTTAATCACACATGAACAGTCTAATTGTTTCCTGTAGTGACAACAGGGCCAGAAATCAGGCTGAGTCTGGCCTATCAACATATTTAAAAATATTTTAAAGCCTGCTGCCCTAATTATTACTATCTTGGGATTTCTTTACTTTTGTAAAACTAATTAAAAAATGTAAATATTTAGTTGATTACATTTTACTTATTTTAAATAACATTCAGCATTAACTTAATTAAAATTAATTAGATGCAAAAATACACAGTTGCACAGATTACAGCAGAATTCAGATTCTTGGTTTTATGCTTGTTTGGCTCTTCACTGTTTGGTCTCCACACATTAATAGCCCTTAAACTGTTTGACTGAACTTTGAATTAGTTGTTATATTCACTTTAAAGAAAGAATAAGTAAATTGTGGAATTCCTGATATTCTCTGAGATGGGTTGCTTTCCTGCAGATCAGTGGTGGGTTTCAATTTTTTTTACTACTGGTTCTGTAGGTGTGGCTTGGTGGGCGTGGCATGGCTTGGTGGGTGTGGCATGGCTTGGTGAGCGTGGTGGGGTAGGATACTGTAAAATCTCCATTCCCTCCCAATCAGCTGGGACTTGGGAGGCAGAGAATAGATGGGGGCAGGGGCAGGCAGAATTTTTACTACCGGTTCTCCGAACTACTCAAAATTTCTGCTACCGGTTCTTCAGAACTGGTCAGAACCTGCTGAAACCCACCTCTGCTGCAGATGTTTCATTACCCAACTAGTAACACCTGAAGATGTTACCTACCTAGGCAGTGAAATGTTGGTAAGAAAACAACCAAGCTCTAAGAGCACCAAGGTTGTTCAACTTTGAGCTACAAATGTTATCTTCTTTGGGTTTTAACAAGTAAATCGCTTAATGTTGAGAAAAGAGTTTTGAACTTTATTTTTCTAGGGGACTTAGGATAGCATAGAAAACCAGAATAGTAGTGCACTATTTAGGCTCAATCATTGGACCTATTTATAATTTGTTTCGCTTTGCAACAAAATAAGCAGTTGTGTTTTATTCACTGTGACATGATTGAGCAAGCCAGAAATTAGTATGATATAGAAACTTAAAATAATTTTAAATGTTGTAATATTATATTGTGTATATTTATTAAGTGTACATATTTTATTGTTTTTGCATATTACCAGTAATATTTGTGGTCAGTAATTATGGATAATAATTTAGAAATCTAATAAATTATTGGATGTGGTTTTGTGTGTGTGTGTGTATATATATATATATATATATGACACGTTATTGCAAACTTGGTCAAACTTAAATTCTACTAAAATAGTGTGAAATTAGTTATGGGTAAGTTCTACTTGGATTCACAAGTGCAATTCATTTTAGATTGATTCAACATATGGTATTAGGGTTAAGATAGTGGCTATTGGTTCTTTGGCATTTCTGACCTTGGAAGAAATGATGTTGGCACTACTATTGCTTGCAACTATTAAAGTACTTCTAGTAATAGACCACTTTAATATGCCCTGTGTTTTCCTGCCATGACCAAATAAATGTTTCTTCCTAGAATTGCAGCTCTTTAAACATAGATCATTGACTTAATGATCAAAAGATTCAAAGGAGAAAGCCAAAATTGTAAACAACAGTTGAATTTGCTGATATTAGCTGTTCTAGCAATTTGATCATAATTCTTTTTACAATTTTTTTAATTGCTTGGTGAAGAGCTATTTTGAGATTACAAAAGGCTAGATTATAGAAAGTACCAATAATTTTCTAATGTTTATATGATTCAGATTTGCAGTTAGCTGTACATTAAGATGAATGCTGTAAGTCAGAACAATGACTTAAATATACACTGCTCAAAAAAATAAAGGGAACACTTAAACAATACAATATAACTCCAAGTCAATCACACTTCTGTGAAATCAAACTGTCCACTTAGGTAGCAACACTGATTGACAATCAATTCCACATGCTGTTGTGCACATGTAGACAACAGGTGGAAAGCATAAGCAGTTAGAAAGACATCCCCAATAAAGGAGTGGTTCTGCAGGTGGTGACCACAGACCACTTCTCAGTTCCTATGCTTTCTGGCTGATGGTTTGGTCACTTTTGAATGCTGGCGGTGCTGTCACTCTAGTGGTAGCATGAGAGGGAGTTTACAACCCACACAAGTGGCTCAGGTAGGATGGCACATCAATGTGAGCTATGGCAAGAAGGTTTGCTGTGTCTGTCAGTGTAGTGTCCAGAGCATGGCGGTGCTACCAGGAGACAGGCCAGTACATCAGGAGACGTGGAGGAGGCCGTAGGAGGGCAACAACCCAGCAGGAGGACCGCTACCTCTGCCTTTGTGCAAGGAGGGACAGGAGGAGCACTGCCAGAGCCCTGCAAAATGACCTCCAGCGAATCACAAAAGTGCACGTGGCTGCTCAAACGGTTAGAAACAGACTCCATGAGGGTGGTATGAGGGCCCGACATCCACAGGTGGGGGTTGTGCTTACAACTGTGCAGGACGTTTGGCATTTGCCAGAGAACACCAAGATTGGCAACTTTGCCACTGGCGCCCTGTGCTCTTTACAGATGAAAGCAGGTTTGCACTGAGCACATGTGACAGACGTGACAGGGTCTGGAGACGCCGTGGAGAACATTCTGCTGCCTGCAACATCCTCTAGCATGACCGGTTTGGCAGTTGGTCAGTAATGGTGTGGGGTGGCATTTCTTTAGGGGGCCACACAGCCCTCCATGAGCTCTCCAGAGATTGCCTGACTGCCATTAGGTACCGGGATGATCCTCAGACCCCTTGTGAGACCATATGCTGGTGCAGTTGGCCCTGGGCTCCTCCTAATGCAAGACAATGCTAGACCTCATGTGGCTGGAGTGTGCCAGCAGTTCCTGCAAGACGAAGGCATTGATGCTATGGACTGGCCCGCCCGTTCCCCAGACCTGAATCCAATTGAGCACATCTGGGACATCATATTTTATTTATTATTTATTATTTATTTATTAATCGTATTTATTTATTTATTTATTTATTTATTTATTATTTAAATTTATATACCGCCCTATCTCCCAAAGGACTCAGGGCGGTTCACAGGCATATAAAACATCAATATACAAAATTAAAATAATCTTTAAAAAACTTATTCCAATGCCCTATTATTAAAAATAGAAATATAAATATTAAAATCAATTTAAAACCCCTGTAAAATTTAAAATCTAAGCCAGTCCTGCACAGATGAATAAATGTGTCTTGAGCTCGCGACGGAAGGTTCGAAGGTCCGGAAGTTGACGGAGTCCCGGGGGGAGCTCGTTCCAGAGGGCGGAGCCCCACAGAAGGCCCTTCCTGGGCGCCGCCAGACGACACTGCCTAGCTGACGGCACCTGAGGAGTCCCTCCCTGTGAGAGCGCACGGGTCGGTGAGAGGTATCTGGTCGCAGTAGGCGGTCCCGTAGATAACCCGGCCCTATGCCATGGAGCGCTTTAAAGGTGGTCACCAAAACCTTGAAGCGCACCCGGAAGGCCACAGGTAGCCAGTGCAGCCTGCGCAGGATGGGTGTTATGCGGGAGCCACGAGGGGCTCCATCTATCACCCGCGCAGCCGCATTCTGGACTAACTGCAGCCTCCGGATGCCCTTCAAGGGAAGCCCCATGTAGAGAGCGTTGCAGTAATCCAGGCGAGACGTCACGAGGGCGTGAGTGACCGTGCATAGGGCCTCCCGGTCCAGAAAGGGGCGCAACTGGCGCACCAGGCGAACCTGGTAGAACGCTCTCCTGGAGACGGCCGTCAAATGATCTTCTAGAGACAGCCGTTCATCCAGGAGGACGCCTAAGTTGCGCACCCTCTCCATCGGGGCCAGTGACTCGCCACCGATGGTCAGCCGCGGATTTAGCTGACTGTACCGGGATGCCGGCATCCACAGCCACTCTGTCTTGGAGGGATTGAGCTTGAGCCTGTTTCTCCCCATCCAGACCTGTACGGCCTCCAGACATCGGGACAGCACTTCGATAGCTTCGTTGGGGTGGTCCGGTGTAGAAAAGTACAGCTGGGTGTCATCCGCATACAGCTGGTACTTCACACCGAAACCACTGATGATCTCACCCAGCGGCTTCATGTAGATGTTAAACAGAAGGGGCGAGAGACTCGGCCCCTGCGCCACCCCGCAAGTGAGGCGCCTCGGGGCCGACCTCTGCCCCCCTGTCAACACCGACTGCGACCGGACGGAGAGATAGGAGGAGAACCACCGATAAACGGTGCCTCCCACTCCCAATCCCTCCAACCGGCGCAGCAGGATACCATGGTCGATGGTATCGAAAGCCGCTGAGAGGTCTAATAGGACCAGGGCAGAGGAACAACCCCTATCCCTGGCCCTCCAGAGATCATCCACCAACGCGACCAAAGCCGTCTCCGTGCTGTAACCGGGTCGGAAACCGGACTGGAACGGGTCTAGATAGACAGTTTCATCCAGGTGCAAGGAAACTGATATGCCACCATACTCTCTACAACCTTCGCCGAGCGGGTTGGAGACCGGACGATAATTACCTAAAACAGCCGGGTCCAGGGAAGGCTTCTTGAGGAGGGCCTCACCACCGCCTCTTTCAAGGCGGCCGGAAAGACACCTCCACCAAAGAAGCGCCAGAATCGCCTGGAGCCAGCCTCGTGTCACCTCCTGCGTGGCCAGCACCAACCAGGAGGGCACGGGTCCAGTAAACATGTGGTGGCATTCAGCCTCCCCAACAACCTGTCCATGTCCTCGGAGCGACAGGGTCAAACTCATCCCATACAATGTCACCAAGACCACCCTCAGCCGTCTCACCCAGATCACCGCAATCTTGGTCCAAACCATCCCGAAGCTGAACGATTTTATCGTATAGATAACCGTTAAACTCCTCAGCACGTCCCTGCAACGGGTCATCCCGCTCCCCCTCGTGGAGGGGGGAGCGGGTCACCCGAGACAGGGCGGCTGGGCGGTTATCTGCCGAGTGCAATGAGGAGGAGGCGAGGCACGCCGCTTCCTCATTGCCACTAGGTAAGCCCTAGTATAGGACTTCACTAGTGTCCGATCAGCCTCTGAACGGCTAGACCTCCAGGAACTCTCTAGGCGTCTTCTCCGGCGCTTCATCCCTCTCAGCTCCTCGGAGAACCAAGGAGCTGGTTGGGACCTGCGCCGGGTCAGAGGCCGCAAAGGCACGACCCGGTCTAAGGCCCCTGCCGCGGCCCGTTCCCAGGCCGCAACAAGTTCCTCAGCCGAGCCGTGAGCCAGACCCTCAGGAAATGGCCCAAGCTCCGTCCGGGTCCATCAGGCGCCTGGGACGGAACCAACGTGTCGGCTCCGTCTCCCTGCGGTGGTGAATGGCGGTCAGAAAGTCCAGACGAAGAAGAGAGTGATCTGACCATGACAAAGGTTCAATGACTATTTCCTTTAAGTCCAGATCTCTCAAACACTGACCAGAGACAAAAATCAGGTCCAGAGTGCCACCCCCAATGTGAGTAGGGCCATCAACTACTTGAGTCAGGTCCAAGGCCGTCATGGAAGCCATGAACTCCCGAGCTACCGTCGATGACGAGCCGGACGATGGCAAGTTAAAGTCCCCCACGACTAAAAGTCTGGGGGTCTCAACTGCCACCCCAGCAAGCACCTCCAGGAGCTCGGGCAGGGCAGCTGTCACGTAGCAAGGAGCCAGGTACGCGACCAGCAAGCCCATCTGACATCTATGACCCCATCTCACAAAGAGGGATTCGCACCCGGCAATCTGAGGTACAGTGGTCTCCCTCGGCTCTAGACTCTCTCTAATCACAACCGCCACCCCACCACCCCTACCCTGGCCCCTCAGCTGATGAAATGCTCGGAAACCCGGTGGGCACATCTGAACAAGGGGCACGCCCCCTTCTGGGCCCAACCAGGTCT
Source organism: Ahaetulla prasina (assembly GCF_028640845.1). NCBI lineage: Eukaryota > Metazoa > Chordata > Lepidosauria > Squamata > Colubridae > Ahaetulla > Ahaetulla prasina. The sequence continues at coordinate 35,128,556 of NC_080546.1, read as the reverse complement.
CCGTAACGCCCATAAGGTCCGCGGCACCCCCCTGAATAAGATCGTGAATTAGGGGGGCCTTATTGGCCACGGACCGTGCATTGCATAACATCAGCCGATGTTTATATACCGCCCTATCTCCCGAAGGACTCAGGGCGGTTCACAGGCAAATAAAAACACATAAATTCAAATTAAAATAACAATTAAAAAACTTATTCTAAAAGGCCGAATGTTTAAAAACAATATAAAAAAAATAAAACCCATTTAAAACCAATAAATTTAAAATCTAATCCAGTCCTGCGCAGATGAATAAGTGTGTTTTAAGCTCGCGACGGAAGGTTCGGAGGTCCGGAAGTTGACGAAGTCCTGGGGGTAGTTCGTTCCAGAGGGTGGGAGCCCCCACAGAGAAGGCCCTTCCCCTGGGCGTCGCCAGACGACACTGCCTCGCTGACGGCACCCTGAGGAGTCCCTCTCTGTGAGAGCGCACGGGTCGGTGAGAGGTATTCGGTAGCAGTAGGCGGTCCCGTAAATAACCCGGCCCTATGCAATGGAGCGCTTTGAAGGTGGTTACCAAGACCTTGAAGCGCACCCGGAAGGCCACAGGTAGCCAGTGCAGTCTGCGCAGGATAGGTGTCATACGGGAGCCACGAGGGGCTCCCTCTATCACCCGCGCAGCCGCATTCTGGACTAACTGCAGCCTCCGGATGCCCTTCAAGGGGAGCCCCATGTAGAGAGCGTTGCAGTAATCCAGGCGAGACGTCACGAGGGCGTGAGTGACCGTGCATAGGGCATCCCGGTCTAGAAAGGGGCGCAACTGGCGCACCAGGCGAACCTGGTAGAACGCTCTCCTGGAGACGGCCGTCAAATGATCTTCCAGAGACAGCCGTTCATCCAGGAGGACGCCCAAGTTGCGCACCCTCTCCATCGGGGCCAATGACTCGCCTCCAACAGTCAGCCGTGGACTCAGCTGACTGTACCGGGATGCCGGCATCCACAGCCACTCTGTCTTGGAGGGATTGAGCTTGAGCCTGTTTCTCCCCATCCAGACCCGTACGGCTTCCAAACACCGGGACAGCACTTCGATAGCTTCGTTGGGGTGGCCCGGTGTGGAAAAGTACAGCTGAGTGTCATTCGCGTACAGCTGGTACCTCACACCGAAGCCACTGATGATCTCACCCAGCGGCTTCAAATAGATGTTGAACAGAAGGGGCGAGAGAATCGACCCCTGCGGCACCCCACAAGTGAGGCGCCTCGGAGCCGACCTCTGTCCCCCTGTCAACACCGTCTGCGACCGATCGGGGAGATAGGAGGGGGACCCCCGATAACGGTGCCTCCCACTCCCAATCCTCCAACCGGCGCAGCAGGATACCATGGTCGATGGTATCAAAAGCTGCTGAGAGGTCTAATAGGACCAGGGCAGAGGAACAACCCCTATCCCTGGCCCTCCAGAGATCATCCACCAACGCGACCAAAGCCGTCTCCGTGCTGTAACCGGGCCGGAAATTGGACTGGAACGGGTCTAGATAGACAGTTTCATCCAGGTGTAAGGGAAACTGATATGCCACCATACTCTCTACAACCTTCGCCGCGAAGCGAAGGTTGGAGACCGGACGATAATTACCTAAAACAGCCGGGTCCAGGGAAGGCTTCTTGAGGAGGGGCCTCACCACCGCCTCTTTCAAGGCGGCCGGAAAGACACCCTCCACCAAAGAAGCACTCGTAATCGCCTGGAGCCAGCCTCGTGTCACCTCCTGAGTGGCCAGCACCAGCCAGGAGGGGCACGGGTCCAGTAAACACGTGGTGGCATTCAACCTACCCAACAACCTGTCCATGTCCTCGGGAGCCACAGGGTCAAACTCATCCCAAACAATGTCACCAAGACCACCCTCAGACGTCTCACCTGAGTCACCGCAATTTTGGTCCAAACCGTCCCGAAGCTGAATGATTTTATCGTATAGATAACCGTTAAACTCCTCAGCACGTCCCTGCAATGGGTCATCCCGCTCCCCCTGGTGAAGGAGGGAACGAGTCACCCGAAACAGGGCGGCTGGGCGGTTATCTGCCGACGCAATGAGGGAGGAGGCGTAGCAACGCCTCGCTTCCCTCAATGCCACTAGGTAAGCCTTATTATAGGACTTCACTAGTGTCCGATCAGCCTCTGAACGGCTAGACCTCCAGGAACTCTCTAGGCGTCTTCTCCGGCGCTTCATCCCCCTCAGCTCCTCGGAAAACCAAGGAGCCGGTTGGGACCTGCGCCGGGTCAGAGGCCGCAAAGGCACGACACGGTCTAAGGCCCCCGCCGCGGCCCGTTCCCAGGCCGCAACAAGTTCCTCAGACGTGCCGTGAGCCAGACTCTCAGGAAGTGGCCCAAGCTCCGTCCGGAACCTCCCCAGGTCCATCAGGCGCCTGGGACGGAACCAACGCATCAGCTCCGTCTCCCTGCGGTGTTGGATGGCGGTCAGAAAGTCCAGGCGAAGGAGAGAGTGATCTGACCATGACAAAGGTTCAATGACTATTTCCTTCAAGTCCAGATCTCTCGACCACTGACCAGAGATAAAAATCAAGTCCAGTGTACCACCCCCAGTGTGAGTAGGGCCATCAACTACTTGAGTCAGGTCCAAGGCCGTCATGGAAGCCGTGAACTCCCGAGCTGCTGTCGACGACGAGCCGGAAGATGGCAAGTTAAAGTCCCCCATGACTAAGAGTCTGGGGGTCTCAACTGCCACCCCAGCAAGCACCTCCAGGAGCTCGGGCAGGGCAGCTATCACGCAGCAAGGAGCCAGGTACGCGACCAGCAAGCCCATCTGACATCTATGACCCCATCTCACAAAGAGGGATTCACACCCGGCAATCTGAAGTACAGTGGTCTCCCTCAGCTCTAGACTCTCTCTAATCACAACCGCCACCCCTCCACCCCTACCCTGGGCCCTCGGTTGATGGAATGCTCGGAAACCCGGCGGGCACATTTGCACCGGGGCACGCTCCCTTCTGCGCCCAACCAGGTCTCCGTAATGCCTATAAAGTCCGCGGCACCCCCCCGAATAAGATCATAGATTAGGGGGGCCTTATTGGCCACTCTCTCTCCATCCACCAATGCCACGTTTCACCACAGACTGTCCAGGAGTTGGGGGTTGCTTTAGTCCAGGTGTGGGAGGAGATCCCTCAGGAGACCATCCACCACCTCATCAGAAGCATGCCCAGGCATTGTAAGGAGGCCATACAGGCACGTGGAGGCCACATGCACTACTGAGCCTCATTTTGACTTGTTCTAAGGACATTACATCAAAGTTGGATCAGCCTGTAGTGTTGTTTTCCACTTTAATTTTGAGTGTAACTCCAAATCCAGACCTCCATGGGTTGCTCAATTTGATTTCCATTGATAATTTTTGTGTGATTGTGTTGTCAGCACATTCAACTATGTAATGAACAAAGTATTTAATAAGAATATTTCATTCATTCAGATCTAGGATGTCTTATTTTTGTGTTCCCTTTATTTTTTTGAGCAGCTTGTATTTCCCATGTGGTTAAAACATTAACTGAAGATCTGGGAAATAAAGATTCAAATGTAGTCTTCTCTCATCCTAAGTTATAGCACAAGATTTTTCTAAGAATAAAAAAGGAACACAGAAACAAACCTACATATACTACTTTCAGGACTAGGTTATAGTCTGAGATTAATCAGGAATAATATTATCAAGGCAAAATCAGGAAGTAGAACTGAAGATTCATGAATGACAGGAGAGAGACTTCCGCTGGCAACGCAGGCTTCGTGGACGTTCCTTTGGGATCGTCTGCCCTGGGTTTCGTCAAACCGTCCCTGACAGCATAAATGGGCTGTCAAACGGTTTGGAATTCTTTCCCCCGGGAGAAGGGGGAGGGAAGAGTGGTCAGGTTTGGGTAGAGCTCCCCGGGAGCCCCTGGAATTTAACCAGGGGATCGAAGGGTGAGAGCTCCCCTTTAGCCTGACGAAGCTCCATGCCCAGGGTGCTTCTGTTTATACAGAACGAGAAGCCGCGACCATCTCTGTGCCAAGATTTATTTTTAAAGAGAACTCAACACAGACAGAACAAAGTAGGAGGACTAGCAAGAATTTGCAAGTAATAAATCTTAACTTCAGCTCTTAAATAGCTTTCCTTTGAACTAACTTTCAACTTGAGTGGATTTAAAATGGCGTTTGCAATATACAAAGGAAAGTGAAACTATAAAAGGACAAAGGAAGAGAAGAACATAACAAGCTACTTTTTAAATGGAATGAATAAGAACTGTTAATGATTTTTTTTTCCTTTTTCTTTATCACAATGTTTAAGAAGAAAAGTTTATTGAATTTTTTTTTCTCTTTTTGGTAAATTTTACAGTTTAAGAATGGCTCTTAAGTAAACAGAACTAACTACTAAAAACTTGGAAACTTCTTCACTTCAAATATGGAATATTTTTTTTTAATAGGAATTTTTGGAGGCTTATCTTTTCTTAATAAGTTTTTAAACAAGAGATTTTTACACCAATATATTAAAGATTGGAAATTCTTTATTGTTAGATGTTAAGCTGATTGGTGAGCAGATGGTGGAAAATGTGTAAGATAGAAGACAAGGGGAAGGAGAATGCTTAAGATGTGATTTTGATGGTATTTTTTTTTAAATATATATATATAGGGTATATATATATATATATACAGGCTAAAGGGGAGCTCTCACCCTTCGATCCCCTGGTTAAATTCCAGGGGCTCCCGGGGAGCTCTACCCAAACCTGACCACTCTTCCCTCCCCCTTCTCCCGGGGGAGAGAATTCCAAACCGTTTGACAGCCCATTTATGCTGTCAGGGACGGTTTGACTTATTTTGGGTATAAGGTGTTACTATTTGATATATGTGAGGTATAAAGGAATGGGAAGATGGAATATTGTTTAACTTTTGGAGGACAGATAGAAAAATTTATGGATGTAATGTTGGTATTTGGTTAAATAGAATTTAATTGTTATAATTGATATATTTTGGATATAAGTTATAATTTTAATAATGTTATTTGACAGATGTAAGGTAAATTGAAGAAATATTAATATTAGCAATGTTATTTGATTTATGTAAGTGATATTAAAGATATGAGAAGATAGAATATTGTTTATTTTTGGAGATTGGATAAAAATTTAAGAATTTAAGCTGGAAATATGAATTATATTTTGGAGACTGTTTAAGGAAGAAAGGTATATTATAAAAGAATTTCTGATGAATACTGGAAGATGGAATATCATCTTGGTCTTGATCGATGAAGGTTGGATATTAAAAACTATAAGATTCTGAAGACTTCAGGAATGGAATGGATTGATATATATTTGGTGTTAATTGATGAAGATTGGATATTAAAAACTATGTATTTTATTGATGAACTGGAAATACTAATTTAATTGGAAGAGTCTGAAGATTTTAGGAGTGGAATGGACTGATATATAATGGACTGGAAGAAGAATGTACTTTTTTGTTTCTGGAAGGGGAGTTAAGGTCTTAGAGAGAGGAGTGACTATGGATTATGACTTATGTTGTATTTTAATTTATGATTGTTAATCTTATACCCTGTACTTTGTTCTGGGAAGTCTCGGGGTGGGAGGGGAGGGAGGGAAGGGGAGAGGGGAGATGAAGGATCAATGTAAAGGAATGATTGAACATATGTTATTAAGAAATAGAATTAATTTGAAATGAAATCACCGCTGCTCAGCTGCCATTTCAGAAGGGAATGGAATCGGAGAGGAGAGAGTGAGGGAAGAAAGTAGGTAGGAAAGAGAGAGGTAGAAAAGGGGGAAAGGAGAGGAAGAAGAAAGGGGAAAGAGAGAGGGTTAGAAAGGGTGAAAGAGAAGAGTAGGGAAGGAGGAGAGTATGTAGAAAAACAAAGGAGAGGAAGGATGAAGAAAGTAGAAGAAAGTAGAGGAGGGAGGAGGAAAGGTTTGTTAAGGAAGGAAGTGGTAGCTGGGCAGGTCCGAATAAGTAATAAATGAAAGTTAATGACTAATGTTGAATAAGAGACTGTATATTGAATAGGTTGTTGGAAAATGGAAATAAAACTTTTTTACTAAAAAAAATGAATGACAGGAGAAACATATTATATGATGGAGAATTTTTATTGCCAGAAGCAAAAACACAATGCAAAGTTGATTTATCTCAAATGGTAAAAATCCATACTAGAAATGAAGCATTACTTCTTCATTTAGAGCTGTAACCCCTAAAAAGAGTTGGCTCGATGTTTTGCTGACGGAGGCAAAATACAAATGGCTTCCCATTCCATATACATAATCCAAATTCATTGGCATTATAATCATTCTTCAGGACTGACTATGAGAGACCATCACATCACAAAGAATCACTTTGGGAGCAAAATAAAAACCAGATGGCACACCCAGAGAGGAAATGTTAAGAGTTCAGATGAAGAAATTTGTATTGGTTTATCTTCAGAGATGGCTGGCTCACTTTGTTTAATGGTAGTGCTTTACTCATTTATTTATATAAAGTTCACAAACTAATTATTTCAAATAAAATCAAATACTTTGAATTGTTTAATCTTTTTTAAGTACTTTGTTATCTGGCTTGGGTTTATTTCTGACAAGATAAGATGGAATATACAGTAAAATTGAAAAACAAAATAACATTGCAACACATAATATGTGAAATTTTAATTTGGAAAAATATAATTTTACTATAAATGTATTGTTATCAAACATGACACACATTCAGTTTTTTTCTTTACCCCTCCCAATATTTTTCCAATTTATAGCACTCTTTTTTATTTATACTGCTATTTGAAGCTCAGTATTGTTATCTGCAATTAATATAAATCCTCATCTTCCTCATCCAGTTTTTGTAAAAAATATTCATGTGTTCTAAGTTTTTAAATATCTGTCTGTCCAATAGGTGTTCTTTTTTATTGTTCAAGTTTTAATGGCAAAATAATGAAGCCAAAATGAATTTGGAAAGTTGTATCTTGAGGATGAATTTCTGGTATGCAGCAAACTTTGACCAAAAACATAAAGGATGGAAATATTGATTGAATAAAAGTTAATAAAAACACCGTAATAGAGAATTATAACAAGGAAGATACAGTAGTTAGCCATGTACAGACACAGTTGAAGAGTAATTTTCTTATTTATTTATTTTTATTTGTCACAACAGTATATATAAGCATAAGCATGAAATAACTATATAAGCATATATATATAAGCATAAGTACAAAATAACTATATGAATTGGATACAATCATAGGGGACATTGGGACAGGAATGGTAGGCAGACCTCTTAGGAATGGAGAGAGGTCAATAGTAGATAGTTTTTGGTTAAAGCTTGGTTATCCTTTTAGAGCATACATCTGAATGAATAGAAGGTTCAAAGCTGTCAGTTTTCATCCAGGATTCAGTTTAGGATACAAAACTGATTGAATTTTTATATAAAATTGGTTTTCACACATAAACCAATGATTTGGCTTATGGTTTTCAGATTCTAACAGATTTCACTTTCCCATTAACACCAATGATAATTTATTATTGTTTAAATTCTCCATAGGCAAAGTTTTCCAGATGGATGTAAAGCAATAACAACTTTGAACTGTGTACAAACAATCCAAGAGGGTAAAAAACAATCACATTCATAATTCATGAAAAGTTCATGGCCATAAATATATCAAAGTAAATGCCAGCACAATTCATTAGCACAAATTGAGCATAAAAATGACTGCTTGATTGATTCCTGACTGAGGAATTCTGGGTGTTGAAGTCCACAAGTCTTAAAGTGACCAAGGTTGGAGACCCCTGGACTCGATGACCTCCAGGTCCCTTCCAGCCCTGGATTATCCTCTGAAGCTGCATCTAGTGCCAGGTTTGTACCCCTTCCTTCATCTCCTCTTTCCTTCCTTCTCTGCCTCCCTGCTTCCTTTCTCTCTCTCTCTCTCTCTCTCTTCCTCTCTTTCTCTCTCTCTCTCTCTCAAAAACAACCCCCACACCCCATTTTTCCTCCTAGCCTACCTGAAGCCTGCTAGCCAACCAAAAAACGGGGGGAGGGAGTCCATTTTTCTTCCCAGCAGGCTTTAGGGAGCTTGCTAGTCACACCAAAAAATGAGGAGGGCGGGGGAAAGTCCATTTTTCTTCCCAGCAGGCTTCATGCTTCAGGGAGCCTGCTAGCCACACCAAAAAATGGGAAGGGGGGGAAGTCCATTTTTCCTCCCAGCAGGCTTCAGGCTTCAGAGAGCCTGCTGGAAGGAAAAATGGACTCCCCCCCCCCATTTTTTGGCTAGCACCCAGCTGAGTCGCGCAATCATCAGAGGTTTTTTTTTACTTTTAAAAGCTTTTTTCGGCAGAAGAAAAAATGCTTTTAAAAGTTAAAAAAAATCTCTGATGATCGTGCGGCTCAGGTGGGGTGGGGTGGGGGCAGGGATTTTTGCTACCAGTTCTCCGAACCATCCGCTGCCATCGCTATCGGATCAGGTGATCCGGTGCAAACCGGGAGCATTTCACTCCTGCTGTAGACCCTAGTGATGGCAAAGCTATGATGTATATAACAAAGTGCCACACCATTTTGGATAACACACAAGTGTTCCCCTACACCTGACAACATCTATTCTTGAAAACATACCTGATTCTTGCATGATTTTCAGAGACTGGGAAGACCATGTGGGACTGGGCTGTGCTTTTGCATGGCCTCTGGAGCATCTGACTATCATGTGAGAATGGGGCATGCTTCTGCCCAGTTTTTGGAGGCTACAGACACCATGGAAGATCATTTGTCGAAGCTGCTTCAAGAATGATGGTCTCGTGCGATCTGAAGTTGCCTTGGGTAGGCTGCAGGGCCTTATCAACAGAACACTGCCTGTAGATAAGTAGCGTGTGGCAGATCCATATCACAAACATAACTGGACTTTTTTTTTTAAAAAAAAATATTGAATATGTAAAGAATTATTTCTCTTTTCTTTGTGTGGGAGAGTGAGCATGACATATCAACAGAATAAAATTAGAGGTTTTCTGAAATTTTGACATGCTGAGCCCCAAATTTTCACCATGCCTGCTCTACGCTGATAGTTTAAACAAATCAAATATACGGTAAACAATTAAGAGTTTAAATGCATCAACAACCGGAGCAAAAGCTTAGTTGTCGCTTCTTTTCCTCTGCCTATTTGTCCTGCATCCCAGTGCAAAATGTGTGTGCTAACAAGGTCCACTTTGTGATTTAAAACAATAGTTCTTTTCTCTTATACATTCTTCTGATTATTGATAGTTGTGCTTGAATAGCATGGATCAGAATGGGATTTTTTTTGCTTTAAGCAACAGCAAAGCTTTAAGAGAAGATTTTCTGCCAGTTACATTCCCCTGCAGGCAGTTTAAAGAACTTCCCTTTCCTCCATTTCCCAACCAGATGTGATTAAGATGATACTTGAAATACAGTTATCACTGCCTTGCACTATTTTGTAATCCATCTCTCACATACAGCATCATAGAATATAATTCTTAACCCTATTCCATAATTAAATCACAATAGGAAGGAAAATATGACTGACTAATTTCTACTATCCTCTCCCTATACTTGAGCTCATGGCAGCTTTCAATACCATCAGCCCGGCTTCTTTCTAGAACAGTTGTGGGATGGGGTGGTCAGCACAGTATTATGCTGGCTATTTTCCTTTCTCTGTAGCCAGTTCCACTTTTATAGATTGGGACTGAGGCATTTTACCTTCAGTTCCTATTGTGTGGTCTCACAGAGCACTGCCCACAGGATTCTGTACTCTCTCTGCTCCTGCTTAACATTAATATAAAGCTTCTGGGTGAAGTCCTTAGTTGCTAATGTGAGATGTCATTAATACTCTGATGATCCCCATGTGTACATTTCCACACTGGTGAAATTAAACAAGAATGTTGATGTCCTGTCTGGAGGCTGTGAGGTTTGGATAAGGAAAGGACAGGATTTGGCTCAAGCCTGACAAGACTTGGTGGTTTTAGATTTTGGAGCTATCAGGATCCAGGAATTTAGTTGTCTTTAGCACTGGACAGGGTGCACTTAACTTATAGGACTCTACTCTTCATTCACAATTATGAAAATAATACACAGTTCCTTTTGCTCATTTCATCACAAATTTAGAAAATGAATATGTTGTATAATCTATGCTGCAAGAATATTGCTTAAGGAAAGAGTAAAATGTATGCTGTGAGTAATTACTGAGTTATTTTTAATTGTATTGAATTTCAGGACACAGTTATACCTTATTAATAAGTACACTGATGATGTTACCTAGTTTGGGTAATAAAATGTATGCAAGAAAAGAACCTAGGTCAGAGAGAACCAAGGATCCCCTCATTTCAACCCCAAGCTAAAATATGCTCCAATATCATTACTAATAAATACACTATTATAATTTTTATGCTAGTATATTTAGTTAACTTTTCTACAGAATCCATAGAACCAATAAAGCTTGGTTGCCTTTTGGGTACCTGAATATTGATAGGTTTCTGTTTCGAGTCAAGCATGAGCTGTGCGAATGTTGGCAGAACTTAGCCCTGATTTTGTATTGGCATGTCATTGTCAAGGTACTGCAGGGATTAAACTACGGACCATAGTTTTTCATCCATGACAAGAAAAGGAGAAAGAAGCATATAATACAAGGAATACAAAAATGAAAATACATTTTCAGGTTCATAGAAGGTAATGAATTATCCTTTTACAGTCTTATTTCTAATATGCAATAAATATTCTTATTTAGATATACCTAGTGGTATAGTCAAGAGCCTAAACTGAATTCAGACTCAAAGCCCATGATGTATCTGGGAATTCCTGCTGAATTCTTGCCAGTGAACCTGAAATAAATGTGTATTCAAGGAAGAGACTGATCAGAATAATAATTACAGAGCCAGCTATAGTCCTCTCTACCATTTTAATAAATTAATGATGTGAACTTGCCCTGTGCATATTTTGAGAATGTTTGTACAACATAAGTTTCTTTATTTACACTCACCAGAGTTCATAATACAGGACATGTTATCATCCCTGGCAATTTTTTTAAAAATGAAAAAAGAGATTCAGAGAATTCAGAGGAAGTTAAGTAAGTCTAGCAATTGATTGTATGAAAAAAATATAATCAATTAAAAATGAAAATATAAAATATAAAGGAATATAAACGATGGTAAAGATGCAACATTCTTCAGCATATAATCCTTCAGTTAAATAGTACATTGATATAAAAATGGTTTATAGGCACATTTAATGGAGAGAACAGATGTGACCTTAAGTATAAATCTGGAGAACAACTGATTGTACAATATATTTGACATTTATATATTTCCATATTGCCTGCACAGTTTAGGGCTGAATAATTTGGACAGACAGATTTGATTACTTAGGAAACATTCCCACATTTTGCAGAGATTCTTTGCCAATTTTTGAAGGTTGGATGTTACCCATATCAAAGGTAATTTACAAACACTATACACATTCTTTACCTAGATGGGATCTGTGCACATATGCTGTATTTAGCTACTATATGCTAGGTCTATCCATGATTTAAAAATGATTCTGAAAAGGAAGATCTTGGGAGGGTGAGCACACACTAATGTTTTTAAGGCACAATTTCACACATTTTCATTACATTCAGTTATCTTTCATTTCTGTCCTAAGACTTTTAAACATAAATATTTGGCATGCTTGCTGGAAATTTAGAATGTACTGTGGTGTACATATAGTACTTACCAGAAAGTAAATCCCATTAATGATGGTAAAAACTTCTGCATAAGCAAGTATAAGATTTTACTCTAAATTTCCTAGAGATTGAGATGGTTGCCAAATATATGCATTTACGATCTAAATGTTCTTGGGAGAAGGATGTTTAAAAAAAAGAGAGAACAAATAGGATAAAAATTCATTCACACATGATTTTATAACAAGGGGTTCAACGTATCTTCTACAGTTTACGGATACACGCTTCCTGGGAAGATAAAATAGTAAAAGCAATGCTATTCTGCTCTGTCTTATCAAGAAAGTCCTAACATTACACATTTGATTTGAAGGATAGTGCCTGACCTAATGCTAGGATTAATGTTAATAATATGGTTAACTGGAGCCAAATAAAAAGGTTAACTCTTATTTTTTACTTAATAAGATATTAAATTTAGGGATTGATATAAAAATAATGAACAACCAAAATATGCACTAAAAGGAGTTAACCCTTTTAGAACCACATCAAAACCCATCCCTACTACATGAACAGTTTTAACTCTCCCTCAGAAGAGCTGATTCTTCTGGGTGTGTAAAGAAGTCGAGTTCCTGAGATTGTACAAATATTTCCTAATAACAAACTGAAGATTCTGCTCAAGATGAGTTGTTTTGCTTTGCAGCCAATATATTTAGTCTCAACAGATATGTGCAAATAAATAAGCAATGAGTGCACAATAAGAACAAAAACAGGAGGTGGTTACTTATAAAGAGCTTCTTTTTATGGAAAAGGGCAAACTACAACTGAAATATTTAAATACAATGAAAGAGGAAAGGATAATTCATACTTGGTTTCAGTATGGATAGCTGCAAGCTAGATGGAAAGAGACCAGAAAATTGGTATCATGCAAAACGAGGAAAACTTGGTAAAACAAATTAGAGATCAAAGTCAATCGCATATTAAAAGGTTGTATAATGCATTGATAGAAATAGATTCAGAAACGGAATTAGTTAAGGACTGTATGATAAAATGGGCACAAAATATACAGGAACCTATAATGATGGAAACTTGGGAGAAAATTTGGGTTAGAAATGTTAAATTTACACAAGCACAAAATTTAAGAGAAATTTTTTATAAAATGTTTTATAGATGGCATTTAGATCCGAAAAAACTAGCGTGCATGTATCTGAACTTGCAAGCTAAATGTTGGAGATGTGATTGTGATGATGCTACTTATTATCATATATGGTGGACATGTAAAAAAATCAAATCATTTTGGATAAAAATTTGGTGGATTATCCAAAATATCTTGAAAAAGAAGATAAAGTTTACTCCGCAGTTGTTTTTACTGGGTATAATTACAGATTGTACGGCAATAGAGAGTAAACTGATTTTAAATTTAATATCAGCAGCTAGATTATTGGTAGCGCAATATTGGAAGAAGGAACAATTGCCTACTATTGATGAATGGACATTAAAAGTAGCAAACTTAGCAGAGATGGCAAAAATTTCAGCGTATTTGAAAGACTACTCACAAGAAAGATACATATTGGAATGGAGAAGATGGATTGATTACATTCAAAATAAGTATCAGACTAAGAAGTATCAAATAGCTTATGAATGAATAGAATGTAAGAATTGTACTTGTATTCTTTTTTTATATAAAAAGGGAATTAAGGTTTCAAGGGAGGGAGGGGAGCCTATGGATAGTTAGTTTAGTCTAGTTTATGATTGTTAAATGTTATACCCTGTATTTTGCTCTGGGAAGTCCAGGGGGAGGGGATTGGGGAAAGGGGGGAGGGGGAGGGGGAGAGGCTGAGGGAGGGGTGGGAGAACTTGCAAAAACTTTGTAAAACTTTTTAATTAAAAAAAAGACTTTCATTTTAACATTACCTTGATATTAACATTGGTTTTTTATATTATTATTATAACTACTATTATTATTATTATTATTATTATTATTATTATTAGTAGTAGTAGTAGTAGTAGTAGTAGTAGTAGTAGTAGAAGCAGTAGTATTAGCATAATTTCACATTTGGGGTGAAACTCATCTTATTCTACTTGGGTTACAGATTATATAATATTTATTATATAAGTCTTTTTAGAAGTTTGTAGGTGACATGGAGAAGAGTATTTGGGCTGTAACTTTGGGGAAGTTTTGGATTCTTCCCTGGTTTCAAAATTGCAATAATTTTGGTCTTCTTGAATAAAACAGGCAGCCATCTTGAGTATAGTATGGAACTAAAAAAGGAGGCAAGCTAACATTTAGTTGCTGGATCACAGCTCTTTAGTAGTTCTGGGTACATGCCATTAAATCCTGCACCTTTACCATTTTGTAAAGAATCCTGCACTTCTTCTGGTGTAAATGGCCATGAGTATAAAGCAATACTCTATAAAGCAGTGCTTCAATATTCTGACTTCAGATCTAATTTGTCTGGTGTATTTTGTGCATCTTGTTGTCCTTGAAGTAGAGACAAGATGGTTAGCTATGGATTCCTAGAATGTTTCCTCAGCAATATGGATTTTCTGATAAAGAACCAGCCTTTCCTGCTAGAGTGAGTAAAGTTTAGATTTTCCACAAACCTGGACTTTTTCTGGCTCTGTCCAGGGACTTTAGCAATTCAGTTGCTTTCTCTGGATTAATGTAGTGTTCAAACTCTGCACACAAGCGACTTGTCTCTTCACTCCATCTAGGGATGTAATCGTTACAGTAGCCTCTGGGGATGTTTCTTTTAGCTGCAGATTTAATTAAGCCAACAAACCTGTCGTAGTTCTTAGGGACTGCTTTGATCCATCTGTATTAGCATCAATATGTTTGGCATAAGTATTCCATTCTGCTTTCTGGAAGTTCCAACGAGGTTTAGGAATGGACCTAATTGCTGGGATCAGGAGTTCTATTCTGTAGATTATAGGCCTAGGCTGACTATGTGGGAAATCGTTCAAAACCTATCTCTGGATTTGAGATGATGATTTTACTACTCCAGAGGAAACAAAACGAAGATCTGGGGAATAATCCTTTTACCAATGAACAGAATGAAATGTATTCCTATCTTTATTATCATATTTAAGAGTAAGACTTTTTATTTCCATCCAATTGAATAATCGACTCTCATTTTCATCGCATTGGTTATAGCTCCAAGATGTGCAGTGACTACTGAAATCTCCAAGGATTATACTATCTCGTGCAGGCACTGATAAGACAAAATCGGGCCAACTGTTCATTGGAAGCTTGTAAACAACCATGATGTAATTCTGTGGAGATAGAGAAAACATTCTGATTGGTAGTTGAATTAATAATTAGAGAAAGGGCATTATAACTGTTAATATCATCCATGATCATAATTCCATATTTAGAGTGGTGCAATGCTATTACTATTTTATATCCAAACATTTTAGCCCTGTCAGTTGGTGATTGTCCTCCATGTGTGATTCCTGAAGTACCAGAACATCAATAGAATAATCCATAAAGTTCCACTATTAGTATCATGCTCTATTTTATCATGCTTCCAACATTGATTTTAATGGCTTTAGATTTCCAATCTAAAGACCTGCTCCTCCAACCTGCTACTGTTCCTTCCACCTGAATGTAGAGAATGGCTTTCCTTATTTTAATTATTAATTAAATAATTAATCAAACTTATCTCCCATCTATCAAAGGTTATACCATCTGCAGTTTCTACTTGCTTAATCGCTAAGGCACAAAAAAGAAATAACCAACTTCCCAGCTAGCTCTCACTTTGTTACCAATGACTTCACTATATATTAAAATTATCATATATCCTTTGATATTAAAATCACTGTCAGTTCTCTGAATCACGGGCTGTAAATCTACCATAGAAGTCTGAGCTGGGAGAGCATTCATTATGAAAATATAAAGATAAGAACATGGCTCCCATGTTAGTAAGAAAACAATGCACAGCTACAGCAAGTTTATATGCTATTAAGGAAATGTTTGGCTGTTCCTGTTTGTATTGAGAGTAGAAGCAATGGTAGAAAAATGAATATACAGGATCTTTAAATATAATGTGCATATTTTAAATATTTCAACATTGTAATATTTTCTGAATACAAAATAAAAAAATCATAGTCAAAACTATACATAATTAGGGAATAGCATGAAGACAAATAATAAATCAGATCTAAATTAAGCCGCATTGCTTCATATTGTAGTATGCTGCAAGGGTTCTACTTAACAAAATAAACCTTATTTTGAAGAAATTAAAAACAGATAGATAATATGACTTTTACAAGACAGTCTAGACTCTAGATAGTTATTAAAATATTTGTATTTGATCCATATAAATCTGATGATGAAATGGAAAAAGTATTTGAACTGAAGATTTAATAGGCAATCATAAAATCGGTTCTGCAACCCAACAAGAAAAACACAGACTTCAGAGGATAATTAGAACTGCAGAAAAAATAATTGCTACCAACTTGCCTTCCATTGAGGACCTGTATACTGCACGAATCAAGAAGAGGGCCGTGAAAATATTTGCAGATCCCTCGCATCCTGGACATAAAGTGTTTCAACTCCTACCCTCAAAACGATGCTATAGAGCACTGCACACCAGAACAACTAGACACAAGAACAGTTTTTTCCCGAAGGCCATCACTCTGCTAAACAAATAATTCCCTCAACACTGTCAGACTATTTACTGAATCTGCACTACTATTAATCGTTTCATAGTTCCCATCACCAATCTCTTTCCACTTATGACTGTATGACTATAACTTGTTGCTGGCAATCCTTATGATTTATATTGATATATTGATCATCAATTGTGTTGTAAATGTTGTACCTTGATGAACGTATCTTTTCTTTTATGTACACTGAGAGCATATGCACCAAGACAAATTCCTTGTGTGTCCAATCACACTTGGCCAATAAAATTCTATTCTATTCTATTCTATTCTAAAATATAACTGCTACACAGAAACTTGGAAACAAATAGTTATGAAATTTGGCGTAAATCTATATGAGCTCTTAGAAATCATTTAGGGTCCTTAAAATCTTAATTTTAAGTTTAAAATTTAGTCAAGAAACGATTCAGACTTTGCATTTGCAATTTGGTTCTGGTTAAGCGCAAAAATCTATTAAAAATAACAATGAAAAGACACTTATTTCTGTAAATGCTTTAACAAGAATTCAATATTTGAGCCAAGTAATTTATATTATTCCTTTTCAGTATCAACATTCTGCCTAAGATGATGCTTGAGTTACCTTTTACTACAAAAGAAAATACATAGGTATAATTTTAATGTGTAGTCAAAGAAGAAGAAATTGCAGGAAGGAGAAGAAAGTTGTTAGTGCTATTAGTTAGTGGTTTTTGCACTGATTGAAGCTGCTCTTATATTTTAACTGAGTTGTTCTGATATAATTGTTTGGAGAAGCTTGCTGAGTAAAAATACAGTTCAAAATATAGTACTTTTTCCAGTGGTAAACATTCAATCCCAGCAAAACATTATGAAATATTTCTGTTACTTACAAATGTCAGCACAAACGGCACTATCTCAGTATTAAGAGAGATCATGTCAAAAAGTTCATATCGCCTGACATAGATAAATGACCAGTTTTCAAGAGAAATCTATATATGACCCTTGGTGACGCAGTGGTTAGAATGCAGGACTGCAGGCTACTTCTCCTGATTGCCGCCAACAGCAGTTTGGCAGTTCGAGTCTCACCAGCTCAAGGTTGACTCAGCCTTCCATCCTTCTGAGGTCGGTAAAATGAGGACCCAGATTGTTGGGGGCAATATGCTGACTCTGTAAGCCACTTAGAGAGGGCTGTAAAGCATTGTGAAGCGGTACATAAGTCTAAGTGCCATTGCAATATGCAAAAATCTGCAACCTTCACTTTTCAGATATATATTTTAATGATACGACTTCCACCAGATAAGCTATTTATATTTTAAATTAATGTAATTTTATATGTGTGTTACACACATGTACATATCTGCCCTTTATAAGTAAGGTTGAACTTGTAGCATTTTCATTAATTAGAATTTCCAAAACTTATTTGGCAGAAAGGTATTCAACATGTTTTAGTTGTTTTCTCTCATATAATGAGGCAAGGAACTCATAAAAATATAAGTTCCTGTTATACAAGGTTATTAATAACTTTAAAGTCTCTTCTGGATGAAGAACTGACAGTTCTGAGGGCACATTTTCATAGGAGATATAATGCCTAAATATAGGAAACAGTGGATGCCAAAGACTTTATACTGCACTGCGGATCTCATGCAGACTTGGCTATTATGTGGTTGTAAGGGACTGGAAGAACTGAACTAGGTCACTAAAGATGCTTGCCCCCAATGGCTTTATGCTCCTCTGATGTGGATATACAAATGATGAAAAACATTTCAATACAGCTTATGCGAGAGACCTTTCTAGCAATTTTTGTCTTCAATTTGAAGATCAATTTTCTTTGAGGAAAAAAGAATTTAAACTATACCAAAGGTATGTTTCTGTTTCTCTTTCCTTCCGCTTGTCTCTTTCGTGTACCCTTGACACCCTTATTCTAAGAAGCATGCTTTACAGACATACCAGCACTTGGAGTAGACTTCCTGCTTTGTTTGTCAAAGGAACTATTTTTAAAAAAGCGGAAGTTGTATATTAAACAAGAAAGATATTCAGATGATGCATGAAAAGAACAGCTTATTATGTAACAGAACACAAATCATATGCAAATAAATTGAAAATTAGGAACAATTAAGATATGTTTACTCGTATCCCTTCCTCCTCCTTTTGGTATATAGTTATGGTAGGTTCTGTTTGTTTTTCTTTTATCTCACATAGATGCCACCAAAAACTTATTCAATTACCTAAGAAAACCATAACAGAAAATATAACTTCTTCCCGATAAATGTCAAAGGTGATGGGTTGGTGGGTATCTAAGACAATGCTGACATTACAGCAGAACTGAGCATCTATTTTTAGCCACCCTGAGGTGCTCTGCAGATTGCAGGCAGCTCCTTTAGTACAGGCATTGGTAACTTGCATTGTCCACAGTCAGTAATTTTATTTTATATCTACTGAGTACCCAAGAATGTTGACAGCTGGAGGGGTGAGGCAAGGTCAAAAATTCTTCCCATTTTCAGATTAGCTTTTAATCTTAATGTTACTCTCCAGTGTAAAGTTGCATGCTTCTAGTAAAGTTCCTGGTGATTTCTGAAGGAGAATTTTGGTGGTGGTGAAGACTCCTGACATCACCAGGAGCAGACAAGAAAACCAGCTAAAAGAACATTGAATAAATCAACCAGAGTTCTCAATTGAGTCACAAATGACTAGATTCAGATTATGCTCCTTGAGACACATTAAGCTACGATTCAGCTATCTGGAAAAGGCTCTAATGCTGGAAAAGGTGGAAGGAAAGAGAAGACCACGAGCAGCAGAGAGATGGACAGATTCTGTTATAGTGGTGATGATGAATGCATTGTTGGGAGACCTTCAAGACCAGATTACAGAATATCATCATGAAAATCTATGTGGCTGCTAAGAAACAACAAAGACTTAATGATGCTTCAGTCAATTTGTTTCTGGACCTGCAAAGGCCTCAGTTGACACCCCAATAATTAAAATCAGCAAATAATTTTATCAACTGTAACATTCTTGGAGTATATCTGCATATATGTGTGTGTGTGTGTGTGTGTGTGTGTGTGTGTGTGTGTGTGTGTGTGTGTGTGTGTTTTCGTAGGTTTTGACGGGTATATGTAGGTCTTGGCATATTCGGGTCTTTTCCCGTGTAAGGTTGAGAGTATCTTGGCGACGTTTCGACGAAGATGGTGAGTGAGACCTCGTCGAAACGTCGCCAAGATACTCTCAACCTTACACAGGAAAAGACCCGAATATGCCAAGACCTATATATGTGTGTGTGTGTGTGTACACAATTTTATATATAACATTATATATAATATATATATGTATAATATATCATAATATATATTATGCATGCCCTGCATAA
This sequence comes from Ahaetulla prasina, assembly GCF_028640845.1. Classification (NCBI taxonomy): domain Eukaryota; kingdom Metazoa; phylum Chordata; class Lepidosauria; order Squamata; family Colubridae; genus Ahaetulla; species Ahaetulla prasina. The sequence goes on along the minus strand of NC_080546.1, from coordinate 35,108,951 downwards.
GCGCACCAGTGTGCCTTCCATCCCTGTCCCACTGTTCCCATTTATTCATACCCATTTCCTGTATTAATATCCATGTTTATACCTATTCCTATTATCTCGTACATGTCTGAATAAATAAATACAAATAAAATAAAAATAAATAAATCTTAAGGGCACTACAATACAAAACCTTACTTCCTATTTAGCTCATACCTAATTACTTCGCTGAATTAAATAAGGAGACTGTGAATTATCTCACTGCCTTTTCTAAGAGAGTAACCTGCAGCGATCCCTTGCGTGTATATACTAATTGGGAAGGAAGGCCCCATAAATTGCGCAGGAGCCACGTCCTGCGTTAACCCTCCCACCCCCACCCGGCGGCCTCAAACACGAAACCTCTTTTAAGGACACAGAAGCGGGAAGAATTTTGACCTTGCTGGGCCACCGTAGCTTCCAGTACCCAGCTGGGAAGCACTGATTGGTCCTTTGAACAGCCCATCATCCTTGATTCGGGAAGCTGCCTGAGTTGATTAAGGAAAAAGAAGCGCGGGTGAGTGTAAGCGGGCGGGCAAGGCATGAATCGAAGGCTGTCGTAGAAGGCGGGGGCGGTTCAGGAGCGTTCAGCCTCCGCTGCTGCTGCTGCTACGTCTTCAGAGGAAGTTCCTGAATGGCGGTGGCGGCCCTCAATCGCAGGCGCTGAGCTTCCTTTTCCTTCTCCGCTCCTCCTGCTTCCTTTGCTCTCCCGCCGCTATATAAGCTCGGCGACGCCACTTTTTTCGGGCACGCCGGCCGGACGCTGGGATAGGCTTAGTCGCTCTTCCAGCCGGGCGTCTTTGGGGAGGAGGGTGCAACCTCACGGCGCGCAAAACCGGATCGTTTTGAACACGAGTTGATAGGATTTTCCGCAGTCCCGGCTGGCGAAGGAGCGGCTTCCACGTTCATTAGCGAGTCTAACGCCTGCCCAAGGCTTTCGCTGCTAAAAGTTGTTAACAGGTAGCAAACAGGGTTTTTGTTGCTATTTTTCCCGTTTGTCTTCAGAGATATTTGCATCTTAATACTCTAACGCCCCCCCTTCCTCCTCCCCCCCCCAATTCCAGTATTGTTGGAATACAAATATAATTGTTGAAAGTACAAGTATAATTGTTGAAAGAAGCTGCAAAATGCTGGAAAAATGTTAATGGAAACTGACCCAGCAGTGATGTGTTTTGGTATGATCTGGAAACAAAAGGAGAAAATGTAGGTATAGGAGAAAATCTGAGGCAAAGAATATGGAGGAAAATGATAAACTGGAATATTAGACTGTTGGGACTCTAGGAATTCAAGTCCGTCCCTAGGATATGGTAGCTTTTAACTCTGTACATTGTGGGTGGTAGCCTTTTTTTTTTTAACTGGATCACTTATTTTTGAACATAGAACATAGCCACATAGAAATTTATGAAATTTCACCATCATCAGTAGATAGTAAAATGCAGAGTTTTGTCTGCATGGTTCTGGAATTTTGTTAAAATAAAGAAGAAAAAGGATACTTCAAGATCTCTCATACTTACTGCTGTTTTAAAAGTATCCTTTAAGAATCACAAGAGACATAGCAATAATGTATTAATTATTTCAACTGATATCAGTGTTATGCCTCTTACGGCCCTTAAAAAAAGTGTAAGTCCTAAATATAAAGAGGTTGCCCACTTCTGCCTTACATGTTTAGAATAAATATAATTTTTACTAGCCGCCTGGCTAAAGACAGAATTTAGAATTTAAAAGGGTGCAGCATTCCTATACAAACTTAGTCAAATACAGGCCAAGTGATTTTAATTAGTCTTAAATATATGGGTCTGGAATTGCACACACAGACTTTGGATTTATTTAGGGATATATTTTAATGATATTTTAGGAAACCTACCGAGACCAAATGTGAATATTAAAGTTTGGAGGTTTGTTTTTTTTACTGTGCTTAACACTTACTGATTACCAAATAATTCTGTATAAAAATTGAATATAGAATACAATCGTGCCTGACAATTTTGAATGTTTTCAGCTGTAGATTTAGCTGTATATGCAGCAGAGATATATTTTTATTTATTTATTTATTTATTATTCGAATTTATATACCGCCCTATCTCCCAAAGGACTCAGGGCGGTTCACAGGCATATAAAACATCAATATCAATATACAAATTAAAATAATCCTTAAAAAACTTATTCTAGCGCCCGATATATAGACAACATGTAGAGTACTGCTTTAAATATTAGATGATAAAGTTGAATATAATGTTTTCATATGGTGACTGGTACTGTAATGCTGAAGTAATAAATGAGATTTTTAAAGTTTGCTATGTTTTTGTCATATTTGATTCCTATTTCTGCTTTTCCATAGAGCACTTGAAAGATACCAAAATGAGCCTACGGAAACAAACGCCAAGTGATTTCTTGAAGCAAATCATAGGAAGACCAGTTGTTGTAAAATTAAATTCTGGAGTTGATTACCGAGGTATATTTTTCCTTCTTCATCTTCCAGCTGTGATAGATTTATGTACTCTTTCAATAATGAAATAGACTGATAGCAATCATCCTTAAATAGCCTGTTCTTGAAAAATTGTTAATCAAAATTGAATTCTAGGATTATAGGATTTGTGACAATGTGATTGAAGAAGGAAAAATTCTCCATTTTTATCTTGACTTGTAACCACCTCAACTTAAAATAGAAATTTTGGTCTCAATTTGTGATTCTAAATTGAGAATCTAAATCACTCAATTTGTGATTCTAAGTATACCTGGGCCTGTATATTTAATTTGTCAAAAGATGGTTTTCAAGTATAAGTTAAGAATGAAATAAAATTTGTAGTTTCTTTAGTGTGCCTGTGAGAATGATACTATTTCTCATATATCTTTGATCAAAGTTTTGATGAATGTCAGAAAACAAAAATGCCTGCTTGGTTGATAAGGCAGCAACAGCTGTGTATGTCAAGAGAAAGCTAAAACAAATTGAATGCAGTGGGAATGGGTTATTTAAAAAGTGAGTAATATAAAATAAAACTAGATAGGGTAAAATGCAAGTGCTGAATGTGGATAGAAAACCAAAATGTGTAACTAGCATGAAAGAACTATTCTGAGCTGGTTTGGTCATATACAAAAAATATATGAGTATAGAATTGCAAAACAGATATATCAAAGAAAATTAAATGGCTCATAACCAAGAAAGTAATGGTTAATTAGAGTTGGTGAGATTCTCAAAAAAGTGGGAAATTTAAAGAACAAAAGGCAGCATATAAATTAATGTGAGGCTGTAATGTAAAGGATAGTTGATAAAGGTAAAAAGCTATGGACAGGTGTAACAGTGTTAATAACTATTTGTAACTAAGCTTCCTTTTCTTATTTTAATATCTTTAATTTTTTGGCAGACTATTACTATTACATTGTATTAGATAGATAAAAGTGGTCTGGCTGTTGTGCCATAACTAACTTTCATTCTCACTAGTTGTGCATTGTATACTGGCATCTTTGTGTTTAAATTTTAGAACAATACTAGGTTTGGAAAATTACGTTATAATATGTGAATGACTGTAATTCTAGGTGTACTAGCCTGCTTGGATGGCTACATGAATATTGCTCTGGAACAGACAGAAGAGTATGTAAATGGACAATTGAAAAATAAATACGGAGATGCCTTCATCAGAGGAAATAATGGTAATTATGCTTATTAGAAAATACTAGCTTTTAATTATCCAATTAAAGCTTCATTGGTTTTATTGTTTAAAAGCTAACTTTTCTCATCTTGCAATCTTTGATATATAAAAAATTATGAATGAATAATGTATTTTATGCAAGAGTATAATTTTTTTTAAAGTGTTTGTATTTACCCCTACATTTTTTCCTGTTTTCTTTTTAAAATTGTTTCCTTTCGTAATTCCAATTTGTCTAGTTTTGGGGAGGTTGATTTGTTTCAGTGTTGAAGAAGATTCATTATTTTTTTTAGATTTGGAGAAATGAAAATTGATAGAAAAATTGGGATTTCTTTAAGTTCAACTTCAGTTAGTTTAAGGATAGGAAAAGCAGAAGGAAATGTCAGTAGCATCATTTTAATATGGGATGGGGAACAATAGGTGAAGCCAGGCAAGACACAATGGCTGTGGGTACAAGGGGCATCAGGATCCAGTAGTTTATCTTAATTAATTATGGATGGGGTTGCGCTACCTCAAACAGATCCATTACACAAAATTGTGAGTCCTCCTGAACTCACAATTCCTCAAAGAGCAGGTGGCAGTTGTACTATGAAGGCCTTTATTCAACTTATTGTACCAGTTGTGCTCTTATCTGGATCATGAGGCCCTTTGCATGGTCAGTCATAATCTCAGATGGATTACTGCAACACGTTCTACATGGGTCTACCCTTGAAGAGTATTCAGAAACTGCAGCTGGTGCAGAATGCAGTGGCACATCCAATCCTGGGAGTGCTAGGGCTGCGCCTATAACTTCGTTACTGCACAAGTTTCCTTCCAAATCCAATTCAAGGTGTTGGTTGTTACCTTTAAAGCCTTACATGGCATAAGTTCAGGCCATCTGAGTAGCCGTTTCTCCCCAATGGGACTAGTCTGCCTCACTCACTAGTGGAAGAGGCCTGCTATGGATCCTGTCTGCTATGAATTCCGGCAGGCCTTTTCCTCTATCCCTGTGGGACATCCTAGCACCAGAGGTGAGAACTGCTCCCATCCTTTTGGCTTTCCAGAAGGGTGTTAAAACTTGGCTTTGCTGGTTGACCTGAGGGGACATTCACAGCTGGAGATGGCTGACAGGATGAAAAAACCTCTTCTCCATCCCGTCCCCTCTTTGGTTTTAGTATAGTTTTAAAATCTTAATCTATGTAGTTGCAATGTTTTAATTATTTTTCTACTTGTAAGCCGCCTAGAGCCACTTTATAGGGGAAATGGGTAGCGTAAAAATGTAATAAATAAAATGAAATATCTAATTCCTTTATACATATGGCAGAAAGAGGCTTAGTTAGCATGTTAGGTCATTTTGTTGAAAAAAATAACAGTAAATATATAAATATCTATATTTCCTATCTCCCTTCCACATCCTTAACCTAGTGCTGCCAAATCACATGCAGAGACTTCTAGGGGCCAAATCTCATGTGGTCCTGAGGCCTGGGACTGCAGGTTATGAATTCCTTCAGTAGTGCAAAACATTTTTCCATAAAAACAAAGGAATTTTTCAGTTCTGCCTGTTACGCTACGCTATGCTATGCTATCATCACTCTTTCCAAAGGAGTCCTGAGATCTTTACAATAAACTCCCTATTTAAAGTCTTAAATAAAACAAACAAAATAGGACCAACAATGTTTAATGGCAGTAATTAAAAACATTTTAAAAAGTTTTTTTTAAAAAAAGAAAAACAAAATAATAGGCATCTTAGATGCAGTCTAAGCCTGGAGTAAACTGTAAGACAACATTAGGGCCATCCAAACATCTCTTAGGAGAGTTTCATAATTGAGTGTCTCTCTCAAAAATTATTATTCAGTAGTATTATTTGTTCAGTAGTAATATATAATTTGTGAACTGTAGCTATAGTAATCATTGTTCGTCTTATCATGAGTTTGTTTAATGTATTATTTTTTCTCTTAAACAGTCTTATATATAAGTACACAGAAGAGGAGAATGTGAGCCTATCTGAAGATGGAGTATTTCATATTAACTTTTCTTAATAATTGTTTTGTTTCTTCCTTCTGTTGTAAAGTTATATAACCTGTATGAAAATGTTGTTGTTTTTTAAATGTTAAAACAAAATGGAACATTTTCCTGTTTCAATAATGTTTGTATTATAATTTGGAAAGAAATAAAAAATGGAAAATAGTGTGATTTGTTTAATCTTTAAAGTTATTTTAAAACAGCATCTGGTGTTCAGATGGTAATAGTTACAAGCTGGAGAATAACCACATTTAAATCTTTTTGTTTGCCAAAGGGGGAAGGATGATCTTCAGAGTTTCAGTGACTGGATAGGTAAGGTAATATTCCCAATTTTAAAAAAAAAGATAGGGTGAGTTGCTGACTTTAACTAACAAATGTATTAAAGCAGGGGAGGGGTGGAAATTACAATAAAAACACAATGGAAGTAAAATCCAGAATTTAACGTGACAGAAAGAAGTGTAAGCATCATAATTTGTGAGAAGTTATTTTTTCAGAATTTTGGGAACTCTTAATATTGTTAAGCAGATTTTTATGGGTCTCTTCAGCAGACTTAGGGACTTTCTAAATCTTATTGCCTCATATTCTAGGACAGTTATGATGTTTAATATAAAATTCAGCAGCTTGATGAAAATCTTATAATTCCATTTTTTCTTATTTTCTTAAATCATAGTCAATATTCTAATTGTCATTTCAAGGCAAAATAAAATTGAGGGGTTTTTTATCTTTATTGTTGGTAACCATTGATTAGACCAGTGTTTCTCAATCTTGGCAGCTTGGATGGGCTTCACCTCCCAGAATTCCCTACCTAGCATAACCAGCTGTGCTGGCTAGGGAATTCTGGAAGTTGGAAGTCCACCCATCTTAAAATTGCCAAAGTTGAGAAGCACTGGCATGCTGTCCTTCCATCCAACATTTGTGATTTTAAACTTGGAACACTTAAAAATAAGTGAGTGAATGGAGTGGCGTTATCCATGCGATTACATGTAAAGTGCTCAGTTACCTTAGGACTTAAGATCTTGTAAATTTCAGTACAATAACACACCTCGCTCAAGGAATGTAGTAATTTGCCTTTGCACTCTAATATAGAAAAGCACAACACCATCTTTGATAAATGTAAGTTTAACATTAGATATGCTGTCCCGGGGTTGTTTCATGTTGTGACTACATCAGACTGTACTCCTTCCTTGCTGACTAAAAGAATATTTCTTCAGAAGAAAAAACAGATGTAACATCAAATCAAATCTTGATTATGGTCATAGAGCAGCATAAGGAAGATGGGATACAGTCATTAGCAAAGCATAAAAGCTACATCAAGAATGAAAATGTAACTCTAAAAAAGAATTATGAGAAGCAAGAAGATATAAAAGTTACATAAATTTAAAAATTAAACGGGGGCAGGAACATTAGATGGGTATAGAAGAACATAAGGGATTAATATATGGCAGATTATATCAAATTACAAAGCACTCAATACAGTGAACCAGGTGCTCATTAAATCTAGTTTATAGCAGAGGTCATCCAATGAATTTTGAGTGCTACACAGAACCTGGCAATGTTTATAGTAGAAGGTATCTGAAAGCAACTGAGGAGCGTAAAATTGTACAAATAGTTTTCATGTGGTGATGGCTGTTGAGCAAGACAGTTTAAGGGATGGGGGGAGGCCCTAGGAGGAGCACAGGCTCAGGGTCACGGGCATGAGTCTCCACCTCCTGAGGCATCCTGTGCTTTGTTTCTTGCCCATTGGAGTCCTTTAGCTTCCTTCACATCTAGTAACCTAGGGGAAATCAGCCAGTTGGAACTTGCAAGCCTCCAATGATCGAGGGAAGATCTGGCCAGTGTAGTCGCTGGGTAGGAAGGAAGCTGGAGGCATAAAGGTTCCAGATGATTTGCATGCACTTCAGCCTGCCTGGTCTTCCTTAGGTGGATGACTAGCTGCAGGAACCCAGCAGGGTTGGGTGGGGAGATGCTACAATGTCCCTGTAGTCAGTTGTAAGAGTGAATGCAAGGGGGCTGCAGCAACCATAACTTTGAAAACAGGTCATAAGGAGCTTTTGGGGGGGGGGGTTTGCTGTAACTGAACAGTCACTAAATGATTTGTCATAAGTCAAAGACTACCTTTGATGGTGAGGTAAGGCTAGTATGAATATCTCTGTAAAACAAGAACTAGAGGAGCACATGTTCTCTTGTTTCTATGTTTCCACAGCCATAGGGGCATTGTTGCTGGGTAAGGAATTTTCTTGAATAGGCTTTCAAGAACAACTGAAGGTGTGGGGGGGGGGGGGCAGGGATGAAATCCAGCAGGTTCTGACCAGTTCTGGAGAACTGGTAGCGGAAATTTTGAGTAGTTCGGAGAACCGGCAAATATCACCTCTGGCTGGCCCCAGAGTGGGGTGGGAATGGAGATTTTGCAGTATCCTTCGCCTGGAAGTAAAAAACTTCCCTCGAAGTAAAAAAAAAAGTAGTAAAAAATTTGGATTTCACCCGGGGGGGCGGAGCATGACATTGTGCCAAAGTAAAGGTCTTTTTATGCTTAGACCTATCAAGGTTATTTATGCCATAGAGAAGGCAGAGTACCTGATGGATTTACTGTCAATAAAGTTTAGGGTCCTAGCTAGATTCGATTGATGCTCTGTCTTTGCCACATGCTGTTTAATAAGTACTTTGGCCTGATCCTAGCCAATACTGAGTAGAAGATCTAGAGAGAAGTCAAGAATGAGATTTTAGTTGTCACAGCCTGTTTCTTTGGGGATTGGAAATCATAGTAATGGGTCAAAAAAGAAATAAAAAATAAGAATATAGTAAAAAATAAAAATATGAAGAAATGATTTTCCTTTCATCACAAATATAAACAACTTTAGTAATTTATCATTTTTCTTAAAATACCGTACAACAGATGGTCTCTTCTTCCAATAAACAAATGCATAAAACATTTTATTCCTGATATTAACAAAAGTCCATTAAGAGTTACCATAGATAACAACATATCCATTTTTATCTTGATCAAATAACCTAACTTTATATTGCTTCCTTACACTTCTAGACATTCTTGCTCTTTAGTTCCTTCAAATAATGTCATGGAACTTGATTTTACTTTTTCCAGGTTCATCATTTGTATATCTCTTTTAGTTATTAAGATCTCTACCAGTTTCTTTTGTATGTTGAGTGTAGTATCTTTTTCCATGTAATTTGTGTAGTCTTGTTATTTTTAAATCCACTTTCAACTCAATCTCAATCAGGGCAGATTATTCTTTTATAACATCTTTTAAACTCAGTACATTTATAATGGCATACACTCTTAAAATTAATTTCTGGGTCCATTGTTCAATATGTCCAATATTGAAATATTTTGTTTTATTAGTCAGATTTGAGTCTTCTTTTCCTTTAATTATAATCTTTAGTTACTTCTAGTTCCCTCTAGTGTCTAATATTTAAAGTCTTATGTTTTTTTAATGCATTAAAAGCAAAAACATTTTCCAGGGGAAAGGATTCTTTAAAATGAATTCCAAAATCTTATTTCAAAGTTATATGGACCCTTAGTCTATTTCTTTCTAAAATCAAAGTTTTAATCACCCCTTTGCTGTATAGTCCATAAAATAAAGTCCTTAAACTTTCATTTAAAACTTCTTTTGCTAAGGATTGAAGAAAACTCAACTGGTGCTATAAAACTTGTCAATACAAAGCTTCTTAATAGCTGAAAAGCAGTCAAGAAGCAATTTCAAGAAATAATTAGAAAAAAAAGAAAGTGAAGCCAGTTTCTTAAAGATGCCAACCATGGGTTGAGCAAGATGGATATTCCTTTGTCTCAGTCTTGAATGGGTACAGACCTCTGTACCCATTCAAGATTGCTGTCTTGCATTCTATTCACAGGGAGCAACTGTCTGGAGTACTTGTGAATGATCTTCTGTCCTTTCCTTGTCCAGAAAGGAATTGTGAAGGCCCAGTTTACTCACCAGCTCTTCATTCCGCCATGGTCATTGGCTCTGCTTTTTATGGAGTTCTCTTCAATTTGCCATTTCTTCCCTGGAAGTCTGAAAAGAAATATATTATTGAAGATACCAGACTTGGAGATTAAACTTGGAGAATGTATAGCAATGGCAAAATTAGCAGCACAACTGAAGGTTTAACAAAATTTAAGAATGACTTCCATACCAGTGCATAATATACAGCAAGGAAAATATAAGTGTCTAGAGCAAAAGATTTGAAATCAGAGATACATTTTTAACGTCTATAAATATTGAACAACAGTCAGAGTATGACAAAGAGGTTATTGGAAACTAACATTTATCCTACAATATTGTAGTGGTTTTTTTAATGTTCTTTATGTTCTGGATATTTGGCACTTATTTTGGCAAGTCAGAGATTTAAATTCTATATTGTTAAAATATTGTATTTAATGTACTTAATTTAATTTTGTAAGGTTAATTTCTAATTTCTGTATATACTTCAATATATTGTATTCCTCTACCAACTTTAATAATAGAAAAAAAATTAAATAAAATATAAATAAAATATAAAAAATTAAGCCAGATTATTCTCAGATTCTGTTCTCAGAGCTGTTTCTATGTCAGAGAAGCCGTAGTCAAGGAACATGGACAAATAATTTCCTTATACCCCAGTGCCTCAAACACCTGTTGTGCAACTTCAGTTCATATTTGCAGTCTTTATTTGCATTAACAATAGATTTTTATGGCTCTGACCTATATTATTGCCTGAAATGACATCATCTAAAAGAGAGATGAGGAATAAGAAATTTTCAGGACTGGATGGAATCAAACTCCCCTTTCCTATATTGTTAGATTTTAATTTCAATATTATTGTACAAACTTGGAAGATGAAATGGACAGGATATGTTTTCCAATGTGCAAAAACAAACAAACAAAAAAACCCCATCAGTTCTCTCATAGCTGGAGGCAGATGGAAAAATAATTCCAGGTGAATCCCTTACAATCTATTATGAACTTAAATTTACGCGAAGCAAAATCATTTCCCTACACATAACTTTATGTAATGTTGTAGAAATTATTTCTTTGTGATTTTTTTTTTCCATGAATGAGTAGAGTGTGAAGAACTAACATGATTAAAACTGGATTTGAGCACTTACTGGCTTCCTGTGGCTATTAAGTAATAACAGTAACAGCTGTTGCTCTTCCCATTAGTGGAGAAAGTAAAGAGCTTTTTTCTTTAAAGGATGTTTGCGTGTCAGGCTACAGGAGAAAGCTGCTGTGTCTGATGGAATATGGGTCCCCAGGTAAGTAATAGCAGCCTGTAATGCAACTTTGGTGTTCATCATCAGGAGATTGCCAATGGGTGCATTGAAGGATATAATCACTAACTTCAGATACAATAATTTATAATTGTAATATAGATGATGCTGTGTGAGAATTGTTCTAGCAGGTGTCAAAATAAAACAGTTGTGAGTGGCTTCATTGTTCAAAAATATCAGTCACGGCACTGGGTTTTTAAAATGGGTCCCTTCTATGGCTTTACAACTTTCCTTAATATGGAAATGTTTGCATAAATCTATTCAGAGGAATAAAAGTGAAGAAATCACTCTATACTTGAGAACAAAATCTGAAAAGAAACAGTTCATTGTATAATGTTATCCCATTCAGTGCCCTGGAAATAGAAGGAAAAGCTCTATATGCTATAGAACGAGCCTATTATTTTTATATTTCATTATATAATATGGTGAAATACAATAATGTAAAATATAATACAGTAAAATTACTGAGATTTTTTGTTTAATATATATGTGTGTGTGTGTGTGTGTGTGTGTGTGTGTGTGTGTGTGTGTGTGTGTGTGTGTAGGTCTTTGGTATTCGGGTTTTCTCCCGAATAACCAAAGACCTACATACAAACACCCGCGAAATCCTCAGAAAACAAATATATATATATATATAAAATGGAATAGTTATATTTTATAATGCAATAATAACAGCCATACAAAGATCATCTACTGGTGAAGATTTTTGTAGTCTGGTGGGTTGATTATTTATATTTGGACTTCAGAAGCTTGCAGATTTTTTGTGCTGTAGATATCAAATTGGCTGGGATTGTCTTAATCAGAAATGCACAAGCTGAGATCCCAGAATTGCATATAGCCTCCCAAGTTGTGGCCTCAATAAACTCCAGAAATTATTATTCAATTGTAATTTCTAATAAGGAAAAAGTAGACATTAGGGAACAATTATATCTTTAGTTTCAATCCATTTCAAGTATCACTGAATTGAAACATTTAGTTTTTGTCTTGATTCCACCTATTATCACCATTTTGCTATGCACACCATTCCCCATCCTACTACTCAAATGACTCTCAGCACAGAAAATATTGCACACTTCGTTTATGTACAAAGGATGTATGGGGATAGCAAGTTAATATTTTTAATATTTCTATTAAACAGCTGCAGAGTCAAAAGGTTGTAGGTAATACAGTTTGAATCCTGGAAAAATGTGATTTCATTACAATGGATCTGCTATCGGGTGAATATTTTCTAGATGGGTCACAGTGCTTGAGTAGCTGCATTCATCCCCTGCATATTAAAATATTGCTTGGAAAAAAGTGCTTCTCGGCCTTAACAACTTTAAGATGTGTGACTTCAACTCCTAGAAATCTCCAGCCAGATTTCTGGAAGCTAAAGTCTACCAACATGTACATCCTAAAGTTGTTGCAATTGAGAAATTCTACTCCAGAGGTTTCTGACGTAGCCCCATCACATGCACCAGAAAGTTCAATTCCAAACAGCTCCCAGCTAAGAAGTCAAAGCTATCATTTTGTTCTGGAGAAGTTGTACTTTATGGACTCACCAAGGCAGAACACCACGAATAATTAAATCCTCCCTGCTAGCTGTGTAAAATTTTTCAAAGCTGAAGCTTCGGTTATATCTGGATTTCAAAGATGTTACTAATAACATCATTCGGTTGTCTATCTTTTATATAAAGATAAAAAAAATTCTTGTTAAGTTTATTTGTTTTTTTTTCTTTCAGTCAGAGGGCAAGATGAAAGCATGGTCCTTTATCATTCTGTGGGCATTTACAATCCTGTACTTGGTTTCATACACGGATGCCTTTTCCCATGGGGCCAGCCTTTCTGCCTGTTCTGATATGAGACCCAAACATATCCGAGCTCACCTTCAGAATCCTCAGAATAATTACATCACCATCCACACCAACACTTCCTTTTCTCCAGGGGACAAGGTACCAGGTAAGTAATAGCACCTGATTACAGGGTTCTCAAGGATAATTAGAAGGGTGTAGATAGCTTAGTACAAGGTTATCAACAGGTATTCGCAATAAGCCATGGTTTGAGGAGGGACACATGCAATCACAGTCCATATTTGCACCCTGATCCACAATTCTGAGAATCACCTCAGGGTGATGGGAAGGGAGCATTTATTTTTCTGTCTTGAAATACATGTGTGAAATCTCTTAGACCTATTTTGACTCAAATAAAAAAGCCTGCAAAGTCACAAACTGTCCTCAGAAAGTGAAAATGTAGTCCTGCTAAGTTCTGTGTCATCACCACTTTTCCATCCATCCTCCCTGGTACTGGAAAAAGAAGACAGGCAAATAAAGATCAGAGAAGAAGTCACCCAACTTTCTGTACACAATACCTTTGATATGCTTCTTTGTGGTGCCCATACTTGTGGGACTTTGGTTTTTGCTTTGTTTGGGGAATTTTGCTGTGGAGAACGGCCTTCATTTTTCAACATCCCTCTTGGTTTCCTAACGCAGGAAGACAGATTTATTTGTAAACAGGAAGATTTATTTTTAAAAAAGGCTACCAGGAAGAAGACATTAGTTACCTCTGAAGTAGTTGGAGTAACTTTAGAAAAATATGCTTCATATGCTTCTCACAATGATATGCACTCAGCTATGTTGGGAAGATAAAATGCTGCAGAGAAGACATCTGCTCCTAGAATACATGTCATGATTTATTTGCATTATGTTTCAAGGATGCAGTTTCAGACAGAATTGTTTCCTTGTAAACAGAACTTCTAAGAATGTTATTTTTGTGAATTTAAGTAATAGTAGATCCATACATCAGACACAGTTGAAAAGAAAGCATCAATATTTTTACAAAGAACTTAGGAATTACTACTGCTTACTATTTCCTACTTTCCTCATCAAAGGACTTGACTTCACCTTCTGCTGTGGAATTTCTAGTATTTCAACAAAGTGAAGTTCTCTATCAGAGCAACAGATAAGGCATGCTTAAAAGAGCTAGGAGGGCTTAGAATAAGAAGGTGGAAAACTTCCATTACAGGCATTGTCTCTTGCCTTCATTGGCTAATTAAGTTTATTGCCCAAATCGCCCAAAACTCCATAAATCAGTATCAATAAAAATAATTTATTTTATTATATGATACCTTTATACCAGGTCCCCAAGACAAATAATATGAAACTCCATTTATTACGGTTCCAAGAACAGCCCTGGATTGTGAGAAAATGACATTTAAATCCCCTTACATTTCTATGGTTAAGGATAGGCTTGAACTTGGATGGCCCCATTCCTAATCCAACATTTTAATCATTATGCCGTTTAACCATTATGTATTATATGTATATTGTGCTGTTAGGTTTATTGAATAGATAAAGCTTTTGGACAAATAAAGTTTTGAAGCTCCCAGTGAATATGCATTTGTTGTTTATAAGGGATTATAATATTCCAAAGAGAAAGTGTGATTTAAGTTATGTGCCAGAAGCCATAACTTGAGGTTTCAGACCCAATAGTCTTCTCTATGACCTCAGCTTTTGCTTTTAGCTTAGCAAAGGAAAAGTCCTAGTAACTCCCTTCCAATGTGGGGAACAAAAAGTGGAATTGTGCTACATGAACCCTTACCCACAACACTATCTTCTAGATCAGGGGTCAGCAACCTGCGGCTCCGGAGCTGCATGCGACTCTTTGGTCCCTCTGCTGTGGCTCCCTGTTAGGAGATCCCACTATTGGCTGGCCCCACCCCTCGATTTCCCCTCCCAGTCACTCCTCGCCTGGCCTGAGAAGGTAAGGGTGATGGCGGGGGATGGAGAAGTGCCAGGGCAGAGAAAGAGAGATACAGAGAGAGGGAGGGAGAGGTGGGGAGGGAGGGAGGGGAGAGAGAGATATGTCAAAAGGGTTTTGTGGTTCCTGGTGTTTTTTAACAACTGGTTCTCCGCCCTAATGACCGGCTGGGTAGGTGTGGCTGGTGGTGTGTTGTTGACTGGTGGAAGTGAGTAACATCGAGTTGGCCACACCCACCCAGTTTTGGTGGCTCCCGGTGTTTTCTTTTCTGTGGGAAACAGGTCCAAATGGCTCTTTGAGTATTAAGATTGCAGACCTCTGTTCTAGACATTCCTTCTCATAAAAGGCAGCTCAAATCCCAATGTCTGAGGCCAGAGGAATGTTCATCACTATCAAAATTATTGTCTTGCATATCTCTTCCATATTCCCTTCCTGACATCTTTTCTTAGTGATGTTTAGGTTTTCTTCTGTCATTAATTGTCTTTAATATTTCATAGTTTTTCTATTGTTAATCCTTTGCATTTTCATAATCTTGCTCCAAAAAATATAATGGGGGAAAGATATAAAGATCAAAGAATTGGTGATGTGATTAGTAGTATAGACACTATTCTATTTTTATCTCTATTAGTTACATGTTAAATGTGGAATGACTGGATGGGCCTAAAATTTGCATCTTTTTAAGGAAGAGGGGTTATAGTGAAGGGAGAATTATAAGAAATAAAGGTGCAATATTGGGCTACAACCTATTTTATAATTTTTTGAAAATGTTATTTCTCTCTAAAAGTGGATTTTGTTTTGCTACTTCACTTTTGAAAAGATTGGAAAGATTGCTTTCCCATTTCTCTGGGTGGACTTTTGCACTAAGCAGAAAATACTGCTGCTGTTATTGTCTTGTTGCACCTCTATTTCTTGCTCTGTAGTCTCACTATTACAGCCTGCATGTTCCCATATGCGAAACTCCATAGGTGAAATTCCCTCACTTGGGACTTAATTGAAGGTAAGACGCCAAGAATGCTGCAAATATTTGAAAAGAGGACTGTATGATAAAAGACAGGAAACCCTCACAAATAGACTCTGTAGCCACTATATCACTAAGAATACCCCAGAATATTATACATCATGCAGCTTCTAATCTGCTTGGGAAAAAAGAAATTTTATTTTTTTCCCAACAAATTGATGAGAATGGTTGAAAAATATGTAGGAAAAATGTGCTCACTGTAGTTCTGGCACACATAATAGCAACCTCTTTTTCCAAGCCATAACACTAATGTTCTACTTTAGTAGAACTTCTAAAAGATTGCCAAGTTGCTTGAGGGTTTTATACAGTATATCTTCTGACAAATTGTATCAGAGGCTTTCAAAAAACTAAGAGTTTGGAATGAAATTATTTCCTGCTTGTCAATCATGCTTATGCTCAGTTCCTTCCAGAAAACATGGTTGTGAGCAGAAGCACATCTGAAATGTGAAGCGAGTGAATTCTAGTATAAACATAATCTCGACAATGAATTGTTGCAGGTGGACTTCGTCTCAGAAACCCTCTCCTCTTCAGCCGCACATCTACAGTCATATAAATGTTTTTGTATCACAATCTTTTCTCCCCCTCCAGTTACAATCAGGAGTTCACGTGATTTTATGGGCTTCATGCTTCAAGCTCGCAGGGTTCTGAATGACCAAATAGCCGGCACATTTGTATACATTCCCCCTGGCTCCAAACTGCTGACTTGTTTTGAAGATGGTGACACTGTTACCCATTCAGACAAATCACTTAAGAGGAACTTGTCTTTTGTGTGGAAAGCACCAGATCAGCCTATAGGAGACATCAGATTCTTGTAAGTATTTGTTTGCTAAATATGTCATTGCCTCTTGAGGAAGTATTCTAATAATTCAATTGATGAGAATCAGTTTTGGTGCAGGTTTCATTAAGAAGAGCATAGAGCAGGGATGACATCCAGCAGGTTCTGACAAGTTCTGGAGAACCAGTAGCGGAAATTTTGAGCAGTTCGGAGAACTAGTAGCGAAAATTTTGAGTAGTCTGAAGAACCGGCAAATACCCCAGGAGTGGGGAGGGAATGGGGATTTTGCAGTATCCTTCCCCTGCAGTGGGGTGGGAATCGAGATTTTGCAGTAACCGTCCCCAGCCACGCCCACCAAGCCACGCCCACCAAGCCACGCCCACAGAATCGATAGTAAAAAAAATCTGATTTCAGCACCGGCATAGAGCATTTGCCCCCAATCTTTTGAACCCCAGGGACCAGTTTCATGAAGACAGTTTTTTCTGCGGACTGGAGAAAGTGTGGTTTTGTGTGCTGCCTGCATCCTGTGGATGGGGCTTTGCTTGTTTGCACAGTCTGGTTAGTGGCATGCCACGGCCTGGTGCCAGTCCACGGACCGGGGATTGGGGACCCCTGGCATAGAGCATGCTTTAGGTTTTGGATAAAAATATGAAAATGTTTAAAATGTTATTTTATATTCTGATTGTTTACTTACTTGTAAAGGATAATCTAGAAGAGAATGTATTCATGTCTGGTATGAGATCCTAATTAGCAGAATATAGGATGTATGAATATTATACCGTAAGGGTAAACTTGTTCTATGCCTAATAAAGGTAAAGGTAAAGGTTCCCCTCGCACATACGTGCTAGTCATGCTGCTTGCAGATTTCGAAGAATTCTTTTTTTATTTACAAAATGATTCATTGATGCAGAGAATGACTAAGGCCTTTCTTTGAATACTTTACAGTTTATCAGTTGTTCAGTCGTACTTTGTTTATTGGGCAAATCTTGAATCGTCAACTGTTTCTCAACAAATACAGAATAAAACAATTACTGAAAATAATGATGTCTCCAGTACAATTAAACCAGCTCTACTCCAAGAGCTTATTGATCTGAAAGGAACATTCACTGTAGGAAAAAGTAAGTTGTCCTCTGACACACATTTTTTCTTGTAGGAAAGACTGTAAGCGCCCATTTTATTTTTTAGTTGTTTTCAGTTCTCTTAATATACAATAATCACATTTGCCACAAGCTTTCATATTGAATTCTAAATTTATTGAGGCAGAAAGTGGATTCTTATTTTCATGAACAAAATGCCCAAGTCAACTAATTTCTAATTACTGTCCTAATTCAATTAACAGTCTAGTGCAGTGATGGTTAACCTTTCTGGTGCTGGGGGCCAAAGTGTGCACATGCACAAATGCATGCACACATGACCGAACTCCCAAAATGCAATGTGAGCACCCCCGTGCATGTGCTCCACCCCCACGCCCCATTTTGGCTTCCAGGCTGGTGCAGGAGTCTTTCCAGGCCCAAAACAGGGCATGGGGGGGGCCTCATGCCCTGTTTTGGGCCTGGAAAGACTCCTGCACCAGCCTGGAAGGCAAAATGGAGCGCGGGAGCACAGCGTGAGGACCCCCATACCCCATTTTGGGCCTGGAAAGTCTCCTGCAACAATCTGCACCCCCCTGTGCATGTGTCCCCCCACATGTACGTGTGTGTCCTCCACATGCGCCCCATCCCCTGCGCATGTACAGCAGAGACCCGAAGACCAGCTGGCCGCTGGGAGGCATGTGCGCATGTGTAATGGAGCTGGGCTGGAGTGACGGCTGGCGTGCCTGCAGAGAGGGTTCTGCATGCCACCTGTGGCACATGTGCCATAGATTTGCCATCACGGGTCTAGTGTAAAGTGAATAGATTATAAACGGGCAAGATAGTTTCTCTAAGATATTTTTTGCTATCTTCATATGAATAAACTTTATGAGCCCTAATTTGAATCTTTCGATAAAAGTAGGAAAAGAAAAGGGACAAATACTCTTGTTCTTCTTTTCTTTGCATCTTTCAAACATTAGAACAACTTTTTTCCTTTTGAGAGACAGGAACAGTTCTTATGTAAATGAGGAGAGCAGATCTGCCTCAAGAAAGAAAATATGGCATTCGATAACTATCTCTTAAGTGTTGTGAATGTTGTACCTTGATGAACGTATCTTTTCTTTTATGTACACTGAGAGCATATGCACCAAGACAAATTCCTTGTGTGTCCAATCACACTTGGCCAATAAAAAAAAATTCTATTCTATTCTATTCTATTCTATCCTATCCTATCCTATCCTATCCTATCCTATCCTATCCTATCCTATCCTATCCATATACAGTAAACATCTCAAGGGGCATCTGACTGACTTCTCTCAGAAACAAAATAATAGGTTAGAAATATGTTCATCTAATTATATAATTCATCTCAATACTTTATAATATGTATGACAATTGTTTAACATGGAAAAGATTTATGCAAATAAGCGTGTTTTATATTTTGTTCTATCCAGTTGTTTTTAAATGTTTTGTTTTTGTTTCCCCTTCCACAAGGAAATTCTGCTCCTGATGCCATTGTAACTCCATTTGCGATGTTTATACCCACCACCAGCCTGATTCGAACTGAAGCAACCCTGGCTTTGGATTCAACTTCCCATGGAAAACAAGCCTCTGATGTTGGCATCACTAGAAATGTTCTTTCTGGGTCCTTCGTAGACAGGGTCACTTCGCATGACATAATGCTCAGTAATGGAACAGAGAAAAATGGTGGCTTCACTCTGGAATCATCCCTTCAGCTTCAGGATCTGAATTTCAGAATGCAAGATTATTTTTCCAGTGCAAACAATAGGTATTGTGAGAGTATTAACTGTGCATGTGTGTGTGTGTGTTAATGGCAATGTGTGAAAAGCTGTATTGTATAGAATGCCTAGGAAATCTACAGAATGTGTGACATTTTAGGCAAAGTATTAAATCTCTGTGTTATTTAAATATTCTGCGTGCTTTCCCTAGGCACTCCATATAGTAACTAGGCATTATGCAGAATGATAAGAATTATTTAGGCAAAGTAGGAAAGAGAGTCATGAAAAGGTGTAGAGGTAGGACTAGGGTCAGGGTTAGGCTAACCTTAACCCTAATCCTAACCTTAATCCTAAACCTTTATTGAAAAGACATATACAGTATATCACAGAAGTGAGGACACCCAGTGGTAGGATTCAAATAATTTAACAATAGGTTCTGTGGGCGCGGCTAGGTGGGCATGTGACTGGATGGGCGTGGCCAACTCAATGTCACTCACGTCAAGGAGTGCCTCGCCTGGCCCCTCCCCTCCCAGCCATTCCTTGTCACACCCAGCCTCAATGTGTCTATGGTTCAGTAAAAATGTTGTTCACTTTTTTTCGACTTTATTATCTACATACTATAGATGTACTTTCATCAACCACTGAAAGGAGGAAATGGCTCACATGCTTTGCACAAGAATGTCACCTATCACACACAAACAGGGTTTTAAGGGGCTGCCACAAAGAAGCGGGGGGCAATTTATCTTCCAAAGAAACAGAAGGCAAAACAAGAAGCAATGGATGGAAACTGAACAAAGAGAGAAGCAACCTAAAACTAAGGAGAAACTTCCCAACAGTGAGAACAATTAACCAGTGGAACTGCTTGTCTCCAGAAGTTCTGGGTGCTCAATCACTGGAAGATTTTAAGAAAAGTGGGGCAGCACAGAATTTTAACAACTGGTTCACCCAAACTGACCCGAACCGGCTGAATCCCACCACTGAGTATACCCCCTTGTAAATATTTAAATATATCTTTTCATGTGACAACACTGAAGAAATGACACTTGGCTACAGTGTAAAGTAGTGAGTTTACAGCTTGTATAACAGTGTAAATGTGCTGTCTCCTCAAAATAACACAACACACAGCCATTATGTCTAAACTGGTGGCAACAAAAGTGAGTACACCCTAAATGATAATGTCCAAATGGGGCCCAAAGTGTCAATATTTTGTGTGGCCACCATTATTTTCCAGCACTGTCTTAATCTTCTTGGGCATAGAGTTCACCAGAGCTTCACAGGTTGCCACTGGAGTCCTCTTCCACTCCTTCATGATGACGTCATGGAGCTGGTGGATGTTAGAGACCTTGTGCACCTCCACCTTCCATTTCAGGATGCCCCAAAGATGCTCAATAGGGTTGGAAGCTTTCAGATTCAGATTTTCCCAGATGTGCCAATATGACATCTCTAATAAAATGGAACTTTGAAGAACTTCTAGCCTCGGAGTCGTCTTTCATTGGGGGTGTTACTTGGAACCCTGACATATACTGTGTAGACTTGATTTTATTGTTGAATCATTATGGAGTACTAATCTAGGAGCAATGTCCTTATATGAATCCTTAGAAAATTTCACTTTCTAAATGTTGGGAATACATTATATTTATAAAGATATAAAGAATGTGAATGGTTCCCAAGATGTTAAAATTGTGACTGAGAACTGGAAGTTGGCATCTGTGAGATATCCTGATTACTTGAAAACTCTGTACATCTGTTCTGAAAATAATAGAGATTCCAAACAGGAAGCAGCTATCTTGGATATGGATAGCATTTCAGCAGACCGAAAGCAAAAAACTCAGCATGGATAGCATAGCTTGATATGTGGAAGCCTTTGTCCTTGCATTTTTTATTTGTAAAATGAATATTATAAGATATACGTAGTGACAGCAAGAAAAGTGCAGAATTCAAACTGTAGTAAATATTAGTACAGTGCAGTACAATTTCTAAATATTTACTAATATTACAAGGAATTAATTGGAACTTCTTTAACATTTTAGGACAGAAACTGCTTCAAGTATTCCCATGTCTCTTTCGTGTCTAACATGTAAGAAAAGCATCCAGGTAAGCCTTTGGGGAGGTGTGTGTTTGTGGGATGTGTGTGTAGTAAGCTAAGACATAACATCTTTTAGAAAAGATCTATAGTTTCACCTCTATAATAGCCTCATAAATTCTTTCCATGCTAGAAGTCCAATCTTATAAGGCACATTTTTAGAATTCAGTTTTAGAGGTGCTATTATTCTTATTCCTGTTGAGCAAAAAACACCAAACTGCATACACTGTAGTCTGCTTTCTGCCAGACTTCAGTCGTTCTACCCGTAACTCACATGCCACCCACTTTACAACAGAAGTGCTTCCAGAGCTTCATCATGGTTTTAAAACACAGTATAATGACAAAATTATTTATCAGAAAGTTAAAACTATAGAGATAAATTAAAACATTTGCAATTCATTTATGAACACTTATACCAACTTGTATTTAAATGACTTACATGATATATATTGATATATAATGGCTTACAATAACTCCAAACAGTTTACATTCTCAATAGGTTTTTTTCTTAAAGACTTAAACAAATGAGTGGTCAGACGTTTGCCCCATGCAGAATGTTTGTTACCTTTGATCCAAAAAGAACTCTTTTAAAGAAAACTTGCATAGATGGTCAACTAAAAGGCATTGTTTTTAGCCTAGGTATCAGATATAGTAGAGGGACGCAGTAGCTCAGTAGCTAAGATGCTGAGCTTGTTGATCGAAAGCTCGGCAGGTCAGCGGTTCGAATCGCTGTAATGGGGTGAGCTCCTGTTACTTGTCCCAGCTTCTGCCAACCTAGCAGTTCGAAAGCACGTAAAAAATGCAAGTAGAAAAATAAGGACCCCCTTTGGTGGGAAGGTAACAGTGTTCCGTGTGCCTTTGGTGTTTAGTCATGCCAGCCACATGACCACAGAGACATCTTCAGACAGCGCTGGCTCTTCGGATTTGAAACGGAGATGAGCACTGCCGCCTAGAGTTGGGAATGACTCGCACATATGTACGAGGGGAACCTTTACCTTTATCTTTATCATATATATTATCATATATATTGAAATGTGATTCAGTATCTGTCATACAGGGAAAATGTAACTCAGATAGCCTCTGAGTTACAGTTACATACTCTCTTTTTTTTTTTTTTTTTTTTTTTTTTAAATTTTCATTTTTCTTATGCAAGATAAGAATTTTACTCAAATTTTTTAACACATACAACAGCCATATGGCAAACAGGTGACACGAAGTAGCTAAGTTTACAAATCTTAGATACGCAATAAAGAAGGGTCAAAAATAAACAGAATATCGTACAAAAGAGAATAAGGAAAACCAACACAATACCAAATATCTTTATCACTTCCTAGTTTTGGATCTCAGAACTCTGGGTTCAGCCTGACCCAACTCCAGGGCCGCAACAGCGGCAGCCGCCTCCGCCCCATGGTCTATAACCTCCCCTTCTTCAATTCCTGGGTCATCTGATTCCAGGAGGGCTTTGTGTTCCTCCACGTAGGCCGGAGCCTCCGCAATTGTACTAATTTTTTTCGTAATGCCCTCCCGGAAAATCATCAATCCCTCTGGCATCAGCCATCTGAAGCCCACTCCTTCTGGTACAATTTGCTTGACAAGAAGTAATATTTCTTTCTCATTTCACGTACCTGTCTGGGAATCTGCCTCAGAATGGCTATCTCCCTGCCCCTGTAAATCAGTGCCCCACTCCTATGTTTTCTAAGAATTTCATCTCTCGTCTCTCTTCTCACAAATTTGACATGAACCTCTCTGGGAACTGCATGCGTGCGTGCATATTGTGAGTTAACTCTATAAACTCGATCCACATCCCAATTCATGAAATCAACACCTCTCCCAAGAAATTCTCCCAACAATTTAGTCACAACATCTCTCAAATCTTCTTGGTCCACTTCTTCCAAATTTTGAAACCTAAGGAAATAAGACATTTTATCCATCTGTAGTCCAAGCACAGCATTGCGTGTCGTCTCCTCTCTTTTCTGCATTGCCCGCATCTCACCCTACAGTTACATACTCTCATTGACCTGGGTAGTCTAAAACTAATGTGTAAAATAAAGTTCAATCTAGCTAAGATGTGAGATATAAAGTGTTCCTATATTTATGCTGTTTTAAAAATAGAGTCAGAAAAGAAAAAGAACCCACAAAGATTCAAAGAACCCACACATTATCCAAAACATGCATAACTGCTTATAAAATAAGTGAAAAAAATACAAAAGGAAAAGATATATATTGTTTTTAACAATAAACAGTTACAATTGTATACATAGTTATCTAATGCAAACATGATATAACTCTATTATATTATATATAATATTATGCTTTTTTAAAAAGCCTACTGTATTTTGTATAAATGAGACTCATCTTTCATTACATTTATCCATACAAAGTCTATGTCTATAATCAATCCCTTGTAAGTTGCAAGCATAATAAGGTCTTAAATCCATTGAGTAAATGGAGGCATGTATATATCTTTCCAATGTTGTATTATCAATCTTTGAGCTATAGTAAAGCCACGGATAATTCATTAATTGCAATATCATCCACACCAATACATTCATGTTTTTTTTTAAGACAGTGTCCTTGAGTTTCTATACTTAAATACTGTGTTTCCTCTAAAATAAGACCCACTCCGAAAAGAAGCCCTATCGTGTTTTTGAATGCATGTGCTCAAATTAAGCCCTATCCCCAAAATTGGCCCTGATTAAGACCCCACCAACCCTGGAGTTCAAGGGGTGGGGCGAGGTAAAAATTAAGATAGGATGGGGAAGGGGGATGATGGAGCTGTCCTACTTATCCTAACCTCACACACCCCGACGCCTGCCTTGCCTTCTTCTGCGGTCCACTTCTTCTGTGGCTGCTTGCTGCCGCTCACACGCAACACTCCCGGATTGATCCGGAGCTCTGTTATCAGCTGCAGAGGGCTTTCTGAAAGGCATTTGAAGGTGAAACAGAAGCCAGGGGGCACTGTGCGTGTCAATCCAAAGCCCATTTCTGAGCTGCAGAGGTCTTTCTGGAAGGCTCTGACGGTGAAACGGAGGCTGGGGGTGACGTATGTGAGCAGTGGCAAACGGTCGCAGAAGAAGTGGGCCTGCTAGGTGGACCTGTCAGTGCCACAGCCGTGTGTTGAGTCAACAATTAGACCCACCTGAAAAGAAGCCCAACTGTTTTGGGGGGAGTGTGTCAAAATAAAATAAGACCCAGTCTTATTTTCTGGGAAACATGGTATTAAATTCTATCACAAAGGCCTCCTTCAGAAGTGAGAAAGCAGGTCAGCAAGGGACTTGCAGTATGACAGAGAAGATAGATAATCTTAGCAGCTTGATGAGCTAAAACTGGATGCTACTTTATGTTAAAACTACATTAATAGTGAGAAGACTAGAGGCAAACAAATTCTACCTCAGACCGCATCAGAGTTTATGATAAACAATGGTAATACAGGTAGTCCTCATCTTACAAAAGTTTGTTTAGTGAACATTCAAAGTTACAACGGCATGGAAAAATGTGACTTATGCCCATTTTTCACAATTACGGACTTTGTAGCATCTTTTTTTTTTTTTTGGTTTACATTTATATCCCACCCTTCTCCGAAGACTCAGGGCGGCTTACAGTGTGTAAGGCAATAGTCTCATTCTATTTGTATATTTACAAAGTCAACTTATTGCCCCCAACAATCTGGGTCCTCATTTTACCTACCTTATAAAGGATGGAAGGCTGAGTCAACCTTGGACCTGGTGGGGCTTGAACCTGCAGTAATTACAGGCAGCTGGTTTTAATAACAGGCTTCTTATAGCCTTGAGCCACCATCTTCATGATTACGTGATCAAAATTCAGATGCTTGGCAACTCTTTCATATTTATGACCGTTGCTGTGACCCAAGGTTCAATGGTCAATGGGGAAGACAGATTCACTTAACAACTGGTTACTAACTTATCAACTGCAGTGATTCTACTAACAACTGTGGCAAGAAAGCTTGTAAAATGGGATGAAAACAACTTCAAAAATGTCTCATTTAATAACATAAATTTTGGGCTCAATTGTGGGTGTAACTTGAGGACTACTTGTAACTTAATCATTATTATCTGGAGATTATAATGAGATCTTTTCTTTACGCCCGTGACACTCAATTAAGGCCGCTGTTAGATTTCAAATAATCTATTTTATCCAATATGCGTTTAATGTTTTTGCTTTCAAGGAGACTTTGATGACACCTACTCCAGATGTAACTAAGTCTGCACCTCCCATTACAACTTCACCATTGGTCAAGTTTTGGGACTCTCCAATGCCAGAAGATTTGGACAGAGAAGAGAATAGAGATGTTTACCGAAGTTTATCGGCAGTTTCAAGACAGGAGAAAAACTTGAAAGAAGAACCAATGACACAGAAAGTTCCACTAAATTTTTTACCCCAGGCTGAATTTCCCACATCTGGGCAGGAGACATACGATCAGAAGGAGGTTCCTAGGAACACACCCTTAAAAGTAACAAGGATAAAACCCCAAGCTGCTGTTTCTGGAGTGGGAAAAGAAAAGTCACACAAAGAGTCACGACTTGTAGCAGCTCAGCTTGGAGTTCTCCTTGGCTGCTCTGCTGTCCTTGGCATGATACTAGCTGTTGGCCTCCGCTGCATCCATTCCCAGTATTGTCATAAGCGGACTGAAGTGTCTTTTAGTGAGCCAGATAATAATGTTATCGCACTCCAAGATAGTGGAGAGATGATGCACTTCAGGAAGATACGAGAAAATAGCTTTGTCCTGGTGCAGGCAGAGTACAACTGGGTCAGCCCTTCGAGCAGTGTTAAAAAAGCTGTTATGTAGAGAGTCGGTTCATTGTGATATTATTGATATTGTTCTTTTATAGGTGAAGTGTGTTTATGTATGATAAATATTACTAAGAACATAACAATATGACTAATTGCATATATTCATTTAAGTGAATACAATCAAAACATGCATGCTTTAATTATATTACAGCGGACTTTTAACTATTTGATATGTGTTATAAAATGGAAATGTTCTCAGTTTCAAATGTCGCACATTTTTTTGTTCGAAGTATTACAGCCAGTGGTGGGATTAAAGTAATTTAACAACCGGTTCTCTGTCCTAATGATTTATTCCAACAAACTGCTCAGAAAGTTAACAACTGGTTCTCCCGTAGTGGTGCGAACTGGTTGAATCCCACCACTGATTACAGCTAATACCGCATACTTATTAAAATTAATTCTGCAGTCATTGTTGTTTTGTTGAAGCATTTGAATGCTACGAGTAACAAGAACTGCAATTAAACATTGCCTCTTAGTTAGTCTTTACAAAATAAATAAATAAATAAATAAAGTTTTTCTCCTGGCTATTCTTTTTCAGACAAACTCAACCCTTCATCCCTCTTCTCACTTAGTGGCTTTGATTTGATGTGTGTGATATTTCTCAGATAAGTCAGATTTTGCCACTTGAACTAACTTTCCATTTCAGGAAAAAAACAATTGAAAAAACACTTGCTTTTTAGAAAATTGATTCCTGGCATACAACACACTGACTGCCTTTATTATGAATTGATCTCCAGAAATGAAACAAAGATACAGTAAATGCCACCTTTTGGGAGTGGAACATGGCTCCTCATCAGGTGTAAATGGAAAAAAAGCTTCTCCTGACCATTTACACCTTGATCACTTGGCTTGTTAGATGCACCCAGATGGCATTTGCTTTGTTTCCTCTCCAGATCAGTTTGATAAAACTATTGGAAGCGAAGTTTATTAAAGAACAGGAAGGTTTTGTTCAACTCAGGAAGTCCCAACATGGAGGATACAGTTATATAGAGATATAATTAAAACTTTTAAACAAGAAGTTAGAAACCAACACAAACTGATACATGGAAGAGAAGAAAAAGAAAGAAATCAGAGAAAAAGCAAAAAGTGCAAGAAAGGAACAAAGTTAAAGAAAAATAGAAAAGAAAGAAAAAAGTTATAAAAGAAGTGGTTTCCAACATTCTTCACAACAGTTATAAATACAGACCTCTTTGTACTCAGAGTCATTTTAATTGCTTTCTCTAAAGTTACATCATGATTCTTTTCTTTCTATAATCTATCGTGTTTAATCATCAAGAAACCATAGATCACAAATTCATTTTTTTTCCATTTTTACCCAAGAAGTCTATAAAAAAGGCTTCCATCACTAAAAATAGTGTTTTCTTTAATCAAAGAAGTCAGTTTATCCATTTCAGACTAGAAATAGAGGGCTTTTGACCTGGGGTGGTATTCACTTACCTTCCCTATCGGTTTGCAAATGTGATCGTGCGCGCTCACCTTGCTTGCATGCGCCACCTCCGCACATGCGCAGGACCTTCCACGCATGTGCAGAGCATCAAAAAAGAGACATGATTACATCTGGGCGGGTAGGCAGAGCCTCCCACCACCGCCGCTACTGGTTTGCCTGAACAGATAGAACTAGCTGAATACCACCACTGCTTTCAACCCAAAAGTCTTACTCCAGCTGTGTCCTCTTGAAGGAAGCCCATTCAGTGGCGCCAGCACTTCCTGATAGCAGATGAAAGTTGGAAAGGTGACCCATAAACTTTGAATTAGCACCTGATACTACCAACAATCTTTGACTTGCATATTGCTGGTGAAATAATCTGCACTCAAAAATGAGGTATATGTAGAAATAACCTCAAATATGAATGAGCTGCTCTGATTATTCTCTTTACTTTCTTATATTCATAAGAAAGTAAAGAGAATAATTGGAGCAGCTCGTTGAGGAAGTCCTGGGCACACGCAGGGGATAATGGCTGAATTCTGGAGGCAAAGGAGGAATAAGGAAGGAAAGGGAAAACAGAATGTGGTAACTTGTCCCAGACAAACCCTAAGTGCAGTTTGGGAATTTTCCTGTATTCACAATTGTTGCTTGTAGAGTAGGTGGCAGTTGTGATTAGGTGGGCTTTGGTTTGTGCACCAATTACACCTGTTCCTCCACCCTGCTCACAGTTACTCATGCTGCAGCCACCTCCCAATTGGATTACTGCTATGCACTCTTTATGGTCTGCCCTTGAAGAGTATTTGGAAGATTCAGCAGCACAGGCAGTTACGGGTGCGTCATTCTTCATACATGACACCTCTGCTCTGCAAGCTGCATTGGCTACCGGTACAGATACAATTCAAGGTGCTGTACCTATAAAACCCTTCATGGCTTGGGGTTGGGCTACCTTCTGGACCATTTCTTCCCAATGGTCTCTACCTGTCCTGTTTGATCTGGCAAAAGAACCATGCTCTAGGTCCTATCAATGAGAGTGTGCCAGTTGATCAGACCTAGGAAGAGAGCCATTTCTTTCATGGTGCCAACTTCTGAAACAGTTTTACTCCAAGGATTAATCTTGCCTCAACTCTCCTAGTCTTTTGCAAGGCATTTGTGGCCAAATGAGTCAGCCCGTTTCTTAGTTGTGGTTATATTGAAAGTATGATGTCCCAAATGTTATTGGCTGCTAATTTATGTTGTTTTTGAGTTTGGTTATCTTTTTGTTACCCTTTTTTTTTAAAAAAAACCTCTGGTTTAAACATTAGCTACCAGAGACAGGTATGTGAGATAGTTGACTATAGAAATAAGTTCATTAAATTCATTAAAATTTTCTATTTTTAAAAGTCAAGTAAAATTATAAGCAAAGTTTTAAATTTACTTTAATTGACAGATTTTTCTTAAGGCAAGTCTTTTATCAATAGAACTGCATCTTTCAGTGGCTCAAGTATAGGTTTTGGTTACTTAAAAGTGGAATAAAATAAGTATACCACCACCATATTTGATTAGAAATGCATAGATCAGTAATTCATTTTTATTAGAAGTAATACTTTACTAAAAATAATTCCAGCTATGATTGAACAGTTCTTAGAATTGTGTGTTTTACTACTTTACAAAATCGGTGTAACAAGAAGAATGTTCTTTACATTCATTGTGTGACGAATTTGGATTGGCTCCTCATTCCCATGTAAAGTATGGAAACTAGCATAGGTCTTATTAAATAAACACACTTTGCACCTCACGATTGTTGCTTAATTTTAAAGGTTTCATATATTCAATACATTGTTAATGTGATTCCTAATTAACTGAGAAAATAGGTCAACAAACTGGTAAATATTTAAACAACTATCAGCTTTCATTTAAAAAGTTTGTTCTGATGGCTTAGCAGTTTATGAATAAATTACAAAATCTTACATCCTCCTGTACTATTTCTTTATCTGTGTTGAACAGGAATTACTATAGCCTGCAGTCCTTTTTTCTTTTAAAAAGATTTGCTCATAGCTTCAGTAAAGAAGATGAAACCCCTGTATTAAGAGTAGGAAAGGAAAATAGCATCATTTTCTCTCTGGTTTTTTCCTGCTTCTTATTAAATAGCTACAATGAGCAATTCTGGCAATGTACAGAACCATTGAATGACAAGGGAGTTTATAAAGTGAGGTAGAATGGCTGTCACAGTTTGCTCTAATTTTTGCTCAGTGAACATGACCATCCACCTGTCAATTTAATGTATATGGTTAGTTGTGTAGCTATGTTTCAGCTTTTTGCAAACTATAAATCCAGCCATCACCTTGTTTTCTAGTTCATAAACAATCAGAAATGAAGAAACTTGGGAAATGAAATTAGCCCGAACACAAAATCAAACTAAATTTGGGGAACACTTGCTTGAAGTGTGTCAACGTGTAAGAATTTTTAATGGAAAAAGAAGCCTAACAAACATAAAGTAATTATTTAAAAAAAAACAGAGTAAAGCTAATCTTTGCTGAAGTTCATTTTTATTTTATTTATTTATTTATTTGTCAAACACGTATAAGATAACAGATATATATAATCAAGTATAAACATGATTATAAGTACAGGAAAGAATACAAATAAATGGGAACAGTAGGACAGGGACGGTAGACATGTTGGTGCGCTTATGCACGACTCTTACAGACCTCTTAGGAATGGGGTGAGGTCAACAGTAGACTGTCTAAGGTTAAAGCTATGGGGGGTTGGGATAAAACCACAGGTAGTGCATTCCAGGCATTGACCACTCTGTTGCTGAAGTCATATTTTCTGCAATCAAGTTTGGACCGGTTTACCTTAAATTTGTATCTATTGTGTGCTCATGTATTATTGCGGTTGAAGCTGAAGTAGTCATTGACAGGTAGGATGTTGTAGCAGATGATTTTGTGTACTATGCTTAGGTCAGACTGAATGCGGTGTAGTTCTAAGTTGTCTAAGCCCAAAATTTCAAGCCAAAAGTTCATCTGAAGGTCTGGTGTGAGGTAGAAGGTCCACTCTCTGTTCAGAAAAAAGGCATTTCCCTTGTGAAGACCCCAGATATGTTGAGGAGAAAGCTCTTTGTTCATGGAGAGAAATGTGAAAAAATCAAACCAAAAAATAGACCCCACCCTCTGCAAGGACCAACCAAAACGAGGCAGACGCATATAAGTGTCTGTTTTCTTCAGAATGCTTTCAGTCCAAATGCTGACAAAATAGAAAATAAGGAATAAGGAAAAACACATACAAATTTGGCTGGCTGTTTAGCCTACAAGGTTAAAGATCAAAGTCAGTTCCAAAAAGTTTTTAAAACTGAATTAATAAGTAAGGAGTAAAATTAGTTTGGATACATTAGTACTAGGATGGAAACTCCCAAATTCTATATTGAAAAGTTAGAAAACATCAAGTCCATGCTGCTGTAAAAAACAAGCAAAATACCTGTTGTGGTCTGTCAGCAGCCTACGGAGCTGGCAATGGAATCGGACAGCGATGAGGCTGAGGTGCCGACTCCAGAGCTTCCAGAGTCTGTTATTAGTGAGGAAGAGGAACAGGAGGAGCCTGTTCCTAATGCATGCATGAGAAGAGCTACCAGAAGGCAAGAGCAGCTCAGGCAGAGAGGACAACTCGGGAGTAGGGCCAAGAGATGATTGGCCCCTCCCATAAGGTTTAAAAGAAGACCAGCACCGGTGTTTCAGTTTGCCAGAAAACAACATTGTAGCTGCGTTCTTTGCTCCGTTCTCTACTCTGACTTCTGGACATTTATCAGGAAGGGCCTTTGGCAGTTTGCCTAATTGGACTCAGGTCTTTGATAACCAAAGAATGTTTGTTTGGGAGGCCTTTGTTTTACTTTGAGTTGCACGATGCTGGGAATGAAGTAATTCCCAGCTGTTCGAATAAAGTTTATTTTATCACGAATTGAGTTTGTTGCTACCTACTTGGGTCTGGGTCACAACACCACCATATTTTTGGAGTATAAGACGCACCTTAGTTTTCGGGGAGGAAAATAAGAAAAAAAAAATCTGCCTCTGCCTACCAGCATCCATCGGTATTCATCTGGCTAGTGTGACAGAGTTCACGGCTGTTTGGAAACTGAAACAAATTCCCCGTGACAATTTAAATTTCTGAAAATATACTATTTGTATCACCCACGCATGTTTAGTTCACATTACGTAAGTGAAACTAAATGGCGCTATAGTGTGACCGCAAGCAAAAGAGCCTCATCCCAGAATAGCTCATGTGTCTCCCCCCACACCAACCAGCTGTAACAGACAAGCAGAGCTGGTAGCCAGCATGCCCCCCAACCCAATTCACGATGTGCAAGAGGCATGTGCAGACGACAATACATGGCGCATTACTGTGGAACCGGTGGGCGGTTAGAAAATTTTACTACTAACAGAGATACAAAAGTGGGCGGTAGGTATAAAAAGGTTGACTACCCCTGAAATAAACTAATTTTATATGTCTTCACTTTCATTTTTAACAATCTTGATCTTGAATCCCTTTTTTAAAAATACAGAATTCGATTTGTTTCCATTTCTGTTCTCAGAAAATCCTTCAAAAATTTAACAACTCTCTTTTATAAATCCAAAATAGGAAAATTATCTGTTGAGTCCTCAGAGTTACGACGCCAGCTCCAGCCTTGCCAACAGCAGGTTGCTGCTGATTGGCTAAGACGCGATCTGAATAGAAGCGGGAAAACCGAGGTGCTGTCATTGGAGCAACCATCTGACAGCCCGGGTATATAAGAGCTGTCAGATGGCTGTCTTGTTGTTGTTGTTGCACTCTTTGCACTGTTAATAAAGTTATTTTTGATAGCAGCCCGTCTGGCCTCAGTTATTCCCACCAGTCTCACAACACAGCACTGGCGACGAGGGTGGGATATTTGAGGACCTGAGGCACAACAATAGCTAGTCACTGTCAGCTATCTCCACCTCGTCCTTCTCAGGATGGCAACACAACCCTCGTTCTCCCCGTTCGAGCCTGCTGCTGAAACCTGGGACACATTCCTTGAGCGCTTCGAGTGTTACTTGCAAGCTGATGATTTTGTGGAACTGTCAAGTGCGTGGAAGTGGGGATATATCCTCAGCCTATGTGGCCACGAGATGTTTGGGACCGCAAAATCCTTGACAGCACCCCAGCCCTTGCGAGAGGTGCCATGGGACGTTCTCGTCGAAAAACTAAAAAATCACTATGCCCTGGCACCTTTTCGTATAGCCCGGAGGCATGCATTCCGCCAGCGGGTCCAGAGAGAAGGGGAATGCATGAATGACTACATAGCTTCCCTGCGGTCAGCCGCTGTATACTGCGACTTCTGCGATCTGGACGATGTCCTGTTGGAACAACTCGTCTGCAGGGTGAAGGACATGAGACTGAAAGGGCGACTGCTGGCCTGCAAGAAGCTGACCCTGTCGATGGCCCTTGACAAAGCCCAAGCGACAGAGATGTCTGACCGGTCGGTCACAAAGATCCAAAGATGTCATGCCTCAACCATTTCCCTGGGCAAGGGGTACGCTGTCCACCATGAGGACTTGGACCAGACCGACTCCTCAGACGAGAGTGAAAGTGTGAATCGCCTCAGAACCGCGCTGAACAAAAAATGGTCTCCAGCGGTCAAGCACTCTTCACCCACTTGTGCGGGTTTCCATTTCTGTTCTCAGAAAATCCTTCAAAAATTTAACCAGTCTCTTTTATAAATCCAAAATAGGAAAATTATCCAAGTCACTTTTCTAGTTTATTATTTTTATACCCCCTTTAAACTTTAGGACATCAGCCAGTTTGATTTAAGAGCTTTTTTTCATATTATTCTTATAACTTGTCATTTTGAAGTCCACGTTTGAGTTATTCTCAGTCTCGCCCAGTAAAATTTGCTCCTCTTCTATAATATCTTTTGAATGCACTTTATGATAGCAATTTTAAGATTAATTTCCATTGTTCCCAAATATCCTTAACTTGAATTCATCCAAAGTTAACGTATCTTGGTCCAAAATGCTCCATTCTATATCAAATAGATATTTGTTTTTTTAATTATAAACTTTATAAACTTTAGGGGTTTTTTGGTTTCTTCTGTGTCCAAATTTCAAAATTCCATATTTTAATACTTCTTTCTAAATAACATTTTCCCACAGGTCGGTATTTTATAATTAATTTGCAAGTTATTTCAAATCCCTCTGGACCCGTCATCCAGTTGTTACTTTCTGGAATCAAGATTCTAACTACCTTTTTCTTATTTATTACCCTTCCCTTAATCTTGCATTTAAATCTTCTTTTTCCAAAGTTGAAGAAGATTCCCAGTGAATGTTGTAAAACTCACTGATCCACAGATTCTTAGTAATTGTAAAGCATTTAAAAAGCAATTCCGAGTTTGGTTAGCTTTTTCTTCACACAATATAGACTATGTTAACGGTTCTTGGTGAAGCTCAACTCATATACTGATTGCATAACAATGACAACAACAATAACAATAACAGATTTGGAAGGGATCTTGGAGGTCATCTAGTCCAATCCCCTGCTCACGCAGGAGGCCTGTACTAGGGATTCAAATTGCCGAACCTTTCTGCTCGACAAGCTCAGAGTCTTCTATACACCTCAGTTCTTGCAATCTACTCATGAGGAGCAACTGTGCATGTGGGCATTCTCATGATCTCTCTCTTTTTTTTCCTGGAGGAATTAAAAACAGGCAGATTTCTTTATGACTTCATGATACTTTGAGACAAGTCAGCTGACTGCAGAGCAGTCATACCAACCAATATATTATTAGCAGACATATCATTTGTACGTTTCATTTGCAAGAAATGAGAATCTATTTTATTAGCTCATTGCGTTTTCAGATTTGCTATTTGTGCATCATGGCTTCATATTACTGATTTCTCATATCATTTGCTTGAAGTACTTGCATAACCTCATCTTCAGTGCGCTCTCCAGTTGCCTTTTCTTAAATGGTACTTTATTATGATAATTATTTTGCGGTGGCTTTAATGACTCCAGTCCAATAATAGAGTCCCTAGATGGTGATCTGCTAACAACTCATATAGTAACCAGAAGGACTTTGAATCTGCAGGTTAAGGTCAGAGATGCCTGATGTCCCCATTGAAGCTTGGAACTGCACTATCCATTAAAGCTCAGCTACTTCTAATGTCAACCCATAATTGATTCTTTATAAACAGTGGCTGTTTTACAGGCCAGCCAAAGATCATAACAACAATTAATATGTATTGTCACTCATTAGGCGCTGCTGCTGAGGTGCCAAGGCCAGTCCTTCACCAGGGAGGAGGAAATGTTGATGTGACACAGTACTTAATAGGGTGCTGACCTAAGCTCATAAAAGAGAAGAGAATCTCCAAAGTAATCCTATATGTGCTTAGTTAGAAGGTCAATGGGAATCTCTTTTAGCTAAGAGTTTGACTTTTAAACAAGGATTGAAAAGATTAGAAATGTCATATTTGTACATTCCTGGATGAAGAGGAAGTTTATGTGCTAAGATCTGGGGGGGTGGGGGGGAAGATTTTTGATTTTTCTAACAGAGGCCTTCCCTGCAATGTAGATGTGGTTCATACCATCACTATAACCATACAATTCGGTAAGTTGTAATGTGCTTCATTTTGTCTTTCTGCACTAGGTGAGCCAAACCTCTGAAACAGGTTTGGTGGGCAAGTTGCCCCCATGCAAATTTTACTTTATGGGAATCCAAGCTTATTTTCCTTAATATTTTTAATCTATCCTGTTTTCCCCAAAATAAGACATCCCCTGATAATAAGCCCAATTGGGCTTTTGAGCACATGGCAATAAGACCAAACGTTTATTTCAGGGTTCAAAAAAATATAAAACAGGATCTTATTTTTGGCGAAACACAGTACAATGGAAGCCTCAACCTGATTTCTTCAGGTTTATTTGATTAAACTGCCTAGTAGGAACTATGGAAACTGTTGTATATTAGTGATCTTGGTTCTTTGGGAAAAATGCATTCACTGACTGGTATACAAGTATAAGAAACTTTGCGGCATACACATTTTGTTGTGGGTACTATGCTCCTTCAATTCTAAATTGTTCTTCATTCTGTGGGACACCTTCTACCTTTTTAACCATAATCACTGCACAAGTGGGTCCTAGATGAATATGACACAATCTCCCCCAAGTTGGCATGATGTAGATCAGGGCGTCAAACCCTGGCAACTTTAAGACTTCAATTCCCAGAATTCTCCATTAGCATGGCTGGCTGGAGAATTTTGGGAGTTGAAGTCCACAAGTCTTAAAGGGTTAGATACCCTGCTCTAGATGTTTCCTAAAAATCTCCAGTGAACATGCTTCTCAAACAGCAATTGTTTTGCAATGTATGCATATCTAATTATTGACAGATGTATCGATGCAATAAAACTCGGCAAGAAGTCAGGATTCATGCCTCTAGCAGCCATGTTCAACAGTTGAAGTTTTCCCTAGCAATACATTTTCATGCTTGGAGATGCAAATGATGATGACGATATTAAAAATACATAAAATCCTGCCCCAATTGCCATGAAGGCTTACAGTAACTCAATAATACTAATCTTAGCAGCAGGAGAATTGCTTTCCATTCTAATCTGGAAAGTAATCCATTCTATTCATTTTGCAGGTGCCTATATTTTCCACAAGAGGGCACTATTGCTAAATGTATTGCAGGCTTTTTTTTTCCCCAAGAAAAAACTGCATTTGTTCAGTTTTTGTATATGAATATACACAGACACAGAAACACACACACACTTTTAAGATTCCAGCTGTATTTTTATAATGTAGAATCATATTGCTACAGGCTCATAGGACTACCAATCTGGGTTGCAAAAAAACAGAAGGTGGCAAGATCAATCCCAGAGAGAGACATAAACTTCTAATTCTCTTCTCCCATCTGCTGGTCATCCTGGTTTTTGTAGCTCAGATTGCCAGCCCTAAGTCAAAACCACTGGGATGCATCAATATTAACAAAGACCTTGCATTTTCATTTTATTGTTTTTAGCATAACACTTCTGTCATGTATAGCATACATTTATTTAGACGTATGCTTTTACTTAGAACTTTTAAAAGAAGATTAGATGTAACCTATGATAACTTTACCCATTTACATAATCTTTTTCATTTTCCCTTTTAAAATCTGCCCTTACCACCATTTTTTCTTCATCCATCCATCCCTCTCTCCCTCCATCATCTCTGTCTCTCTGTCTCTGTCTCTCATCTCTCTCATCTCTCTCTCTCTATCAATCTACCTACCTATCTACCTACCTATCATCTATGTATAATCTATATCTATCTGCTATCTATCAATCATCTTTTCAAAAGGCTGAAAAGAACAAAAATGATTTTGCCACTGGCAAAAGCCCTAGAAACAAAGAATGAATGCAGCACAAACTAGAAGGAGGTGAGAGTTGTCATTCTCTTCATTTTATGCCAATAAAATTGTAGGAAAATAAACTGGTAAAATAAACTAGGACGTTGAGCTTGTCGATCGAAAGGTCGACAGCTCAGCGGTTCGAATCCCTAATGCTGCCGTGTAACGGGGTGAGCTCCCGTTACTTGTCCCAGCTTCTGCCAACCTAGCAGTTTTGAAAGCACGTAAAAATGCAAGTAGAAAAAATAGGGACCACCTTGGTGGGAAGGTAACAGCGTTCCGTGCGCCTTTGGTGTTGAGTCATGCTGGCCACATGACCACGGAGATGTCTTCGGACAGCGCTGGCTCTTCAGCTTTACAACGGAGATGAGCACTGCCCCCTAGAGTCGGGAATGACTCGCACATATGTAGAAGGGAAACCTTTACCTTTACCTTTATCATATATATTATCATATATATTGAAATGTGATTCAGTATGTCATACAGGGAAAATGTAACTCAGATAGTCTCTGAGTTACAGTTACATACTCTCATGTTGTGTTTGTGGAGGATCTTGCTAATTCTATCTGTGGTGCCTTTTATATATGGGAGGAGGGCTGTGCCGTTTTCTTGTTCTCTGTCTTGGATTTTAGTGGGAGGTTCTTTTTGGATTAGTTTGGTAATCTTATTTACTTATATTTACTTATATACAGACAGAATTAGCAAGATCCTCCACAAACACAACATCAAGACAGCATTCTGCACAAACCAAAAAATATCCACCATCCTAAGAAACCCCAAAGACAAAATTGAGTTAGAAAATCAAGGAGTATATGAAATCCCATGCCCCACCTGACCCACCACATACATTGGACAAACCAACAGAAGAATAAGTGCACGCATTGAAAAACACAAGAACTCAGTCAAAAAAGAGGAACCAACTTCTTTCCTGGTCCAACACCTCAAAGCCACAGGACACGATATTGACTTTAAAAAGACCAGAACTATCGCCAAAACTGAACACTTTAACAACAGAATAATCAGAGAAGCCAT
This sequence comes from Ahaetulla prasina, assembly GCF_028640845.1. Taxonomy (NCBI): domain Eukaryota; kingdom Metazoa; phylum Chordata; class Lepidosauria; order Squamata; family Colubridae; genus Ahaetulla; species Ahaetulla prasina. Next base: position 35,070,974 of record NC_080546.1, on the reverse strand, counting down.
CGAGATAGAAAAACGCCCACACAGCTTGAACAAAAGAGATGATACCTCCCGCCTACCAGCCATTTGGAAACCCGCCCTTATTGACAAACGAGTCCCTAACATGAGGAATGACACCAGACCCACACTCACGAGGTCCACACAGGATGTCACCACCACACATCCACCCAGAAAGCAGACCCAAACCCACACTGATCATGAAGCACGACCAAGGACCAGAAGCCAGACCGCAGCTGCAACATTAGCCATTTCAAACCCCTCCAATCCATACATGCAGCAGACTGACACCCACTATGAAGATGTAGCACGACCACGAACACGAAGCCAAACAACAGCAATGCAGCTCACCAGCTCAAATCCCCCTGCAACTCAGACTAATCTGAGCACAACCAAGCCCCCACCCAAACAGGACACACCCCCAGCCAATCAGAGCACAAAAAACCCCATCCAATCAGAGCACAGCCAAGCTCCCACCCAATCAGTTCAAACCCCCACTAGCAGTTAAAAAGGAAGAAACAGCTGCAATCACACATTGCTCCCAGAAGCACGAAGCTGAAGCCTGAAGATGACGAATGAGACTTCGTCGAAACGTCGCCAAGACACTTCCAATTTTACGCAGGAGAAAACCTGAATAACCAAAGACCTACATACAAACACCCGAAAACCTCAGAAAATATATATATATATATATATATATATATATATATATATATATATATATATATATATATATATATATATATATATATATATATATATATATATATATATATATATATGTAGATCTTTGGTTATTCGGGTTTTCTCCGTAAAATTGGAAGTGTCTTGGCGACGCTTCGATGAAGTCTCATTCGTCATCTTCAGGCTTCAGCTTCGTGCTTCTGGGAGCAATGTGTGATTGCAGCTGTTTCTTCCTTTAACTGCTAGTGGGGTTTGAACTGATTGGTGGGAGCTTGGCTGTGCTCTGATTGGCTGGGTTTTTGTGCTCTGATTGGCTGGGGGTGTGTCCTGTTTGGGTGGGGGCTTGGTTCTGCTCAGATTAGTCTGAGTTGCAGGGGGATTTGAGCTGGTGAGCTGCACTGCTGCTGTTTGGCTTCGTGTTCGTGATCATGCTACATCTTCGTAGTGGGTGTCAGTCTGCTGCATGTATGGATTAGAGGGGTTTGAAATGGCTAATGTTGCAGCTGCGGTCTGGCTTTTGGTCCTTGGTCGTGCTTCCTGATCAGTGTGGGTTTGGGTCTGCTTTCTGGGTGGATGTGTGGTGACATCCTGTGTGGACCTCGTGAGTGTGGGTCTGGTGTCATTCCTCGTGTTGGGACTGCTTGTCAATAAGGGCGGTTTCCAAATGGCTGGTAGGCGGAGGTATCATCTCGCTTGTTCATGCTGTGTGGGCGTTTATCTCGATGGCTTCTCTGATTATTCTGTTGTTAAAGTGTTCAGTTTTGGCGATAGTTCTGGTCTTTTTAAAGTCAATATCGTGTCCTGTGGCTTTAAGGTGTTGGACCAGGGAAGAAGTTGGTTCCTCTTTTTTGACTGAGTTCTTGTGTTCTTCAATGCGTGCACTTATTCTTCTGTTGATTTGTCCGATGTATGTGGTGGGTCAGGTGGGGCATGGGATTTCATATACTCCTTGATTTTCTAACTCAATTTTGTCTTTGGGGTTTCTTAGGATGGTGGATATTTTTTGGTTTGTGCAGAATGCTGTCTTGATGTTATGTTTGTGGAGGATCTTACTGATTCTGTCTGTGGTGCCTTTTATATATGGGAGGAGGGCTGTGCCGTTTTCTTGTTCTCTGTCTTGGGTTTTAGTGGGGGGTTCTTTTTGGATTAGTTTGGTAATCTTATTTCTCTGGAATCCATTGGATGTTAGTACGTTTGTGAGAGTGTGTAGTTTGGTTTTTAGGTGTTGTTCGTCAGCTAAGTGTTTTGTTCTAGAGATGAGTGTCTTGGCTACGGAGTTCATCTGTGCTGGGTGGTGGTGTGAGAGTGCGTGCAGATAGCGGTTTGTGTGTGTTTTCTTCTGGTAGATGGTGTGTCCTAGGGAGCCATTGGATTTCTTGTAGACTAAGACATCTAGGAAGGGAAGTTGATTGTTAACTTCTGTTTCCATGGTGAACTGTATTTTGGAGTGTAGGCTATTGAGGTGTGTGAGGAAGTTGTCAAGTTTTTCTTTCCCGTGTGGCCAGATTATGAAGGTGTCGTCTACGTATCTGAGCCAGAGTTTGGGTTTGTGATCAGATTTTTCTAGTGCTTGGGTTTCAAAGTGTTCCATGTAGAGGTTGGCAATCACACCAGACCCACACTCACGAGGTCCACACAGGATGTCACCACCACACATCCACCCAGAAAGCAGACCCAAACCCACACTGATCAGGAAGCACGACCAAGGACCAGAAGCCAGACCGCAGCTGCAACATTAGCCATTTCAAACCCCTCCAATCCATACATGCAGCAGACTGACACCCACTACAAAGATGTAGCACGACCACGAACACGAAGCCAAACAGCAGCAGTGCAGCTCACCAGCTCAAATCCCCCTGCAACTCAGACTAATCTGAGCACAACCAAGCCCCCACCCAAACAGGACACACCCCCAGCCAATCAGAGCACAAAAAAACCCCCATCCAATCAGAGCACAGCCAAGCTCCCACCCAATCAGTTCAAACCCCCACTAGCAGTTAAAAAGGAAGAAACAGCTGCAATCACACATTGCTCCCAGAAGCACGAAGCTGAAGCCTGAAGATGACGAATGAGACTTCGTCGAAACGTCGCCAAGACACTTACAATTTTACGGGAGAAAACCCGAATAACCAAAGATCTACATACAAACACCCGTGAAAACCTCAGAAAACAAATATATATATATATATATATATATATATATATATATATATATATATATATATATATATATATATATATATATATATATATATATATATATATATATATATATATATATATATATGTCTTTGGTTGTTCGGGTTTTCTTCCGTGTAAAATATAATATATATATATATATTAAATGTTTGCATGAGGGGAAAAAACCTGCAGCTAGTATTTTATTTTTCATATGAAGGATTTTTGTGGTGATGATTTACCAGAATTATTGTGACTTTAGAAAAGGGGAGGATGATGTTCCTGGGATCTATTGGAGCCATTTCCCCAGCTTAGGATTCAGAGTTTCAACTGTTCCTACCACCAATGAGACCACCTTGGGCTTTGCTTGCTTCATCTTTACTAGTTCCTCCTTCAGGCTCTAGTACTTCTCCAATTTCTCATACTCCTTCCACCTGATGTTGCTGTCACTATATCTATTGCCACTGCTACCATATCTTCTGGTCTTTGCTATTACCACAATATCTGGTTGATTGGCCAGATGTCAGACTGGATCTGGAAATTCCACAAGCTCTTAACCCAATTATTTTCCACCATCTTCTCTGGAATTTCACATCTTAACTTGGGTGTTACTTGCTATATTGTTCAGTGTATGCTATTCATGCCTGCATCATACACTCAACCACTATTTGTTGTACTGTCTCTGAAGCTGTTTGCACAATCTGCACCTTAGATCCCTCCTGTCAGAGATCTAGTGCTTAATAGTCATTCTCGTGCTATTATCAGTGTCTCAATGCTATCTTTTAATTCAGCCTTTCCAGCCACTGTCACCTCAACTGTCTATTGATGGTACATCCAGTGGTGGATTGCCCCAGTTCGGACTGGTTCTATAGAACCGGTGGTAAAACCGGTGGGAGGCTCCGCCCGCTGACCCGACCATCATCAAAAGCAATCTGCGCATGCGCAGAAGAGTGCACACGCGAGCGGTGTGAGCGAGTGCACACGGGCACGATGCAAACTGGTAGTAAAGGTAAGTAGAACCCATCCCTGGGTACATCTCATGCAGGGTCTTGCCTTGCCATGGCACTTTCTCTGCTTGATCTTCCTCTCCCACATATGTTGCTGCCTCACACATTCTCTCAGCAACTCCTCTTTGGTTGCCATCTTATTGAAGTGCTCCTGGATGCTCTGGGCTTCATCCAGGAAAGTAGCCTCGACACTCACCACACTCTGCTTACCCTCTTTCCAGCTAGTGTGCAGTCTCTGGGTGATGAGGTGAAAACCTCCATACATTGTGAGGAGCTTCCATGTCTTCTTTTGGCCAGCCCAATATATTTGGAAACCATATTCACCCACTATTTTATGTGTGAATACATAGTCAAATCATATCCCACTGGGACTAATTCTTTCAAAATAACTAACCACGACTTACCGCAGCTGGGTGGCGTATCTCAACCACACATCCCCAAGATTTAGTGGGAAAACCTGATGTTAGTAGCTTTCTTAAGGGCCAACAGGATTTGGCAAATTGGTTCCCTAGAGCAATGCCCCCCCCCACCTTTTGGGCACCAGGGCCATTTCCACCAAGGGAGATTTTTCTGTGGACCAGAGAGGGATGGTTTCATGTGCTGCCTGCAGATAGGTTTGTTTTTTTTTTTACATTTATATCCCGCCCTTCTCCGAAGACTCAGGGCGGCTTACACTATGTTAGCAATAGTCTTCATTCTATTTGTATATTTATATACAAAGTCAACTTATTGCCCCCAACAATCTGGGTCCTCATTTTACCTACCTTATAAAGGATGGAAGGCTGAGTCAACCTTGGGCCTGGTGGGACTAGAACCTGCAGTAATTGCAGGCAGCTGCTGTTAATAACAGACTGCATTAGCAGCCTGAGCCACAGAGGGGTTTTGCTTGTTTGTGTGGCCTGATTTCTTGCATGCTGCAGACTGGTGCCGGCCTGTGGACTGGGGTTGAGGAACTCTGCCCTAGAGCAGGGGTCTCCAACCTTGATCCCTTTAAGACTTGTGGACTTCAACTCCCAGAGTTCCTCAGCCAGCTTTGCTGGCTGAGGGACTCTGGGAGTTGAAGTCCACAAGTCTTAAAGGGACCAAGGTTGGAGACTCCTGTCCTAGAGGATATATTCCACAGAAGGAAGGCAACAAGATTAGGGATAATGCTCAACTAAGTCACCCGTGTTCTTTCTCCCTTTGCAGGAGGGTTCCTTCTGATGGGGGTGGGGGTAGCCTGTCAACCCCGAAGCTGTTCTGGCTGTGGCGGTTTTTTCCTTTTCCTTTTCTGTAGTTCTGTTAGGGGATCTTTGTGGCTTCAGGCTTGACAAAGCTTGGAGCAGAAGGGGCGGGGGGGTGGGGGGTTGTAAACCAAATCAAACTAAACTAGTTCATTCCTAGGTCAAGGACATTCCAACTGCCAGCTGGCTGGAGGTGGAGGAAGGAGTTGCCAGGTAACCAGCCAGTGCCTGGATTGGATAAAGTGATTTATTGTTTTGGGAGAAAATGCAACTTTTGGTTTTATTGAAGTGGAAAGCCTGGGAAAATTCAGTTGGCTTTTCAACAGTTGATGCCAAGAGGATGTCTCTAAAATAAAAACTGTTCTCGGAGCTCTGTTTTGAAATGGGGTCATTTCTTGGAACCCTAACTGGCCTATGATAAACCTTGATTTATCAGACTTTGATACAATGGATTTCATTGACCATGGACTACATTTTCATATTATTTGCAATTATTGTGATATATCCTCTGATTCAACAATCATGAACAGAAGAGCTCCTCCCCAATTTAGTCTACAAAAAACCAATTTATACAATAGATAAAGGTAAAGGTTCCCCTCACACATATGTGCAAGTCATTCCTGACTCTAGGGGGCAGTGCTCACCTTGGTTTCAAAGCTGAAGAGCCAGCACTGTCTGAAGATGTCTCTGTGGTTATGTGGCTGGCATGACTCAACGCCAAAGGCGCACTGAATGCTGTTACCTTTCCACCAAAGGTGGTCCCTATTTTTCTGCTTGCATTTTTTACGTGCTTTTGAACTGCTAGGTGGCAGAAGCTGGGACAAGTAAGGAGAGCCCATCCCGTTACGCGGCATTAGGGATTCGAACCGCTGAACTGCCGACCTTTCGATTGACAAGCTCAGGGTCTTAGCTACTGAGCCATTGAGTCCCATAAATTTATACTATACTATAATATAAAAATATTTACAAAAGCAACAGCAAATCAACCTATCTCTTCCTTCACATGAAATTTTGGAAACTCTTTATCAATACCAGTGACTGGTAATTTGTATTGTATTTCCTCTGACATTGCTAGAGCATTCTCCTACTGATTTATCTGACAAACTTCTTGTTTCTGGCTAGGCAGGGCTTGTTAGAATCATCTATAAAGTCCTCCATTTTATAGATGGACCACTTATAGTAAGTACCTATCACTTCATCTTGGAGCAATGAATCCCATAAATTAGAAACAACTCTCTTGTATTTATCAATTTTAGGAAGAGTGGAAATCTTTAATCTCACACTTATACTTTGAAGATTGCTATTCCAGGGGAAAGAGAACTGGCATTGCCTGGCTTTTATGGTTAAGTTGGGAATTACAGGGCTAATGGTTAAGACTGGAAGTAAAACAAAACATTCTGGCAAATTACACTCTTGCAAAACTGTGTGGGATTCAATATGGCGGTGGGTGAAGGTTTCTTTTACCTTACTTTTTCTTTTGAAATAAGCATTACGAAGTTGAAGATACATGAAACCCTGACAAAATGGCTGAAAGCTGAAAATTGAAAATCAATCAATGGTGCTTACCAGTGGTGAAATCCACTGTAGTAAATTTTTTTACTACTGGTTCTGTGGGCGTGGCTTGGTGGGTGTGGTGTGGCTTGGTGGGCATAGAAGGGGAAGGATACTGCAATAGCCCCATTCCCGCCCCACTCTGGAGCCAGCCAGAGGTGGTATTTTCCAGTTATCCGAACTGCTCAAAATTTCTGCTACTGGTTCTCCAGAACCTATCAGAACCTGCTGGATTTCACCCCTGGTAGTTACCTCATCCTTTTCATTCCAAACATACTGTGGTAGGGATGGATAACTAATGCTCATGTTGATGTCTATGAGCATCATTACTCAAGACTTACATGCTTAAACATATCGGAAAGAACTAGTGACTTTGCATAACATAGTGTTATGTTAATCAATAATTTAGTTTATAGATTCATCCGTAATTTAGCATAGTTATAGTTAGCATTATCATCTCCTGATTTGGTATGTGTGTAATAATGTAATTACTGCTATACTGAGATCTAGAAATACCACAAATGGATGAACAGTGATATTCCAGAAGAGGATGGAAATTTCTACTGAAGGCTACAAACACTCCAGCAACTTGGAAAGTGAAACAGCTATTTAACCATATACAGTGGTACCTTGGTACTCATCCTTAATTGGTTCTGGGAGACATGTCAAGTACTAAAAAGGATGAGTGCCCAATAAACCACGTGACTTACCTTTGTTTCAGCTGGGAAGGACTTCCTATCTGTGCCTTTTTCCTGTGTCAGCAATTTTTCCCGCATGGCTGATTTCCTGTCCACCCTCCGTGGCTGTCTCCCGCTTCCTTGGTAGCAACCTTCCCAATATGGCCAACTTTCTGTCCACCCTCTGCAGCTGTCTTCCACTTCCTTTTGTGGTGCATTGAGTACCAAACAAATGATGAGTACCGGGACAACATTTTCATGTCAAAAGGAGTCAAGCATCAAATTCAATGAGTTTTGAAAGTCGAGTACCAAGGTACCACTGCATTACTATTTACATCTGCTGATATCCCCAACAGCAAGAACTCAACAAACAATTTTAATGAGTAGTTTTTATTTAAAATTATGTATATAAACTTTAAAAAAAACAAATAAGAAAACTTATTGGTAGAGAGGGAATAGAAAGATAATGACCCTTGTTACAAAATCAATTGCAGAATGCTTGTCTTTTTCCAAGATAACATCTGATCCAGGGAACCTTTTATAGCTAAAGTCAAGTCTTTAAAGGTCTTAGCCATCTTTAAATACAATGTAACATTCTAAATATGAAAAAGTTCTGTTCTGTGGTTTTAAATATGCACTTCAGTTTTGCTTTATGCATCATTCTAAAACAATCTACTCAACAGTTAAGCAAATAAAAGAATATGCCATTTAGTTTTCTCCAACCATAAACAACATTATCTCCAAACCTCCTTGGAATTTGGTAAAATATATATGAAACTGCCATGATACATGTTCATCAAAATCTTGAACTCGAGGTAGATCTGTTGGAATAGTAGCAGTGTACTGACTGTTCAAAAGATGTTGCTCAACTTAGAGGAAGACAGAAGAGTGGGAAGTGAGTCAGAGCAAATGAGAGCCATGTTTTCATCTGTAATGGGCAATTAAACTGAATCTCTGTAACAAGGTAACATGCATTCTTGTGCAAATTCTTTTACATTTCCCTGGAACTTGCATGCAAAATAAATTGCAAATCTCTTTTAAAACAATCATTCTTTCCGTTACTTAGTAAAAGGGCTGTTGACCTGGTAAAACATATTTATAAAGTTAGAAAAAGATTTATAAAAACAAACAGGAAAATGAGCAGTGTGTCCTTTTTCTAACTTTCTCTTCTTCAAGTTTTAAAATTGGTTTTCATTGTATATTAAGCCACCAGTAGGAAATGGAAGGAATGTGTGATTTACACGCTTGATCTGCTTAGTGGAGAATCTTGCTTGTGATTGCTTTGCTGTGCATTTCTGCAGGTTTTGCTAATTCTGTGGTTGTTGTTAAAGACATCTATATGTCACAACAACTTTAGAATTATGATTTATGATGTACATAAAAATGATTGAGGGGCAAGACACCAGTTGTTTTTGTTTTTTGCTAACTTGTTAAATTTCACCAAATGCAATAGCTGTTAAATAGATGCTTAGGGTTTGCTGATTCATACATCTTTATCATTCAGGAACAACCGCTTATTTCAGAAAAATGGCCAACTGGACACTAGCGAGTAAGCTTTTTGATAAAAATTGTTTCCAACATCAAACATTTCAGCTTGGCATCAGATAAAATTACTTGGAAAGGACAATTAATCCCAGCATGTTGAGACAGAAGTAGTAGGCATGTCTCCAATAGTTTAAATCTGGAATTAGAACAGCATATATGATATGTGCCAGTCTTCAAGAGGCTGTTCTATTTTTCTACTATAATGCACACAAGTACTATATCTATGTTTAAAACCAGCATTTTCCTTCACGGAATGTTATGCAGAGGAAAATGCATAAATGTGCTCTTGGATAAGAAGGCTTCCCTGTACATGTCAAGAAAAACAGGGCTGTGAAAGCACTAGAAACGCATACATTATTTATAGAGTCATATGATTCCCACACCGCTGTGGAAATAATGTTGTCTCTAAATTTGAGATCTGAAGGCCAATATCTTTAAGTGTCCTGTTGATTATATTATTAAATATATATTGTTTTTTCTTCCCTTTCTTTTTATCCAGATGTGGATATTAATCAACATCCCTGCTAAAAAGTTACTATTTTTTTAAAAAAAATCACCTTTAAACTCTGATTGTCAGGTTAACTAGATATATGCATTCCAATGCTGCTTAAATTTCTATGGAATATATGTATTTTTGCTAGCTTGAGGTGGCAGTCTTCCAACCTCATTAGTTTTTGTATGCTGCTCATGGGATATCGAACAAATATAGCACTGAAAAGCTTGTAAGTGGCAATAAAGTGACCGCTGCATTATTAGTATTTTTCTGTCACTATTCGGTGGGATGTCCTGCACAAGGGAAAAAGATAATCTGTTTTTAGTAAACTATAGCAATGATAATAAAAACACTCATCCAGCTGTGCTTGTAAATCACTGGTGTTTCCTTATCGCCTTGCCTTTGAGGAAGTTCACAGTTCATTTAAGATATAAATGCTACAGCACCATAAAAATGAATCTGAATTATCTTGAGAAGCCATTAACTTTGAAGGAAGGAATTATTGAGAATTGTCTCAACAAATCCAAATAATTTATGCTTCTCAGTTTCTCTCCAACGGCTGGTCCCTTGCTAAATATACACAAATTTGGAAGAAAAAAGGCATGTCAAAATAAGGACGTGACAGAATCATCAAAAATCAAGTTCATTTCTCACTTAAATCTTCAGAAATCATCTTCAAGGAATTAGAAGAAGACAGTGCCCGAGAAAACATATAAAAAGTTCATGAATAATTAGAACAACGGATAGGTCCAGTTTGGTCTTCATTCACTGCAATAAAGCTTACAGAAAAGGTGGATTGAGATGTGCCACTGAGAAGTGATCATGGAAGCTTTAAAGTTTAAATAGGATGATTTGGTCAGGAAGAGAAATAAAAGTGAATGAATGCAAATTCTGAGTGCAACCTCTTATAATAACCAGTCAACTGATTTGGAATCAATGCTTTTGTCAAAAGTATTTTAAGGCACTTCAGTAGGTATTTTAAATATATTTGTAGGTATAAAAATAAAGTAAGTGCTGAGGCAACATTCATATAGGATCATCTTTTGCATTGTCTCTCTGTATGTACAAAATAGGACATATATACATTCACGAGGGCTGTTCCATTATACTTTCACTGGTACTTTGGGCTGCCTTGTTAATTTCATTGCCTGCAAAACATCAAACCAAAGGTCAATTTGTTGCCTTCTTAAAATCACAATTAAACAACAATAGGACATATCTTCAAAATAATTACTATTAACTGTTGGAATATTCCCTGGGCACTAGCAATGGCAAGAGATACAAGGCTCTAGCCTCAAGTTACAAAATAATTCCTTGGAGTATTAGTAGTTTTCTCGTCTTTTACTGAAATAATGTCAAGCAGAAATTTATGTAACACTCAGATTGCTACAAGTCAAAGCTTGTAGTTTTGTTTCAAAGGTCACATCATAACTTCATAGTATCACAACTTGGTGTAACAATTTCTTTTTTCCTATTACGCTGAGTTACATGACATTCTTTTGTTTATCTTACCATTTTAGGCATTTATACAAATAACAAATGAAATAAGGCATCTACTATAATCTAAATAATAAGAGCTGGTAACATTTACTTAGAGTGACATCCTCATTTTTATAGGAACTTTTTTGAGGGAAAAAAAATATTGTTTCCCTCCAGAAGAAAACAAGATATTAGAGCACAAGGGATCCAAGGTGTGCTGACCCTACAGAAAGTATGATTTTTCTTTCCCAAATATGATTACAAGATTAAGTGTATTCTATCATGGAAGTAAAAAAAATCATAACATATTGAGAAAGCAAGATCTTTGTTTCGATACATAGCACATCCTGTGACACCGTTTTTCAAATAGAAAACTTGTCGGTGAAGCTTCAAATAGTTAAATTCTGTTAAACAGTTAAATTTCAAGAAGAAATCACATGCTGGCCTTATTAAGGATTTCACTGAAAGTATAGCTTTCTGCTTGAGAGACATACCAAAATGAAATTAAGGAAATAAGCATCAAAACATGATCCTATATTTATTTGAAAAGCAGGACACCATTTTTAGATACATCAAAATCAACTGTAACTGTTTTTTAAAAAAATCTGTATGAAATCTTAACCCAAACTCATCCAACTATAATAGTGCTTACTGTAAATTATGCAGAGAAACAGGGGAAAAGAGCCCCTCTCATACACATACACACACACACACATATAAAATACAATATTATATATATAATAAGTACATAAATAATAAATTGATAAATATATTTTGAATCCCTCTTTATTTATTTACTTTTTCAATGTGTACAATTGATAATGTGCATCTGTGTTTAGTACACTTGTTTTTTCTTCCTGGCTAGTCTAGTATTTTCTCAGAGCAATCTAGAATAGGTATCTCCAACCTTGGCAATGTTACGACTTGTGGACTTCAACTTCCAGAATTCCTCAGCCAACGCATGAGGGCTAAGGAATTCTGGGAGTTGAAGTCCACAAGTTGTAACGTTGCCAAGGTTGGAGACCCTGATCTAGAATATCCTACTGTAAATATAGTTTAGAAGAGTTATGTTGGTCATCTTCTCTCCAGCAGAGCAGAATCTAAAGTGTCTCTGCTGACTGATTGTATGTTTTAATAACTGCTGTTTGCCTCCAGCCTCCTGGTGATCTCATTTCATCTCTTAATACCCACTTCTGTACTATTTAGCAAAGATGGAAATATTTTAAATCTGTCCTCAGCTACAAGACAAAAGTCTATTCTGAAAATTTGAGCAATCCAACATGTTGCTTAGAAGTACCCTCAATTGTGTTCCAAAGCTGTAATAAAATCTTTGTTCTGTTTCAGATTTATTTCACAGCATTAAGACTGCTCTTTTTGGACATTTTATTCCAGCATTAATAAGGTAGTGGTAAATCATAGTTTTCAATAATTGTTTCTCTTCTTTATTCCCAATAGTGAACTTTGCATGGGGTCATGATTTCTTACCTTTTGTCTAGAAATCATCCAAGATTTTATTGTTGGTACCAAAATGCTGCCAAGGAGGATCTGGGCGGGATGATATATAAGTAATGGGACTGAAATTAAGGATAGATGCTTGTAGCCTTCAAATACTATCTTCAGCATTGGTATACCTGTGGGTGGAAATATAACTAAAATTAAGAATCCTTTGATGATTTTTCTGAGCTAAGAATTGTAGGAATGTATTTAACTTTTAAAACATTTTGCTCAAATTTGAAAAAAAGAAAAGAAAAAAAACCTCATTTATAACAACAAAAGGTACAAAAATAAAGGAATACATTAAAAGATCATTGAATTATAATACAACATATACCGGTAATTAAATATAGCAATGTATACTGTATTATAGTCACGCTTTATTGTTACCATACATTAATATAACAGATTATATAATGATCATACAATAGATTTTGGTGGGAATATATTTGAGTTTTCTTTTCCAGTGTGTCTTTCATGCATTCTTCTGGTTTTGTCTGCTTTTAATTCTGCACTCTAGAAAGAGTGCAGAGAAAAGCAACAAAGATGATTGGGGAACTGGAGGTTAAAACATATGAAGAAGGGTTGTAAGGATTGGGTATTGTGAAAAGAATAGGTTGCAAGAATTGGATCTAGTGAAAAGAAGGATTAGGGGTGACATGATAACAGTGTTCTAATATCTCAGGGGCTACCACAAAGAAGTGGGAGTCAACCTATTCTCCAAAGAACCTGAAGGGCAGGACAAGGAGCAATGGATGGAAACTCATCTAGGAGAGAATCAACCTAAAACTAAAGAGAAATTTCCTAATACTTAGAACAATTAATCAATGGAACAACTTGCCTCCAGAAGTTTTGGGGGCTCTAACATTGGAGGCTTTTGAGAAGAGGTTGGACAACCATTTGTCTGAAGTGGTGTAGGGTTTCCTGATTGAGCACTGGGATGGACTAAAACAGGGGTCTCCAACCTTGGTCCCTTTAAGACTTGTGGACTTCAACTCCCAGAGTTCCTCAGCCAGCTTTGGGAGTTGAAGTCCACTAGTCTTAAAGGGACCAAGGTTGGAGACCCCTGGACTAGAAGACCTTCCAACTCTGTTAGTCGCTTTTAATCTGATGCTTTTAACGCTAGGTGTAAGCTATCCAGAGTCACTCTGTATTATGGGAAAGCAAAGGTAAAAACAGGACTGTTGCGAAAGAAAGCTCAGAGGGTTGGGGCAGAAACAGGCTCAGATTCCCCTAAATTATGCCTGGCATTGAATGAATAGGAAAACTGCTTTGACAGTCTTTAATTACTCTGCTAGCAAGACCTTTCTAAAAAGAGCTTAACTCTAGGTTGCCTTCTTGTAGTGCTTTGATACTGTATGACTGAGGTAAAATAGAATTTGGAAATATTCTATAAGTATGTGAGAAAATATGAAAAAGTGATATTTTAAAAAAACAGCAGTCATATGCCACAAGAAATAATTCCCATTTAGGGAAATTAAACATGTTCTAATGCTATATGATACAATAAAGTGGGATGACGGGTGGAGACAAGATGGTGATGGATCAGCAGTTTTTCTGTTGAGCCCCATCCATGCAATTTATTTGGTTTAAATAGCCTTATGATATTTTATTTGGTTTAAATGGCTTAGCTGCACATAAAGTGAGACGTTTTGCATGATCCACAACTAGGACTGGCCTAAATTTTATCTAAGTTTTATTTTTATTGGTTTTAAATTTATTATTAATTTTAATGGGGTTTTTAGTTATATATGGCCATTTTTATAATAAGTTTTTTAATTAGTATTTTAAATTGTATATTTTGTACTGTTTGTTTTTATCTTGGCTGTACACCGCCCTGAGTCCTTCGGGAGAAGGGCGGTATAAAAATTGAATAAATAAATAATAAATAAATAAATAAATTCCTGCCACTAAGTAAATTGGTCATAAAGCACATAAAGCTTGGTGACAGCAATCTTGGCATTCCCTACTGCCAAATTCCACAGATCGTTAGACAAGGACCCACCCCAATCCAAGCCATTCTGGGCTCAATCTTCCCAGGCTGAATTACTACTATGGACCAAATTACTTCAGACCCTAGTAATGTTTTAAGTTGCAAATATCAATGCAACTATTTTTTGCATTGACAATTACTTTGTAGATCTGGATAGATTTTTTGGCATTTGGATGCATCATGCACATGCTTTTTGTTAAGTGGAGAGTGAATTTAGGGCAGGGGGGTCAAACTCGATTTCATTGAGGGCCGCATCAGGGTTGTGTTTGACCTCAGAGGATTGGGGTGGTCATGGCCAGCTCAACATCATGTGTGTCTGCACCTGTGGTGGCCTGAGCGCTCTGTCAGCAAAAACAGGCTCTCAAGCTCTGTTTTCGGCAGCGACAGCCTCCTGCAGCCCTCTGCCAGTAAAAATGGAGCAGAGGGTTGCAAGAGATTGTTGCAGCCGAAAACAGAGCTCAGGAGTCCATTTTCACTGGAAGAGGCACAGCGGGCCAGTCCTTCACTGTTTCCAGGGCAGCCCTGCAGGCCAGATTTAAGCACCCTGAGGGAGGATCCGGCCCATAGGCCTTGAGTTTGACATTCCTGGTTTAGGGAATATTTAGAACAGTAAAAATCTATGGTTTTGGTTGGGTTGGTTTCTTGCACTTTACCCATCCATGTTCTTGTGTCCTATTGATGTTTAATGTCAGGATACATTTACATGTAAATTTATAGAACTTGGGGCTGCAGGGTTTCAATTATATTTAGTATCACTTTCTTGCAGCTATAAAACTGACATACACACAAATTCATCTCAGAGCAACACAAGAATTTTAAAGACAACGCAGAACCTATCACAAAATGAAAGCAAAGAAGTCCTCTATTGCTTTAATGTGCTTACACAAGGGTGCAAGTCTTTGCCTAGTGCTACTTATGGCCTACTGTAAAAAAATAACTAAATGAAACTATTTAAGAAATCTACAAAAAAGAAATGACTGGAAAAGATTGCACCCTTTGGCACAAAAAGATGTTCTTTTTTAGAGCATACATGGCTTCAGTTCAACCCAGTAGAAAATCAGTAAGTATGTGTCTCCTATGCTGATACCCCACATACTTTCACATATAGCCATCTGTTTTCTTGTTTTTTTTCACAACCGTTTCTTTTGCAATCGCTACCCTCCATGAAAATAGCATGCTGAACTTCACACCATTTTAAAGCTATAATTGTAAAAACAAACTGGCAAATTCTATCTTGCTCTCCTTGAAGCTACAGAAATGAACAAATCAGCGTTAATGCTTCAGGTGCTGCGTCTGTGTCACCATGGTTGACAGGACCCAAGCAGGCTTCAGGAGATAGCATTTGACTTTATGGCACTCTACATGCATTTACAATTTTACAGGAATTTTAAAACTGACATGCTGAAGAATGTTTATAAATCATTAATAAAAATGCCTCTTTAATACCATGCATTGTTTGAGAGACGTAAGGAGACACATAGTGTAAATGGTTTTCTTTCTGACTAATGTAATTTATACAAAAAAAAAGTCCTCACTGTGTACAAGTATAACCAAGGATAGATAAAGAGCATCATCTCAGCACATTACTACCTGATCCAATCACTTGGGAAATCCCTAATGTACAGCATATCCTATTTCCATGTTACACATGACACATTTGTCTAAAATTACTCAACAGATTTTGACATTGCAGCATAGAGCTTTCAACTGTCATCTCCCAAGCAGGAAATCCATGTAAGAGCAACAAGGATCCAAGGATTTATTTTATCCCAGACCCATGATAACAAAGATGAAACACGAAGAACTGAAGTTTACATTCTCACTTCCCTACGTCCATTCTCTATTTTGATATTTTTATTTTATGTACCTTAATTTCTATAATTTCCTCAGAGTAGAAACTGAAATACAGAAAATTCATCATGCAAAATGAAATTATTATTTGGCCCAATTCTTATTTATTCTAATAGTTGGAGTTCTATTTCATCAGTAGTCATGTCAAAGCAATTCACCCTTTTACTACTGAATTACACTCCAAATCACCTTCATATATTTTCAGTATATATTTTACTTAAACATTCTAGGTAAAGCTTTAGAGCAGGGGTGTCAAACTCGATTTCATTGAAGGCCACATCAAGATTGTTTGACCTCAGGAGGCCGGAATGGGCGATGCTGGGCTGGGCATGGCCAGCTCGACATCACTCATGTCAGGGGCACCTGTAGTGGCCCGAGTGCTCTGCCAGAGAAAACAAATGTCAAGGTTCCAGAAATACCTCTTCTGCGTAAAAGAAACTCAGAGACATTTTTTTTCCAGAGTTCTTTACTAGCATGAGGAGACTGGCACACGATGAGTGCAATTCCAAAACTGAAGTTCCGGATTCTTTTCCCCAGTTATACAAACCCCAAGAGTCCCACCCCCCTGACCCCTTTGATGGTCACATGGTCCCACGTTCTCCCAGTCCATTCGAATATCTTCTTGCCACTCTTCCTGCAGATGTGAACCCCCTCCGACCTTGACCGTCTGAAGAATGTTACCATACCCCTCAGCCCCCCTTCTTCCCCTCAGGGGAAAAATGTGGCAGCATCTGGAAACCTAAAGTCTAATATGGTTTCCAGGCCTGACAACAGGCTCCCGAGCTCCATTTTTGGCTGCAGTGGCCTCCTGTAACCCTTGCCAGTGAAAACATAGCCCTCCCGAGCTCCATTTTCGCTGGCAGAGGCACCATGGGCCAGTCCTTCACTGTTTCCAGGGCAGCCTTGTGGGCCAGATTTAAGTACTCGGTGGGCCGGATCCATCCCCCGGGCCTTGAGTTTGATACCCCTGCTTTAGAGGAATTAGCTACTTGAACATGGATGCACTGGGGTAGTCTTCCCAATCAGAGGTTGGTTTCAGCAGGTTCTGACCAATTCTGGAGAACCGGTAGCGGAAATTTTGAGTAGTTCGGAGAACTGGTAGTAAAAACTCTGACTGGCCCTGCCCCCATCTATTCCCTGCCTCCCAAGTCCCAGCTGATCAGGAGGAAATGGGGATTTTGCAGTAACCTTCCCCTGGAGTGGGGTGGCAATGGAGATTTTACAGTATCTTTCCCTTGCCACGCCCACCAAGCAATACCATGCCCACCAAGCCACACCCACAGAACCGGTAGTAAAAAAATTTGAAACCCACCACTGTTCCCAATATGACAACTATATTGACTCCATTATGTCCATTAGCAGTCTGGCTAGGGATCCTTGGAATTATGGCACCAGGTTGGGATATTTAACAAAAGACAAAAAGCTTACGTGGTAAAAAAAAAAAATCCAAAACCCACAGAAAACGGACTTTTCTGCCCATAAAAAGGCTTATCTCCTAAACATAAAAGAAAGACAACCTCACTAAAGAGCACTTTTAACATATTCTTTTCACAAAACAAAATTCCATGTAAACAGGCCTTAACCCAAGCTACTAGCGATGAAATGTGTCTATTTTATATATGGCTGTAATGAAGGATACACCACTGAAGAGATCTGTCAAAGGAAAAGTTAAAACACAGTCTAATTTGATTTGACTTCTCAGTTTGATATTACTGTCAGGCAATAAGTACTAAAAGCTTGCAACCACACTGTTTTATGGTGCACAAACCTTTCAATGGTTTAAAGCAGCTATGTGTGTGTGTGTGTGTGTGTATATGTGTGTGTGAGTGTATAAAAGCATCAAAAACTGCACAGGGCATGGGAGTGTTAATGCTATACAAATATTAAGCCTAGCAGAGGCTTAACACATTTGTTTCAGTTCTTATTTTGTCAGATGCACAAACAAAGAAACAAAATTGATGCCAAAAACCAGCATTTTGCAGCTGAATTCCAGAGGTGCAATCTCTGGGTGAAATTTCAGCTGCAAATGCAAAGATAGGCCTAAATTTGCTAGTAGGCTCTGGGTTGCCTGTTCAACCCATCTGTATATACAACAAAGGGCAAGGGAAAAGGAGCCATTTGGTGATCACTTCATCTTATTTTGACATTTTCTGAATGTGGAACTACAATATGCTGCATTGGCATCCAATGCAGAGAACCAAATTCCTAATTTAAAAGGCAAAAAATATGCAGTGCCTTGATCAATTGTGCCATTCTACATCATGTAAGAATACAGTACTTCATTATGTTTATAGATAGGCAGCACTGGTACAGTGAAACAAAATAAATATTTACAAAAGGAAAGAAACAGAAATGTCTGCCTATTATTTTACCATTTGGTAAAAAAAACACAATGCACTAATTCTTATGGGAATAGAGCACTTTCCTAAAATAGATATTTTTATTTTGGACACTCTAAGGAGCTGGAAGCATAAGCAATGAAAGGCCTGTAAGAATCAGTGGCATTTACTCATTTAGGGATTTTAAAGCATCTCTGAAAATAATTACCGTATATACTCGAATATAAGCCGATCCGAGTATAAGCCGAGGTCCCCAATTTTACCCCAAAAACTGGGGTAAACTGGGGACTCGAGTATAAGCCGAGGGTGGGAAATGAGGCACCTACCGGTCGGCGAAACCCTCCCTCCCTCGGCCGAGAAGGCTGGCGGCTCCCGCCCGCCTCTCACTGCACCGGCAGGGCTTCCCGCTAAAGCAAAAGCCCGCCAAGTTCGCTACCGGCCGGTATAATGTGAAAAACGAAAAAAAACCCTCGAGTATAAGCCGAGGTCCCCAATTTTACCCCAAAACTGGGGTAAACTGGGGACTCGAGTATAAGCCGAGGACGTTTTCAGCACAAAAAACGTGCTGAAAAACTCGGCTTATACTCGAGTATATACGGTAATTGGCTTATTTCCCATTGAAGTAATTGTCATAGTAGCATATCTATTAGATATAGAGTGAATCCTTTTGTTGCTGTTATACTGATTGGGTATGAATTATAGGGCCTTTTATATATTACAAATTAACATGTTACACCTGTATTGAAATAGTTTCAAGCAAAATATGTATGTGCTTGCAAACATTTGAATCAAAGTGATGACAAATAGGCATCAAAGAATATCTGGAGGTGCTGAACTGTGTGGGAGTTTAAAAATGACTGTATTTGTAAACAATCAGAATAATCTCATTTTAGTTTGGGTATTTTAAGATGAAACATTAAAAAATTCCAAAAGTTTCTTTGCATTATACTAGTCTATAGTAGAACATTTATGAGAGCATTTCAAAGCTTATTAAGAGATGACTTGAAAGAATATTTGTCATTTGATAGTAGCCTTAAAGCAAAGACGACCAACATTTCTTCCTAGAGAGAACTGCATTTCCTCAGGGGTAGCTGGCAGTCTGCCTAGTGGGCTCAGCTGAAGCAGGCTGGGTCACAGTAAGTATCCTTGGACAGTCCTTGATTTTTGTCTCTGACAGTCACTTGTTTTTCCCCCTCAGGTAGCAGAAATGCACTGAAGGCAGAGGACACCAGAAGTCTCTCACTAGTGTCTTGTATTTTGGGGAAGGAGGAGGGGAAAAAGTCGATATTATGTTGAGGGCTGCATGAAATTAACTTGAAGCCACATGATGGATGATACATGTAAGGTAACCCATTCATCAATTCAGTATAAACAATGCTAGATTGGAATAAGCATTTATGAGAAATCTAGGGCAGCTAAGATTGTTTAGGTCACAGATTACTAGACAAACATATGCAAACAATTTTTGTTTGAATGCTTTCTTTTCGTTATGAAAGCAATATAAGCTAAACAGTAACGTTTGTCATAAAAGCAAAAGATTTACCTTACAATAAAATAAAACACATAATGCATGGTAAGTAATAAGGAAGACAAGGAAAACAAGAATCATCTTCTGGAAACGTCAGCAACATTCACTTTCTCTATGGTGAAATTCATTCCACATCTTGTGCCTTCATATTTTATTTTTCCCTGCTGACACCAGCCACCAATACAACATACGTAGTGATAATGACATAAATATTTTTTTAGACATTAAAAAGAGGGAAAGTTCAATATATTAATAGAAAGAGCCCAGCAGTACGCCAAATGCACATTTCTGTATTATACATAATTCTGTGAAAGGCCACAGGGTGAAGATATTATGAAGGCAAAGCAGTTAATCTGGGATTCAAAGCTATTTCTTTCAGAAAAGTCTTTGTCAGGGAAGGAGATGATTCAGTCTCACACACAATAAATCTTGAAAAAAGAGACAGAAAGAAATCTGTTTTTCCCTTTTGCGTAATAACTAGTAGTAAAGAAAGCAAGCTCTCTAAAAAAAAGCAGTTTTGAAGGGCTTATTTTCAAAATTTCTGTGTGGAGGCTTATGTCTCTTGCCTATAGGGAAATTCTGCAACAATAACTTTGAATCTCCATTTATCTGCAAGTCTGTCAGAGAACTCAGGGAAAACAAAGAGAAAGCACATTATCCAAAGTTGTTTTTCCTAAGAATGGAGGATTCAAAGGGCACTTTGCTCCCTTCTTCTCCATCTTCGTCAACTGAATTTTAATTGAATTTTAAATGTATGCTCCTTATTGTTTTAATGCTTTATATGGTATTTACACGGCCACCTAGAGTTGCCTTGGTGAGATGGCTGGCATAGAAGTTTAATAAACTAACTAACTAACTAACAAAGTCATTCGGTCACTCAGTCAAGCAGTCAGTAATTTACACTGCTCAAGTTTTCACAAAATTGACACCCAGTTGGTAAAAAAGTAGCGCTGCTGGTAGATTTAAGTGTTGTTTTAGGTATAATGTAAAATATAAGTTGGGTGTACAGTATTCTGCTTCCTTTCCATGAATTTGTATAATCTGGGACTGAAGTTTAACAAATAACCTGAATAAACTTTCCTAATATTTGTTATGAAACATTTGATACCAACATTTAAAGATATTTGCCTTAAATTCAAAAACACTACTATAGGTCTCTGTAATGTAGTACAATTAGTACATGTTCAAGGAATTAGAACATGAATCATACAGAAATACTTTTTAGAAAAACAAAATGGAACTTTAGTACTAAATTCAGTTGGTGGCAGCATGCTGAAGCTAACAGGCTCAGTTTTACTTAGGATTCAAATGGAAGATTCTTTGGGAATACCAGAACTATAGATAAAATGATAAAAGTTGAGAAATATCCTTTCTTACTGTTGTCAGGAAAACTGTATGATGTCAGTGACATCACTAGAGGTTGAACTCTAGAACATTTTAACATTTTATAATATTGTGGCAACTTTTCCCAACTCAAGAGATTTTGTTGTGTTGGGATTACCGTTCTCAGAATCACCAATCAGTATGACTGACTATGCTAAATCTGGCCTAAACATTACCCAGCTGGAGAAAACTCTATGATCTATTTTAGTATTTTTTTTCCTTTCTTAAATTGTTTCACTATGCTATTATAAAATAGATTGTATTATTTAGGTACAGCAGTGTTGATAGAGTGTTGACGGGAGATTAGCATTATGCTGATGTTTACGTAAAAATAAGAACAAAGACATTTATGTCAATAATAACTATGATTTCTAAAATGTTAAATCTTGATAAGCATAAGGTTTTTAAAAGTTTACATCTAAAGTTGAATGTGCCATTAATAAGCAACTGAATAATACATTGTTATATAATAAAATTTTATGTATTACGCTTAATACAGAGGTTACCACTATATTGTCACTTGTTATTGAATACACTTTTTTTGAAAAAAGAAAAGAACAAAACATATGGGTATGATTTGGGAATGCAAAATACCTGGGTAAAAATGTACACCTTTATTGTACATTTGGAATGCTCGTACAGACCTGAATGAAGTGAGATGATCTTTCATGAGGATGTGCATCTTGAGCTGAAAAAATAGCTGTCTGGAGCTGGAGGCCTACATTAATTCTAGATCAGCTGTCAAACTCGCGGCCCATGGGCCAGATGAGTCACACGCTGGCCACGCCCATACCCAGTTTAGCGAATGGAAAGTCACCATACATCACATGACATCGACGTGATGACGTGAGTTTGACACCCATGATCTAGATGCTTTAAAATCCCTAAAAACTATGTTGCCACAGGTGCAGTGGTTCCTTGATGTTTCCTGCAACAGTTTATAAATGGATCTGTATTTTTTACCTACACTTTTAATCTATTTTTCATTATTCTGTAAGTACCGGGAATGTTACGTGGTTAATTTCCTGAGGCGTAGTAGCATACGGATTTTAGCTCAAAATGAGCAAAAAGAGATTGTTTCAAATTCCACACTGAATTATGCCCACTGAAAAGAAACTAGGCAAAAATGGGGTGGCCCCTTAATTCTATTTGGGCAGTTAATAGATATGATGTTATCGAGGCAGTGCACAGATCACTGTACTCTGCAAAAACTTAAGATAAAAGAATTTCAAGTCACAAAAAAAAATGGGATTTCTCCATGGGAACCTGCCAACAAACTATTATATATAAGGCATTTTAAAAATGATAAATCAACTTTGTTTTCTACAGGAAAGAAGACAAAAAGATCTCCTGTGTCATTATCATTTTACATCTAGATATAGGATTTTTAAAGATATATATTTATAAAGAAGTATGAACTTGCTGTCACTGGAAATCTGCAATGTGGTTTTTAGTGTCTGATTCAATTAAGTACACGTTTAGAAAGAATTGTTACCAAATAAATAATTGGACAGCTGCAACTCTGAAATGACAATGGATATTTATCGATCCTTTTTTGCAGACTGAAATGGAGAAATGTAAACTTCAAGTGAATATGATCTCTTGGGTGAGACTCTAGCTCAACATAGTAAACAATTGTTGTCTTCTGATGCACATTTTAGTACTACTGCAGGCAGGTTTTCTAACTATTAATTCAAAATTTGCTACCAGCAGAGGACAAAGTGAAAAATTCTAGAAAACGCCTCATTTTTCACTTTCCTGCCAAAATAAAAAGGTTTAATTTCGAAATATTATATTTTAGATGAAATTATTATTGTATCTTATATTTCATTCTGTGTAATTATATAAATATTCAGCCTCTTGTGAAATGGATTTTGTTGACTCTGAAATTGCTCCTCAGTCTATTCAATGAATGTAGATCATTGCTATTGCAGTAGCTAGAAATTAATCCAAGATAAAAGCACTCAAACTAAAGATAAAACCATTTCTCAAGGGACAAGTTGTTATCTGAAAGGAAGCATGAACCAGTCTTTAATACTGCAGCCAATTGTACAGAGTCTGAACATTCTACCCTGTCATATTTTGGATAATTACAGCCGACTGAGGAATATCCCTTTTCAACAGTTTGCTACCACACTTGTGTTATTAATGATATTATCCAAAGCTATAGTTTGAATTGATTGCACACTCAGGTCAGTCTTCATATAAATATATATCTGAAATGAGCCACAGCTTTCCTTCTTTTTAGGGAAAGAGCAAGGAAAGGGAGGATTGTAATACAAATTTGCACTCCAGAATGTAGTTAGCATAGCTACTGAGCAACATAGAAGAGAAAGAGACAAAATTATTTTTGTACCACTTTCTAATTTTTTTAAAAAAAGAGCTGCCATATTCAGACTAGAAAGGAAAAGGAAAAGGGGGGAAAAGGTATGGAATGGAATAGAAAGAAGAGAAGAGAAGAAAAGAAAAGAGAAGGGAAGGGAAGGGAATATTCTTCATTGAGCAAATATGATTGGACACACAAGGAATTTGTCTCCAGTGCATAATCGTTCAATGTACACACAAACAACATAGTAATATAATCGTAACAATGATACCAATAAGAGTGGGTAGTAGAGAAGATGAGAAGGATAATAATAATACGGCCATGCTACATGGGTAAATGGGCCTCTGGTGGCTCAGACTGCTAAGACAGTCTGTTATTAACACAGCTGCCTGCAATTACTGCAGGTTCAAGTCCCACCAGGCCCAAGGTTGACTCAGCCTTCCATCCTTTATAAGGTAGGTAAAATGAGGACCCAGATTGTTGGGGGCAATAAAAGTTCACTTTGTATATAATATACAAATGGATGAAGACTATTGCTTAACATAGTGTAAGCCGCCCTGAGTCTTCGGAGAAGGGCGGGATATAAATGCAAATTAAAAAAAAAATATCCTTAGACATAAGACAGTAACTTGGGACTTAGGTATTTAGCAGAGTGATGGCACAAAGGGTAAAATTGTGTATAAATTATTTTTAAATTAGGACATTGTGCACAATACTGACACTGGATTATTATTTAATTAATGTTTGGGAGATTAAAGCAATAGGTTATAAAAGTTCTTGCTGACAATTTAAATACTGAATTTAAATACCTATTATAAGCTAGGAAACACTTGTACATACATTTATCACACGTTCATTTATGACACACATTTTAAATTGCTCTATCGTCCAAACTGATGCCATGGTTACTGAGAGCTATCAGCATTTAAAACAGGCTTAAAATCCATTTTAATAGTTTAAGTAGATAGGCAGACTGTAACAGAGTGAATGTGTGTGTTAAATAAATAAAACAGTATATTTAGAAATCCAATGGCAACCACCACCTCCCCCATGATTGTACTGATGTCTTTGCTAAAGAAATGGAAACCACTGGCGGTGCTGATCCTGCCTGGCACATCCCAAAATAAGTGTGAAGATTTGGCATTGCTTCCAAGCAGATAGGAAGGAAACAAGGGGCAGAGGATAAGGGGAAACTCTCCTGGCCAAACAGAAATTGTTCAAAAATGGCCCAAAATTTAACTTCCTGCAAATATATGATTCTTTGATAATTTAATAATATTTTTCTGATCATAACATATCTGGGTTTACAAACAGGGCTAAATCTCCCTTAATTTCTGCTGAATTTCCTATATTATTTGTGAATTGACAATTTGAAGCAGGCACTATTTGTTCTTTATAATAAAAGCCTCCTTTAAGTTGAGCTTGACTTGATAGTTTCATGTTCAGATAGTATTCTTAACAACAAGCCCAATTACCTTCATCCAGGATGCAGCTTTGACTGCTCAATGTAGCTGACAGTCTCCTATTTAAAGACTAGCCAGTCCCAACTCCATTTAGTTTTCCAACCCAGACAAAGTCCGCCAGATGCTATTACTATTTATGGCCTCTATAATGCATGTTGCTAACTCATTCAAAGGGACAGGACTACTCCAGTATTATTTTAGAAGAGCCGACCTGATTGTTATGGCACTTCTTCTTCTAGGCCTCCTTTCTTCTTCCAAATTAACTCTAGGGAATAACATCATGTTGGACTTTCCAGTCAGATTATGTGAAACCATAGCTCAATGTCATTCCCAATAGCCAAGCTTATAATTAAAGGTCAAATAGTCACTTCATCTGCAATCAATCAATAGAAGAAGTTCTAATATCAAGAACCAATCAATCAATGGCAAATACACTAATAAAAGCCATGAATCAAATGCCTGTATTTCATGTATTGCATGTAAGGTGCATGTACTGTATGTTACAAAAAGTGGAAAGCAAAGCAAAATGAGAATAAATAAGCCTGGGGGAATCTCAGGAGTGGTACAACATTTATCTTCACTTATTAGCGCTTATATCTCTAATTGTGTAATAAAATTAAATAACAAATAAAAGTGACATCACAGGCAGCAGTTAGGCAACCTCATAAAATCCATAGACTATTTCTGTTAATGGTATCAATCAAAATGGAATAAATAGATTAAATATAATAGTTTCCTGTGAACTTGATATTCTCCAGACAGTTTCAGAATTCAATTCCAGAGTTGTCTGGGAATTCTGGGAACTGAAGTCCCAAACCTTTATACCCCAGTATGGTAGGCAGCAAGTTGAAGAAGATTGAACAATGGTAAGAACTTCTGTAAAGGTTAAGTATGAAAAAGGAGAAGGGTAGAAACAATTCTTGGTTCGAACGCATTCAGTCCTTTGTGTCCTGAGCTTACATAGCTATAAAGTACAAATAAAATACTACCTCACCTTCCCCCCCCCCAAATCTACCAACATATGGGAGGGAACAGTGTTTGTCTCCGTATGAAGCAAGAACTTTTCCATGGATCCAAGCTGAGGAAGTGGCAGATGGCCTCTTGAGCATTTTGCATATGGGAATTCATTGGTTTTAATACAGGGAAAGAGAACTGCCTTACAAGAGCCTTCTCATGCTTCTCTTATTACCACTTCTAAAGCTTCAAAGCTGTCATTTTTCCTCCTCCTTTGCTGGCGCTGTGCTACAATCCCCAGGGAACTGAAACATGGCACCCTGCGGAGCTTTCACATGCCAGAATGTTAAAAATCAGTTTAAATTCCAAGTGAAAGAGCTTTTGTGGCAGGAAGCCCCTAAGTGCTCTTGTTTGCTTAGTGATGGTAGAGTTTTGAAGGCAGATAAAAACCTCTTCACAGAGAACTTAAAAGAAAGCCCTGAAGTTCACAGAGGACCTTAAATATTCAGACACAGGTATTAAATGGGATCTTGCTTGCATCTCCCCAAACCTGCTTAGGTAAATTATAATGGAGTATCTCAATATAAAAGAAAGACGGCATCAAAAGTCCTAATTTCACTGGGAGGAAATCTTCCGATCAGATTACAGATGTACTTCTATTATTCAAGAAAATTTTTTGACTCCACACGAAAACTTCATTATAATGTCAGCCACCACCAAAAAATGGTTTTCTTGCTTGGTAGCCTTTGGCTTTATTCAAGATCAGATTTTTTGGGAAAAGGGAAGAAGGCAGCATGTATGCAATTCTTCCTGCACTTTTCTGGCATTTTACTATGATATGAAATCTTAGAAAACCTACATTCACACATTGCAGAAATTATACTAATATTAATGCTATATATTTATATATGGTCTCACCAGATTTCAGAGTCAATAATAATAGTATACATAAGCAGTTTTATAACAAAGTCCATGAAGGAGCAATGTAGCCAGACTGTATTGTTGAAAATAAAGACTTACCTAAGGTTAGAGATTTGTGTGTGGAACAGAAAATAATAGCCACTGTGTCTGCTGGTGTAAAGCCAGAACTCTTTCTAGGAAAAAATGTGACAAAAATTTAATATCTCTTCCACCGAATGCTTGCTAACATTTATTTTTAGAGACATTCTTGTTTTCAATTGCAGAAATTATACTAATATTAATGCTATATATTTATATATATCTCACCAGATTACTGAGTCAATAATAATAGTATACATAAGCAGTTTTATAACAAAGTCCATGAAGGAGCAATGTAGCCAGACTGTATTGTTGAAAATAAAGACTTACCTAAGGTTAGAGATTTGTGTGTGGAACAGAAAATAATAGCCACTGTGTCTGCTGGTGTAAAGCCAGAACTCTTTCTAGGAAAAATGTGACAAAATTTAATATCTCTTCCACGAATGCTTGCTAACATTTATTTTTAGAGACATTCTTGTTTTCAATTGCAGAAATTATACTAATATTAATGCTATATATTTATATATGGTCTCACCAGATTTCTGAGTCAATAATAATAGTATACATAAGCAGTTTTATAACAAAGTCCATGAAGGAGCAATGTAGCCAGACTGTATTGTTGAAAATAAAGACTTACCTAAGGTTAGAGATTTGTGTGTGGAACAGAAAATAATAGCCACTGTGTCTGCTGGTGTAAAGCCAGAACTCTTTCTAGGAAAAAATGTGACAAAAATTTAATATCTCTTCCACGAATGCTTGCTAACATTTATTTTTAGAGACATTCTTGTTTTCAATTGCAGAAATTATACTAATATTAATGCTATATATTTATATATGGTCTCACCAGATTTATATATATCTCACCAGATTTCTGAGTCAATAATAATAGTATACATAAGCAGTTTTATAACAAAGTCCATGAAGGAGCAATGTAGCCAGACTGTATTGTTGAAAATAAAGACTTACCTAAGGTTAGAGATTTGTGTGTGGAACAGAAAATAATAGCCACTGTGTCTGCTGGTGTAAAGCCAGAACTCTTTCTAGGAAAAAATGTGACAAAAATTTAATATCTCTTCCACCGAATGCTTGCTAACATTTATTTTTAGAGACATTCTTGTTTTCAATTTTAATTCAGCTTTGCCAACTTTATTAGACTCCCATATGCTTAGCATTTGCATTTCTAAATTTAAGTCAAACATGCACAACTTCCCCTGGATGACTTGAGGTCTGTTGGAAGAGGGTGGTGATAATGTCACCTTTGCTGACATAGGAGGCATATAAAATAGATGGATGGATGGATAGATAGATGGATGGATGGATGGATGGATGGATGGATGGATGGATGGATAGATAGATAGATAGATAGATAGATAGATAGATAGATAGATAGATAGATAAGACAGAAAGTCAGTCAGTCAAGTTGTATAAAAATAAAATGAATTTCTTTGAGAGCCACCTTAGATTCTGTGTACCAGGTCAAAAGTTGCAATCTGAAAATGAGCGTAGCCAAACTTTTTTGAAACTTTTTTGAGCTTTTTTGAAAAAGCTTTCAAAAATAAATTGTATCCATTTCCTGGCTCCAATAAACTGACTCAAGTTTTCCGTTCTATTCACTATGGGTACATTTTGGGGACCAAAAATGTGGCATTGTAGGGAAAGGACCTCTACTGTAGCTAAATTATTTGTGTGTCGCTCCTGGCCTTTGTATGACTGTGAAACCCTCGAGGGCATAAAGGCCACTTGAGCCTGTCTGGCCTAGTTTCTCTCATTGCATCCTATATCAAGGTTTTGGTCTTCAGTTTGAAAAACAATATAAATGTAATCACCTAAAATTATTTTACTGATATTTGAATTTACAGAACAATATATCACAATCATATTCTTTAAAAATAAAAGACAAATATAGTTTGATTTTACTTGCAATCATAATTTTTATGTTTCATTAAAATAATACAATGGCAAAAAATGGCAACGGCTTTTCATTGGCTTGCCATAATGCCAAATACAGAAAGAAATTATTAAGAAATTATAAAACCTAAATTTTATGTTTCCTCATTTCTTCTTTTCAAAAAATATATTGCCTTAGAACTAAAAAGTTTATACATTCTTTGGCATTTTACTAGGTCACACTAAATTGATTACTATATTTGCTTTATTCTGACTGCTTATATCTTATTCTTTTTTTTTTCTTGCAGAAAATTCAAAGCTGAAATTACAAAAAAAGACATTTCTCTTACAAAATCATTTTCTTCAAAGAGAAGCCATAAGTCTTAACCAAGTATATTAAAAAATATTTTCAATCAGGGATACACTGTAGAAATTAAAAGTGCAGGAAAAAGGTGGAAAATATAATAAGATTTGAAAAGTCTTCATCGGGTGCTTATTTTAAAACAGTAAGTGTAGTTTTAGAATTATGCCATCCATCTGCTTTATCTTCTGGTTCTTCCTATTCTTTCAGTTCTGAGGGATAGAAATTTGAAGAATTTGCTGACTAACCTCTCACAAGAACAACAACATCCGTACCCAGGAGAATTTTAACTTCTGTAGGCTTAATCCAAACTAGGCAGGAAGCCAAATAAATTCACAAGTTCTATATAAGTGGAACAACATTTCTCCAATTCAATTTGAAGTTTGCCCAATATAATATTCACACTTCTATCCTGAACTTGTTTCATCCAATTAGCCTGCAGTCACTTTTTTCCATCTGGGTAAAACTGAATTGTGTCTTCTTACTGTTCCATCTTTTACTGGGAAATATGGTCTCTGCACATTTATTGGTTTTCTTAGCTTCTTTGTACTTATTTTTTTCAAGCTTACATGCATCTCATGAAAGTCATGCAAGATTCCTTTCCTGATACAGTATCAGTTTTTGATCACAGCACGATTTTGCTGATATAGTCAAATCTGTGAAGGACTGTGAAGCACCCATAATAAGCCTTCCAGCTCAGCTATGGGCATATAAGCAGCTCCATACTGGTTAGTCTCTGGTTCCCTTTCTTCTTCCCTAATGAGACTTTCCAACCTGAGGAACCAATTCTCCTTCTGCCGGGCAATGAGTTGGGCAATGAGCCACATCAAAACCTTGCAGAGAGAAGAATTTGTTTGCACAGGCCTAATAAGGTTATCCAACAGGTGCTAATTCTGTAGGTTTCTCTTTGCTGTCCTCTGGAATCTGCCAGGTCTCGTAACCCTCTCTACCCTGATCGCCACATTTGATCTTTCATTACAGCTTTATGCTCAGCAGGCACCGAGCCTGTAAGCACTCATACGCTGCAGCTGCAGTTTATTCAGAAGGCGGCCAGTGTTGAAAATCACTGATGGCAGTTTCAGTGTGCTTGCCAATTTGCAGAACTGCACAAAATAGTTTCTTCTCTTTAAGACATTACCAAATGTTTTTTTTAAAAAATATTTGCAAGAAACCGTAGAACCAACTGTAAAAAAATACATCGATCACTTGAATGATTTGCATGTGAACCTAATTCTCTGTTACCTTTTTTTATAATAATAATAATAATAATAATAATAATATTTTAATTTGTATACCGCCCTTCTCCCGAAGGACTCAGGGCGGTGAACAGGCAGATAAAATATAACTACACACAATAATTAAAAACATCCCTTAAAAAACTAATTTAAATGCCCAAAATGTTAAAAACGTATTCCCCCATAAAATCACAAAATTTTAAAACCCATCCAATAAAAATAAAAATCAGGCTAGTCCAGCCAACTTTATTAGACTCCCATATGCTTAGCATTTGCATTTCTAAATTTAAGTCAAACATGCACAACTTCCCCTGGATGACTTGAGGTCTGTTGGAAGAGGGTGGTGATAATGTCACCTTTGCTGACATAGGAGGCATATAAAATAGATGGATGGATGGATAGATAGATGGATGGATGGATGGATGGATGGATGGATGGATGGATGGATAGATAGATAGATAGATAGATAGATAGATAGATAGATAAGACAGAAAGTCAGTCAGTCAAGTTGTATAAAAATAAAATGAATTTCTTTGAGAGCCACCTTAGATTCTGTGTACCAGGTCAAAAGTTGCAATCTGAAAATGAGCGTAGCCAAACTTTTTTGAAACTTTTTTGAGCTTTTTTGAAAAAGCTTTCAAAAATAAATTGTATCCATTTCCTGGCTCCAATAAACTGACTCAAGTTTTCCGTTCTATTCACTATGGGTACATTTTGGGGACCAAAAATGTGGCATTGTAGGGAAAGGACCTCTACTGTAGCTAAATTATTTGTGTGTCGCTCCTGGCCTTTGTATGACTGTGAAACCCTCGAGGGCATAAAGGCCACTTGAGCCTGTCTGGCCTAGTTTCTCTCATTGCATCCTATATCAAGGTTTTGGTCTTCAGTTTGAAAAACAATATAAATGTAATCACCTAAAATTATTTTACTGATATTTGAATTTACAGAACAATATATCACAATCATATTCTTTAAAAATAAAAGACAAATATAGTTTGATTTTACTTGCAATCATAATTTTTATGTTTCATTAAAATAATACAATGGCAAAAAATGGCAACGGCTTTTCATTGGCTTGCCATAATGCCAAATACAGAAAGAAATTATTAAGAAATTATAAAACCTAAATTTTATGTTTCCTCATTTCTTCTTTTCAAAAAATATATTGCCTTAGAACTAAAAAGTTTATACATTCTTTGGCATTTTACTAGGTCACACTAAATTGATTACTATATTTGCTTTATTCTGACTGCTTATATCTTATTCTTTTTTTTTTCTTGCAGAAAATTCAAAGCTGAAATTACAAAAAAAGACATTTCTCTTACAAAATCATTTTCTTCAAAGAGAAGCCATAAGTCTTAACCAAGTATATTAAAAAATATTTTCAATCAGGGATACACTGTAGAAATTAAAAGTGCAGGAAAAAGGTGGAAAATATAATAAGATTTGAAAAGTCTTCATCGGGTGCTTATTTTAAAACAGTAAGTGTAGTTTTAGAATTATGCCATCCATCTGCTTTATCTTCTGGTTCTTCCTATTCTTTCAGTTCTGAGGGATAGAAATTTGAAGAATTTGCTGACTAACCTCTCACAAGAACAACAACATCCGTACCCAGGAGAATTTTAACTTCTGTAGGCTTAATCCAAACTAGGCAGGAAGCCAAATAAATTCACAAGTTCTATATAAGTGGAACAACATTTCTCCAATTCAATTTGAAGTTTGCCCAATATAATATTCACACTTCTATCCTGAACTTGTTTCATCCAATTAGCCTGCAGTCACTTTTTTCCATCTGGGTAAAACTGAATTGTGTCTTCTTACTGTTCCATCTTTTACTGGGAAATATGGTCTCTGCACATTTATTGGTTTTCTTAGCTTCTTTGTACTTATTTTTTTCAAGCTTACATGCATCTCATGAAAGTCATGCAAGATTCCTTTCCTGATACAGTATCAGTTTTTGATCACAGCACGATTTTGCTGATATAGTCAAATCTGTGAAGGACTGTGAAGCACCCATAATAAGCCTTCCAGCTCAGCTATGGGCATATAAGCAGCTCCATACTGGTTAGTCTCTGGTTCCCTTTCTTCTTCCCTAATGAGACTTTCCAACCTGAGGAACCAATTCTCCTTCTGCCGGGCAATGAGTTGGGCAATGAGCCACATCAAAACCTTGCAGAGAGAAGAATTTGTTTGCACAGGCCTAATAAGGTTATCCAACAGGTGCTAATTCTGTAGGTTTCTCTTTGCTGTCCTCTGGAATCTGCCAGGTCTCGTAACCCTCTCTACCCTGATCGCCACATTTGATCTTTCATTACAGCTTTATGCTCAGCAGGCACCGAGCCTGTAAGCACTCATACGCTGCAGCTGCAGTTTATTCAGAAGGCGGCCAGTGTTGAAAATCACTGATGGCAGTTTCAGTGTGCTTGCCAATTTGCAGAACTGCACAAAAATAGTTTCTTCTCTTTTAAGACATTACCAAAAATGTTTTTTTTTAAAAAAAAATATTTGCAAGAAACCGTAGAACCAACTGTAAAAAAAAATACATCGATCACTTGAATGATTTGCATGTGAACCTAATTCTCTGTTACCTTTATTTATAATAATAATAATAATAATAATAATAATAATATTTTAATTTGTATACCGCCCTTCTCCCGAAGGACTCAGGGCGGTGAACAGGCAGATAAAATATAAATACACACAATAATTAAAAACATCCCTTAAAAAACTAATTTAAATGCCCAAAATGTTAAAAAACGTACTCTCCCATAAAATCACAAAATTTTAAAAACCCATCCAATAAAAATAAAAATCAGGCTAGTCCAGCCATACGAAATAAATAAGTTTTAAGTTCGCAGCAAAAGGTCCTAAGGTCAGGTAATTGTCGAAGTCCGAGGGGAAGTTCGTTCCACAGGGTCGGAGCTCCCACAGAGAAGGCCCTCCCCCTGGGGGCCGCCAGTCGACACTGTTTGGCTGACGGCACCCTGAGGAGTCCCTCTCTGTGGGAGCGTGCAGGCGATGGGAGATAGAAGCCGGCAGTAGACGGTCCCGTAGATAGCCCGGTCCTAAGCCATGGAGCGCTTTAAAGGTGGTAACCAATACCTTGAAGCGCACCCGGAAAACAACAGGTAGCCAGTGCAGTCTGCGCAGGATAGGTGTTATGTGGGAGCTCCGAGACGCTCCCTCAATAACCCGCGCAGCCGCATTCTGAACTAGCTGAAGTCTCCGGGTGCTCTTCAAGGGGAGCCCCATGTAGAGAGCATTGCAGTAGTCCAGGCGAGAGGTAACGAGAGCATGAGTGACTGTGCATAAGGCATCCCGGTCCAGGAAGGGACGCAACTGGTGGATCAGGCGAACCTGATAAAATGCTCTCCTGGAGACGGTCGCCAAATGGTCTTCAAAGGACAACCGACCATCCAGGAGCACGCCCAAGTTGCGTACCTTCTCCATCGGGGCCAATGATTCACCCCCGACAGCTGCATCTGCAGCTGACTGTACCGAGGTGCCGGCATCCACAGCCACTAAGTCTTGGAGGGATTAAGTTTGAGCCTGTTCCTCCCCATCCAGACCCGTACGGCTTCCAGACACCGGGACAGCACTTCAACAGCTTCACTGGAGTGGCCCGGGGTGGAAAAGTACAGCTGGGTGTCATCAGCGTACAGTTGGTATCTCACCCCAAAGCCACTGATGATCTCACCCAGCGGCTTATATAGATGTTGAACAGGAGGGGTGAGAGAATCGACCCCTGCGGCACCCCACACATGAGGCACCTTGGAGTCGATCTCTGCCCCCGTCAACACCGTCTGCGTCCGATCAGAGAGGTAGGAGGAGAACCACCGATAAACGGTGCCTCCCACTCCCAACCCCTCCAACCGGCGCAGCAGGATACCATGGTCGATGGTATCAAAAGCCGCTGAGAGGTCTAATAGGACCAGGGCAGAGGAGTAACCCCTATCCCTGGCCCTCAGATATCAAACATCAGTAAGCAAATATATGAAATATGGTCGTTTCCCTTATTTTTGGCTTTCTTCCCAGGTGCTGCTCAGGAAAAGGGTCAAACTGAGCACCACATTCAAACGATACAAGGAAGGTTCCAGTACGAGGTGATTGAAAAGTCTAATTCTTGCCACAAAATAGAAATCCACTTTCAAATTTTTGTTGATATTGTTATGCTTCAATATCTTTGCAATCTTTGATTTGTTTGCATTGCAGTGTTGTAACCACACTGATCTATAAAAACAGGTTTCGATAGCCTTTTACATTCGTCAACTTTTTCTTCACATTTCTTCTCATTAAAAGAAGAAGAACCTTCTACAAAATGATTATTTTCAATACTTTGGGTAACTGAAAGAGTTTATGGTCAAAACAAAACATGCTTTCTACTGAATCCAATATCTCATGTTTTGAATATGTATCTCTAATATTTGCACTTGTACAAATATGAAGTTTTGGGCAGTCTTTTTTTTTTTTAATTTGAATTTATATCCCGCCCTTCGCCGAAGACTCAGGACGGCTTACACTGTGTTAAGCAATGGTCTTCATCCATTTGTATATTATATACAAAGTCAACTTTATTGCCCCCAACAATCTGGGTCCCCATTTTATCTACCTTATAAAGGATGGAAGGCTGAGTCAACCTTGGGCCTGGTGGGACTTGAACTTGCAGTAATTGCAAGCAGCTGTGTTAATAACAGACAGACTTAGTCTGCTGAGCCACCAGAGGCTCAGAAAATCTTGAAGGAAATCTTCAAGGATTTCCTCCGACCTTTGAAATAATAGAAAATACTTGTAGCTCGGGTTTTAGATTTTAGCAGTGGTTTGCTCTCCAAGCTTGTTTCAATTTAGTTTCTGAACGTTTCGTTAACAACAGGTAACATCATCAGCAGGACCTTCTTGTCCTATTCTCAGCATATACATGTCTTTTGTGCCAGTGTGGTCATGCAATTGGTTCATTGTTTGGAGCTATATTTAAATTCTGAGCAGCTGATTGGTTCTCTTATTGATTGGTTGTTCGAATAGTCTGATTTCTTATATATTCATATGCTGGATCTAGATTGCTTCTTTGGTAGAATACCAAAGCTTCCAATAAATTCATGTGTGTGGCAAGTGATGATGTTACCTAGTCTGGCAATGAAACGTTCAGAAACTAAATTGAAAAAACCTTGGAGAGCAAACCACTGCAAAATACATACATGTGGCATTATTTCAATATTTTTGAAATATGATATTACAGAATTCTCTTCACAAAAATAGATATTCTGTTGATTTATTGCTTTTGACATTGATTTTAAATTGAGGGAGTTCAGGACCAGAAACACACATTTGATGGAAATTCAGAGCCTTCTCCTAAGATTACTGTTATGCCTTCTGAGACTGGCAATGGAACAAATTGAATGCCTTTCAACAGCTTCTTCACAGCATCTCTTTGCTTTTTTTTTTGCTGAGGCACTTGCACATTTTGGAGTAGTAGTTATGTTGGCTCTTACTTAACCCCCTTTGAACTATTGGTTTCCTTCTTGGATGTATGATGTTCCTTGCTGCATGCTACTTATGGTAAAGACACAGTACTGAAAGTGTTCTTGAGAGACTTGCGGTTCTCCTATTGTCCAAGTCAGCAGAGATAGTTGCTGGTCAATTTCATGGCAAGCTAGAAGGCTAGCTGTTTTGCAGGAAGCACAGCATAAAGACAATTTATTTTTATAGTTGTTAAACTACTGGAATAATTTGTTTTTATTAGGATGGGAAAGAAAGCAGCTGTTGGACATTTCTGAGTTAAGAGTCTGTTTGCCCTTAAAATGACTGTCTCCTAGTGGCTATCAATCTTGAAAATTCACCACTTGAGCCCAGATACTTAGAACTCAAATACAGGATTATTAGTAATATGATTGTTGAATACAACATTAACATAACACAGGAACATGAGATATTTCCTCTATGATTAAACATATATAGTTTATGGAATTTTAAAAAAAATCATGGGTAGTTTTTAAATGATAATATGAATTAGGGTAATAGTTGTTGGAAAACAACTATATAGACTAGCAGAAGCTATACATTAAGAAAAGAAATATCTGACTGAAAATAGCTATTTAGGCAATCTATACACAAAATGACTGATAGGTAACTATAATCACTGTTATATTTTGGAATAACATTAAGATCTGCCTTTTTTTCAACAGTAGAAAATTATTTTTTTTATTGTTAGGTTGTTTTCCCCCCTATTATGTTATTGTGTACTGTAAGGTAATACATATTTGATTTTATCTGGTTATAGATTTCAAATAAATGAATAACCTGGCTTTGAGAAGTTATCTTTTTTATTTTGGCCAGATTGTGCCAAAGCACTTAGAATCACAAAGAAAAAACAAAATTATCCTATACCCAGGTATTCTGTTCATTTAGAAAAAATATTACTGCCATTACTTACCTGGTAGAAAAGAAGAAAGTTAACATCATAAATCCCAGCTGAACTGAAAATACTAAAATGAAAATCAGTTTGATGTTAATATGCAATACATTCAAATGTGTGCTTTAAGAATATCCTCATTTTCCCACATAAAAAGCTAATATTCTATAAAGTATTAATACTAATCTTTACTTCCCATATGATTGCAAGCACACAGATCAGATTCTGATATAATTCCACACCTCACTATATATTTTTTGTATTTGAAATTTAGTATTGTCTGTCTGTCTGTCTGTCTGTCTGTCTGTCTGTCTGTCTGTCTGTCTGTCTGTCTGTCTGTCTGTCTGTCTGTCTGTCTGTCTGTCTGTCTGTCTGTCTGTCTACCTACCTACCTACCTACCTACCTACCTACCTACCTACCTACCTACCTACCTATCTATCTATCTATCTATCTATCTATCTATCTATCTATCTATCTATCTATCTATCTATCTATCTATCTATCTAAACATTCTCCAGGCCAAATTTTACATACCAAAATCAAATAATTCTGCTTATGTAAAAAACATCAGAATGCTAGTTTATTAATAACACCCAGCACTTGAATTGAAATTTTTCTTTTCACCTCTGGAAAGATGGCAATGTAGAAAATTTTGATATCATTTTATTACTTTAAAGCATGTCTGTAACTGTAGATCAATATCCATTCCTATCACCTGATTAAGGGTAGAGGAAGAACTGAGGTACAACAGAAAGTATATCTAAGACTTGCTATATTAGTAAATTAAGAACACTAAATTGAAGGTAATATTCCCCAACTTGGATTCTCCCCAGATATGTGAATCTCACACCCCAGAATTCTCAATAATAGTCTAGATGCAGATATTGGGAGAGAATCTAGATTGGAGAAATTGATGAAGAGGTCAAAGAAGGGACGCTCTGCATAAAATCAGTACCCCTTAGAATTTCTTCTTGTTGTGCATGATGCTATTCTCAGATTCTTGTAACAGTCTATCATCTATGTCAGGGGTGTCAAACTCAATTTCACTGAGGGCTGCATCAGGGTTATGTTTGACCTCGGGAGGATGAGTGGACATGGCCAGGATGGGCATGGCCAGTTTGACATCCTGCAGCCCTCTGCCAGTGAAAACGAAGTCTGGGAGGGCCACATGGAAAATAGGCTCTGTTTTCACTGGCAATGGGCTGCAGGAGGCCGTTGCAGCTAAAAAACGGAGCTCTGTTTTTGCTGTCAGGTCCTTCGCTGTTTCCGGGGCCAGATCTAAACACCCCGTGGGCTGCCTCAGGCCCACGGGCCTTAAGTTTGACACCCCTGATATATGTGGTATTAGAATGTACAATTGCTGTTTGCACGGAAGGCAGCTCTTATCAATAGGCTCAGAAATTTGCAAGCCTTATTTTTTAACATAACAATTCTTTTCAAAGTTATACCTTGTTGTAGTACTTTATCATATCCCAACAGTGATTTTATTTTTAAAATGTTTAATAACAACAGGGAAATGTTGTTATTAGATAGATAATAAATCAGTCAGTCAATCAATCAATCAATCAATCCATTAAATAAATAAGAAGGTGACTAGTAATGACTAGTCACAAAAATACTGGAGAATTATTGCTATACAAAATTACACTATTTTTGTAGACCACAATAATACATATTTTAACTGAAGTTACTTTATTCCACTGAGGTATTACCAATGTACTTAAAGGCACAAATTGGTATTAGGACATTAAAAAAAAACCTTCTAAAAATGCAATCAGAGACAAAAGTACTAAATAGATGGCTATACTATTTCTAAACAGTTTTTTAATTGTTTTGTACAATACTGATCTTTGACCAAAATAAACTTTGAATAATTACTAAAGACATGCATATATATTGTTCAGTGCTAAGATTCTGGCACCAATACAGAGAAACTCAGTACAGTATATATTTTCCAGATTACTTTGGTCCCAAATTCCTGGAATAAGAACGCAGAACTCTTTGAAAAATGCCCAAAGCATAAATAGTACTTACTTATAAAAACTATTACGATCAGGCTAAATTTATCAAGATCAATATTTGGATTAGAGAAAGTATCACAGAATGTTGTATAGATGATCATTAAGAGTACACAACTGCTGATAGCACCAAATGGAGGCTTCTTTCTCTCAAGCCATTCCTTAATGTATCTTCGGACAATCTGAAACACAAGGAAAAGAACCAACAGGTTGCCTCTTTTCAGTGCACTCAGGGAGCCAAGTTGGGTATCATAAAATGAATCTGACAGTGGAAAGTCATAAAGAGAACAGAATAAATTGGATGACAGCCACAGTGGATTTCAAAGCTTCCCTGCCACATAACACTTCTTCTGGGGAATTTAACATTTGTAGTGCAACTTCCATTGGGCATCCATAATGAGAATATATTTTCAAGTATGTTCAAATCTATCCTTAATCATGCCAAATGTTCTTTGCTAGCTGTCACTGAGACATACCCATTAAGTCTCCCCAAAGTTTATCTCCTATGCTAATACAAATGGATGTATATAATTATCATAATCCCTGTTGAATCCACAGACAATACCAAGTATAACTTTGGGAATCTTAAAAATCTGACATCCTCAGGAAATCCATGAGAGCAGATAATCAAAAGTGATCCATGGAACATTTAAATATTTAAGTAGCTAGTAATGCACCAGAAGTTTTAATTAAATTATAACTCATGCTTGAAAAGCAAAAGTGCATGCATTTTGGGAGCTTAAATAATTCAGAGTATAAAGATCTAGATTTTCTGAATTCAAAAACAAATTCCAATTGTATACTTCTGCAGTATCAGATTCACACAAGGTAAGTAAATTGAAAATGTTTAATGTACTTGCTCACATTCAAGACTGGGAAAATAAAATAAAATTAGTTTTTCAATCAGTGTTAATGCTTGTTATAATAGCTACTACAGAAAGCTTCTGTAAGTAGATTGATCATTGTGATGTATACCATATTTTAATACAATTAATCACAATGTCTTTCTCAATTATTTGAATCGATAGTTACTTTTGAAATAAAATTAAAAACAAATCCCAGTTGGCAGTGAAGAATGTTCATAAACAATATTTAACTCCGAATATCACCACCTAATTCCTGTGTGGAGGAAATCACAAGGTATAAGATTTAACTATACGATTTACACAGATATAATTAAAGCTCTATATTAGCTTATTCTAGATATTGAACTGGTATCTTCTCATATGTTGTAAAGAACACAACAGACATAAATGAATTGATGAAAGCTGTGATCTGAATTTTTTGATAATCAAATTGTAGGACTTCTCAGGATATGTTTAAACAGAGGATACTTGAGACATAACATAGTATTTTCATGCTAAATGGACAGTTCATATAATCTTCCTTTATAATATAATATTAATGTTAATTAACATGAGAAAAAAATCAAATTATTTAATCTAAATGAGAAAATCCTAAAATAAAAGCAAACAATCTATCAGATTTTCAAAAAGAATATTATCTGACTAATTTAGCTCAAATATCAAAGTAGTTTTACAGTTTGTTTAGCCAAAGCACTCAATAAATTCATTACAAATTGTATTAATTTGGATGAAGATGAATTTATTAAAAGTAGATAAACAGAGATCCTATTAGAAGAATAAATTGAAAATGTGGTAGTCTTGCTCATCTCTTTCCATTTCATTGTTTTATTAGTTAAGTGAAGAAATAGAAGAAATTTTATGAAGAAATATCTGTAAGGAATGAAAGGACAAAGTTATATATTGTAAGGAAAGTTATGAGGAAGTTTGTTTTCCAATGTTAAACCTGCCTCTTTTAATTTGATAGAAATCTGATCCTTTTCCTGCTCTCACTATAATATGAGTTATTAAATGGCATTTTACCAGGTATGAAAAAAATAATTTAAGATATCAGCGTTAACAAAAGGGTTAGCATTGAATCTCTAAAGTTTTTTCTTGAATATAAGGTCCTGACATGGGATGGGTTAAAATTACTGACAGTCACTGAAGATGAGGATTGGAATAAGACTTGGATTTCCAAGCATACATTCTCATTTTTTGGCCAAATTAAATAAAATTGCACCAAAATAATTTAGAGATGATGATACATGAGTCAATTTAAACTGACATATATAACTAAAATATGTTATGGTCTGCTTAGAATAACTAAATCAGAAAATCTCATAGTTTCTTCTGTGGTGGATATGGCCAAGGAACATAAAAGTCTGAGGTTTGGTTTAGAGATATGGGTAATTTGTTAGGAAAATTCATCGAAAAAAAGAAAAGAAAATTTAAAGAGTTTGTAAGTTATACGTTGATAACATCAAGAATGGTAAAAAGGTTTAAATAGGGAATTTTATCTTTGGATGAATTATGTAATAGGTTCTAGAGTCTATTGCAGCTGAAGAAAAATTCATTTGATATATTTTCAAACAAGACAATCCATATTTTTTAAAAAATAGAGCAAGGCTTTCTATCTTTCATCAACTCAAAAAATCTATTAACAAAGAATTCTATGTTCTACTCACACACAGACAGATATAGAGATTTTGATTATCTAATATTTTAGCAATAGCGATAGCAGTCTTGGTGTCTACAGGTTAGAACTTTTCTTAGCATAGTTTCTGGTCAATAGATTGATTTATAAATTCTACAAGAAAAATAAAATTTTATGGCCTGATGTGGAAGGAAGATAGCCAGACAATCTTGCCAAGACCTCTACAACTGACAGGAAATGCCTAAGTAAAGACAGTCCCTACCACCCTCAAGTTTCAGCCCAAGTCTCTGATCTAGATTTAGCAATGTCCCTAGCAACCAATCAGAATGATAGTGTTTGGGGGCAATTCAAAGGAGACACTGAAGCATTTGGTTTGCAAGGGAGAATATTTTTGGAATAAATATATATTTTAAAATAGTTCATTATGACCTGTAATGAGGTTAGGACTGAGAAGCAGGGAAGTTCCAGCCTTCTCCATATATGGGAGTGGTGGACTATTGGAAGCAATATTTGTGGAACCTGATGTTCTCATGCTTTGAATTTGAGGGCCTGACAGACCTCAAATTCAATACAGGCAGCAAAAATAGGCCTCTATTGATTTTTACTTTCTTGCTCCTACACCCTGAAATTTCAATGAGGATTAAAATGCTTTGGCTTAGACTTCTGGATTGATTACTCTTCTGTCTGTATTTCTGT
Source organism: Ahaetulla prasina (assembly GCF_028640845.1). Taxonomy (NCBI): domain Eukaryota; kingdom Metazoa; phylum Chordata; class Lepidosauria; order Squamata; family Colubridae; genus Ahaetulla; species Ahaetulla prasina. The sequence goes on along the minus strand of NC_080546.1, from coordinate 35,028,710 downwards.
CTCTGCCTATAAGTGATTCCCCTTTGTCATTAGATCCCAGAAGTCCAATAACATTTTTGACACAAAATACGTTCCTTCTCACTGGCCACTATCTCACAGTCTCCCTCCACTCCCCAGGACAATCTTCTCATACTGGCTTTATTGCTTTATCTAAAAAGCTGGAATCTAAAATTTTATCCCAGGCCTTGCCCTTTTAGACCTTAAAAACAGATAGAGAAAAATATAGTTTAAAACAGCCATTACTTTATCTATATAAAACAGTAGGATATTTTTCTCCAGCATGTGGGAAACCTGTCTTGTAGAAGAAGGTTACAAAAACAAGCCTAGAAGAAACTTTCTTCCTACAACAGAATCTCTCCCTCCTTTGTAAACTGCATATGAGTTACAAGGAAAATATTTCCAAGGTCTAGAATATGGAAAAGATATTGTGTAATCCTTAGCATCTTTAGATGCCGGCTTCCCTCTCTTGATTTTTTCCAGATCAAAAAACAGCCAACATCTCCTCTGTCACAATCAACACTTTTGACATTTTTTTCTTCTATTCATAATGTTTCTGCAAGTACTATATGGAGGCAGTGTATTTTCCCCCAGAGGGATTTCCTTGCTGATCTCCCTGTGTTTAACTTTGACTGTTCATTTTTGTCTGAAAACAATAACAACCAATCTTTTTCCCTACCACAATTATTTAACATCTTCCTTCTTGTTCACGGTGTTACGTTTTATGTATTACTTACAACTATTTTTTCTTTATTCGCCCATATACATCCATCAACATTCAATTGGACTTTTGTAATAGTATACTACTAATCGTGCATTGATTCGGAAGAGTTCTGATGTGCAACTTTATAGTTATCATTTTAAGATTCATATGCAAAAGATCTCCACCTCAAAACGTACTGTCACCTGGAAGACAATTTTGGGGCACTGAGTATTGTGAAAGAATTCTTTGTCTTCTCACTTATTTCAATTCCTTCAAGCTTCATTACGTCACGGAGCAGGAATAGAAAATGATTAGGTTCATATAAAGCAGGAGTGGGTTGCCCCCGATTTGGTCCAGTTCTATAAACTGGGTCCAGTAATAAAACTGGTGGGAGGCTCCGCCCACCTGCCACGACATCATCATCGGTGATCTGCGCATGCGCAGAAGCTTCTGTGCATGCGCAGAAGAGAGCACGTGCGCACTGCCGTTACCAACTGGTAGTAAAGGTAAGTAGAACCCACCCCTGATATAAAGGCCAAATATGTGTGTACATTTGTACATAGAGGAAAGAGCTAAGGAAAGCAGAGAAACATGGAGAAAATTCTAATCCTGGCCTATTTGCCTCTAGACTGTATCTAAAAGGAGTTGCTCAAAGAGAATTTAGTCCTTGACATCCCAAAAACTTCATATGTATCTACAAGATCATAAGAAAATCATTTTTAAAAATAGACAGTCTGAGAAGCAATGAAACTAGAAATCTTACTTTGCATTAAGAGAAAATATAAATATTAATTCCACATTTCTAGTCTCAAATTCTCATAAATTGAAGCCTTAATGCATATCACTGTTGGATGCCTGACACTCTTTGTATAAGCATAGTATTTCATCATGTGATACACATTGCTTAAAATGGTTCTTGTATAGCAAAATATCATGCTATAAAGATAGTTAACAAATTTGGATAGATGGTAGCTAGACAGACAGACATAAATAGATAGATAGATCTCACAGGTACTCGTAGAAATAATTCCAGATGCTGCCTCCAAATGTTTGAAGCAATGGAATGGATGCTTAAGCCTAATTGCTATGTGGAAATGAGACTGAGAAGAGGTCACCACAGACCAGATGTAGATAATTCTGTATAAGCAATATACCATACTTTTCGGAGTATAAGATGCACTCCCCCCCCCACAAAAAGAGGGTGGAAATGTTGGTGTGTCTTATACACTGAATACAGCCATTTTTGGCCTCCCGAAACCCTGCCCTGCGCGTCCCATTTTTGCAAAAAACAGGCCCATTTTTCACAAAAACAGGGCGTGCAGAGGCTTTTGGGAGGCCTGCAGAGTGCTCCTGTGGGCTAGGGAGGGCATAAACGTCCCCTTTTTTTGCAAAAAACAGGCCCATTTTTTGCAAAAATGGGGCACACAGAGGGTTTGGAAGGCCTGCAGAGTGCTCCTGGGGGCCAAAAACTTTTTTTTTCTTGCTTACCTCTTTGAAATCTTGGTGTGTCTTATACACCAGAGCATCTTATAGTCCAAAAAATATAGTACTTTTTGATTCAACACATGCTTTTCTTATGAGTCCTGAGCATCTGCTTCTGACACAGCTAGTTTCTAAGAGAGAGAAAATCTCTCGAGACTTCCTGTCTCTGGATCTAGAGGTTGGAGCCAGGTCTGAGGTAAGAGCTAAGGGAAAAAGGCTAAAACCAAAAACAACAAACTAAACAGAGCTACTTCCTATTTTTTTAAAAAAACTCTGGGAGGGAATTGAAAAGGTGGATGATTGGATCACATTAAACGAGAATTACTTACATTGAAAACAACGTGTGACGAAAGTTTGGAAAGTAAATGAAGGTTTTAAAGATTCAGTGCCCTGCCTATGGTGTTTTCAATTGCAGAAATAATTAACATTTTCTAACACAACAGAGCAAGATTATCTTATAGCTTTATGGAAAATATAAATATGAAAGATTTTAGCACTGTAGCCAGGGGATAATTTTGAAATTACAGATAATTATGTGTGCGAGTTTTCTTTTCCATTCAGCTTTAATAACTAAGCATTGTTGTGAATTTCCCTGGTATGGGACCATATTATGCATATATTATGCAATAGCACAGCACTTGGAAAACTTAAACGTAAAGCAAAGATGATAACGGCCAATAAAAAATTCTATTCTATTCTGTTCTGTTCTATTCTATTCTATTCTACAATGGTTTTTACAGTTTCCTCCATAGACAATTCAGACATGGAAACTTCAAAAGAAAATTTAGATTCAGATGTTAAAAAAAAGTGTTATGAGCCAAATGCTGCTTAAAAGTTTGTTGTTGCAGGATCTAGTGAAGTAAATAAATTGAAGTTTTTAAAAAGTCTTTTTGATTTTTTCATGTTTTAGAGGGTGTTAGTTGACCTGACTAGGAGTGAGGAATTTTCTGTAAGGGGATTTATTTGAGAAAGTCTTATATAGGAATATAGAAATATTGCCAAGTATTTTATTTATTTATTTATTTATTTATTTATTATTTAAATTTGTATACCGCCCTTCTCCCGGAGGACTCAGGGCGGTTCACAGCCAAGTAAAAATACAATACTATAAATACAAATTAAAATACAATTTAAAAACTTATTAAAATTGGCCAGAATTAAAATTTAGAGCTAAAACCCATTAAAACCCATTAAAACACTAACCCAGTCCAGCGCAGATGAATAAGTAAGTTTTAAGCTCGCGGCGAAAGGTTCGGAGGTCCGGAAGTTGACGAAGTCCTGGGGGGAGTTCGTTCCAGAGGGCGGGAGCTCCCACAGAGAAGGCCCTTCCCCTGGGTGTCGCCAGACGACACTGTCGCGCCGATGGCACCCTGAGGAGCCCCTCTCTGTGAGAGCGCACGGGTCGGTGAGAGGTATTCGGTAGCAGCAGGCGGTCCCGTAAGTATCCCGGCCCTATGCCATGGAGCGCTTTAAAGACATTCACCAACACCTTGAAGCGCACCCGGAAGGCCACAGGTAGCCAGTGCAGCCGGCGCAGGATAGGTGTCATTTGTTTCTATTTTATGTTTCTTTTTGGTTTGTTTAGTTCTCTTGTCTTTGTCTTTTTAAAATTTTTATTTAAATTTTTATTTAAAATTTTTGTTTCTATTTTATATATTTTTTTCTTGGTTTGGCTGGCTGTTTTAGTTTTTTTTGTTCCTTCTTGAAAAGTTATGTCAGCAATGTTTTTATTTTCCTTTATTATTGTTGTCATGTAATCCTATGAGCTTGGTGGAATGTAGAAGACCTTAGATAGCCCCCTCAGATAGGATTATCAAATTTGACAATTTAAAACAAAGCCAGAATTGAGAAGACAACAAGCAGTAAATGCTGCCTCTGCAAAGAAGTTGAAAAAAACAGTGGACCACCCAGTTAGCTGCTGCAAGAATAATGACAAAGTAGCAACAATAGTGTTGGAATACTACTTGCCAATAAGCAAGAACTAGTGGAACCACAAAATACACACAGTAATAAAAAATGAACATAAAGTGCTCTATGACTTTAAAATTCAAACAGACAAGCATCTGCTAACACTTCAGACTTAATAGCTGCCAAAAAAAGATGACAAAAAGTCTGGATAGTGGACGTTGCAATACCAGGACAAAGAAGAATAGAAGAGAAATAACAAAATATAAAGACCTGCAAATGGAAGTATAATGACTGTGGCAAAAGAAAGCAAAGGTAGTTCCAATAGTGCTTTGGTGCAATCCCCAAAGACCAGGAGCAACACTTGAATACTATCGGCATTGACAAAATCATCATCAATTTCAAAAGGCTGTTTAAACAACAACATCTGCCTATGCTAAATCCTTGATAAGGACTGGATAAGTGGACAAAAATGCCAAATCCAGTCTAAATATCTGGCTGACTGCAATCAACTATAGTAATACAGTAATAATGCTGTTTCATTTCATATGATTTATGCACGGGAGTCCAGCAGCTTAATTTGCAATGCAGAAAAGCATTTACTCATATGATATTGGCTTGTTCTGGTATAAATGATTCTACATGGAATACAACTACTTACAATTTGAAATAAAATCTTTATTAACAATGGTTCTTATTTTTATTTTTTCTTAAATATATGATAGTTCCCCAAGTCTTGCCAGCATAAGAAGCATGTTTTATGTGCAAAGGTCTGTGTAATTTAAATCCTTCCCAATCAAGATCCTAAACCATGTAGTGCAGGGGTGTCATGTTGTTGTCATGTGATGTCTCGCGATTTTTTCCCTTCGCTAAAATGGGGGGGGGGGCTTGGCCAGCGCGTGACGCATCCGGCCCGAGGGCCAGCAGTTTGACATCCCTGATGTAGAAGTTTACACAAGCACAAGAAGCTCATTGCTTTGGATTATTCACCCAAAAATGGTGGGGGAAGAGGATCAGGTGAAAAAAACACAGATGAGAGATACACCCAATCTGTGAAGATTCACTCTATTCCTCATAAGATTACAATTGTGTTAAGATTTATTTTTTATTCGAAGATGCCAAGATGTAACTTGTTTTAACATGGTATTCATGTTAACACAGAGATACAGACCACTACATTAAATGGGCATCCATGTTAATTCTATAAAGAATAGGGAACTTTTTGGGTTTGGGATAATTCAAAATTTAAAGAGTGAGGGTGAGTGGGCTCACTTACAAAATGACTATCACAGAAATTTACCCACTGAGAAAATATAGTGCTTCAGCCATAAAACACATTTCCTTGAAGGCAAAGTAGTCCCTCTGCATACTTCTCTTAAATAAATAATATTTAAAAGTTGGAGGATGGGGAAGAAATATAAGCGTCAATAGAAAGGTCTGTGAATACTTTACTCTTTTACTAATAAATTATCATCAGTACTTTCCCCTATTTTAAAGTAGACTTTGAGGAACTGCTCTAACAAAGACAAATTACTAGTTCTTATTTCATTTCTATATATCCTTTCTCAATGTCCTTTCTCACTTGCATCCCACATTAGCTCTTAACTAAAGTGGACAGTCCATTTTGTTCTTCTCATTTTTTACAAATACTTTTTCATCGGCACTCTCTAATGCTTTTTTTTTTTTTTACCAGGGGCCGAATCCATGAGATTAACAGCACTGGATGCAGAAATGGCTATAAATTTACTTAGTTTCTTGCATTAAATTCAAGTCTAATCCCATCAGATCAAACCCATTAAGCTCTTTGAATTGGGACCTTTGGGGTGTGTACCTTTCAAACCAGCATCACCCAAGAAATTGTTCCTTGTCACACAGAAGCCCTTTGCATCTCAAATGTAATCTGTTCATACAGGTGGAAAATATCTGATATGGCCTTCACTCAAGAAAGGAGTTACAGCTCAGAGAAATGACCTGGTTACGGGGCAGTCCTAGATTTCTCTGGAGCTTTCTTGGTGCTCACTGTAACTTTCCTCTTTGCTTCATAATGCTTCGTCTGCTCTATTTGTTTGTCACAGTTAAGAGAAGAAACAGAACATACAGTGCACAGAAAAGAATATGATTGCTGCTATGCTCAAAGTGAAGCTTTTGGCTAAACCTTATAGCTTTAATGGGTATTTTAAGAAATAATTGCATCAATGTAAGACACGAAGATGTGCAAAATGCTTAATGTACAAAACATTGTGTGCACAAAAACATCTTTGTAGAGGTTTTCTCTGAATTGAAATATGCTGTTTGTTTTGGAAATAGAATAAATGGTTCTGCTTTGTTCTGAATATAGCCCAAAACATGACTGATCTGTACCAAAGTGTCTTGCTGGCAAGAAAAGTCAAGGACATTGACAGAAACAGTATTGGAAGGCAGACATAGGACGGGGAGCTGATGAGGTCTGCAAAGATGGAAATGAACCGTTTTATAGAATATGCTATGGAAAGGGAAAGCAAGGCTCTGGAAGGTTTGTCCATAGCAGGATTAGATGGCATACATACTAGAGTTGCTGAAGGGACAATGGATTATCCTGTGACAGTCTTGCTCACTGAGTGAAATCACTCCAAGATCCGACAGGTTTTATTTCAGCTGAAACCCAGAACAAAAACGTTCCACTTTGATTCCATTCACTCTACCAATTGGGACTCATCTAGAATAGCTCAGCAGAGCATCTACAATGCAATGTATCCGCTTGGGGTTCAGAAAAAATCTTTTTTTGTTTTGTTTTGTGTATACCCAACCAAGAAGCTTTAGAATAGGAGGTTAAACTTCAAATTTCTTCAACAGACATAAAAAAACATACCATCACTTTAAAATGTACTTACTGAGCATTATGGAGAATTTTTATATTACTTGTGGTTGAGAAATTACACTAATGTCATTTGTTTGTAAATTATAGTTTATAGTATGAGGTATGAACTTGTGGTTTATTTAGCAAGCCTCAAATGATGGTTTAATATATAAAGCTAGTGACTGTGTTCTTGCTTCATCCCTAAGTCTTTTAGACAATTTTGTACTGAAATAAAACCATCTAACAAGCTTATGAAGTAGGCCTCAATTACACAAAACCATATGTTCATATTTTAAATTAGTGCAATTGTAATAACTAATTTGTGTTTTAGTTAAGGATAATTTAATATAAAGTGCTCATTCCTGACTGGCAAACAGATTACCAATGGGCAACTAGAGAATGCGTGAATGATAATGTACAGACATGGCTTTTATTATTTATTCATAGAGAACAGTGGGTTTCAATGTGCGCCTTTGAAAAATGTTCAAACTGGTGGAATATAATAAAAGCACTGTGGAAAATTCTATTTCATTAACTTTTAATCATAAATCACTCTTTAAAATAAAACATAAAATAAAAGTCTGTCAGAAGCACTTAGGTCTAGAAAAGAGAGAAGGACAGCGGAAAAAAGAAGGGAAATATTACCAGGACATTCATTTTTTTCCTGCTGCCTGTCACTTTCCTGCTAAAATGAGACAACCCAAACAAAAAGACCCCATTTTTGTCTAGATATATGGGTCGAACCCAATATGGTTGAGAGATAAATACAAATTATTGCACCATGTTGAGGTAAAGATACTTTGCTATATGTGGCATAAAATGTGAGAAACTGTGGCACATCATGTACAACAACCTTCAATAATAGTCCCAAGGGACACAAAACACAGATCTATCCTGCTCTGCAATAATGTAAAAATCAAGTCAAGTCTGTAGCAAATTGTTTTTTATATGAAGATTTCTATTAAGTTTTTATTATGTAACCTGTCCAGTTCTTAGTCAAACATTTTTCACCCTCTTTTTAAAAAAGGTCACTGTAATGGCAATTATGGGGCCCTTTGCACAAGAAAGGAGATTTTGGGCCAAGGGCAAATGACAGAATTTGTATGCAAAAGTTCCCATATTCAATTCTGGCATCTTCCAGATTAGCTGGAAAAACTCCCAATCCTAATCCCCAGAAAAACTGTTGCCACTTGCAGTTGATACTACTGAGCAAAAAGATCTCAAAGTTTTGCTGGTCCTTCCAAATGTGTTTATCAAAAAGGGAACTGGACGGTATCCCAGTTATGAGATTATTATTCATCTTCCATATGTTTTTCAATTTTATTGTTTTTTCCAAACAAAAATTGTCATGAAACCACTGAGTGTAGAAACATTTTCAGAGAGGAATATTAACTAACTTCAACATAGACCATGTGTATTTTTAATTGCCAACCCCGTTAAACAATTGAATATGGAATATTTAACATTTTATACACTCATCGAATGATAAGAGTTGGTCATTAGAGTATGTAAATAACATCAGTGGTTATTTCATACAGATATCAATCTTGCACATATATCTATAGAATTACTGGATTCCAAGTGTGATCATATGATATAAGCCATCCAGTAACTTATTTACTATGTTCATTGGAAAATGCTCACTATGTAGAAGATTGAAGGCTATCCTACCCTGTGAATAGCGGCCCATTTCAGAGTTAGACCAGCCTGTGGTTATGCATTTGTCAACTCAAAGTTCTCAAAGAACCCCAACTGAGAGATGACTTAGAGCAAAAAAAACATAAGCTGCCTTGCATGCATGAAGCAGTATGCTGTGCCCAGCAGGGCAAGCAAGATTACACAGTCAGTTTTTTTAAAAAAATTTTTTTAGCCTTGCTAATCAAAAGACTTCCTATCACTTGCCAAAAATGGAGAATCACATGCCACTCTTTGATGTGACTCAGTTAGAGTTCTACAAAGCAGTAGCAAGGTCCTAGTCACAAATATTAAAGTTCTTTGCCCAACTGCAAGATTTCCTGTCACCAGACTTCTGGAAACTGAGATAGAAAGATAAGAGAATAGAATTGTTCAAATAATTAATTAAAAAATGATGCCATGCAATTCAGCATCAAAAAACAGCCTTGGCTAATACTCTTTTTTTCCTGTCTGAATGATATTTAGTGTATATTTTAGAGAGAGGGAGGGAAGGAAAGCGAAGTTACATTATCAGGAGATAAATAGGTTCTTTTTTTACATAATATATCTCCTGTTTGTCTGATGAAAGTTTGTTTTTATTGTTCACAAGCATGAATCTCTATGCTTAAAATGTTCATCTTCATCACATGCAAATGCCTTTGTGTGCCTCTACATACATATATTTATTTTGGTTCAAATTTAGGAATCAAGAAACTGTGTACTAAGTAAAAAAAACACACACACACATTTATGTATGTATGTATGTATGTATGTATGTATGTAGATGTCGTGTGCCACTCCTCCGCTGACGGCCGGGTCAGGGAAATCCGAATCAGGCTTGCCTCTGCAGCTCTGCCCAAAGTCCTAGCAAAGTCCTCAGAGCAGGCAGGAGACCAGAAAGTGACTTCAGCAAGATAAGTTCGACTTTGCCTGACTCAGAGACTGCCAGAAAGCAGATCCTTTATATAGGCCATGGGGTGTGGCTCCATGACTCAGCACTCATTAAGGCCTGCCCCTCCCTTCCTTCTGTTGCCTCCGCCTATCCAGTCTTCTGATGCGAGGGTCACTCCAATCAGCAGCTGTTGGAAATAAACCCTCCTCAGGCTCACATGCTGTGGAGGAGGGGGAGGGATCTAGCTGCTCCGTTTGCCTGGGCATGGAGCCAGGGCTGGGGCCGGGAGGTACTCCTTCCTCTGCAGCTTGTCTGGGCATGGAGCCAGGGCTGGGGCCGGGAGGTGCTCCTTCCTCTGCAGCTTGTCTGGGCATGGAGCCAGGACTGGGGCCGGGAGGCATACATTCCTCCGTGTTCGGGAGCAGGTAAGAAGGCCCCGGCTGCTATGAGAGCGGGCAAGACACAACAGTATATGTGTATATATATATGTATATCTGTGATCTAAAGCAGGGGTCTCCAACCCCCGGTCCATGGACTGGCTCTGGGCCACAGCATGCCTCATCTGTGGGATACAGGCAGGACACGAAACCACGCCCCCTCCAGTCTCTTTTTGGGTTGAGGGCTGCTGATCTAAAGTATGTATTTACTTACATATATTGACAATCTATAAGGTTGCAAACGATGCTTCAGATGTATAATATTGAAGAAAGTTAAATAATGTGGATCCCCCAATGACCTTAGATTTATTTCATCACTATTTTCAGTTGGAAATGTGATTCCCAACTGTATGTCTCCCAGAATTTATTACAGAAAATGTGTTTCTTAATTAGTCTAATGATATTAATACAAATGTCCCCATAGAGTTTCTGAACAAAGTGTAGAAACATCTCTCTTTTTTTTGGTTGTGTGGTTCTAGTTGGTGACAGTATTAAGACACAAGGGTCCAGATTTACCCATGGCTCATGTCCTTCAACTATTTTAGTTTTATATTAGGAAGATGAGTGCACAAAGCTTTTATTTTATTTGCTTTATACATAAACATAACTAGCCACAAATTGAGAATGGATGGGTAGCCAAAAATGCTTAATTTTTGTAAACAAACAGAACTAATTTCGGGGCATAGTCTGACACTTCAGCATATAAGGTTTGCAGGACTATTTCTACTGGTTCTCTTTGCAGCTCTAGCAAGTGAAACACCTTAGAGATGCTGTCCTCATATTCACTAGCACACCTGTTTCTGATTCAAGATCACAATTTGTCCCTCCTTCAGGTATATAATATTTATTTTGATGCTCAAAAGGTAAGTTTTGAGCAAAAAGAGCAGTTGCTCATTCTCAACACAACTCTTGTTATTAAATTTTATTTTTAGAGGGCTCTTCTTAAGTGAAAAACAGTTTTCTTTTACAACCCCAGAAATGAACCTACCTGTCCAATTATGAGTGGAACTACAACAGTCATGAAGAGCTGTGAGAATATAGATGAAAAAGGCACAGAAGAGGAGGATCCAAGCTACAAGACAAAATGAAGTACAACATTAATATAGAATTTTAATTACAATTGATTTAACTATGAATTTGTTTAGATCAACAATGAGGTATCTCTGTACAGCCCCTGCAGCATTCCAAAATTTATGTGGGATATGTGTGTCTCTATGTTTAAATAGCTGAAATCTTGTAAGAACAGAGAAATCACATAAGATGTTGACATTCTCAGGAAAGAAAGGTTTGGAATGAAAATGCTAAAGTCTCACAAATGTTCATGGTTTCTCAAGATTTTGAAATTTTATTTCTGTTTTATTTTGGCTCCTGTCCTCTGAAAAGGCTGCCAACCTTTTGGAGTTAAAAAGTTGAAATCTGTTTAGGCCAGTAGGTATGTATACTCCTGTGAGATCACATAAAAACATGGGAGAATTCCAGGAATATATTGCATACATTGAATTTGTTACCGTACACATAAACACATCCTTCAAGGTAATGCAAGCAATATCCATTATCCTCAGGAAGGTCTTAAAGTTCAATACTGACTTAATCCTCCGCCAAAGAATTAATGATTAGTCAGTCATTCTGACACAACTTTATAAATCAATCAGTGACAACTACTCTTGGGTCAGTATCTAGAAACAATAACTCTTAACACCTTACAGATGTACTAGACTGTAGTTTTGCATCATGTTCATACAGTGTCATCACTGACCTGCTGGTGAAACTGGGAATCATAACTAAATACAACTGGAGGACAAAGGTCAGGAAAGGCTCCCTTATATTATGTTTCCTCAGCCAAACCATTTATAATGCCTTTCCAGCCAAGAGGCAGCATAGATTAGATAATAGCCACAAGGGTTTACTGATACCCTATTTAAACTCAGAAAAACAAGTGAAAAATCCATAGATTTGATTTATTTCACACTTGTGCCTTTATGACACAGCATTTCCAAGATCATGTGACTGCAATTCGGGGATTTGGTGTTAGATAGTGGGCGCAAATAAAAGAGGCAGGACACCATAGTCCCTTCAGCATTTTATTTCCAGCCGCAATTAGGAGCAAGAGGGCAGGCAGGCTACCGGAGCTCTCTTTTTAAAGAGCCCCGGCAGTCTTGCAGCCACTGACAGCGGTTTATTTTTCCCACCGCTAGATTAGCCAATCAGTGGTGGCCATGCAAATGGGTGCTCTGTACATCTGTACGTAACACCCCTCCCCTCCTGTTAGAGCACAACCAATCATATTTGTAATTAGGCAACGTAGTCACGCAGGTAGGCAAGGTGCTTCAGGGCGCGACCAGACCTGTGCGGTTCACTTGTTCCAGCGGTGGCAGCCTGTACAGTCAGGCCTGCTGCCGCTCCTGAGTCTTCGGAAGGAACCTCCTGAAACACTCTCATGGGCATGCAGGACTCCGCCCAGGCTTCTCCTTTAGTTCCTGGATCTCATTGCTGGACTCCTGGTTCCTCTGATAAGTATTCGTGGTTTTCCCTCCGGTTTGAGTCTAGGGTTTCTGTGTTGTTTGGAGCTAGGGAGAGTTTTTTATTGTACGGGTTTCCGCTTGCTGTTTTGTATGCTCCTTGGGGCGGAGGCTCACTTAGTGGCCTCCCGGGATTCTGGTCTTGTTGGATGGTGGATTTTTTGGGTTGCCTTAGCCAGGTCTCCCCTAGTCTATTTCAGAGTTGGTCAATATGCCTCCTTCATACCCTGCCATCCTCAAGTTCCACCTGGTATGACTTTGGCCCCCTTATGGTTACTACCCTTCCTTGTACCCAAGTGGGGTAGCCCGTGTAATTATGAGCAAACACCAAATCCCCTTCTTCGAACTCCCGGAGTTGTTGGGTTGAGTCCAGGGGTATCTCTGGATGATAATGGGGGTGCAACCAGTCCAACAGTGACCTTAGTCTCCGGCCCATTAATAGCTCCACTAGACTTTTATTAGTGGTTGCGCTGGAGGTGATATGTTGGGCTAACAGGAATTTGTCGATCTTTTCCTGCCAGTTACTGGGTCCCACTCTGGTGAGGGGTTTTTTTTTTTGGGTCAGTCTCACCATTTGTTCTGCCTGACCATTACTAGCTGGATTAAATGGGGCAACCAGGGCATGTCTGATTCCTTGCTCTGCTAGGAACAACTCAATTGTTTTTGCAGTTAATTGTGGGCCATTGTCAAGAGACAATGATGTTTCTGCAACCCATGGGTTGCAAACAATTTTCTTAATGTCCTTATCGTTGCTTCTGTGCTCAGAGTGGGCATTATCACTACCTCTAGCCATTTTGAATATGCATCAATGACAATTAGAAATGCTTGTCCCCCCCATCGGCCCAACAAAGTCAATATGTATCCATGACCATGGACTCTTAGGGATTTTCCACTCCCTGTTGGGTGTCCAGGGTGGAGCTGGCCGGGTTTCCTGGCATGGTTACCTGACATGTTGCTCCCCTTTCTGCAATGTCTCTGTCTAAGTTTGGTCACCAAATATAGCTCCGGGCCAGTGCCTTCATTCGTACATTCCCTGGGTGACCCATGTGTAATGTTTCCAGGACTTGTTTCCTTAACCCCTGTGGCACAATCATTCTCTCCCACCATAACAGGCACCCCATTAGTGTTGACAATTCTAATTGTTTAGTTTGGAATGTTCTGAATTCTTCACCCACTTTCTCTTGCGGCCACCCCCTCAAAACCCAGTTTAAAACTTTTGACAACAATTTATCCTTCCTTGTATACTCTGCTATTCTGTTGGAGGTGACTGGGCTGTTTAGTCCAATGTCTATAAGTAGTATTTGTGTGGCTGGAGCCAAGTCCTCAACAAGCTCCGGTAGTGGGTACCTACTGAGAGCACTGACGTTGGTAATGTCCTTTCCTGGTCTGTGCACCATCTTGTAGTCATACCCCATCAAGAAAATCACCCACCTGGTCATCCTGGGGGACATGTAGTTCGGTGTTTGTCGGTCCCCAGCAATGAAACCCAACAGCGGCTTATGGTCGGTTATGAGTTCGAATTTCCTCCCATACACATATTCGTGGAACCGTTTAATACCCGCCACTGCAGCCAGGGCTTCCCTGTCTAATTGGCTGTAATTCCTTTCAGCGGGTGATAATGTTTTTGAGTAAAACGCAATTGGGGCTTCTGTGCCATCCGGAAGCCTATGGCTGAGGATTGCTCCTACCCCAATGCTGTGCAATATGTCCATTTTCAATATCAATGGCTTCTTTCTATGTTTTATCATATGTAAAGTTGTAAAACTAAAAACAATACCTGGGAAGATTGCAGTGGTTTTATCCTGGGCGTTTCAGAAATTTAGCACCACAGTCAATACTAGCAATGTTAAAAATATGTTTCTTTGTTGCCTTTATTTAAAAGATTTGTATGGCAGACTATCTTAAAACACATCTCTAGGCACCTCATAACAACAGTAAAGCATCTAACCATAAAAACATAAAACTGTAAAAATGCATTTTTTTCTCTCCACTCAAAAAAATCACATGCTTTTTAGAAATGAAACTAATTCTTCGTTCTAAGAATAGTGTACAATGCTATATTATTTGCATTAATACTATCCAAATGAAATATATCAAGAAACGAAGTTGAAGAAGCAGGAGCTTTAATTTGCCAGGATTGGATTACATTACAAAGAATAGCAAACAGCAAACAGTTCATAATAGAGCTCTTTTGAGGTTTATGTTTTGATTACTTGAATTTTATTTGTTCAAAGAGCACTAACACTGAAAAGCTCCTCAACGTAACAGTTTTAATTGATTTTTTTTAAAGTACTGCTATCTTGCATATTGTTTTATCTCTGTGCAGATGTATTTTTGTCTATGTACATGTATGTGTACTTGAAGTTTCAGTATATTGTAGCGTAGCTACAAACCAAAAGCTTGATGGAATTAAATAAGATTTCTAAAACTGTTCTCTTGTGAACACTTTTGGTCAAATTTGGAACACAACAGCATTTAATTATTTATGTTGTTTAAAAAAAAAACATATGCTACTGCACACAGGTATGGCTGTCATTTAATTTCCCCCCAGTTCCTCATATGTCCTGCCATTCTAGAACATTTAGAGAAAATTGACATAAGCATCAGTAACCATTAGACTATTTCTCCACCAAACCAATATCCTGAAGCAATCCTTTCTCAAAGGCATGATAAGGAAACGTAATAGTGGCACATTAACGGGAGGAAAGTGCATATTTTGCTACTGTCATACTTATTTTCAAAAAAAAAAAAACAGGAAAAGAAGCAAGAGACATGCTATATAACTGATGTACTAAATATTTTACATTTGATAGGAAAATATTCTTTCTATATTTCTTGCAGTTTCAAAATGTTGGGTGGCTCAGGCCCAGGTATTTTCTTATGTCACTATAGTAAGGATTCTAATTTCTCATTAAAATAATCACACTCAGAAACCATTTTAAAAATGTTTTATGATTCTGTTTAACTAGAAACCATGCAGGGTTTGGTGCTCTCCCCTTTCCTATTCAACACATACATGAAGTGGTTGGGTGAACTCCTTGGTTGCCATGAGCTGTCAATTTTGTTTAATCATTCCCACCAGTAGTAAGAATCCAGTACAAGGAATCAAGAAGCATAAAGGTAGTTCTCCACTTACAACTATTTGTTTAGTGACTGTTTTAAGTTGCAACGACTCTGAAAAAGTGACTTATGGCCAGCTCCCATACTCAGGACTCTTTTTTTTTTTATTAAAGAGTTTTACAAAGAATTTTTTCAATACATCCCACTCCCCCCACCCATCTTCACACACACACCCCGGACTTCCCAGAGCAAAATACAGGGTATAAGATCTAACAATCATAAGCTAAAACATACTAATTATCCATAAATTCCCATCCCTCCCCCACCCATCTTCACACACACACCCCGGACTTCCCAGAGCAAAATACAGGGTATAAGATCTAACAATCATAAGCTAAAACATACTAATTATCCATAAATTCCCATCCCTCCCCTATAACCACAACTCTCCTTCTCCATAATAAAGAAAAAAAAAGGAAATGTTCATTCATAAGATATTTGATATTTCTTCATCCAATAATTGTTCTAATTGTAGTCAGTCCATCTTATTCATTCCAGTATATTTTCTTGTCAGTATTCATTCAGGTACACTGAAATTTCCACTGCTTCCAACAGTTAAGTACTTTTAGCATCCATACCCAATAACATCAATTACTAAATAAACATTATCTTCTTCTAGATTTTTTTTATATAATCAACCAAACTTTAACATTTTATAAAATTTTCTCTCTTAACTTTTTAACTTATATACAATTAACATTTAACCCAATTTTTCCCTCCCCCATATTTCCATATCAATGAATTACCAAATATTTTATAACCATTTTGTCATACAAGCCTTAACCAATTCCATTTCTTTTTTTTTAATTTTTTCCCAACACTTTATATGACCCAACATCAGTTTTTGTCCAACATAACTAAATCCACCATATATAATAAAATAACATCAATATATCTCCCACATTTAAATTACAGATTAAGACATATACACTCCAATTTAATTTCCAAATACCATCTATAAAGCATTTTATATAAGAAAAAAAAATTTTCCCGAGTTTTATACTTATCTAATTAACTACTTACTAAAGCCAATTATAAATTATCCTTTCTACTTTTTTATCCAAAAATTTTGCTTGTGATTTACCCTTTCCCATAAAAAGAAGCTCTTTTCGTTTGAAATTGTTGCTTCTTTACTCCTTGTTCTTTATGTTTAGTAATTACAATCATTCTTTGCTCTTCCCCTGCTGTTTTCAATCTTTCTTCCTTAGTCATAGCTCTACTTTAGATTGTATTTGCTTTGCTACCTTCTCACACTTTTTAACCACATCCACTTCTCTTCCCATTTTAACTTCTAGCAGTGGTGGAGTTTCAGCCTTCAATATGTTAGTATAAAAATCTCTTGCTTTAAACACCGTATTAAGTCGATATTTCTCTCCTGTATAATTTACTGTTAGTCCAGCTGGAACGTCCCATCTAAACCGTATTTGATGATTTCTAAATTTGTCCACCAAAAAAGCAAACTCTCTTCTATTTCTTAAAATTTTTGAGGGAATTTCTTTTAACACTAATACCTCTTGTCCTAATATTTGAGTTTTATTTTTATAAGAAGCTTGTAAAATCTCAGTCCTAATCTTCCTAGTTGTAAATAAATCACTACATCTCTTGGTAACTCTTTCTCTTGCAACCCATGAATTAACACGATAGATTTTTTCAATTTGCGTTTTAAGATCTACAGGTTTCTGTCCAATCATCTGTGCAAAAACCTCTGCAAAGACATCTTTTAAATTCTCTCGCTTATTTTCTTTCAAACCTCTCACTCTCAATGCAGATTCCATTACTCTATATTGCAACAAAACTTGTTCTTCATCTGCAGTCTCTACCTTAGTCTGAAGCTCCTCTATTTTATTTTTTAAGTCCAAATTAACTTGATTAACTTCTTCAACTCTTTCATTCAGCTGATTTGTATATTCAAGAAAACTTTTAAATGCTGCCACTGTATCTTCTTTTATTTCTTTGTCCTGAGCTTCAAGTGTATCTTTAACTTTCATTATTTTCTCTTCAATTTCCTTGAACTTTTGGTCTATAGCAAAAATTTGAGCCTTTAGAAATTCCTTCAACTCTTCTTGTAATTTATATATTTGAGCTAACGAGGCACCAGTTTCCTTAAAAACAGCAGGCTTTAATTGCACAGAAGCCATCTTACTTAAACTTTATACTTTGCAACAAAGTCAAATCTGTTCATAAACTCCTTATTTGGGTTGGGTAAATCAATTCTGCAGTCCTTCAACTTTTCTCTTTAACATTTCTTCACATAAGTATAAAATCCAGCAAGTTTAAACAGAGTTAAGGGCGCTACTTAGGACTCTTGTAACATCCCCATGGTCAATTGATCAAAATTTGGGCACTTGATAGCAGGCATCTATTTATGATGATTGCAGTATCTTGGAGTCATGTGATTACCCTTTGCAAACTTTCTAGCCAGCTTTTGACAAAGTCAATGGAGGAAGCCAGATTTGCTTAATGACTGTCTGATTCACTTAACAATTGTGGTGATGTACTTAACAATTCTGTTCCTAACTGTAGTCATTTATAAGTTGAGGACTATCTGTATACTTGTATTCTGGTACTGTATTAGTGGTGGGATTTATCCAGTTCTCTCGGATTGTGCAAACTGGTAGCGGCGACTGCAGGAGGCTCCACCCACCTGCCCAGACATAATGCACAGAAGCCCATGCGCATGCACAGAGGTGTGCATGCTCACATTTGCGAACCGATAGGGAAGGTTAAGTGAATCCCACCTCTGTACTGTATATATACTATGTGAGAAGCTGCAGGGTTTGGTGGTCTTTCCTCTCCTATTCAACATATTCATGAAGTAGTTGGGTGAACTCCTTGGTCACCATGAGGCAAAGTCCATCAGTATGGTGATGATACCCAATTATACATCTCTGCCCCTGGTGCAATTCCATGACTGTCTTATCCCAATGCCAAGAGGCTATGGGGTTTTTGATGGGAAATACGTTTTAGCTTAACTTGGCAATATTACCTAGAATTTTAGGCATCATTATAAGTTTTTTAGTTTAAAAAAAAACACTAAGTAGGAACTTAGCAAGTTACTCTGGCAGAGTTTAAACACTTCTTCCAGGAAAATTAAATATATTATTAAGCATGCCAGTAAAATCTCTCTCTCAGAATCACAATTAACAACTTTTTAAGAACATAAAATAAAACGTTTAGTCTCATTAAAGAAACAGAACCAAACTAATCTTGCTTTGAAGGCTATATAAGCTTTCAATAAGCCTGAATAGGGATGAATTCTCTCATTTAACTTACAAGATTGGGTTGAAATGGATAAAGCCATTCTTCTCTTCAGGATTGACAGAGGAACTCAGATTCTCTGCTATTCTTATATTTGGAGCCAACATCCATTTGCACTTGCAAAGGTCCATATTCTCTCCCCCCGCCTCCTTTCCTCTTCCCTTATGTTCAAGCAGTGATAACAGCAAAGATACAGATCAGCAGTCTTCACCAATCTTACTCTTCCCAACCAGAAGTGTTGTTTTAGCCCAAAGCTAAGTGAGTTGGCAGAGAAGACAGTTCATTGAGGGCATTTTGCCCAAGGATATAGAGCTAACTATTTTGTGTAGGAGTTGTTAGATCTTAACTGGAATTTCATGCTACAAAACTGTAATAATTTTCTCGACCAGCTTTATGGTCCATTATGTGCCCTTGGCAACCACCCTTTAATTAATGAAAAAGAAGATTAGCAAGCTGAAATATTATGCCTTTTACATTATATTTATTTTTAAGAACACTACCCCAAAGGCATTTCTAGAAAACAAAAATGGTAGATAGCTATAGGATAATTGTTTTATTTGGAAGCATGCACAATCCCTTAGCAAAAATATAGATAAGCTAAAGTGGTTGAGATTGGGTGGGATGGACAGAAAAGCTAAAAAGAGCGTAAGGAAGCAACCACATCAGACTGCCTTCTGGAAGTAGCAATGCCTGTTACAGAAGTTCTTTTGTGAATTACGAAGCATCTCCCCTTAATCACCATTCTATGAAAAAACTCATGGTATTCTCTTAGATCAGGGATGTCAAACTTAAGGCCCGGGGGGGCAGGCGGATCTAGCCCGTGGGGTGCTTAAATCTGGCTTGCGGTGCCACCCTGGAAACAGAAGAGGATCTGCCAGAAAAAATGGAGCTCAGAAGGGCTGCCTGAGCTCCATTTTCACTGGCAGAGGGTTTCAGGAAGCCGCTGCAGCCAAAAACGAAGCTTGGGAGCCCATTTTCACTGGAAGAACACTTGGGCCACCACAGGCACCACTGACATAAGTGATGTCGAGCTGTCCATGCCCCCTACTCCCCCTGACCCCCTAGGTTAAGCACAACCCTGATGTGGCCCTCAATGAAATGGACCCTGCCTTAAACTATAAGGTATACATTAGTCCAAACTAAATTGCATGCTCCTGTGTTATCTATAGATAAGTCATAAAGACTATTCTCTCAGATGAGGTAGCCATGAGCAAAATTTGAGACATTTTTATTTTTGCTGTCTTAAAAACATATTGTTAGTTTATCTTAAACTAGCAAACAGTGTAAGATGAAATACATATATTGTCCATTGGCAATGTTTTGGTGAGATTATAATGCATTTTTAGGAAGAAAGAGAAAAAAATATAAAATTCTTCCATCATTTAAAATAACCTGCAACAACTCATTTACAATAGAACAATATAGAGCAGGGGGCGTCAAACTTGCATCATCATGGCATCATCACGTGACGTATCAGGACTTTTCTCCCTTCACTTAACTGGGCGGGGCCCAGCACATGACGCATCTGGCCCACAGGCCGCGAGTTTGACACCCCTGGTATAGAGCAATCAGTATAGAGCGATAGTAACAGCAATACAATATCTCAAGCAGAATCAACATTAAGATACTTACAAAAAGCAGTAGAAGCAAAGGAGTTATAACAATGCCCTGAAAGAAATCAAGAAACATATTTGGTTAATCAAATATCAATGCAGAAAACCTCAGGAAACCTCCTCCAAATTATCTAGACATTTACTTATGAATGCACTATAAGGTCATTCTATGACAGAACAGGTTCATTTGCGATACAGCAGAGGTCTCCCAAATGTTAAATCCTGCAGGAATCTTGGGACTACAACCCTAAGAATTTTTAACCAGTTATGTATGACCTGTAATGTTGGATACCATACTACCAGTATTTTTGAAGTCATCAGTTTTGGACAAGTTATTAAGTCAGTTTTTACTAAGTTTATATAGCAATTTCTTTAACATCTTTATGAGCAAGGACATTTCAGACTCCTACACAGATTAAGGAATTGTGAATGATCTATATTAGCTACAAGTTAGTTATGTCTTCAAGATTAATTTTTCAACTTCTAACATAGACATCTCTTTGCTTCTTAGATGCACTCCATAAATATGCAAGTTGTAGAACCTTCCATGCTTAATAAGCAGGCCCTACCATAAAGGGGACAGGTGGCTTACTATCTTATTGTCTGAGCTATGGCCCTCTCCCGAGTAGAGTCTGCATCAACTGTGATGAATTAGGTGTCGTGTGATTTTGTAATGTAAACTGATATCCCCTAGGAAGTGAGCTGGTATCTCAGAACTCATTTCACTTGATTAGACTCTGTGTCTCCATGGTGGGAAGGCAAGTCTTTCATCTAATTTAGTCACACAGGACCACTTCAGCTCTCCGCATCCCTGAGGCAAAGGAAGGGAAAAGATTTGTTTTCTTCAGTGACAGCAAAGAGGTTTAAGGCTGATCACTGGGCATAAGACAAGATTTTAAGCCTCAAGATTTTAGAACTGGGAGATAACATGCCAAACATCATCTTTACATCACCAAATGTCAATTCTCTCTTTGCCCACTCAGTTCTTAATAATGAATTAACAAAAGCAGTTTGTTACTCAATGAATATTAATTCAGTACCGTAAGCATCTCTTCCCTTCAAGGCTATTTTCCCTAAACAGTTATTAAATATAGTTTTCTAAATATAAATATGCTAATGTGCTATCACTTTAAACTATAATTTAATTTTTATTTTATTTTAGAGAAATTCTAAAGTGATCCATAGCCTTTGATTTAAGTTTGAATTCCATCTCCGACATAACTCTCTCCTGGTTTACCTTGGTTTGCTATTTTCAGTCCATCCTTTCATAAAGAGAAATTTTATAACTTTCTATTCAGAGGGTTAGAAATGTGAGATAAATTTTACATACATACATACATACATATATATATATACACACATACATATATATATATATATATATGACATAATGGCTTTGAGGCAGGATAAACTATACACTTAAAACAAACAAAACCTCTCTTTCTATTTTTTACATAACTCCAAGACTCGATTGTAAATGAAGACAAAATGTCTTAAGTTGAGGATCTATAAAAACCTTAATTCCTCAAGAAAGAAGACTGTGGTTCCTTTGTATTTAAATTCTTATTTATGAATAGTTTAAAATACAGTATTTTCCCCAATTTCTCAAGAAGAAATGGAAACTCTAATGTCCTGGCTGATGAATGGTGAGTAACTGACCAGCATTAGGTACTTATTGTGTTGAATTTTGTATAACTTTTAAATTATTAATTACAGCTATATAAGTCTGAAATCATTAAACTCCTACGTTCTTGCTTTTCAACACAACTTTTGAATGTAAGCATCCTTATTTGTTTAAATATTACTTTTTTTTGGTCTTTCGCTTTCTCCAAGGATCTCAAAGCAATGGGAAAAAAAGTTTTCCTTCCTCCTCTTTTATCCTTACAGTCATTAAAGTATGATTATATCAATCAATATATCAATTTAATGCCTTTCCATTTTTGTTTTTTAGAATAGAATTCTTTATTGGCAAAGTGTGATTGGACACAAGGAATTTGTCTTTGATGCATATGCTCTCAGTGTACATAAAAAGACAAGATACGTTCATCAAGAATCATAAGGTACAACAATGGTAGTTATAGGGTACAAATAAGCAATCAGGAAACAATCAATATCAATATAAATCATAAGGATACAAGCAACAAAGTTAGTCACACAGTCATAAGTAGAAGAAGATGGGTGATGGGAACGATGAGAAGATTACTAGTAGTGCAGATTTAGTGAATAGTTTGACCGTGTTGAGGGAATTATTTGTTTAGCAGAGTGATGGCATTCGGGGAAAAACTGTTCTTGTGTCTAGTTGTTCTGGTGTGCAGTGCTCTATAGCGTCATTTTGAGGGTAGGAGTTGAAACAGTTCATGTCCAGGATGTGAGGGGTCTGTAAATATTTTCACAGCCCTCTTTTTGACTCGTGCAGTATACAGGTCCTCAATGGAAGGCAGGTTGGTAGCAATTATTTTTTCTGCAGTTCTAATTATCCTCTGAAGTCTGTGTCTGTCTTGTTGGGTTGCAGGACTTCAATCTGCATTTCCAAACTCTAGATCATATTGATTCTTATTTTTAGTTTACCTCATTGTAACATCTTATAATGAACTGGACACTGTAATCACTCCCTTCCTCTGAAGGCAAAGTCTTTCTCAGAAGAGTAGAGTTTTCCTTTTCCATTGCCCATCTTCAAGTTCTTGTGGTCTACACAACAATGTCCACTTTTTCACATTTATTTTTTTTAAAAGAAAAATGAAATGTAACTGTAATTAAAACTGCAATTTAAAAAGTGCATGGGATAAAATATGAACATTTTGAGAAAATCAATTTTGCATGGATTTTGTTGAAAGTATAAATAAATATATTCTAAAATATGCACTGTTTGAGTATTTTACTTTTTCTTTGGAAACCATTTTTATTGTCTAGTATCACAAGAAAAGACAGAGAGGCCAAATGAATGTGCATGTTTTGTTGGGGATCAGATAATACCAATAGAGTAGAGTAGAGTAGAGTAGAGTAGAGTAGAGTAGAGTAGAGTAGAGTAGAGTAGAGTAGAATAGAATAGAATAGAATAGAATAGAATAGAATAGAATAGAATAGAATAGAATAGAATAGAATCTGGAAGGGACTTTGGAAGTCTTCTAGTCCAGCCCCCTGCTCAAGCAGAAGGACCTATACCATCAGACAAGTGACTGTCCAGTCTCTTCTTAAAAACCTCTAGTGATGGAGCGCCCATGATTTTTGGAATAAGGGCGATTTAAAAATTCTCCATTTATATTCTGCTACATTTCCAGATTAGTAAACTGAAATACATTTCCCAGTAAATATAGCGATACCCATGTAGCTTCTGCAATATAACCATACACTAGCAAGGTTTTAAATAAACAAGGAAAAATAAAGGCATGATTTCATTTCCATCCCAGGGCACAAGAAAAATAAATAAACAAATAAATCCCTTCTATAAACTTCAACTTGGCTGCTTTGGTGCAAGTGCTGTCAAACATGCAGCACACAGAATTGCTGTGGCAGAGCATTTCTTTGCACAAATTGAACATCTGCCCTTGCAGAGGCAAGGTCATTGAACAGCAGAGCATTCTCAAAGTTGGGGTGGTATGTTAAGCTCTGTGATGCAGCCCATAATGGAAGTGGAAGTTGTGAAGTGATTGCCTTTTACCATTAAAAAAAAAAAACCCTTTCAAGAAATCCATTTACACCTCTGATGTGAAAGACTGACGGAATATATTTCAATGATTTTAGTGGGAAAGAGGAAAAGGAAAAAAATTCATGGCCTGACCCAAAATACTCATGCAAAGAATGGCTCTGCATAGCGGCAGTCACATTGGAAGCTGCAAATGCACTTTTCTTTACAACGAGGATCATTTAACATGTCATATTTTAGAAAACCAGTTAGGCATTTCTAAAAGGAAAACTTGTATCGAGGGATAACTTTTTATTACATCTTCTCTAGAAGATCAAACCAACTTATCTCGGTTTCAAATATTAGCTTAGATACAGGAAAGAAAGATGGTTAGTTTTGAAAATATAATACGCTACTAATTTGCCAAACTAATCAGTACTGAAAACATAAAGCCACAAGAGTTAGTTATTTAGCAATGAATCATTCTACCTTATTTTGTATTACTACTTCCAAGATAATAGTGCCTAAAGCAGGGGTAGTCAACCTTTTTATACCTACCGCCCACTTTTGTATCTCTGTTAGTAGTAAAATTTTCTAACCGCCACCAGTTCCACAGTAATGCGCCATGTATCGTTGTCTGCGCATGCCTCTCGCGCATCATGGGTTGGGTTGGGGGGGGCACCGGCTACCAGCTCTGCTTGTCTGTTACAGCTGGGTAGTGTGGGGGGAGATGCGCAAGCTATTCTGGGATGAGGCTCTTTTGTTTGCGATCACATTATAGCGCCATTTAGTTTCACTTACATAACGTGAACTAAATTTATGCGTGGGCGATACAAATAGTATATTTTCAGAAATTTAAATTGTGACAGGGAATTTTATTAAAACGTAATGAAAATGTTTTAAATAATGCTATGAATTTTTTTTAAAAAGTCAATTAAATTAAAAAAAAAAGTGCTTCAATATCGGACAAAACCCCTACTGCCTACCATGAAAGCTGGAACGCCCACTAGTGAGCGGTTGGGACCAGGTTGACTACCACTGGCCTAAAGCATGTAAGTAAGTGGTTAACCAGTGCACACTTGAAATGTGTCAGTTGTCAGGGTTCCAAGGAACACCCCAACGAAATAAAGCTCTGAGGCTTGAGGTTTTTTCTAATACACATACACACACAAGTAAACATCATAAAAACAAGCAAGTTACTGCAAAAATTTAAGACTTAAAAAATCTACTGCTATACATGGAGATAAGGAATTATTGCTAATGCTATTATCACTGTTCACAGTGAATTGTAAACATTTCACATACAGTGACAGGTAGCCCACCAGAGTCGCTGTTATCAGTGAAATGGGTGGCATAAAAATTTAATAAATAAATTAACAATAATAGTGTGATCATCTATTGGATGTAGTCTTTCACTTCTGGTGGTAAAGATAAGATGGTTAGCAATAATCTTCCACATTTAATGTTTACTATATATTTTGATGGTGTGCTAAGCAAATTTAAAGTCTTTCATATGCTTTTGTTTCCCCCAAAAAGTCAGTGGGAAACCGTGATGCTAATAATTATGTATTCGTCACTGAATTTTACTACTACTATTAATCTGAGGAGTTCTGGGGAATTTGAAGGGGATTTTGTGTACATTATCATTTTCATTCATTCATTTCATTTCATTCATTTATTTGATTTTTATACCGCCCTTCTCCCAAAGGACTCAGGGCGGTGTACAGGCAAATAAAAACAAACAAGACACTATATATAAAATGTAAAATTAAAAAACTTATTATAATTTGCCTAAAAATTTAAAAATATATAAAAACTAAAACCCCGTTTAAAATTAATAATAACTATAAAATCCATAAAAGTTAACCCAGCCAGCGAATAAAAGATGTGTCTTCAGTTCGCGGCGAAAGGTCCGAAGGTCAGGTATTTGGCGTAAACCCGGGGGAAGTTCGTTCCAGAGTGTGGGAGCCCCCACAGAGAAGGACCTTCCCCTGGGGGCCGCCAGCCGACATTGCTTGGCGGACGGCACCCTGAGAAGTCCCTCTCTGTGAGAGCGTACGGGTCGGTGGGAGGCATATGGTAACATTAGGCGGTCCTGTAAGTACCCAGGCCCTAAGCCATGGAGCGCTTTAAAGGTCATAACCAAAACCTTAAAGTGCACCCGAAAAGCCACAGGGAGCCAGTGCAGTCTGCGCAGGAGAGGTGTTACATGGGAGGTACGCGATACCTTACATGGGAGGTATCACTGCCAAATTTGTGTCTCTAGATATATTGGGGCTGTAATCATCAAATTCTCTAAATGATACTTTCCCCATACCTAGAAGACACCATATTGGGGAAGGCAGGTCTTATATGTGTGATAGCAATAGCAATAACATTTAGACTTATATATGCTTACATACAAGTGCACACACATACACTTCTACTCAGTGGTGAAATCCAAATTATTTTACTACTGGTTTGGTGGGCGTGGTTTGGTGGGCGTGGTGTGGCTTGGTGACCGTGGTTTCATGGGCATGGCAAGGGAAGGATATTGCAAAATCTCTATTCTCACCCCACTCCAGGGGAAGGAAACTGCAAAATCCCCATTCCCTCCCCACTCCAGGGGAAGGATATAGCAAAATCTCCATTCCCACCCCACTCGGGGACCAGCCAGAGATGGTATTTGCCAGTTCTCTGAACTACTCAAAATTTCCACTACCGGTTCTCTGAATTACTCAAAATTTCCGGTTCTCCAGAACCTGTCAGAACCTACTGGATTTCACCCCTGCTTCTACTGCACAAGTTGAAGTAGCTGCCAGTTTCCTTTTGTATGTGATTCAAGATTTATAGGACATAAAACTTGGTTTCTTGACGGACTCCTTGTCTCCCATAAAATCTGCCTGGCCAATTTGATCCTGTAGGATCAGCATGCTCCAGATTCTTTCAATTAAACAATGTCGTCTCTCAGAAACCTGTAACACACCCTCTCTGTAGCAGTTACCTGCCTTCTGGAATGGTTCCCGACAAGATCCATATTTCCCCCATTCTGCTATTGTTTAGAAGCCAGACTCTTCACCCAGGCTTTCACTGAGGGAGAGGGAAATCCCTGACCTCGTTGTGCTTCACATTTTTTAAAAAAAGTTTTTATGTT